>NC_041016.1:50030348-51230348 GCF_004193775.1 Glycine soja
GAATTGGATATTTTAATGAGTTGGTTTTGTAGGGAGTTTTTTTTTTGTTTTTTTTTTTATCTCGTTTCTTTGTATTGGTTCTCTTGTTTTTCTCTGTGGAATTTGGTGTGTGAAGAAGTGTATATATAAAGTGTGCGTTACAGTTTCTTGAAAATTCTGGATTTGAATAGACCTTTATTATATGACTTTATCAATATGGGAATCTTTTCATTGCCACAATGATATTGCCTTTTTCTGTGTCTTTGGTAAGTCAATTGCCAACGTTGGAGAAGTGTCTCGTAACCACCAGAAACATTGCAAATGGAAACTTTAAAATTTAAACTAATTTTGGCAACATTTATATGAAGATAAGTGCATATTTTTCGTCACTTAATTTAATAGAGTATCTGATTCTTTTGAATCCTATCATTATGCTTTTCAATTTAGTTCCAATTTACCTATAACGTATTTTTTTGTATATAGTAGTACTTAATTATAATTTGTAATATAAGATAAAGTTATTGATTTTTGTAATAAGTATTTTAAAAATTACACTTGAAATAATTTTTAATTAATTAACAAATGTATTAAATTAAGTATTGTACTTATAACGTATTTTTTGTTTTCTTTTACTTTCCTAAACTTGTTGACTTTATCTTAATTACTAGCAAAATTAGAAACTCTTTTTTTTATTAGCAAAATTAGAAACTTTAACAAAGCTTATTAACATAGCACCAATGAGCACAAGTTGATAATAATTATTATTTCATTCAACTAAAATATCCTGGTATCTATTTAAAATATGTTGCAGTGTTAATCGAAAACTGATGATGAATAATTGTTTCAACTACTAGTTCTTTTTTTGTTTTTTCAACTAAACTAAAAACATTTTTTATAAAATAAAACTCGAAAATAGTTAAGAAAATTTTAATTTTCAAAAACTCAGAATAAAATGAATGGGAAAGTTAAAATAAAATTAAAGATTTGAAAATTGCTTCTTTTATTTCACCTAAATTTAGCTAACTAAGATAGTTATTATGTGTTCAATATAGAAGTTAAATAAGAAGTTTTTTTAATTTAATAAAATATATTATGTTTTAATTCAGGTTAATGTGGGAATTGTCTCAACTCTCAATGATGAAAATGTAAATTTGAATATATAAAAATAGCTCATACTGAGAAATTGCTTAGTCTTCATGTTTTTGCTTTAATAAAATATATTATGTTTTTGCTTTAACAGTATATATCAACCAATATAATATAAAATATATATTATATGACATAAAATAGATATCAGAAAATATCATTGTGCATAAATTTTCATGAAAAAAAATCAACAAAACCTCTTTTATGTTCAAAATAATTAAAAAAAATATAGGATTAAATAGTTAAAGAGATATTACCTATGTTCCAATTATCCTCATTCTCAACATTTATTATGTGCAAATTATTCCTAAATCCATTTATCTATGATTTATAATAATAATAGACAAAGAAAATACAATTTTTGGTAACCGCTTTGATCTACCACGATGTTTATCAGCCTCATTCTGCTTTTTGTTAATTACATACTCTCCCACTTAAAGTAATAATATTTTTGGATTTAAAAATCTACCAATTACTTAATTAAACTCCCAAATTTTTTAATATATTATTTCTTAACCTGGTTTGACATCCTTATAAGAGAAATTACAATTTTATTTATTTATAATATGACATGTATATTAATTTTAATTGATTTTTATTAACTACATATATACATTAATATATGTCAAATTTAACACATTAAAAATGTAAAGACACAATAAAAATACACACACAGTAGATCAAACAAGCTAAACGAGCGTGTAAGGATAATTAGTGATTGTTTTTCCAAAAGAAAAAGGGGTGATGCTAGGTGCACCCGGCAATAATAATGGTGCACCCAATATTTAATTTGAAAGGTCAAAAATACCCCTCACCTTAATTTAAAACATTTTGGTGCACCCATCCACCATTTCACACTTTCCATACATGAACTTGCCTCCATTTGCGCCACCATTATTCTTCTTCCCTATGTTTGTACTGTCGTGTCATTTTTGTTGGCCTTCGGAGCTTCTTCTCCTCCGCTAATGTCGGCATTGAAGACGTGCATTGAACGGGCTACTCCACCGTTGAGGTAAGCTTCTTCTCCCCGTTAATGGTTGTCACTTCCATTCTTGGTTTTGTCTTTCGTACAGATGTAGTTGATCCGCATTAGAAGTAGGAAATAGGTTTATGCATATGGATCAAGTAGGAATTAGGTTTGTGCATATGGATCTAGTTGATCCGTATAAGGTTTAAGGATCAACTTAATCCGTAAGCCTCATACAGATCAAGTTGATCCGTATGAGACTTAAGGATCAACTTGATCCATATGACCCTTTTTTAATTAAAAAAATGTTAAATAGGTATTTAATTTTTGAAAAAAAAATTATTAGGGTTTATGGTTACTGTTAAGGGTTTAGGGTGAAGTAGAATACGAATGAATATTCAAAAGTTTGGTTTCTATTGTATTGTATTTGAATTCTTTGAACAAGTTGATATTGCTTTGAAATTTGGTTAGTTTGTATTACTTTTTACTTCAATGGATACGACGGTGTTGTTACATGTTTAAATAAGCGAATACCTTAAGCCAAATGACTTTAAAGAAATGTCAATCTTTTTACCTTTTTAATTCCTTATCCTATAAGTAGTTATGGAGAATTTGATTGAGATACCTAAACTAAATGTGTAGCAGATACTTTAGATAAGTATTTAGCCTATTAATTATATTGTGATGAATTTGTGTGGTTTAGTAATGGAATGAATATCTTACCAAAATGTTAGTAGTCATATGTTATTTGTATTTATACATTTTGTAGATGTTTAGAAATTGGAACTCATTTATACTTTGGTGATTGGAATTGGAACTCATTTATACTTTGGTTTCCAATTTCTTTGTACTTTCTTCAATATTGCTAACATTTATATAGGCATGATATAATCACTGGTCTTTAAAATAAGAAAAAGTACGTCATCATCTTGGGGTAAATGATTGTGTTGATATAGTTTTTATTTTGGGTGCTGGGTCAGTGATTGATATATTTGTTATATTGCACCAGATGCAGTTGAAATTGAAATTTTAGAATGATTCAAACAGGATTCTCAATCGTGTCTTGAAAATCTAAGAGAATCACACAAATGTTGAAGTTCTTTGAATGAGTCTCAATCATTAGAGAGAATCCTGGGCTTTTCTATTGCCTTCACAAGTGCTGGTGTTCAATCAAAGTATGAATTCCCTTGTCACTGAGAATCAAACTTTGAAGCACATAAACATGAAACTTACGGCAAGAAATCTAAAGATCCCATTTTTTTGCTCTATTTCTAGGTTGTTACGCGGATGAACATTTTAGCGTTTCTGATGAAGCTCCGTATATATCTATTTTTCCTGAACCTGCAATCAATTAATTAACAACAGTGGAATTTTTTTATAATAATAACAGTGGAAACAAGGTATCTTCTTTAGTTTAATATATCAGTAAATCACGTCATTGTTTTTGATAGAATATATGAGTTAGGTCTCTCATATTATACACTCTAAGATACTATTAGAGTAGGTTCTAATCACGCTTCCGCTAGCTCTCGCTTGTGGTGACAAGCATCCACCATTTTGTTATTCACGCATCAAGTCCATGCTTGACGTGAGGGGGTGTGTTGAAAATAATCTAAATCTCACATCGATTAAAAGTAATCTCACATTAGAATATATAAATGAGGAGCAATTTTCACCTCTTGAGTTAGTTTTTGATATTGAGTTAGGTCTCTCACACTCTACGAGTTTTCTTATAGTGTCTTTAGATAGTATCCTAAGAATCAATTCTATTCTTTAAAATCATGGTGGAAACAACTATTTGTTGTTTTGCTTTTACCATGACAAAATAATTGGTTATTTTCACCATGAATCTAATTCCAACAACTATTAATTTTCCAAATTAAACCAAATGGGTTTCTTGTATTCACGTTTTGAATCTAATGACAATCTTGTGTAATAACTAAAATTTTTTTATAAAAAAATATAAAATTACGGGAGTAACTCCATTACATTCAAGTCAGTCAATCGTGTGTGTCTTCATCTTTCCTAAACCCATTACGGTTTGCTCTGCCCATCTTCCTCCATAAACTCGTTCTTGATGGCTCTGGTAAAAATTGTGTTTTCCACACTTGTATACACTACAAACCGAAAATTCAATTTAAAGTTTGTTGTATTGCATTCGTTCTACACTAGGAATGTTCCAAACTTTATCGTATGTACCAATCACTTGCCTTAATTTAATTTTACACTTTCAATAACTTGCTGTTTGATAGGTCCTTGTTTCATACATTCTCAGAAAAAGTTATGTTACTTTTAGGGGAAAAGTTGAATATCGAATTGAATATGTCCCAACACCATGAGTCACCGAAGCTGACAAAAACAATAAAAGAAGGTATGCAAAAGTTTTCCGTAATTTACTGCTACAAAGTGCTTATTTCAATTTCAGGAATATAGTCAAGAAATTAAGACAAGTGCCAAATGTGCCATAAAAGAGTGAAAGAGAGTTCTACGGGTGAATACTTTGATTTTTCTAATGAAATATTTTATTTGTTTGACCTCATCTTCTTCGGATTAAATTTAATTAGTCATATATGATTATGCTGTTTCCAATTTTTATTAGCTTGCTTGCTTTGTTGGTGACGGAATGGATTTAGATTTTACCAATTGATAATTATATAATATTGATGCAAGTTTGCCATTCGATTGATTAAGAATATTTTTTACTACTATACAGGTCTAGATATATATGATAAATGAACATGGAGATTCTACCAATGTCAGTGCTAACAATAGACTCCATAGTGCTTTTGATGTTGATCCTTTCAATAAGGACTACCATTAGATCCCCCTCTAGAGTTCTTCGAAGGAATGGAGTTTGCATCACTTGAAGGCACAACGAATCACTACACAAGGTACGCAGGGTCGTATTGTTAAATCAAGAACAAATGGCATGATAATTGGCTAAGAGATCCATTTATTTCAAAAGAGGGATCTTGGCCACAAAAATTATGCAAAGAGGAAAAATAGTAACCTTGCTGTGCATGATGAAACAAGGATAGGATGCAAGGCAATGGTATATTTAAAGAAAAAAGAAGATGGGTGGATTATTTCTAGATTTATAAAAGACCATAATCATGTGCTATTTTCCCCAAGAAGTTCAAAGTTTCTTTGAGTGCATAGAAAGAAAAGTAAAGAGCATATTAAACTCATTGGTGTGCTGCATGATTCCGGTTTGTGTACTTGTAAAATAACATCTGTCTTCTTTTATGAAAGTGGAAATGCTGATAATGTGGGATTTAGCCAACAAGATCTTATTAATTACTTAACTGGAAAGAGACAAAAGCAACTACAAAAAGGGATGCTCAGTTGATGTTATCATATTTTAGGAATTGTCAATTGAAGAATCCTGGATTTTTTAATGCATTTTAAATGGATGTTGATGGACAATTAGCAAATTGTTTTTGGGTTGATTCAAGGTCTAGAATGGCATACAAATAATTTTGGTGATGTAGAGACTTTTGATCCAACATACTTGACAAATAAATACAAAATGCCATTTGTTTCATTCACTTGAGTTAATCATCATCAACAATCCATTTGTTTTGGTTGTGGTATGGTAGGGGTTGAAACTGAAAAGAGTTTTGTTTGGTTGTTAAGTACTTGGTTAGAAGCAATTTTAGGGGCGTATCCTAAAACTGTTATCACAGACCAAGATACTGCTTTCACTAATGTAATTTCAATTGTGTTTCCTACGGTTAATCATCACTATTGCATGTGACACATTGAGAAAAAAGTCCTAAGTATTTGAATTATATTTATCATGAGCATAGTGAATTTAAAAGTCAATTTGGGAAGTATATTCACCAATCTATCCCCGTTGAAGAATTTGAATCTGATTGGGGAGCAATGATTGATAAATATAGGCTACAAGATAATAAGTGATTAGAAAAGATATACTCTATTCATACAAATGTCTAAATTTTTGTGTTGGAATGTCCATCACACAAAGAAGTGAAACCATGAATAAATTCTTTAAGGAATTTTTAAATTCAAGTACTCCACCGAACAAGTTTGTGATACAATATGAGAAGACTTTTGATGCACGTTATAACATGGAAAGAGATAAGACTTTCAAAATAGTGAATTCAAAACCATTAATGCAAACTTGTTATGCTATGGAAGAAAAAGCTTCAAAATTTTATATGAGAATTGTTCAAAATATTTCAAGAAGAATTGATTGTCTCTCAGTTGTTTGTTGCAAACAAGATTAAATTGTCCATTGAAGTCTCCAGATACAAGGTTCATGAAATTTATAAAGAGAAGTCTAACTATTATGTGACTTTTCATGCCATATTTCAAAAGAAGCAAGTTGTAGTTGTCACATGTTTAAATTTTTGGGGTATTCTTTGTAGACATGTGCTAAATGTATTCCTAAAGAAAAAGGTTTTTCTCTCCCTGCACAATATATTCTAAGTCGATGGACCATTAATGCTAAGAAGGAAAAGGCTAAAGGATTGGCAAGTGAAGATTTCCATGAAGACAACAATGAAGCTTCTGGTATTTTATTGTTTAATAGTGTTATGGTTGAATCTCTTGAACTATATGAAAAAGCATCAAGATAAAAAAAAACATCATGATGTTGCAATTGAAGGTATACAAGAGCTAATGAGAAGGCTTGATCTATTGTAAGTTGAAGAATCAAAGGAAGACTTCAGTAATTCGATAAATCAAGTTATTCTAGAAGTCTCTAACACTATTATAACCTTGCATGATCCTCCCCTTGTGACAACTAAAGGGCGTCCACGAACTTTGAGAATGAAAGATGGTTTGAAATTACTCAAAAAAAGTTCCTCTACTTGTAGGTATTATAAGAAGAAAGGTCACAACAAACATAAATGCCCAAGTTTAAACCAAGCAAGGTATCTTCAAAAAACACATTACACATGCTTTGTATGACTGTGTTAAGTTTAATGTATGTTTTGGGTTTTCCGGTTTATTGTGTTAAGTTTAATGTATGACTCATCATGCTTTGTCGGTGTAATATTATTAACAGTTAATTTCCAAACTCTGACTTTGAAGCTTCTAGTTTGGTTGATTCAAAGGTAAAAATATTATCATTTTATTTGCAGATTTTTTATAGTTATTGTTTTATTCTAACAACACTGTTGTTACTACTTCACACCGTAAGAAATCAGGGAATCATAATAATCACTTCCAGTAAAGTCTCAAGATAATTCACAGCGACTTTACTTACTTTATGTTACAAGATATTATATCATAGCTTTTAGTTTTTTTCTTTTACTTTTAGTTAATGTCGTAGTACTATGTACTTATTTTTGGTTTTATATCGTACTTTGTTCTCGTTTTCATGAGTATTTTATGATTTGGGCACTTGATCTATTGCCATTTAAACTCCCATAATGCTGGACTCTATCACAGTGTCATCTTAGTCATGGAAGGCAAGAATCAATGGATATTCAGCTTCTTTTTATAAATGTACAAAACTAAGCCTTTGTTAACTATTTCAAGTGTTTGTGCTGATCTGTTTTTAAAGTTGATGAGGAGTGTTTAAATGTCATGAATTTCTCTGATTTGAGGTGCATAGGGATGAAAATTAACACAACAAGCAGTGTCACTTTGACAATTTTAATAACACCACTTTTTTTTAGCAATTTCATTTAGCAACGTTAGTGCAATACTAACAAGGGATATTGCTTGCTATGTCATTGAATCCTTCTGAAGATGTAACTGTTTACATTTTTATCCTAAAAGTCTACATGTCAAATGATAGATTTAAATGACTAAGAAATAAGTACTTGTTTCTAGAGCTTCATTTCATTCTTGCAAAACATTATTGAAGGAGGAGGACCAACAAACGATTTATGCAAAGACTGTAAAAATGAATCTGCTAGTTAATAATGGATTCTCCATTGATTACATTAATTTATTTTACCTTGTGAGTTAGTTTATAAGGATTTGATTCTTTCAAAACCATGAATATGCTAGCATGGGTTTGAAAAAGGAAGAACAGCAAACCAACTTCCAAGTGTTTTTGTGTTTATTCTCTATCTCTATACAAATGCTCCAAATATCCAGAGCTCAACTTGCACAAAGGGGGCAAAACTCAAGTTTATCAGAATAAGAAAAAATAAATTTTACTATATGATATTCGAAGATTTCCCCATAAGTTGCTTTATAATTTCCTACTCGGGTTGTTGTATCACAATTGAGCTCGTTATGTAAGTTCCAATTGGAGGATTTTTCCACTTGATATTTATTTGATCAGACCCCATATTCCCAAGGTTGGTCAAACTTTTCCCCAAGCCAAAAGTGTCATAGGCCTTGATAATTTCCTTCACCCGAGCTCTAAAAATTTTGCAGAGCCACTGCACATAGGTACTTTTGTTTTGGAAAATAAGGTTAATTCGAACTTCCCAGAAATTGTCAATTACAACAGCAAATATAGGCTCCAATTCACACCCTTTCTTTTTCCAATATTGATGTTGGAGCTCATCCACATGCCAAAACATTGGGAGAGAAAAATAAATTGATCCACCATACTCCTAGAGAGACGTGTCCAGATCTCTTTGGCTAGAAAGCAACCCCTTAGCACATGATTACTATTTTCCTTTTTTATAAATATTAATATTTTCCTCTGCATACCTACACAAAGGACAAAGAGTTTGTTGCCATATTCTAAAAGAACGAATTGAACACAAAACACACAGAAGCAAACTAACAGTTTTAATTTTTGTTGGAAAACTACCTTAATAATGTGTCTCCTACAAGGGAAAGAAATGGGTGAACAAACGCAGCGGATAAACAATAGGTGTGACCTCTTTCATAAAGCATTTTATCATCAAAGCTCCTTCTTATGTATGCCAGTCAACTGGTTCACAAGATCTTTTTCCCCAGACTTTATTAAGATATCAATTGCAGCATATTTGTGTGGAGGTCGTAGCAGAACTGATTTCTTAAGCATTATCTTGGCCAGCTTTGTGGCCTCCTTGAGGTGGCTTCTTTGACAAAGCCCAATTAAAAGAATAGAATAAATATCAGAGTCAATGGAAGACAAGCATCCCTTATTCTCAATTGCTTCAAGCAAGTAGAATCCATCCAATATCCGGTCCTTCATACAAAGCTCCTTTAGCAAGAGGCTAGATGCCAAAGTATCCAGTCTTGCATCACCAGCAAGCATTTCCTTGAAGAGCTTCACTGCTTCCTCCAGCTTTTTAATCCTCATCAAAGAAATCACAAGTGAACTGTAGAAATCACCATAGGAAACACCATGTTCCACCACAAATTTATCAAATAATCCATAAGCTTGTTCCACATGACCGCCAGCACAAAGGCTTTCAACCAAAGTAAAAACAGTAACATGATTTGCGTGGCACCCAAAAGCTTTCATCCTATCCAAAATATCCAATGCTTCCTTCCACTGGCCTCTCTTACAGAAACTTTGAATGACAGATGTATAAGTAACAACATTTGGAGTACAAACTCCACCTTTCTCCATTTCATCCAACAATTCCAATGCTCTTTCCATAGACCCAGACCTACAGAAGCCATCTAAAATGGCCGATAAAATCACTAAATTGGGGGAACATCCATGTAGTCTCATAACCTTAAGCACAGAGTAGGCCTCCTCAGATCGACCAGCGTTAGAGAATCCCTCAACTATTGCCATATACGTAATAAGATCAGGACAAAGGTCATTGGAACTCATCTCACTGGTCAACTTCAGAGCCGTTTCAATGTCACCCTTCTTGCAACACAACCTGATAACCAGATTATACATGACAGTGTCAGCGTGGAGGTTGAAAGTGTCCTCCATCTTCCTCAACACCCACAGAGCCATATCAGCAAGCCGAGCTTCTTTACAGAGCTTGAGCACCTCCCTAAACATGTTGACAGTGACTAAAGACCCTTCAGCCTCATAAGACTCGATAACGTCACGAATAATCTGGGGATTGTGATGAATCCGAAGCAAGTTCGAAGCTTTGGTGTACATGTAAGAACTGTGCCTGTAGCCAGACTGAAATCCTGCCCAGACGAAAAACCTGACACCCAATTGAGGTGGGCAGGTGTTGAGGACTTGGATGATAGATTGAGAGTCGAGCTTAGGCTTAACCATAGACAATGAATTCTCAACACTACCATTGCTTTGGTGGAGATGGGAACAGAGGATATCAACGAGGGTGGAGAAAGGAAGGGCTTTGGTTTTGGTTTTGAGTGTGTGGAAGGGTAAGAAAAGCCGAAAATTTACAATGTGGGGCATTGGGATAGAGAGTACTGAGTGAAGATGAATTGGACGAGGGTTTGGTTGCGTCAAAGTTTAAAAAGGATTGAGCTTGTGCAGCAGCCAGCAGCCTTCGTATCTATCTCAGTCTCCACCAACAGTCCAACGAACATGCCTTTCGTTTTTTCTTCTTAATTGGACGAGAGTTTGGTTGCGTCAAAGTTAAAACGGAGTTTTACAAATCGCACTACAAGAAAAGACACACAATCATTACAAATCCAAATAAAACCAAATCACATGGAACCCAAGCTACCAATCAAAAGAAAGCGCGTACTATATACCAAATTCTAATGCCAAAAACATGGAACTGGCCTTTTATTACAACCAACAATCAAATAACCTTTAAACATGCAACACAAACCCAGTGAATGCATCCACAAAATCGCACACACCAAAAGGCAAGATGGGGAAAGGGTCAGTTCACTAACTTAGGCAATAAACCAATAACCACATAAGCATTGATTATAGCTAAACATTTTAGCTATCAACAAAACAAACAACCCACGTCAGAATTCTCACCGGGACAATAATCCATTGCACGTGGCAATCAAGCATTTTATCAAACAGCTGGTGACCAAAACAATTTTTTTTAAAAAAAAATCCTTATCAGATGAATCCATCTAAACAAATTCCGTTTTCAAAGGAATCAAAACGAGTGCAAAGCAGAAAATAACGGGGTTATAAGAAAGCCCATTTTTGCTTTCAAAACGCTCTGTTAATCAACACCGAAGATTTTAGCAATGGGGGTTGTGAAAAAGTGAGATCACCCTTTTACCTAGTCTTGTGAGGAACGGTGAAAAAAAGCTTGAATGAGCTTCAATGGCGGTAATGCCCAACGGCGGAGGCTGCGTCCACAGCGCAAGAGGTTTCTTCAGTTCAGAGAATGTGGTGGAACTGAAAATTTCTAATGAAAAACGTTGTGGGCTCTGCAACACGACCTCGTTTTGCTCCCCTTAGTTTTTTATATTTTTACTGCTAATAATTAGTCTTTAAAGGGATTAAATGGATTATAAAAAGATTAAAAAAATTAACCTCTCCTAGACTAATTATGAGCTATAAAAATAAATCGAGGCAACAAATATAAATAATAAAAGAGCAAGAAATTAATCTCAAATGAAATAATTATAAACAATAAAAATAAATAAGAGACAAAAAAAATGAACACTAATTTTCAAAGTAACCAAAACATAAAATGAAATTCAATAAGCACTTAAAATTTATTTAACCACTTATGAAAACTAAATTTATTGTTCTACCAAATAACATTATAAAACTAAAGTTCCTGCATAATTTGTTATATTAAAAAAATATTTTGAATAAATAATACATGATGAACTCAAAATAAATAAATAGTATAATGCTATTTTACATTATTACAATTTGTCATATATGATATATTGTTGAATTTAATTTTTTATTCATTATTAATAAAAAATACATTATTAATTAACCAAAAAAATTATTGTTAATTTGTGATTTCATAATAACATTTATAAGGACTCAATGTAAATTGTAAAACTGATAAAAAAATTATAAGTCACAAAAATAAAAATTCTCAAAATTTGCATATGTTTTGTGTTTTAGCTCAGTTTTTGAATATTATTATAAAAACCAACTTAAACCACAAAATATAATCATATTGATTTTATTTAATTGAAGTTTAGTATTATGTAAAATTGCATCCTAAAATTGAAATTGATAATTATTTGAGAAGAATCCTTTTAACTTATTTTAAAAATATAAAGAACTAGATTGGAGCGTCTAAAACATAAAAAATAAACCAAATAAAAAACTAAAACATAAAGCACCAAATATATAATTTAGCCAAGTAAAAATTAATAAATTCAAACAATATTTTTTGGATAAATCACTATTTTGGTTTCTAGATGTGTAAATCAATGTTAATTTACTTCCTAAAATCAGTAATATTGCACTTTTTACATATTGAATGACAAAATCATAATTTTGGTTCTTTCAAACATTGTTACATGTCTATGTATTTAGATATCAAAATGACTACTTATCTTATTTTTTTTGGGCTCGTTTCAAATAATACTAATTTTTTTAGTTTCTATTATTTGATAATGCAATTGACATTCTTTATTTCTTAAATATGAAATTAATCATTTTAAACATCATACTGAAAATATTAGAGAATTATTTTTAAAGAAGTTATAAAAACTAGATTATATATTTGACATATTTTAAACTTATTACAGTATAAAATTTTTATATTTGATATATAAAAAAATATTAAAAAACAGAAATGAGTAATTACTAAAGTATATTTTTTTAATTTTAAAAAAAATAAAAATTATATTTTAGGGACCCAAAATAAACATTGATAATTAAATAAAAATTAATAATAAAGAAAAGAAATAATTAATTTAATTTTTTATTTTCATCTTTCAATAATTTATATAAATAAAATGTCATTTTTTTCTTAATTTTCATAACTTTATTTGTATATCTCTTATCCCTTTACCTGAACATTTTCAACCCCTCACCTTTCAATGTGGAGATGCAGTAGCATTCTTGAAACCTAGCCTTAGTCGCCCAATCATGTCTACCATATAATCCATCTATCCGCTGCAAAATTCTTCTTAATTATTCCATACAAAAATATGCATAAAAAATTATAGAAATAATAGTGCTAGTGAGAAACAAATAAATTTTGTTACTTGCATGTATGTCCCATAATTTTAATCATGAGGTGGATAATTATATTTGGGAGAGGACAAAAAATAACTTTTAAATTTGAGAACTAGAAATATCATTTTTAAATTTTAAAGACTAAAAAAATATTTTTAAATTTGGAGAATCAAGAAAAACACTCGACCAAACTTTATCAAAAGAATTTTTTTTAATAACCATGTTATTAATATGAAGTGTCCATTGATATTAAGGATGACTAATGGTTATTAAAAAATTTAACTAGTTATCTTTAGTGAAATTTTGCTTTTCAATTACATTATTTTATCAACAAGAGTTGACTCCAAGGCCTTACTTAAAATATCTAAGCGACTAAGCCCAATTTTACTCAAACAAACGACATTGAGGCATCATATTCAAATTCATGTGGCATTAGTGAGCATGTTCTTGGTAAGCTATATAAGTGACACTACTAATGTCATTAATGACCGGAGAGTAGACACTAATAAAACAAGATTCTTTGAAATTATTAAGAATTCAATAGATATTTTAAAAAATTGAGAGAACAAAAATATATTTCCCTCAAATTTAAAAAAGCAAAAATATATTTAAGACAAAATATTTCTATCGAATAAAATAATACACTTATAGTTAAATATTTAGATTGTACTATATGCTTGGTTTTCAATAATAAACTTGGAGACAATACTCTATATTGGCCTTTCTTTAGTTAATGTGGAACTTGGACTTTTCCAAATATGGTCAAGGCCAAGTTGAAAATACTCTTGTTGAAGCCAATAAGAAGATGCTATGATTGTGATCAAGTTATCACCGAGCTCGAGTTGAAAATATCCTGGTTGGGGTCAAGTTAAATAAACTCTGACCATGGACGAATTGAAATTCTTGTAACCAATGTCAAGGTGAAGATACTCTAATGCTTTGGCCAAGGTTGAGCTAAGGATATGCTAATTGAGGCCAAGCTAAAGTTACTCTGACCAAGGTAATCATCTCTTTAATTTTTAGAAATATTTTATGGACAAGGTGGATATCCATCCATAAAAAAAGTCCTTATGGATGGATTGGATGCATTTTTAAATGGTATGGATAGACTTTGTTTTTCAATGAAATTTTAATGGATATAAATGGACTAATGAAATGCTTTATTCCATCAATCATAATCCAAATCAAAATATATCCAATCTATTCATTTGACAAGCCTACTATAATGTAAGAACCAAAACCACCAATCATCAACACAACGTAGGCCCAATGCAATTTATGAAAGAAAGAGGGAATAAAAATAACAAGAGAAATTCTAGAAACATTCTCTAACACACTTTTTTAATACACTATAGTATTGGTTGAAATTTATTAAAAATTACTAATTTTGGTAGATCCCACTTCTCATTTAATGAGTCTATCCTAATATTTAAATTTTTAATAAATTTCAACCAATGACGAAGTGTGTTAGAGAGTATTTTACGAGCACTCTTCAAATAACAATGACAACAACAAAATTACTCTAAAGAAACAAAAGGTCAAGACACCTCCTTAACATTTTTTTTACTCAGCAAAAATAATATTGTATTATATCTTAATCAGTACAAGTTATCCTGTTGAAATTACACATTGGGCCAATTTTAGCAGGATTATGGTTCCCTAATATAGAGTATCTAAATTGAATTAGAAAACCATAATTCGAACAATTTACTTGACCCACAGCTACCCAAAATACATATAAAGTCCCACCCTAATCACATAAATGCCTCCTTCATGTTGCTGGACCAGTGATGAAACGACATGTCAAAATCTTTATTCAAATTTTTTAGCCAAGTCCTGCATAGAAAAATGGCATCCTCCAACAGCTTACTACCATTAAAACTGTCCTCTTGAAAAATAATGTTATTTTAATGCTGCCAAATAGTCCAGGTCAAGGAGATCCACCAGCATTTCCAATTCTGAGAACTACTGCCATTTCCTTTCCAAACCAAACCACATGCTAGAGGAAGTGCATTCTCGAGATCTGCAAAAATGGTCTTGAAGTGTTTGTCCACGATATTGATTCCCACCAAAGCGGCATTATTTTGCTGCAACTAAAAAAGAAATGTGTTGCATCCTCATATTTATATTTGCAGAATAGACATGTGGGATCATTTATTATCTCATTTCTCCTGCGCAAGTTCATTTTTGTTGGTAATTTGTCCTTGACTAGTCTCCACACGAATAACGAACCTTTGCTAGGGGCCTTGACCTTCCACAACTTAGTAAAAACACCATCCTGATTTTCATTAGTTTGGGTTGACATAAGCGTCTTGTACCCACTCCCCGCTGTGTATACACCAGATGCATCTTCCTTCCATATCTACTTGTCTTCTCGGTCCGGGTGGATACTTCTACAAACTTTACAGCCATCTCCATCTCGCCATCAAAAAGTTGCCTTCTCCATTTGAAGTCTCATTCCCAACCTGTAGCTATGAAATTGCCCATTATCTATATGACATGTTGTTGCTGTTTGGATATGGAGAAAAGTGTAAGGTATTTCAACTTAAGTGGTACTCCATCCTCCTTCCATCCATCCTCCCAAAATTTGGCCTTTTCTCCACACCTCCTTAACATACAGTTTAATAAAAATCATTTTGGAATTGAGTATTCAAGATCTACTGGAGTGTGCTAATCACAGTTCAATTATAAAATTAAAATAAAACAAACCAAGGGCTGCCTCTGAAACTGACTTTTCACCAAGTTTACATGTTGAACACCAATACCTGATATGCTTTCGACTTTATTCTACTAGATATCATTACCTGTTTAATTCACAAAACCAGAGGGAAGTGGGAAGCAGAGTTAAAACTCCCAATTGAAAATATGTCTAGCTAAAATAAAAACCAAACTTTAGGCCTTTATCCACTGAGGTGCTCCTACTTGAATTACGACACCAATGAGCTCTATCAAAACCATACAACTATCATGACTTCATCATACCCTGTTTAAAAGTTTCCTTTAGCAACTTTTGTGGAAAATAGCACACATTCAACCAATAGTATTTATTGCTTCCTAGTATTGGCCTCATGGACAACAATTCTAAGAAATTTTTTGAATATCATTTAAGTTAAGATGCTAGTTGGTCCTCTAAGATGACAATATCCGGGAGGGCAACATGAGAAAGAGGTAATATGCACGAATGAATAACTAATCTTTTACACGGAGCCACTATTCAACACCATGAAAAGAATTTCCATTAAAACAAAGTTTACACCCTGCCATCAGTTACCCCAGTTTTCTTTTCCAATAAAATGTGAGCAAAAGATTGGTATCACAAAGAGATCCATAACTCACTTGACAATACAGAACGGTCAGACACTGAAGCCAGTATAACACGCTATATATGTAAAAAATGCAAACACCAGAAAGAATCAAGGAAAAAAATTCGAAAAGATAAAACAATGGCTAGATAGTAATACCAGCATTCCATTACTGTAGTTAAAATTGAGTGCACGAAACTGATTTATACATAGAGACAGATATTACGTAATAATTACAAGGGATGAGAACAGATAAACTAACCAAGTCAGAAACAAGGGCCTAAACATAGAACCAAATGTACTTGGGATACATTGCCAGGAAAAATTATAATATACAGTCCTGCCAAAAGCCTCCACAAGTTTTCAAAATTTTCTTTAGGGGTAGCTGTATGTTCTACACAAGTGAATCTAACTTCAAACCACAATATGTAATCTTGATAGTTGATCCACCAGCGACAGCACTGACAGGTAGCAAACCAGCCATTGTTCAGTATTGCACTAGAGAACCCTGAAATATGATTTTTCTTTCGAATAAAAACTGAACAAAAAATTGGGAAAAGCACAGTACAGGTACGTACAAAAACCTAAATATTTTATTATAAAAGAAACCGAGTCCATGCATAGACATGTATAATGATCATTAATTCAAAATTAATTTCCTCTTGGCGTAAAGAATTAGGCTATATAAACTTATCAAACATGTCACAAATAGTGAATCTAATAGACAATATCCTTACCTAACAATAGTACAGATGAATTTTAAAATATTTCTATCAGCATCGCGTAGGTCTCCAACAATTAAGTGCAGGAATATTTGGTCTACATGACATCTGAGGAACACCATATCCTGAAGAAAGAAAGAATGATCTTGATGCATAAATATGTGCAAGCTCAAAGGGGGAAACCGAGAACCGGGAGAAAGTAAAGAAATGCAAAATAACAAAACTACCTGACATAGGATGAGCAGGCATGTTGCTAGGGTTTGCATGCTGAAAACCTACATTGTTTATTGGTGGTCTTTCAAGTGGTGGCCGAAAATAACCAGTTATTATCATTGTTAAAATAACATTATAACATCGGATGTATATCACAAGCAGCAAAAAATACCAACAACATTAGACTAACACTAACTACTACAAATAGTAATATATATGCTAATAAATTAGATGGATGCAAGCCTTCATGAAAATCTAATGACAAACCTTCAGGAAAGAGATACAAACTTAATAAGGAGCACAAAACATTGATTATATTTTATTCTAATAATCATTTGGATTTAGTAAGCTAAATAGATTCTCATACCTTCCTGCCCAAAGGGAGGAGTGGGGCATGAAGGATTTCGACCTATCCATAGACCCTCACTTGATGACATCCTCCATTGCTCGTTGGCAACAAATTGCCTCTGGCCATCTGGAAGTGATGGCAATGAGAAGAAAGGATGCAAAGAATGTGGAAGATGCTGCTGAATTGTAGGATTTGGATATGAATATTGATTGGATGGATTTTGAGGCAGGGTAGGATGCATGTGTCTTGGAGAAAATGGTGGGTTAGCCGACTGAAGTTGCAGATTAGGTTGGGGGCCTCGAGAATTTAGATACATATCATTTTGCCCATATTCCAACTGCCTTGGAGGGTTAAAACCACAAGGTTCTTGAGAGTTGCAACCTGTCATTGGAGGAAAGCAAGCAGATGGCTGTTGCAATATTTCATTCTTGACAACTGAACTATTGTGACCTCCAGGAAAAGAATTCCTAGCCATTTGAACTATTTGGTTGCCCTGTAGGGAGGACTCCATTTGTCAAAACAATCAAAGCAAAAAAATCCAAAACAAACCAATGATATTTGAAAGCCAAAAAATCTTACATTAGTTGAGCCACTAAAATTATAAGGTACACTCTGCTGATACCCAGACAATGGCGATGACTGATGCAATGATTGAGGTGGCACTAATATCTGGGAGAAAAGTGGAGGCTGAGAAGGTTCAGATGATTGAGGAATCAATGAAGGTGGAAGGCCTGGGGGTTGCAACACTGAGGGTGGTGGGGGAGGTGATAAAGGATAATGAAAGAGGTGGTGGAGGTGGAGGCAAAGATGGCAGAGGCGGGGGAGAAGGGGGTGAATCAAGTGGCAATGGAGGAGAACCCTCAAGAATATCAGGTATCTCTGCGGAAATGTTCGAAGCTGGATCTAAAATCTTATCTGAGCCCTGAAGTTGAGAATCCATTTTAGAAGGACTGTTCAATAATACAAGCCTTTCCTCCTTAAGGTGACCTGAAACATCTTCCATTTCCAGCTCATCATCCATATCCTCCAAGATACAATGGCGCTTGTCACTCGGGGTAATCGTAGAAGTTTCTGAATCCACAACAGTGCGATTGGCATCTGCTGGAGATGAGTTACTCAGAAAACCATTGTCTTCATCTTCTTCAAACAGATGAAAAGATAAAAAGCTAGGCAGCTGAAATGTAGCATTACTGATATCCAACATCGAGATATATAACAATAATCGGAATTAGAAAGTTTTTGAAAGAAAGTAAAAATAGCAATAGAACAGAAAACAACAATTAGACAATTGTGTTTTCTTGTGCTGTAACTTTTTTCTTGCTATAAGGATCCAACATTTATTATCCTGGGTTAAAGAGTACAAATCACCACTAACTCTTACAAGGAAAACATAATAATGAGAACAGATGCAAGTGCAACACAATAAAAGGAAATATAAGTTGGTGGCTCAGTTACTAGAATATGGGATCTTGATTGGTTCATAAAATAAAGTGTTTGATGTGCCGAACCATTCTTCCACTCTGGAATGATGAAATCTTTGCCTGCACGTGTAACAACTACTAAATTGGGCAAGAGCAGAAATTTTGTTTTAAGACACTTGACAAATTGCAGCTTTTCTGCAGTAGAGTTCAATAAGCATTCTATTGTGTCCAATGAAAAGCTCTTGAATGTTGGAATGTAGCTGCTCATGCTATTAACAACACTCCAGACATCAGTTTGAAAAGACTTGCTTGATAACTTCTGTTTGATGGTCACTAGTAAAACAAACCCCAGAGAACCTAAAGTCTGTAGTGTGTGATTCTCATCCAGTTCCTAAAAGCCCAGACAGAAACATTCCAGTAAGTAAAAGCCTTGTGCATATAAAACTTAGATAAGAATACATAGGAAAATGTATCTAAAATCTACCTCTATCACAATGTTGGACAACTTTTTTATGCCAAGCACAATACAGACTCTCTCTGGAAGATCTGCATGGACAAATCTAATTCTGGAAGTATCAATATATTCTGGAACATGGTGATTTCTACAATTCACTTGTGATTTCTTTGATAAGGATTAAAAAGTTGGAGGAAGCAGAGAAGCTCTTCAAGGAAATGCTTGCTGGTGATGTAAGACTGGATACTTTGGCATCTAGCCTCTTGCTAAAGGAGCTTTGTATGAAGGACCAAATATTGGATGGATTCTACTTGCTTGAAGCAATTGAGAATAAGGGATTCTTGTCTTCCATTGACTCTGATATTTATTCTATTCTTTTAATTGGGCTTTGTCAAAGAAGCCACCTCAAGGAGGCCACAAAGCTGGCCAAGATAATGCTTAAGAAATCAGTTCTGCTACGACCTCCACACAAAGATGCTGCAATTGATATCTTAATAAAGTTTGGAGAAAAAGATCTTGTGAACCAGTTGACCGGCATACATAAGAAGGAGCTTTGATGATAAAATGCTTTATGAAAGAGGTCACACCTATTGTTTATCCGTTGCGTTTGTTCACCATTTCTTCCCCTTGTAGGAGACACATTATTAAGGCAGTTTTCCATTTTCCTAATACAAATTAAGGCAGTTTTCCAACAAAAATTAAAACTGTTAGTTTGCTTCTGTGTTTTGTGTTCAATTCGTTCTTTTAGAATATGGCAATGCAGGCTTCTGTATATTTGTAGAGATTAGAGATGTGACGTGAATATATTTTCTTTGATGTTAGGAATTTTGCAATTACTTTTTGTTGTAACATCAATTTGATTGTTAATTTGCTTGTAGTGGGACCTACTTTGAAGTTTATGTTCAGGTTGTTGAACTTCTTATCCAAAAGTTGGAAAATGAAACTAGTTTTCATTGTAAAGTGGATTTGTTTTTTCTTGTTGATTCCATCACCCAGTGCTCACATAATAAAAAAAGGTGGGAGTATGACTCCATACAGCGTTGTTTTGTTGCATTTATCATGGATTTGCCTGTATCTCTGTCTGCCTCTTCCTCTTCTCTGTTATCTGCCCAAATTTTCAAGTCTCAGGTATAGTCTTTCATGAAATCTTGAACTAATTGTAGATACACTTTTCAGGCATTACGGGAGCCTCATACATCCCTATAGCTCAAGGAGGGTTGTCACATCTTCTTGGTGCTGCTGCTCCCCCTAGGGATAGTGCTCGTGAAAATTGTTGCCAATGTCTCAAGGTCAGCTTTTTCTTCTTTTTTGTAAACAAAAATTTTATTTGAGAAAAAAAAAAGTGAAGTATGAGGAGGAAAATAAGTATACTCCTAAACAGAAGAATAAAATAAGAGGAAAAAGAAATAATCAAGAATGAAACAATGACACTTTATCTATCAGCATATAAATAATGGAATTGCCTTGCAACAACTATGAATGCATTAGGTAGAAGCCCTAAGTACTATTAAGTTGTGTTTGGCCATACTTTTCTTGAGCTTATAAGGAAAACGATAGTGTAGAATGAATCTCTCAATCTAATTTCTTTTCTTCTGTAGAATGATTAATCTGACTATTCACTATCACCAAAAAATAGAAGAGAGGATATTTTGTAGATTATCTATTACTTGAATACCATCTTTTCTTTATTAGGATATAGGCAAAGGTAATTTTGTATAGGAAAGTTTTTATGCCAGTTTTTTGTAAGTGGGTATACCATGAGAGATATTACATTTGTTTGTTTTTGTGTGTGTGGAATGCAGGTTTTAAGGTTATGGGTTGAGAGGAAAATTTTTCCTGAATCAGTTCTTCGTCGTTACATGGATGATATTGAAGTTTCAAATGATGATATGACAGTTAGTTTTTCTCTCAAGCATCCTTCCCGAGCAGAAGGGTCTTTGGATGACCCAATAAGAGAAATGGAGGGCATGCTTGTTGATTTGTATGGAAGGTGTGGCATTTATTCGTATCATTGTTTTATTAGGTTGGAAGCTCGAGCTTTGTGTTGCACTTGCATTTGTTCTCATTATTATGTTTTCCTTGTAAGAGTCAGCGGTGATTTGTACTCTTTAACCCAGGATAATAAATGTTGGGTCCTTATAGCAAGAAAAAAGTTACAGCATAAGAAAACACAACTGTCTAATTGTTGTTTTCTGTTCTATTGCTATTTTTACTTGCTTTCAAAAACTTTCTAATTCTGATTCTTGTTATATATCTCGATGTTGGATATCAGTAATGCTACATTTCAGCTGCCTAGCTTTTTATCTTCTCATCTGTTTGAAGAAGATGAAGACAATGATTTTCCGAGTAACTCATCTCCAGCTGATGTCAGTCGCACTGTTGTGGATTCAGAAACTTCTACAGTTACCCCGAGTGACAAGCGCCATTGTATCTTGGAGGATGTGAATGGTGAGCTGGAAATGGAAGATGTTTCAGGTCACCTTAAGGAGGAAAGGCCTGTATTATTGAACAGTCCTTCTGAAATGGATTCTCAACTTCAGGGCTCAGATAGGATTTTAGATCCAGCTTCGAACATTTCTGCAGAGATACCGGATATTCTTGAGGGTTCTCCTCCATTGCCACTTGATTCACCCCCTTCTCCCCCGCCTCTGCCATCTTTGCCTCCACCTCCACCACCTCTTTCATTATCCTTTATCACCTCCCCCACCACCCTCAGTGTTGCAACCCCCAGGCCTTCCACCTTCATTGATTCCTCAATCATCTGAACCTTCTCAGCCTCCACTTTTCTCCCAGATATTAGTGCCACCTCAATCATTGCATCAGTCATCGCCATTGTCTGGGTATCAGCATAGTGTACCTCATAATTTTAGTGGCTCAACTAATGTAAGATGTTTTGGCTTTCAAATATCACTGGTTTGTTTTGGATTTGTTTGCTTTGATTGTTTTGACAAATGGAGTCCTCCCTACAAGGCAACCAAATAGTTCAAATGGCTGGGAATTCTTTTCCTGGAGGTCGCAATAGTTCAGTTGTCAATAATGAAATATTGCAACAGCCATTTGCTTGCTTTCCTCCAATGGCAGGTTGCAACTCTCAGGAACCTTGTGGTTTTAACCCTCTAAGGCAGTTGGAATATGGGCAAAATGATATGTATCTAAGTTCTCGAGGCCCTCAACCTAATCTGCAACTTCAGCCGGCTAACTCACCATTTGCTCCAAGACACATGCATCCTGCCCAGCCTCTAAATCCATCCAATCAATATTCATATCCAAATCCTACAATTCAGCAACATCTTCCACATTCTTTGCATCCTTTCTTCTCATTGCCATCACTTCCAGATGGCCAGAGGCAATTTGTTGCCAACGAGCAATGGAGGATGTCATCAAGTGAGGGTCTATGGATAGGTCGAAATCCTTCATGCCCTACTCCTGCCTTTGGGCAGGAAGGTATGAGAATCTGTTTAGCTTACTAAATCCAAATGATTATTAGAATAAAATATAATCAATGTTTTGTGCTCCTTATTAAGTTTGTATCTCTTTCCTGAAGGTTTGTCATTAGCTTTTCATGAAGGCTTGCATCCATCTAATTTATTAGCATATATATTACTATTTGTAGTAGTTAGTGTTAGTCTAATGTTGCTGGTATAATGGTATTTTTTGCTGCTTGTGATACACATATGATGTTATAATGTTATTTTAACAATGATAATAGTTCGTGTTAGTCTAATGTTATTTTTTAAGTAATTCCAAACCATCTTTCATTCTCAAAGTTCGTGGACGCCCTTTAGTTGTCACAAGGGGAGGATCATGCAAGGTTATAATAGTATTAGAGACTTCTAGAATAACTTGATTTATCGAATTACTGAAGTCTTCCTTTGATTCTTCAACTTACAATAGATCAAGCCTTCTCATTAGCTCTTGTATACCTTCAATTGCAACATCATGATGTTTTTTTTTATCTTGATGCTTTTTCATATAGTTCAAGAGATTCAACCATAACACTATTAAACAATAAAATACCAGAAGCTTCATTGTTGTCTTCATGGAAATCTTCACTTGCCAATCCTTTAGCTTTTTCCTTCTTAGCATTAATGGTCCATCGACTTAGAATATATTGTGCAGGGAGAGAAAAACCTTTTTCTTTAGGAATACATTTAGCACATGTCTACAAAGAATACCCCAAAAATTTAAACATGTGACAACTACAACTTGCTTCTTTTGAAATATGGCATGAAAAGTCACATAATAATTAGACTTCTCTTTATAAATTTCATGAACCTTGTATCTGGAGACTTCAATGGACAATTTAATCTTGTTTGCAACAAACAACTGAGAGACAATCAATTCTTCTTGAAATATTTTGAACAATTCTCGTATAAAATTTTGAAGCTTCTTCTTCCATAAGATAACAAGTTTGCATTAATGGTTTTGAATTCACTATTTTGAAAGCCTTATCTCTTTCCCTGTTATAACATGCATCAAAAGTCTTCTCATATTGTATCACAAACTTATTCGGTGGAGTACTTGAATTTAAAAATTTCTTAAAGAATTTATTCATGGTTTCACTACTTTGCGTGATGGACATTCCAACACAAAAATTTTGACATTTGTACGAATAGAATATCTTTTCTAACCACTTATTATCTTGTAGCTCATATTTATCAATCATTGCTTCCCAATCAGATTCATCCGTATGAACGTTACGGAATCAGTAACACATACTGATGAAGTACATCCGTATGAACAAACCTAATTCCTATTCCTAATATCCCTAATACGGATGAACTACATCCGTATACCTAAACTAATTCCTATCAGCTACGCCTGTAACCAAACGAAATGCAGAAAAGGAAACACCATTAATGGGGAGAAGAAACTTACCTCGACGGTGGAGCAACACCTTCAATGGAGGTCCTCAATGCCACCCAAAGGAGGAGAAGAAGAAGAAGAATGCAACGACGTGGAGGAGACGGTGGCGCGACGAACAAAACGAGCAACGAAGAAGAAGAAGAAGAAGCGTAACAATGGGTGCGCATTATTTGTTTTTAAATTTAAGACAGGACATTTTTGTCCATTCATGTAAAATGCTAGGTGCACCAGCAATAGTGTTGGGTGCACCTAGCAATACCCTTTTTTGGTCACTGACATGGACCTTAATTAAAGCCATCATTGTTTTAGAATATTATTTTTCACACCACCCTTTTATTGTTAATTACATTATTTCTTTTTATTTTTTTATTCTGAAATTATCTAATGTTAAATAAAATGAATATATTTTTATTACTTCCATTATTTTAAATTCAAAATTATAATACATTTTTTCATAACTTTAAATCCAAAAGTGATTGTAAAATCACTTTAGAAATAAACTTTTAAGAAAAATTATATATTTCAGAATTAAAACTATGAAAGACATTTTGATCCTTTTTTAAATTTTAATTTCAAAATTTATTGAACAATCTTTAATAATAAAATTTCCTGAAGCAATATACTAATTATTTTTAAAATTAATTTTCAAGAACAGTTATTTAATGTATTCCAGAATTAAACTTCTAGAAGGATTTGTAAGAACATTTTCAAAATGCTTCTAATAATAAAGTTTTTAATTTTTTATAGAATTTTTTTTTATTTTATTAGGCCACAAAAAATAAATTTTTTATTTTATTGGTAAAGTACTTAAAATTTTATATCTAAAACTAAAACAAAAAAAAAAAACATCACACTGTCTTTTGATGGCGTAAAATTTTAAGATAAAGAAAACATTTCCTTATTTCAAAGTTAGGACAAGTCACTAACATCAGAAACTCAAGAACAAAAAATGAACGGGTAAAAACTAACCTTTAGTAGCAATGATAGTAGAATAACTACCAAAGTTAGAACGGATAGCGTTATATATAGAAACCAATTTGTTTGTTTATATAATAACTACAAAGACATTTTCGTGCCCAACAAGCTTATGCTACCAAATATAATAGCCAATTGGGACGAAAAATACATTTCTCTCTGCCTGTCTATTAATTATTGAATATAAACCATAAATGAAGCCACCAGTTGCATATTGTTCTGTCTTTACAACCCCACCCCTCACTATGAAAATTAAGCACCTTGTTGCTTGTGCTTGTAACAAGTTGAAGTGGTCACACAAGATGGACCAAAAAACATATACTGTCATCAAATACCCCATAGTCACGTCTATTTACATATATATGTACGACTAATAGTGTTTTAATATGTATGTGTGGTTATTTATAAAAAAAAAAAGTTTGAAGATAAAAGATATGTATGTGTGGCTAATATTATTTAAGGGTATATATGTTTGGTTTAGCAAAGAAAATAAAATGAAAAGAAAGAAAAGGAAGAAAGAAAAAAGAGTAAAAAATGGTAATCATACTTGGATTGCTTAGTAGGAAAAAAATATAGAAAGTTAAATTTTGTATGTCTTCTTGTCAGATTATATAGTAAGTTAAAAGAAGAAAAAACAAATATATAAAATGGCATAAATATACTTTAAAATGAAACAAATATGGACAATAAGAATAAGAAGAAAAAAAACTCATTCCTTTACTTTTCTTCCCACTTTTAGAGTTGTGAAATTTTAATATAGGTCCTAATGATCCTCCCTTCTACTTTATTGAATAAACTAAACCAATAAAAAGATTTTAAAAAACATGGTGTCCTTCTTTCTTTTCAAAATTCATATAACCAACTAAAGAGTCTAGTTTAATTTATTGAATAAGATGTATGAGTATTATAAACTTTTTATAAATAGAAAAAAAAATCATTCAATCAAACAAAACATTAAATGCAATTCGTTTCATATTAAATAACAAAGATAATTATTTTTTTATATTAAGTAAAATAATTACTGTAAAATTATGTGCACCTGGAACTTTTTTAACACACCAAATAGTGACTACCTTATTATACAGATGAAGTGTACTCATAACGAATTATCTAGAGATGAGGAGAGAAAAAAAGTGAATAGAAAGGATAGTGATGTTGGAGAAATAAAAGGACAAATGGGCAGCACTATGGTCCAGTTATTTATTGTTTGTGTTTCAATTAAGCTTTCATTGTCATCATCCAGACAATGATGAGACCAAGATCTGCATGTGATCCCATTTTCGAACAACAACTAAGTTCCCCTGTCCAAACTATATCACAGTTATTATGAACATCTTATAAAAATGGTCCAGTAACAAATCATATTTTACTTCACATTGTCATTATCCTTATGTTTTTATTTGCCATTTTAAATGAATTTAATTTAATGAAATAATTGTATAAATATTTATTTTATTCTGTTAATCATTAGATAGGATAGCATTATTGATTTTTACAATAGTTATTATAAGACCTTGTCTTTCTCTTAATAATTAAGGAATTATGGGTGTTTCTTATTTTTGTTAGGTAAGAAACTAATTTCACATGTGATTTGCTATTGTCATCAATAAAAAAAATGTATACATGAAAAAAATTGATTACAAATTTTCCCGTAAAATATATCCTTTCTTCACAAGTGAATTATAGAGCTAAAACTTATCCTCCATTGTGTTAATCCAGTGGGTTATAAAACTTATATCTAAAAATAATTTTTAATTAATTGATAATAATATAAAAAAATTTCTTTATCAAAATTAAACTCTTATTCAATATTTGTAATTCGAATATTATGAAACAATTGATCAGTTATTGACCGTGTGATTCTCACAGTAAATGTTTTAATTAGTCTATAAAATATAACATTAATCAATAAGTATTTATAAACCATCATAAAAACATAAATATGAAAAAGTAAATATTATATATAACTCATTCTCATAAAGATTTACATAAATATTTTTTTATTTATAAAACTCAGATTTAAAATTTTTCTCAAAGAAAACCAAAATTCCTTATTATTTAAATCAACAACTACTAATAATTATAATAATTTATACATTTGGTTTCTCTAAATAAAATTATAGCGTATATTATTTTGAACCAACTCAACAGAATTTTTAATTGGTAAATTTAATCTCTAATAAATTCGAAGGCAAAGAAAATATGTATGAACATGAACCTTTCAGTAGCTATGCACATATTTAGTTGCTGCCCACCACAACGTTTGAGGTTGAAGAATTGTTTACTATTCGGTTTTTATTGAGCCGACTTGTTATCTTTTTTATTATTTTATAAGGAAATATTAAATTAAAAATATATTTACTTAATATCTTAAAATATATAAGAAAAAAATCGAATGCTTTTTTACGTAAGAAATAGAAGTTAACAAAAAGATATGTTAATTAGAATATTAGAATAACTCTATCCTTGGCCTCACTCTTTATTCATAACCATGTGTATCAGTATATACTCCTTTGCCCTAAGTTATAGTACTATTAATAAGGGGAAATATCTCTCCCTGCCATGTTAATTGGTAAGAAAAACAATTTATAATACATTAATGAAATATTGCGTGGTTTCCATCTAATCGGTCGACGGATGAGAACATAAATGACTCTAATACTATATACTACTAGATAGAGTTTGGCCCAATGAATTTTATTTTGATAAACTTAATTCATGAAAATAATCATATTATATAAATATATGAAATAAAAATTTAGTTCAAATTATAAATATCTATGTGCATTAATTTCTAAAAATATATCAACAAAGATTGTTAATATTCTAAAAATATTAAGAAATGAAATATTTTTCATTGAAAGATTAAATTCAATTAAAAATGTTTATAAAAAATATTTAATAATTTAAAATACAATTATAATATCTTTTATTTTTTAATTTAAATAATATTTTATATTAACATATAAAGCAAAACTTTAATTAAAATACTAAATAATTAAGTCTCCAATGCACAGGGAGAAATAAATTGAAATGATTTATGAAAATAAATTTAAATACTAATTGAATATATAAAACAATATATTATAAGTTAAAATACTAATTGAAATGATTTCTGAAAATAAATTGAAAACTACTGAAATAAATTCATATGACCACTAAACTTATTTTAATCAATATAATTTATCAATTATAATCAAGCCAGCTTATAAATTAATAGAAATCGCTAAACATACTAAAATAACTAGTTATAGACTAAATATGGGTCTACCAATGTTTAGTTAAACTTTTAAGGATGTTGGCATATCAGCGGCCAAAAGGTCACCGCCATATCTTTTCTATATTATTATTATTATTATTATTATGTTAAAAGTAGTTTTCTAATGCAATTTTACCCGCAAAGATATTAGATAGATATTAGATAGAAGATTCTAAGAAGATTGGGCCAGATATGTAAGAGAAGGTCCTATGATTCTCATGAACCTTGGGTAGATTTCGAGTCCATGAGCTAAGTATGAGCCCACTTATCTTTGTATATATTAGATTAAAGTTTCATTATTTTTGGGTCAGAAATGTAGGATTTTTCAACCCTTTGTATTTTAGGACACATAGACTAGTTTTTGTATTAGGGATAATTTTCTAATTTCACATGCATTAAGTGAATATTTGATGTGTGTGTTGGGAAATAAATTTGATTGAATTGAGAGAAGCCCAATCCAATTAAATTTTAGAGGGGGAGGTGAGCATTTGCTTGCTACATCCCATTACCATCATATAGTTACACTTTTTGCATGTCCTTCATGTTTTACATGTCTTATGACACCTAAGCACACTTAGTGGAGAATCTTGGACTTGATCTTAGATTAGTGGGTTGAACCATAACTGAAATTCACTAATCATAATTAGGGAAATTTTGGCTCCAAAATTTGGCTCCACAAATTCATTTTCAAATTCAAGTGAAATTTGAATAGAAATTCAAATTTCCCTCCAATTTTGTGTGACACTTAGTTATAAATAGAGGTCATGTGTGTGCATTTTTTCAACTTTGATCATTTAAGAATTTACACTTCAAAGTTCA
The DNA here is from genome assembly GCF_004193775.1 of Glycine soja. Taxonomy (NCBI): domain Eukaryota; kingdom Viridiplantae; phylum Streptophyta; class Magnoliopsida; order Fabales; family Fabaceae; genus Glycine; species Glycine soja. The sequence goes on from NC_041016.1 coordinate 50,059,751, forward strand.
GACCTCAATTGAGGAACAAAATTTCGTGTTCCTTCTCTTCCTTTCCCTCCACTCATCTTTTTCCTTCAAGCTCTTATCCATGGCTTCCTATGGTGATGAGCTTTTTCTTGACTCATCTTCTCCTTGAAGTGGCGTCTCCAATCATCTTTCTTCCTTCCCCATTCTGCTGCCATGATCTTCAAGAAGCAAAGAACTCCATTGATAAAGAAGATCCAAGGCCTAAAAGCTCCACATGGAGCTACATCATTTTCTTTTTTGCTTAATTAATTTTGTTTGAGCGCTATGATGATTGTGTGATTATTAATATTTTAAAATTTATTTATAAAATATTTTTTTGTTCTCATTAATTATGTAGCATTTTTTTTCTACTTTAATAAATGAAAGTTATTATAAAATAGGTAAATGATCAATTTTATCTTTGGACTTTACATTCACGGTTAATTTAGTCCGGGCAATATTGAAATGATCAATTTAGGCCATAATTTTATAAATGCATTGACAATTTAGTTCTACCATCAAGTCTGTTTTGTGTTCGTTAACAATTTTAGCGATATGACATTTGAAAGTTTGACAAATCTAAGTGGTGAAAGTAAAGGCCACAAGTTGGGCCATGTATGTGAAAACCAAGTTGTCTGTAGTAGCATGTGCATTTTTAAACCTTTTATTAAGTCACCAAAAGAATTGACCATTCATTTATCCTCTTCTCTTTTATCTTTTGTGAGAGAGGGATTGAACTATGAGTGCTATGTTTGCTCTACTTCTTCTCTCCTTTGCATCGTTGATGGTTGTGACGATGTGGTGGTGGACGTTAGCATTTGGGTTGTGGTTGTCGTTTTTGTTCAATTTCTTTCAGTGCATTAGAGATTGATCATGAATGTTTGAATTGTTCATGATGAGTGTAAGGCTTAATGTGAATATAGTTAGTTTCAGAAGTTGTTTTATTTGGTATGAGGAATAGGATTTGAGGATGATTTAACTCCGTTTGATAATGAGAGGATATGTTAACTATGTATATTAAACAAAATTTGCAGTTTAATGATGCATGCGTATTTTTATATTCATAGTATCATTTGGTTATTAAGTTATATTTGTTGAAATTATTTTATCATTGCAGAAGAAAATCTTATCACAAAGTTAGAAAGAGCTATCTTCTCAAAATAGCCTTTGCTTTTGTAAATTTTTAAATCAAAATAAAAAAAAATCATTAATATTTTAGTCTAACATAATTAAAAAAATCATTTGATCCTTAAGTTATATGCGTTAAAGATCAAGTGAATTTGTCGCGTAATCAAACATGTTTCATATTGATGGTGAATGTCAACCAAAATAAAAAAGACATGATAGTATGACTAAATTATCGGCATATTTATGAAATTATAAACTAAATTAATTATTTTCATAATAATGGAATAAAATTGTCAAAACGGTGTAAAGTAAAAAAACGAAATTGGTCATGTAATCTTATAAAATCTATTATGAATTCCAACATCTAAATATCATTCTTTTCGAATGATAATGAATATTTTATTGGAAGAAAAATCTGCATGAAATTATTTTCTGCAGATTTTGAGTCAACGCAGGAAATTTTATTGACTGACCAGTAAATTTCTAGTGGTACAATTTTTTCATAATTAATTTTTTTAAATGTCAACTTTTGACGTAACTTTCTTTAAAAATTAATGCAAACAAGAACACTGTCCGGGCACATGTATAAGATTATTCTTTTTAAAATCTAATTTGAATATATTTACAGTATATTTTTTATATTATCATTCAATATTTCAATTACAGATCATTAAGTAAATTTATTGATTATATAATAATCACTTTAAAAATTTTACCTAAAATAATTTTTAATTGATTAAAAAATAAAAACTTATATACTGATAATGAATGAAAAGTAAACTCTTATTTTTTTCCTAAATGATGGAAAATCACATTTTGCATCATACATTTGCAATTTGGCATTCCTCTAGCATATGTATCTGACAATAATTTTTTTTTGGGAAGCAATAACGTCAATAGATATATTGGATGAGTTTATTTAAACTAGAAAAAAAATACTTTTATATAAATATTTAAAAAAAACAGATAAAATTAGTTTCTTAAAAAAATAAAAAAATATTTATTTTAAATAAAAACAATTTAAACAAATACGTCAGAAAGCTATAAAATTACTTATTTTATTGAAGAAAAACACTTAAGTAAACTAGCCCTTTATTTCCATATTTCCGCATACAAAGAAAGTGTTTTCCGTTTTCCCCGCTTTCTTTTTCCTCCCCCAATAATGTACTTACGAAGCATATTGCAGATATAATTGGAAATTTGAAATGCACATACTATTTTTTCTTTTTATTGATTACCAAAATGATGTTCATATTATATATACATAACGCTCCAATATAATTATTATGTTAAAGATCACATTTGATCATCATTGGTGGACATCTTGGATATTTCCTCCCAGCACGAATGATCACATCGTGTTGGTGAATTAATGTGTCAGAAAACGATTCATTTTTGTTTTGAATCTTGCATGTGCTTCAAGTCCAAGGAAAAATCATGCACACCAAAACAAAAAAAAAAAACAAAAGAGGACTTATTTTAGAGTCATAAGTTTACCAAAACATATAGGTAGGTAGAAAATATTAATATACGATCATAGTCCATAGAATTATAATAGAACAAATTGCTTTGCTTCATGGAAAGAGGAGCAGAGGTGTAATTGCGTCTCATATCTTTGAACTTAGAGCAAATTTTCTGGTATAGGCAGTTATTATAATTTATTTTCATAAAAAATAATTTTTTATTTAGCAATATATAATGATGAAAATTAAATTATGATTTTAGATTGCATTTATTATATTTTTATTTTAAAAAGTACATTTTAAAAAATTTTATTAAAATTTTATTTCTAATAACTTGCTTTTTTAATTTATTATTATACTAAATTTTATTATAATGTTTTATTTTATTTTATTCCCTAACAATTGATTATTTTAAATATAAACTAATTATTACGTTAAAAAAATATAAACTAATTGATAAAAATAATTTTAAATCATTTTTTTAGTTTTACGATAGAAAGCAATTCTAAAAAGTAATTCAATAGGAAAAAATATTTTAAAATGACCTTTTCACGTAACATATATCTTGTAACATAAAACCCCTACCATATATCTGAACATAAAATTCATTTCAGATTATTATTATTATATGAAATAATTTATAATCAGTTATTGAAATAATCTATATATATACACATATATATATATATATATATATATATATATATATATATTAATGAATAATCAAGGAATTAACAGTAATGTTTTATCTATACCAAAAAAGAATCTATGTTATAGAATTATTTTAAACACACTTAGTCAAGTGAATTTTAAGTTAAAAATCAATTTGGTTCGGGTAATTCATTTAGTTAATGTGAAGAGAAGACAAACTTAATTTAAGTTGAATAAGAGCAAAAACTACAACTATTAAACCCTACTGATTTCTTCCGTAAAAAATTCAAATACATAACTTTTTTCTTGGTTATTCCCTAGCTAACTACTACCCAGAAGTAGCAAAGCAAAAACAAGACAATAATCTGTCCAACACCAACACATGTGCTTTGCCCATGCAGAAGCCACCAAAACAAAACTATAAAACCAAAAGTCAAATAATAAAAAGAATAAGAAAAGAGAGAGAAAGATAGAGAAAAATTCAAATAATTTTTCAAAATAACTGTGGTCTCATGTGTAGCTTAATAAAGAAAGGCATGGGGAGAGAGATAATTGTACGAACAAAGTCAAGGTACAATAATAATGCAGCTATAGCAGGGGACTGTACTTTATCATGTATTTGCTTTATTTTATTTTTTATTTTTTTCTTGGATCATGAACACCCCATATAAGAAAACAAAGTAACATAACATCCTTTTTGTTTTGAGCAAGACAACTTAATAATATTCCCCACCACAACACATAATCCAGCTTTGTATTGTACATCCAACAATGCCAGCCCCTAATAGCCTGCATTTGTTCATTCACAATGGTGCTCTCTCACTCACTCCCACAACAAGCTATGGGGGAAGAACAGTGAAAGATGCTTTCATGTATGGACCTATATATGTGTATTAATTATGTATGGGTCTCTTTGGTCTGGTCATCTTGCTTTTTATCCTCTTAAAAAATCTTGATCAAAGTAATGATATTCTCATGGCATCTATGAAGTGCTTGATAATTATATAACATGAAGATTCAGAAGGAAAAAAAAAAAACAACTAAAAGTACCTCAAAAGAAGTGAAAGGCGCACAACTAAACCTAATAGCCCATTCATAAGTTTAACTACATAACTGTACAACTATATGGGTTTATCATATTTTTTTTTATATAGTTACATGCAAGAAAATTTTTATTTGAGTTGAATAAAATTATTATAAATAAAAAAATATTTATCTCAATATTTAATATAGTTGTATATTCAAAATTTTGATTCAAAATTACTATTAAAAAAACTGTGTTACTTGATTCACATGGTTCAGTGGTTGACTTTCTTATTAATTTGACTTTTCATTCTATAATTTTTGTATTTATTTTAAATTAATTTTAACAAAAATATACATTTTTTTAAAATATCTTTCAAAAGAGTGGCAGAAAATAATTATTTCTATAAAACGAGACACTCTAAACATGGAATTAAACTTTTGGAGCGTGTTAGATTTGGATAAAACTAATGAATATTCAAACTAGACGGTATGCAATGCATGTGAGAATGAGTGATGAACTTTTTCCTTTTCTTGGGCACATATATACAATGATTTTTAATTTTATATATTAGATGTTTTATTTCTTCAAAATAAATTGCTGTAAATTAACTTAAAAATTCCTGTAAACTTCTTAATTATAATATTCCTATTGATAATATTTCAATATTTTAATCTCGTATATAATATAACATATAGAAATATATCACATTATGCATTTCGTGTACCAATTATTGACTACGTATTTACAGGAGCTGAAAGTTTAAAATATTGTTCAGCATCATAAATTATAATTTACTATTGATTGTTCTTTATAAGTCTACAGAGACAGCTGAAAACCCAATAAATCGAGAGCCGATTTTTTTTTATATCAAACTTTAATCCCAAGCAAATGTTAACCAACAACGAGTCGTTCATTCACGTAATATTAAACTTAATTTCTTTAAGTAAAATTTTGGATTTTAATTTTATAAATGAAAAAAAAATGTGATGAAAGTGAAAAAATCCTATTAAAGATGATTAATCAAATTTTCTGACAAAGATGATTCATCAGTAAAATTAATGAATATTTTATACTAATAATACAGTAACAAAAAATAACAAATGTTAACAAATACAATAATAATAGAAAAATAAAAATAAAATAATTAATTCATAATGGGAAGCCTCTGAGAAATTATGATCATCATGTGTCTTGATCGATGAAGGCAATGAAGGAATAATTCTTACACGAGTAGAAAGAGTATACAATTCAAATTGATAAAGAAAATTGTGTTGGGTTCAATTCTGGAACATAATAATTCAAAAGGAAGCCTCAGGGAAATGAGAATCACGTGTCTTTTATCCCAAGAAAGAAAAACAAAAATTATTTGGAGAACAAAGAATTACAAAGCATGTGTTACAAATTGGCGTGGCATATTATTCTAGCATTTTAATTTTGTCATATATTTATCTTGGGAGTCATTGTTATTAATCAACAATTATTGAATTTAGAGGGCGGTTTCATAATCACATGGGATGCTTCATTCGTGGGGCAAAAGAATCAACATGAGTTGAGGCCTAATTTTGGAAGGTGGGTAAATTATTATCATCTACTTATAACAAAAGAATAATACAATTGCATAGGAAATCAATTAATTAGGATATTCTTCAATAATGATTCACGCGAAAAAAACAGGAAAATTTTTACGTAGTACCCGGTGAGGCTATTATTAGACATCAAAATCTAAGGAAGAATAAAAATGGTACTTACACAATATTATGGTAACACATTACAAAAACAAAAACAGTTTAAATAAACTATTTAAAAGAAAATATAAGGTTAACTCAATCATTGGGAAAAGAGTGAAGGGAAGAAGAAGTGATAAGGTAAATAAATTATTTTAAAAAAAAACATGTTTACTTTGTAGCCTACAATAAGTTTTGGAAATCTCAAAACGTAATCAAAGGTTAAATTAATGTTTGATAAAAATTAATATTTTTTTAAAAGAAATTAATAAAATATTTTTATAAAATGCAGATTGGGCAAAGCTAACAAACGCTATTATTTCCCAGTATATTTAGGAGTTCAAATCACTTGTCTTCATTAAAATATATAGACTTTAATTTTCTTACACCATAAATATTTTTATATTGTCATGGATTAAAAAATATTTGAGGTATAATTTTTAAAAAATTATTATAAAAACTAAAATGTTTATCATGTATAATAATTTATGATTAAATAATAATATAATTTTTTTGTAAACTATATGTGCATTTTAATTAAATTCAATATATCGCCATTCTTAAACTCATTTAGTGTGTGTGTGAATTGTGATAAACACATATCTAAAAGTGATTTCATTAAATAATTTCATTCATTAATTAAATTCATTTTCTGAAATATGCAACATTTTTTTCAGGGTAGATAAAACATGCAAGTTTTACCTTCTAGTTCTAAAAAGAATGGATATTTCAAAATACAATACACATTATTTGTCATGAGAATTGCAACTAAAAAAGTTAGAGCAATTTTGTCTGCAGCGAATAATCAGTCACGCACTAAGAAAAGTAAAAGGAATATAACCTGCAGGGAATTTTATAAACTTAGATGCCTTTCCTCGTTTCGTGTTACATGATTAGGTGACGATAGGGGATATGGTCCCTATTGTATCAAAGACTTCAATTTTAGTAGTATGCTGTTTATTACATTTTCTAATTAGATAATACCTCAAAGTTTTTTTTAAAAGAATGGTTATTATAAAATTAATAATTTTTAATAACATGATTATTTATGATGGGTTGATAGTATATATTTCTTTTTCATCATCAATATATTTTAATTAAATTTTTGCATTAACTAAGTTGTATTGTTTGGTTTGTACATAAAGTGTTTTTTTATTTTTACTTACATTCACAACATTCTTTTCTTCATAGGTGTTCTAATAGATGTCTATTTACCGTGAAGCCAATCAAAGTGCAAATGATTTGGTTAAATCTGGTTTGATTCGAAAGGCTAACAGATGTGGAGGGCATGCCATTGTCGTTCCAGATCTTTTCATTTGTGTTATTCTAGATAGCCCACATCGTGATCATAACTTTGGAAAACAGGGATATCTCACAGTTGACAAATAAATGCCAGTTAGATTCTGTATTGTTTAAGCAGAAGGCACCCATGCAGAAGCAGCCTCCACACAAAGTGTTCGTTGTCTAAAACAGTATCCATAGTGTTATGATAAGAACTTTTAACACTATACATACCGTAATTGTAAAAATTTTAGAACATCTTTCTTCCAGGTCTTTGTTTGTTGATCAATTAGTGTACTCACTAGTAAGCTTTTGTGGCCAGCAATTATAGGAGATGTGATGTTACAGTTATCACCAGAATTTAACTAAGGTTGGGACCAGACTTTAATAGAATTATCATTTCCTATCCTCCATTGCAAGCCTTCCTTTATCACTATCCATGAAGCATGAATACTACACCAAACAAAACTCGAATTATGCCCTAAGATGAGCATCCAAAAAATCCCCAGATGGATGTTGTTTAGCTTTGAGCACTTTAGAAACTATAGTATCATGGTTGGTTTGCAATCTCTAACTTTGGTAGCATGACTAGACTAAAAGCTTGAAGGTGTCGAAATCTCATTCCTCCAAATTCTTTTCTCAAAAATAATCTTTTCCAATTTAGCCAATAAATACCTTTATTATGATTGTTGTTGCTTTCCCACCAAAAGAAATTCATCATTTTTTTCTAATTCTTCCCGAAGGTTAGAAGGAAGAAGAAAAACATCCATACAAAATGTGGAAATAGATTGGACCACTGACTATAATAAAATCTCCTTATCCGCTTTGGAGATGAACTTTGTTGACTAATGGTGAATCCCATTCCAAACCCTATCTTTAAGGAAACCGTAAATAGATTTTTTTTCCTTATCCCAATACTAGATGTTCGCCCTGATATTTGCCTATGCCAATGTTTGTTGTCACTCCTAGAAGAGAAGAGATGTAATACCTTGGGTGTTGAGGTGTATTGGAACTAAAAAGAACTTCAGATGTCTGAAAGTTTATTAATTGTCCAGATCAAAGCTACCCCACAAGTGTCAAGAATTTCCTTAAGGAGAATGGTTTCTCCCTCATTTGTCCTACAAAACAAAAAACAATCATTAGAAAATAAAAGCGTGAAATGGTCGAAGTACCTCTACACATTTTCACTCCATGGATGTCTCTTCTCAACTCATATTTTTTAAGAATAACAAAAGGCCTTCTTTGTGCAAAGAATGAAAAGGTTAGGCGATAATGGGCCACCCTGCCTTAGTCCTTTCCTTGGAGAAACATTCCTAACACTATCACCATTAACATGAATTGAATACTAAATTTCTTGGAGGCAAAGTTTCATCTATCCATTCCATTTTTCACGAAAACCCATTTTTTCCATAATAGATAACAAGTAATTTCAAAAAACTCTATCAAAAGCTTTGCTAATGTAAAATTTTAAAGCAATTTCCTCCATTTTCCCTTTTTTCTTACATCTCATGTGGTTGATAATTTCAAGGTCAAGAAAACATTGTCAAGGATAAAACGATTCTCAAAGGAGATACAATTGGGAAGAATAAGTTTAAGATGATTGGCAAGGACTTTGAAAATGATTTTATAAAAGGACGTTGCAAAGAGAGATTAGGTCAAAATCTTTCATGCAAGTGGGATTGTTGATTTTAGGAACAAGGACAATTGTTGTTGCATTTACCTCATTAGGGAATGAACTAATTTCAAGACAAGTAATCTCTGGACCAATACCACATAAATGCCAATTTTATTTTATTGTTTTGTAAAAAGTTGGATAAACAAAGAGGGATAATATTAATGACTAGAAGAAAAAAATTACAATTATTCCTAGCTTGAAATAACTTATTGATATAGGAAATGACAACATTAGCCTTTTCTTTTTGGTTGTGAACAATAACTCCATCGTCATAGTTTAGGGAGTGGACCACATTGGATGCTTTCCTAGAAGTTATGGATGACTGAAAAAAATTATAATTTACATTGTCGTCTTTTAACCATAAAATCTTGGCTCTTTTTCTCCAATAAGATTCTTCTTGAGCAATCAACGAATTTAGTTTCTCATGTAATTCTTCATAGCAAGAATTCACCAAGTAATTTTTGGATTAGTTCCACATAAGTACCAATTTTTTTGTTGTAAAAAGTTGGGTTCAATCCATCAAGGTCAGGGGATTAATCAGAATTGTTCATGTCATTTGACTGACGGGTGGCCTCAAGTTCTTGTCTAATGGATTGGATTTGGTCATCATATTTCCTCCTCAATTTATAGCCCCAAGTGTTCATCTCCTCTGAGAAACTATTGATCTTTGATATGATGTTGTCTGATAAAGATTTAATCCATCCATGATGAACAGTATCGTTTAACTCGGGTTCAAGAAGCCACAAATTCTTAAACTGATTTTTTTATGGAAAAAGATCTTTTTAGTGGCATGAAGATGAAGCAAAATAGGAGAGTGATCAAACCTGGCAGCAACAAAATTAGTTAGCTTGAAATTTGGGAAAAGGTCCATCCAATCAAACGTAGCAAGACCTCTATCAAGTTTATCCTCTATAGCATCATGTTTTCCTTTACATTTTGCCCAGGTCTATTGAAAACCTTCCATGGAAAAGTCATCCCTAAATAAGCCAAGAAGGATGATTCATCAAATCAAACTTTTCATCATTTGATAGAAGATAGTTGAAGTCACTAAAAATGCACTAAGGGAGGGAGACACCATTTGATAGGGTGTGAAGCAGGTTCCAAGAGAGAGGCCTCCACCTTTGCAAGTGGGATCAACTACAAAACAAGAATCAAAATTAACTTGGCTTCATATTTCTTCAACATGGCTAGAGTGAAATAGGATTTCATAAAGGAGGAGAACATCAACATGGTACATTTAGACATGATCATAGAGAGTAGGAATTACTCACAGGTTTCCCAGACCCTGACAATTCCAACTAAAAACACTCATAATCCCTGGTGGCCCTAGTCACCATGGCTCGCCATTAAAAAAAGAACTCGTGTTGTGTTTGGCATGGTTAGGTTTGTTTTTGGTGTGGTTAGGTTAGGGTTTGGCGTGGATAGGCTTGATTATGGTGTGGCTAGGTTTAGGTTTGGTATGGTTGGGTTTAGGTTTGGTGTGGCTAGTTTAGGGTTCTTTGTGTCTAATAGGGGACGGTCGGTTGTTTGGGCATTTTTTTTCATCATTGGCTTTGAATTTGTCCAAATGTCTTTTTTTTTCTCTCACCAATAATGAGCTCATAATCAACATTGACTTCAACATTCATTGCATCCATATATAATTGGCATGGAAACTGATAAAGGTTGGGATTGGAATTTAGGAACAACTTATTTTGCATTTAGAAAGATATCTGCCATAAAGTGTGTTTGTTTCTGAATCACATCATTATTAGCATTATTTACGTTAGGATTTGTGTTCTTGAATGTCATCAATAACTGTTGAGGGTTTCCATAGATTAGTATCTCCAACCTCGCAAAGCCATTTCAAGCTGTTAGTGCCGCCTTAAGAACAAGGCTCATCCGTCAAGTGTGGATCCCAACAACGAGTTCCGTTATCCTCAAGCAATGACAAAATTTTCCAACATAACTCACTAGTGTGGCTAGCAATCCATACAAGTAGTAGTAAGATCCCAAAACGTTCATGCTTGAAAAAAACTTCATTCACTCCTCCTCTTGCCTCTTGATTTCTTTGGATTTCTTGATGGGCTTAAGGACTTCCATGAGAATGCATATATGCATAAAGAAACATATATAGTTCACATTATTTTTCTTGTCATATTCTATAAATTCTTCGATGAAATTACCAAGGTCTTGTCCACCAATTTCAAACATGAAAACCTATAGGAATATTGTGAATTTGGACCATTAGGGGACAATAAAGAAATGAATGAATGAAGAATTTTCATCTTTTTTTATAGTACCCAATATCAAAAGAAGCTTATCATAACTCTGGGCATCCATTAAGAACACATTTATAGTGGTGGTTGTTGTAGAGAAAGAGAAAAATGGATAACTTTATCTCAGTAATGGTAACTCCTTCTAAAGGCCTTTGGACATTATCAAGAATTCACCAAGTAATATTCGGATTAGTACCACATAAGTACCATTTTGTTTTAGTAAAAAGTCAAGTTCAATCCATCAGGGCTAGGGGATTTATCATAATTGTTCATGTCATTTGATTGACAGATGGCCTAAAGTTCTTGTCTAATGGATTGGATTTAGTCATATTTTATGCTCAATTTACAGCCCCAAGTATTCATCTCCTCTAAGAAACTGTTGATCTTTGCTATGATGTCGTCTGATAAAGATTTAGTTTGTCCATGATGAACAATATCGCTTAACTCAAATTCAAGAAGCCACAAATTCTCAAACATAATTTTTTATGGAAAAAGATTTTTTTAGTAGCATGAAGATGAAGCAAAATAGGAGAGTGGTCAAATCTGACAGTAACACCATTAATTAGTTTGAAATTTGAGAAAAGGTTCATCCAATCAAAAGTAGCAAAACCACTACCAACTTTATCCTCTATAGCATCATGTTTTCCTTTATGTTTTACCCAGGTGTATTGAAAACCTTCCATGAAAAGGTCATGAAGGTTACAATCACAGACGACTTCTTGAAAGCCCTAAATAAGCCAAGAAGGATGATATATCAAACCAAACTTTTCATCGTTTGATAAAAGATCGTTGAAGTCATCTAAAATGCACTAGGAGAAGGAGACGTCATTTGATAAGGTGCAAAGCAGGTTCCGAGAATATTTACTTGTATCTCTTTCAGGTGCCAATAGAAACCAGTTAATATCCAGTCTTGGCAACCTTCTTGATGAACAATGACGTTAATGAAGTTTTGGGAGAAGTTAAAAAGGCTGCAATTGAAGGCTACTTCCACAATAGAGTGAGGTTTCCACTTTTGCTAGTGGGATCAACTACAAAACACGAATCAAAATTAAATTGGCTTTGTATTTCTTCAACATGGCCAAAGTGAATTAGGGTTTTAGAAAGGAAGAGAACATCAACATGGTACATTCAAACAAGATCATAGAGAGTAGGAATTGCTTGTGGGTTTCCCAAACCCCGATAGTTTCAACTAAGAAGACTCATAATCCCTGACGACCTTAGTCATTAGGGCTCACTATTAAAAATGAATGTGCAAGCCTGTGTTTGACATGGTTAAGTTTGGTTTTGGTGTGGTTGGGTTAGGGTTTTGCGTCGATAGGCTTGATTTTGGTGTGGCTAGGTTTAGGTTTGGTGTGGCTAGTTTAGGGTTCTTTGTGGCCGATAGGGGAGGGTCAGTTGTTTAGGCATTTCTTGTTTAATCATTGGCTTTGAATTTGTCCAAATTTCTTTTTTTTTCTCTCACCGATAATGAGCTCATAATCAACATTGACTTCAACATTCATTGCATCCATATATAATTGACATGGAAATTTATGAAGGTCGGGACTCGAATTTAGGAACAATTAGTTTTACATTTCAAAAGATATATGCCATAAAGTGTGTTTGTTTCCGAATCCCATGATCATTGGCATTAATTACATTAGGATCTGTGTTCTTGAATGTCATCGATAACTGTTGAGGGTTTTCATAGACTGGTATCTCTAACCTCACAAAGCCATTTCAAACTGGTGTCAACATTGCCTTGAGAACAAGGCTCAGCCCTCAAGTGTGGAATCCAACCGCAAGTATGGTTATCCTTAGGCAATGATAGAATTTTCCAATAGAACTCACCAGTGTGTCTATCAATTCACACAATTAGCAGTAAGATCCCAAGCATTCATACTTGAAAAAAAAAAAAAAAAAAAAAAACTCCATTCACTCCTCCTCCTGCCCTTGATTTTTTTGGATTTCTTGATAGGATTATGGACATCCATGAGAACGCATATGCGCATGAAGAAACAAAGATAGTTCGCATTATTTTTATCGTCATATTCCATAAATTCTTTGATGAAATTACCAAGGTTTTGTCCAACAATATCATACATGAAACCTATAGGAATATTGTGAACTTGGATCCAGTAGGGACAGTAAAGAAAGGAATCAATGCAGGATCTTTGTCTTCTTTTATAGCACCCAATATCAAAAGAAGCTTATCAAAACTCTAGGGGCCCCCATTAAGAACACAATTATAGTGATGGTTGTTGTAGAAACAAAAGAGAAAAATGGATAACTTTATCTCAACAATGGTAATTCCTTCCAATGGCCTTTAGACATTAACCATTCGCTCTTTCATTATTGGAATTCGTATCATTCTGCCAATTGAAAATTTGCCCACAAGACAAACCAAGAGATCTTATTTCTAGGATTCAGATGGTCCAATGTTGATCTCCAGTTCACTAGTATCGTCTTCAATGTTGTGATTTCTATGTTTGATTCAAACATAGTGATAAAAGTGGTTAAGAGAAAAAGAAACACTCAGAAAAGGTTAATATTCAGAAGCTCACAAGCTACGGCTGAAACTCTCACATGGGGATAGAAAACTTCTCACAAGGAAAAAAAAAAAAAAAACTGATATCATTTTGAGTAAATTTTAATTAAATTATTTTTCATTTAAAATTTATAAAAAAATACACAATTATATGAATCACAGTTTGTGTTTAATAAATCTTCTTATGATTTGATTATTTTTAATCAATTTTAATTACTAACAAAAAAATGAATTAAAATTGTTAGTGACTGATATTTTTCTTTTTTATATGTCTTACTTTCTAGTTTTCCCACTTATTCATATGGAATGAATGAATGATGAAGTGTCACTTGAAAGCAAAGGTTGGCAATAATAGTCTGAGCAGTAATGCCCAAAAGAGCAATCAAAAGATCGATGATGTGATCGCAGGTTTCTGAAATCACAGACACGATTTCATCAAATTTTGAATTCAATATCGTTATTTCCTTGAACTCCTAGTACTTTTTGTAAAGTCTAGAGCTCTTGAAGCAATAAAGGACCTATCACTAGTCCTATTTGTGTATTTCATGCTTCTGGCTGACAGCCATAAAAATTACTATGAATTATGGGATGAAGAAAAAGAGGAACTGCTTCTTCATCGACTAATTAAAGTGGCTGGCTAGTTTGAAACATTCAGACTGATGCTGCTCAAATCAATCTCAGGCCAATGGATAGTGTAAAATTATGTACGTCTTTAACCCTATAGTTCCCTCTCTTTCTTTTGAGGTAGTTTTTAACACTATAGTTAAATGTTAGTGGACTTCAAAATATCAACCTTTTAATTTCTTTATATACTTTTGGCTAGTAACATGCACCGAATATTGAAGGTGTTTAATTTTGTTTTAGATTTCAGTAAGATTAATGAGCGTGAGTTTGATTTTTTTAAGTACTCATGTGCAATATGTTATATATATATATATATATATATATATATATATATATATATATATATATATATATATATATATATATATTGTTTTTTATGCAAGGCAAAAAAAATACTATTATTTAAATCATTTCATAGCACAAGAAGTGTCTGAATTAAAATACGTTATATATTGCTAATTAATTAAAAAAAATATAATATATATATATATATATATATAAATTTTACGATAATTATTATTAAAGTTAAAAAAATTAATTTATTAAATATAGTAACTTGTGATTAAAAATTGTGTATAAAATAATGTCAAAGCATGCATTATTTACTTTTCATGATTTTTTTACAAACACTTTTGATGAGTTAAGGTTAAGAAAATAATTTGTATTTGAGAATATTGTTATAAATGTTAGTTTAAAATAATTAATTTTGTTTTATCAGTAAATTAAAATATTTTTAAAGTGTAAATACACATAATATAAGTAACCTTTACATTTAACATCCATATTTTCCGACAAAAGAAGTTAATTTTTTTTCTCTCAAAATTAAATTTAATTATTGCAAAACTACTTATAAGATAGAAAAGTGCTTACAAACGAAATTAAGGTTATGTTTGACCTAGTTTTTTATGTCCTTTTTAATATATAGTTACTTTAAATTTAAAACTCCAAATAAAAACTTTTTTCATGTGTCTCCAAATAAGAACTTTAAAAAAAAAGTGGAAGTTCCTTGGTAATGTTACTCTCAGTTTTAAATCTCTTTTTAAGTTAACAGTTGATTGGTAAAACGGTTTACATTTCTTTAAAACTAATTTTCCTCAGTAAATAAAAATATTATATTGATAAAATAAAAATATATATTATCTAAAATTAATTTAATCAACATAAATATATTTTAATTCTAAAAAATATATAAAGTTAAAATTAATACATTTAAATTTTAATTTTTGAAGTGCCAAAAATATTTTAATTAATAAATTTAATTTTAAAGATGATTTCAAAATATTTTATTATTATAAAATAAAATAAATAAATTTAAATGTTAATTTTTAACGATAAATTTTTAAAAAACTATATTATTGTTTAACGTTATTTTTAGAAGACTAAAAAATTATTCAAACATAATTGTATAAAATCATGTTAACATGATTCTAAGTTAAGTTTTATTCTGTCAAAAAAAAGTTTTATATAAGTCTCACAATGTAAAATTGATTTTGAATTAAAATAATGTTAAGTATATAATGTTTGTGTTGAATAAAAAGAATAATAATAATTTTTACTACTACCTTACTTTTAAAATAAAAGCATTTAAATATAAACCACTATACTTTGTTTTATGTAAAATAAACTACTATAATTCGAAATCAATTTTAATCAAAAATAATTTCATCAAGAAGTTTCACCTAATGCACAATTCATTGTGTGAAAAACGAGATTTTGATCCCAAAATTAAGAAGCAGCTAAGAAGTTGGAAGATGAGAGCATATAACATGGGAAGGTCTAATAATCTCATGGCAGTTTTGTCGCGAGTGTATGATGAATCAAAACCTAGTCTGGTTAAGCGTCTAATTGTGTTTGCCTTCAGTGAATGCAACACAAATTTCAAGATTTCTCATCAATGGACTAGATCAGATCACTCACAAACAATTCTAAACTACTTTTTTGTTTTAAAATAAATATTTTCTTAGGTTATTTTATTCATATAAAAAAAGTTAATAAATACATGAACAATAAATTTTATTTTACAAAACTAATCTTAGTATTAATATTACATTGAAAAACTAAAATAACACTTATTAGAGATATTAGTGAAAAAATAATTAATATTATATTAATTAAAAAGACAAAAGTCATACTTATTTTAAGATTATTTTTTTAAAATGCAATACTTATTTTGAGATAAAAATAAATAAATAAATAAATGAAATAATTTTACACACTTTGGAAGAACTCCATTTGAAAACAAATTAGACCCTGATATGCAAAATAATGTACAATGTAACGTTGTACCAAATATTTTAAAAATAAAAGTTTTTTGGTAAGAACCTCAAATCAAACTTGAATTTGGTTAAAACTTATGGCAAAAGAGCTAGGCTAGCTAGAAGTCTATGGAGGTAATAGAAAATTAGTGTGCAGTGAAACTTGGTCAATTCACAATTGGTCAGTGAAAAAAAGAAATTCATGCATACATGTTTTTTATTCTGTCCAGTGAACGAGGGACTAATACCAAACTTTTGACTTTAATGTCAATCCATCCCTTAGCTGTCGAGTGAAATTCTCTAAATAATGCTCTTTGGAATCGTATGATAATGTACAAAAAATTTGTGCAAAAAATTGAACAAGAGCTTTCTTCCAAGTTCCACCTGTTGAGTTGAAAAGAGACAAGCAAAAATCAATGAAGTGTAAAGCTTTATTATGACCTTTCTTCCCAATTAACAAAGAAATTGATGTTTGAGATTCTCTTATTTCGACATCCCAGGCCTTTATACATGTACAAAGAGAGTTGTTATGGGTAAGAATACTTGTTTATTTGAAGAAAAAAAAGGCTAAATAACTTTTTTCCCCCTATATTTTCATTTTATTAGTTCAATTCAGTTTCTTTATTAATAAAAAAATTTAATTTGATTCCTTGATTTTTAAAATCATGTCAATGTTACCCTTTCCGTTTATTTGACCGTGAGGACATTAGCTAATTTGATTATGTATCATTTTCACATTTTACGTTGGCTAACGTGGTTATCATCAATTATACAGTATGGACAACATTAATGCAATTTTGAAAATTGGGGGATTAAATTGAATTTTTTATCAATAAAAGAATCTAAATAAACAAATTAAATAAAAAAAGATCAATAAAGTAATTTAATCCCTTTTTTTTGTCATGGGTAACAGATTACACGCATTTTCCAATCTAGGATAAAAAATTAATTCTATTGTAGTGGGTGATTGTTATTGGTCTAAAAAAATTTTGTAAATAGAAGAAATCAAACATGAGTTATCATATTAAATAAATCATTCTTTCATATATAATTGTAATAGGAGCTTATACAACCATTTGAAGAATTAACTAGTAATTTTACCTAAAAATAGATATAAACTATTAGAGTATATTTGAGTATGTTTCTAATCTTAATCATTTATACATAGTCCAGATTTATAATTCTCCCATTCCTAAAATGTAAATTAAGCCAGAGTGAAAGAAATATATATTGACTATTAAATTTTATTATGAATGATCATGATTAATGCACATTATTAGTAATTTGAATTTTTAAAAAATTACATGATATTACTAAATGATAATATGACTTTAAATTTTAACCACTAGATATTTATTCCTCTCATTTCATATAAAAAAAAACACTTTTTTATTGGATCTATTATGTTTGTAACCACTAGTGAATGTATCAAGTGAATAAATGTTTAATATTAAAATATAAAAGTCATGTGAAATATTAGAAAATAGTGACTTTTTCAAGTGGTTAGGTGATTTAAAAAAAATCATTATTCATTGTATAGATCAAATTTACTTCTTCTACTTATTAGTGTATGATACTTTGTTTACCTCTTTTAGGTTTTTTTAGTGTGAGAGACTTCTAAAATATTATTTACATATACTTAAAATTTATTGAAAATTATAAATCACAAGCATGACTTAGTAAATAAAGAAAGAGTCACATAATTTTGTAATTTTTAATAAATATAAGATAAAATAATGTATATATTTAAAAAGAGTGTGTTGGAGTATTATTTATATATATATATATATATATATATATATATATATATATATATATATATATATATATATTATTATTTCACTTGAGAAAATGACAGTTGCTTTTTATTTCTTTTAGCTTTTAATAGAGATGTAACCTTCCAATTAGGGGAGCTGCAATTGCAAGATATCTCGGCTTTGGGATGAGATCACATATCCAATAGAGAATTCTGAATAACGATATAACTTTGAGGGCCTACACTAACATGTCTTGAATCCAATTGAAGAACTAAACCATCCAACGAAGATATCTTCAATTATTCGCATGAAGTTGAAGATAATATCAGAGATCAGGACCACTGATGAAAAGCATATGAAACTAAGTTTACATTAATCAGAAGCTGGGCAGGAATACAAGAACAAAAAAAGAGAGAAAAGTCTCACATGGCCTCAATCTCTCTTATTATTTCAGAGCTACAACAATACCATTCAATTCATCCCACAATAAACTTTCTTTGTTCTCAGTGCTCACTTTGTAATGGTGCTTACCAAGGATCTCATGTACTTTTTTCCACCACAATCCGTTTGCACTCTCTCATTCTCACACAGAGAGATAAAACTAAAAAAAGACAGATTCCATACAGATGAAAAGAATGGACCCAATGATTGGTCTTTTGCCTTGCATTTTGACCTTTCTTATCCATCACTCCAACACTAACAAAAATCCTTAAGAAGGCACACTAATAAAAATCCATACAACATTCATGAGGAAGTAAAGTTACATGTAAGATTTTTTATTTTTATTTTTTACATGATTCAAGCACAGCACAATATCCCACCCAACGAATCCTCTAACAAGCTTCCTTGATTCTCTCCTAATTGAAACCAAATAATTCCAATACAGTAATACACCAATAACATTATTATTCATTCATTCATTATTATGGGAACTAATAACATATTATTAGCTTGAGACATTGCCAAGTGGCAAAAGGTTAGAAACGCGTGTCACATTCATCCCTCGTGGTTTAGTTTGCAAAAAGTAATGCCCTTCACAAGAGGTTGTATGGCAGATCCCCACCTCCCCATGTTACAACTTCCCCTCTACCTGTCCCTACCTTCCCCACATTTTATAAAAACCCCATATCCCTCCCTTTCTTCTCCTAATTCACTCCCTCTTCACACCCTTCATTTCCTTTGCTCCCTCTCATTGTGCTATATTTCCATTACACAATTACTAGTCCTCTTTCTTTGTTGGTGACACACCCTTTTGCTTATTAAACACATATCATAACAAGGTATACCAAAATGTGCGGCTCTAAGACCAAAGTGACGATTGGCTTAGAAGTCATCGCTGCTGCTACTACTACAACAACTGCTAAGCCTTCAGTGGCTAGAATCAATGGAAGGCCAGTCCTCCAACCAACTTGTAACCGTGTTCCAAACCTTGAGAGGAGGAATTCAATCAAGAAAGTGGCACCAGCAAAGTCACTTTCTCCACCATCACCACCACTTCCTAGCAAGACCTCATTGACACCCCCAGTTTCTCCAAAGTCAAAGTCCCCTAGGCTTCCTGCCACAAAGAGAGGCAATGACAACAATGGACTTAACTCAAGTTATGAAAAGATTGTGATCCCCAGAAGCTCCATAAAAACTCCAACTTTGGAGAGAAAGAAGTCCAAGAGCTTCAAGGAAGGTTCCTGTGTGTCTGCTTCTATTGAGGCTTCATTGAGTTACTCATCTTCTTTGATCACTGACTCCCCAGGGAGCATAGCTGCTGTGAGGAGGGAGCAGATGGCACTGCAACAAGCACAAAGGAAAATGAAGATTGCCCATTATGGACGATCAAAATCTGCAAAGTTTGAAAGAGTTGTTCCTCTTGATCCTTCAAATACCAGTCTTGCATCAAAGCCAACTGAAGAGGAGAAGAGATGCAGCTTTATCACAGCCAATTCAGGTAAATTCATAATGAATATTTTAAGGTTACATTTGGATTTTTTTAAGTGTTTTTTTTTTTTACTATTTTCCAATCAGAATCAGAGTTTCATTTCAAGAATATACACAATAAAAATTTGCATTAAATATCAACATTCCTTCCTCTAAGGCAGAATGCTCCCTACCGATTCAATTTTACATCCCACGGCTTCGACAGATCGTGCAACCCCGTTCATCTTCGGCGCAAGAGCGCTCGATCAATGAGCTATTACGCACAAGTTATTGAGATGAAACTCTAATTCTTATTTAAAAAAACAACACCAAAAACATCTAAGAAATTATATTTAAGTTTTGTTCATATTATTGAATACAAAGTCATACCTTTTGATATTTTGTGCAATGGTGCTTTATCTTAAAAAGCAAAATATGTTTATATTAATTAATCTCAATGTTTCTTTTGATAAATAGATCCCATCTATATTGCTTATCATGATGAGGAATGGGGAGTTCCAGTTCATGATGACAAGTAAGCCACCACTTCTTTCTTTTTCTGTCACACACACAACACATCACAGTGTCACACCAAACACAAATGCATAATGATGATGACTGACAAAAACACTGTTCTCAATCCAGGATGCTGTTTGAACTTTTAGTTTTGAGCGGTGCTCAAGTTGGATCTGATTGGACCTCAACCTTGAAGAAACGCCTAGATTTCAGGTTGGATTCTATTAAAAGGCATTCATATGCATAGTTTTATGAATTTTCATTTTTTTGGGGTATGGGAAAAACTAAAAGTTTTAAATTATGTGAGCAGGGCTGCATTTTCAGAATTTGATGCAGAAACCGTGGCCAACTTGACTGATAAGCAAATGATGTCTATTAGTTCTGAATATGGCATTGACATAAGCAGAGTCCGAGGAGTTGTTGATAATGCTAACCAAATTTTAGAGGTAAGCAAAACTCAAAAACTGTGCTCTTTTTCATCACTTTTTTTTAACTTGGTCTCGTCTCTTTTCATCTCATGTCCCCCCAAAATAATAGTTTGAGCTGGCTTAACTGAATATTCTAGTATGAAAAAACAGAACAGTTAAAGAGTATTAATGATGAGGTGACTTGTTCAGCTGCATCTTATTATTATCTCTTTAATTCACCTAATGACAAGAAATTTCCAATAGGTTACAAGTTTTAATGGCTGGCCCCACATGAGCTGATTCATACAATTGTTACCATATCAATCTTGTCACATATTACAAACTTTAGTTGCTGTTGGTTAACACTAGCTAGCAATTATTTTCTCGTTAGGGTAGGATAATTTCTGTTAATTTGGCTTATAATATTAATCTTGCATTAACCATGTCTCCTTAACTATTTGCTAATATTTGCTTTGCAAATTTTGGTGTTCCAGATTAAGAAAGACTTTGGCTCATTTGACAAGTACATTTGGGGGTTTGTGAATCATAAACCACTCTCCACTCAATACAAGTTTGGCCACAAGATTCCAGTGAAGACATCAAAATCAGAGAGCATAAGCAAAGACATGGTGAGGAGGGGCTTTAGGTACGTTGGTCCAACAGTGGTTCATTCATTCATGCAAGCATCTGGCCTCACCAATGACCACTTAATCACATGCCACAGGCACTTGCAGTGCACCCTATTGGCAGCTCGATCCTTTGTACCATAGAGCCCTCTCAATAGACCCAAATTTCAACTACTACTATCCAGGAACAAGGACCAACAAGAGATTATTGACCCTGGAGAAGAAGAAGAGCTCAAGACATAAAAATTTAAGAGTTATTAGTTATGTATGCTGAAGAGCATATGTAAGGTGGCTAACAACAATAGTTTACTTCTCGGTTAATGTTGTGTATAATATTAATTAATCAGATAGGACAAAAAGGTTTTTCTTCTGATTTGTGAGATGTTGTGAGAATTTTTAATGATAGTTTGGGTGTGCTTTTTCTTTTTTGCATAATTAATGAGAAAAAAAGTGATTATTATTAGAGAGAAGAGAAGAAAAAAAAAGGATTTAGGATGGTGTTATTAGGTGGTGGGAGGCTTAGGGAACAGTCACCATGTGCATGTGCAATTGGGAGGCAAGGGCATGTGTGGTGGTGTCAGTTTGCTTTGTAGACCATGTGACCCATCAGACTTTGCATTATTTGGTTCCCTTTAACAGCCTGTGTGTGATACTTGTAAGAGGGGAGTGTAGGACCACCCTTTTTCCTTCTCTTTGCTTTGTTTATGGGGTTGTTATCTTTACTGTATTCTCTCTAACTTTTTGGCTTGGGTGATATAATATTATACCCCTCAATATATTTTGGAATTGGTGTGGATGTTTTGAGTGGCCTTCAATACATTTCCCATGTGCTTCTGTACTATTTCATCACTAATGTATACTTTTCAAAACGTTAACAAGATAAGATAAGTATCTTACTATCTCACTCACCCCCCCATGTGCTCACTCACCTTTGTTAAGGAAATACTAGTCTTTTCTTTCCTTCCTTCCTGTCTTTGTTGCTTTCATTCTATCTTAATGGTACTGCCTCAAAATCAAAGATTAAAAGCGATTTGTTTGGATACAAAGTTTTAAGTCCTTCTATAAGAGTTTTTCTACCGGAAAAAAAAACTTTATATTTTAAATAAATAAAAAAACTGTTAAAAATACTTAACTTGAAACCAAAGATGTCTTAAACCCTATGTTTGGTTTAAAGTTATACAAGTATTTTATGCAAATTCTAATACAAAATTATGCGTTTCAATGTTTGAATTGAGAAGGAAAAATTTGTTAATTCTGGAGTAAAAATGATTTTGAGTTCACACGACTTTAATCTAAATATGTACTAAATATAAATACGTTTGTGAAACTCATTGCTACACCATCGTCACTGTAGCAGCATTTAACATGGTACACATGCATGGAAGGACTTGGCAAATACGTGAGGCTAGGTTAATTGTGTAGTAATAATAAGAGATTGTTCCTAACATCCAGGCTAGTGTAACTTCCTAGACAAAAAAATGTATTTAATAAAGAATAAATGGCCAATTAATGTGAGGTAGTTGACAATACCAAAGACTGTAAAACAACAAGAATCCACTAAAGTATTTAGCAAGTCTCCCTTTATTGCAAGGTACTATAAGCAACTTCGTGATCCATGCCAACGAACATTGTACCAACTAATTAATTTTCAATAGTTAATTGGCGTAAATAAATCGTTGACTGTGCTCCCTCTCTCTTTCTCTCTATAACTGACACGCAAAGAACAAATTAAGAAATACTCCTTGTATATATACTATTCATGCATTTCATCAACCCAAATGCAGATATGGATTTGGCCTCGTAGTTTTCAATTATTTCTAGGCTATGCTAGGATGATATGTGTATTCTGCAGAAAATGATAAGCCCATGCCCTTCACATTCTCTGTATTTTTCAGATGTGTTATTCTACATTGCTGATCTTGATTGTTCTTTCTTGCCTTTTTCTAACTCCCAGGAAAAGTTATTATTATAACAAAAAATAAAGAACTTTCTTGCATTGTAGTATATGGAACTTCAGGCTACTAGATCCTTGAATGTAACAGAAAATTAAAGAAAGGGTAAATAACAACTTCAATGCCAAAGATTGTAATGCACTGATACTTTAATTCTTAAAAGATAAAAAAAATTATTTTTAGATATATGAAAAGTGTGACAATTTAATTTAAATGTTAAATATTTCTGTCAAAGTTGTAACATCTCAAATTATTTTTCTGAAATATTGGTTTAAAATTGTTTACATAATATATTTTACAAAATATATGTCATTAAATTTAGTTTCTATTTGTAAGCTGATAACGTATTTTAATATTTTTTTTTTCTTTGGGAAAAGAAGGAACATGTATACATATATAGTGCGCTTGTTTAAAACATGTACCTATAATTAAAATGCTTATAAATAAAAGGTATTTGTCAAAATATGTTCTCTATTTTAAAAGCATTTTGAAAGTTGTTATTATTTTTCTTCCACCCTCTCACAACACTATAATAAAGTGCAACCTATAAAGAATTAACTTGCACCAAATTAAATGATGATAAACTAAAAGAAATATGTAATCATATATACTAAGCTTAAGTGACTCTTAAGATATAAACATAGATGCACTAAAATCATTACGACTATTAACAAGAGAGATAAAATATTCACCGCCCCTCAAAATACATCAAAATATCAAAAAGGATCTAGGATCAGAGTAGATCACTACCCGACTAAAAGTATTGAACTACGCCTAAGGTATAAACACAGGAACGTAATCAATCCTCCTCTTCAAATGAAGGCTCTAAATCTCGTAAAATCTCGTAAAAGCTCGCAATACACTTTCTTCTCCTCAGACGTCATGTTAGTCTAATCTCCCCGGTCCTCAGTGACCTACATGGGACATTTTAACTCGAATCTCCAACTCTGGACATTACCTCTCACATCAAACCTCACTGGGGTCAGTTTGAATTCTTAAGCATCGTGAGGCATTTCCATACCTAGATAAAAACTGATGTCTTCAAACCACTCCAGTTGTTGACAAGACGTAAATCCCTAAGGAATGTAGTAGTACCGACGGTGATCGATGGTGATGGGTGTGGCATATAGTCTATCTACCGACACCATGTGCACCAGAGTGTGACATGTGTACACTGACGTGTGTGTCTCCTGACACAGCCACAATCTTTCTATCTACCTACTATGCCAAGCTGGTAGAGGGTGCGACTCCCTTGACATCTCCTGACCTTGAAAGTTGTTAGTTGTACGGGTAAGTCCTCCGCCCCTCAAACGCCACAAACAACAAACCAACAACAAAGAAAACCATAATATACAATCTACTTAACCATTGTCTTGTTGTCTAATCAAACAACACTCTTACATCCTAAGCACATAACTATTCCACTTGACATAAATGACTATAATATTTAACACCATTGACTATCACTCTTGACACAGTCAAATACTACACTAGACATTATTGATAATTACAGTGGACACAACTGACTATCACACTCAACACATAACAAGGCCCAATAATTCCACCAAGCCTCCCAAGTATTGGTGGTCTTACACCACCACATTGATGACAATTGGGAGTGATCGCCACATACAGGCACAACGTATATCAATCTCTAAGCTCACAACTCCAAAAGGTATAGTCTCGGAGCCCATCGAGAGTAGCAAAGTGAGGCCCCATCATGTGAATGATAGGACCATCACCAAAATTAGGCCTAATGTTACTGAAATACCAAGAACGAATGTGAAGACCTCAACTTTTACAGGGGATTTCAACTTTGAATTCAATAAAATTAGCTTTGTTGTAAGCCCAACCTTTTATTAGCTTGTAGTAGTTGTAGTTATCATTGGAATTGTGGACACGTGTAGCCTTAGTGTGTTAGCTATATGTAGCCTTTTGGCATCTCTAAGAAAGGAATGAAGAATTCAAAATTGTTATTTTATCCCTTTTAGTTGCAGAATTAGGAGTAGAGGTAGCATAGCTTTTTTGTTACCTATCAACCCATTTCCATGATATTTTAAGTAGCAAAGAGAGAACAACAAAACTTGTGTTCAAGGTTGGAAGAAGAAGAAAAATTGCATTCAACTTGGGGAAAGAAAAAAAAAAGTCGTTGAAGTTGGGAGAAAAAAATGGAGCTGCCTTTGGAAGAGAACAACATATAATGGTGGTTGGGAAAGAAGTAATTGTTGAAACCCAACGGTTACTTTCTTGCAAAATCTTTTTTATGAAAAAAAATAACATTTCTCCCCACTAAAAAATTAGTCCATCGAAATTTTACTAACAAATCAATCCATCATACTCATCAGCGAAGTTAGCAACACATGCAGGAAATTTTTTGCTGACAAATCTATTCGCAAATGCCAGGTAGAACATTTAGTTTGCTTTGATGGAGATATTTAACTTTTGGACTAAATTATCGCTCTTTTTGCAAATCCGAGGACAAAATTCTATTCATCTTTTAAGGACTAAAGTGTCTGCGCATTACAAATTCAGGGTTGAAGTTGCTATCTACCTGTAAAGAATTTATAAGGGTAAATACTCATTTTCATCCTTGATTTTGTTAGGTGCCGACAAAGATATATAACTCATGTTATATATGGAGGATATTAAGAGAGACAAATCTCATATGAGTCACTCGTATCTTATGTATGCTATAATTGTTAGTTCTCATTTCTTATTTTAGAGAATGTTCTCATTTGAAGCATTCCATCAAATTAGTTTTGTCATTATATTTGTGAGATTATTTTGTTAATAAGTTGTAGTGTTCAAAAACCAATTTGACAATAAATTATATTTTTCTAGATACAATTTGACATTAAGTTGCAAAGTTTAAGTATTAATTTATCATTAAATTGTCCGTAAAACTAATTTGTCACATTTTTTGTGCACCCGAGAATTAAATTTGAATATTTCATCTTTCATGAATCAATTTGTTGATGTCTCACATTTTCAAGGACCAAAATGAATATTTAACCTTAATAACAATGTTACTTTATTAAATATATTTTAGAATAGAATTCTATTACTCGATAGAATCTTATGATTGAATATCAATACAGGTTGACACAAGTGGTTAAGAGTTTGGAATGAACTTTTACCTTTTCTCCAGGTTTGAGTTTCCTTGATAACACTTTTCTCAAGGTTTGAGTTTGAGTTTCCTTGACAACACTTTTCTCACTTGGTGAGCAACCCTTTTCAAGGAGATCTCCTGATCCCTTAACGCTTAAGGATTAGTTGAGTAATTACAATTAAATAAAACTACTTGTGGTTTGAGCCTCATAATTATGAATCTCTACTAGTAACTTCAACATGTCTTTGACACTTTACGGTAGAATTGGAGTGCTTCCCGTATTGTTTTTTTAGTAAAAGAGAATCTTAGGGCTAAATCATGCACTTAATGTCTCGTGACATTAAATTTATTATTCTAAGGACTTTATCATGATTAAATAAAAACCCAATCAATAAATGACTCATTAATTTCAAATAAAAGTAAGATGCAAATAAGTGAGTAAACTTGTCAAAATACATTTATCTATGAAATTTACATATAGCTTTAAAAATGCAACTTTTGATCAATAAATGATGATGTTTCCACACTTTATGAATTCCCGATCTTCATGCTCAAGCAATTGCCAATTGTTTAGCGACTATAACACAAGTTTGTATATTAAACGATATTCCACCTCGAAATTGTAAAAGACTATGGATAAGAATTTATTTAGTTATTTAATTAGATCCTTTTGCTTTGGATGTGTTGCTTGCTATATGATTTAACGAAGGCAATAATATATCACTAACAAATAACAATATTATGATCATCACTCTTGAAGATAATCTTTGAAAGTTTTTCTTCCGAAAGCATTGTCCATGAATTGTGCTGCGCCTGAGACTAGAATTTAGTACACATTTCAATGTTTGACTTTTTAGGAAATTGCTATAGCTCGTGATATTATGTCGTTTCATGTCAAGTCCATGACTTCCTTTATCCTAATTCCTACCAGAAATTCCATATGCTTACCATGAAATATCCAAGGACGGTTTCCAGGATATTTGCTTTGATATTTTCAACTAACACTTGCATTGGGTGCATTTGTTCTAACAATATATCCCTCTTGTGAATTTTGAGAATGATTGAGTTGAACTTTTCAAAAGCTTTTCAATGTTTGGCAATTATTAGAGAAAAATAAATTTATTAGAGAAACCTAACTTTGAAATTTGTATATATAAGATGACATTTTTAATAACCCTGGCTCAATCATTTAATTTGAACGTACTTTAATGATGTAGCCTAATTGAAACACAAGCTTTTTTAAATCTCATGATTCGACAGTAACATGCAAACTTTGAACAATTCTCTTCCCCTTTTTACTTGTTTTTTTTTTCTTCTATCAATTTAATGAGAGTATACTCATAAATTTGTTTATTTTTATAATAATTTTTTAACTACATTTAAATTATTTCTAATTAATTGGTAGTGTAAAAATATTTACACTAATAATATATGTAAATCAAGCTCTCTTTTAATAATTTATATTTGGATAGCAAAATTTAGAGGAAAATGAAAAAGAAAAAAGAAAAAAAAGTGTAACAAATCAATGAAATTTAATGACACTAAAACCTAAACATGACAATTGAATTCGAACTTACGAATACTCATGTGATAATGGCCTTCCATCTATTGTAAAATATATTTGAAATAACTGGATCCTGATTAGATCATATCATCCTCATCCTCAAACTCAACTCGCTGTATATTGTATACATTTGTGTTAGGTGTAATTCTTGTTTCTTATTACAACAAAAATACCTTTCTTTTAGTTCCTCATTCATCAAAATAAAAATCATACGTGAAACATTTTCACAAATAAAAGGTAAAGGGAGACAATTATTTATATCACCTTTTTCTATCCTTATGAATAATGTATGTAAATCCTTTTAGCGAGAAATACAAAATACAAAATACAATAGCAATACATTCAACTAAAAACAGATGTTTAGAGCATAGCAAAACTTGCTGAAATTAGACCAATGTTTTGATTGTAGAGCATTTAGAGCGTGCGATGAGAAACAAAATTTGTTTAAATAATTATTTAGAGAAAAACTTGCTTATATAAAACATTTGTTTAAGTAACGTTATAGGAATGTTATTAGAGCATATATGATCTGTCGGAAAGCATTAGATTAACATAATCTAATTAAATGTCAAAGTGAAACAGTAAACAAGTATCAAAGCAATATAATTAAAAACTTCATAGCATAATCAATATCTAAAGATGATAAAATATTAAGGAGATTACCTGATCGATGATGTTATCTCAAGATTCTTGAAGAAGGTACTGCATTATGCAATTGTCATGCCAAGTAACCTCTGTTAGGGCTAGTGTTTAGGTGGGGGAGGGGGATGGACTCATCTAATGGGCCTCTTCGGACTTAGGTTGAGATCCAAAACATTGTTTAATTAGAAATCTAGAATTTAAGATCTTGAATATGTGATTATATTTATAAAAAAAAAATCAGAGAAAAACAACTTTTTCTTACAATGACTTATCCCATTTGATACAAATCAGTCAAATATTTAATGTAGCATTTGATATAGATGATTTTAGACTAAAAAAAACATCCAATGCATGCATGATGCATGGTCATAAATGAGTGGGAAAAATGTAGTACATTTTTTCAAAAAGAATTTAATTAAAATACATTGATATAAAGTATATAATTTTTTTAACTAAAAAAGATAAATTGGTATGTAAAAATAAATTGATCCCTAAAATTAATATACTCTCTCGAAGAAAACCACTATAAAATTAATTGTGCGAATTATAATAATCTACTGGAATTAATTACCCCCATAAAGTAAAAAATACAAAAAATAATA
Source organism: Glycine soja (assembly GCF_004193775.1). Taxonomy (NCBI): domain Eukaryota; kingdom Viridiplantae; phylum Streptophyta; class Magnoliopsida; order Fabales; family Fabaceae; genus Glycine; species Glycine soja. The sequence goes on from NC_041016.1 coordinate 50,089,444, forward strand.
TTATTAAATTTTATAAAATTAAATGAATTAAATATTTATAAGAAAATTTAAAAAAATGATAAAACTAACTTATTGCTAACTCATGAAAAATCATATAATAAACATCAAAGACTAATTTACAAAATTTATAAGTTTGGCTAAAATAGATATTTTATCATGTAGCTCAAGATGCACTGAGAGCTGAAAAAATTTGTAGCTCTTATAAAAAAATGAGTTGATAAGTTAATTTAAAAAAAAACTTTAATTTAAAAAAAAATGTTAACAAAAGATTAATTTAAAGAAAAAAAAACAAGTAAAGGTACACCAATTAACATGATATGACAAACAATCAAGAAAGTGATAAAAAAATTTACAATTTTAAAATTATGAATTTCATTCTTTTCTTTTCTTTTAAGTCTTTGTATTTTACGAATTTTAGGTATTTTATATATATACTTTTTGTTATCCTTTAGAGCTTTGTCAATTTAATGCATAATTTTAACATTTTAATTAAGAAAGAAAGATAAAAACAAATTATGATTTAAACTCTCAATATTAAAACAAAACTTAATTAATTAACCACAAGTAACAAAATTAAATAAAGAATTAAAATAAATCTTGACTAATTTTCAATAACCCAAAACCTTTCTGTAATTTTAAATTTGGTTTAGGTTTTTGTCCATGTCAAAGATATAGGGCAACTACAAGTCTACATATGCTTCTTAGTCACAATCTTACGTGATTTAAAATGTGGGACAAAAGGTTAAGAATATGGCATATAGACTCAGTGAGGCTTAATGGTTAGTTTTAGAATATTAAATACTAATTGTATATAGACTTTCTGAATGAATTGGCCAAAAAAACAAAAAACAAAGTCTTTACATGTTATCCTTTTTTATTTTTTTATTTTGCTCTACGTACTTCCAGCCTTTGTCCTATTTATAACTTATTATTCTTTTTCTTGTCCTTTGCTTTCATTGATTCTCATGCAAAAAGTTAGCGAGTCATTGAAACTAATCACTTCCTAGATTTGTTTGGAAACTTAATTAGAGAATTCATTCATTAACATATCTTTTGAATAAGCAGAATTAAAACAGTGAGTAGGTTAGCTAATAGCTAATTCCTAATAGCTGAAAAAAGTGCAACAAACATTTATAAATTTAACAAAAATAAAATCAATTCAAACTAGCAGAAATAAGTAGCATTACATATAGCTCACCCTACATGTCATAGACAGAGTTCCTAGCCAGCTAGTTAAGTAAAAAAGACAAAAGCACACATAACCTTTTTCTCATCGAAATGAAATCTAGATTAACTAAGAAAATAGGTCTCTCAAAGGATTAGCTAAATTAAATGGTACTGCAATTGATAGGAGCAAAAGAAACTTTTTTCTCTCCAAGGTCATACTCCACTCGAAAATTAACCTGTGTCCAATTTCCAAAGATGGAAATTCCTTTGGAGGGTCCACCGCCATGCAAACCAAGTTGTTGTCCAAGGCAATGAACATGTTGTTTGGGTTTAGGACAACATCGGCCCCTGTAAAATGAAGCACAAATTCGGGGAAATTCATGTTGGTTGGATTTCTAACACAGTATTCAAATGGGGTTGGAGCATCTTCTGCAACTTCCACATCAATAGCTTCCTTCACCGAACTTATAAAATCGGTGTAAATTCCTTGTTCAAGATGTGTCAGTATGGGCACCGAATCATTGATTATGTTGCCACTAGTTTGACCAGCACCTTTTTTTGTCCAATTGTGATGCCCTCTAAATTGAGGACATAATATGAAGGGTAAGAAGGGTTTATCATAAGGGGTGTGGACACAACCCCATTTGTTGGTGCCATGGAACCAAATTTCAATTTCCCGGTTGAGGTTGAACTAAAAGGAACCATGCAATAGGAAAATTTGTGGCCAATTCGGCCACCTAGTTGTGAGGCTAGTGACAATGGGCCAGACCCAAGGTCTACAATGCCATAGGCCTTGGTACTTATCTTAAACCTGAAATTGCTATAAAAGACACACCCAAAAATAGATTTGGGAAATGTGACGCCACTTTGTTCCATACCCGTTGAACCAAAACCAATGGTGTCATAGTTCAATCTCCCAATGATGATTGAATTCTCACCATATTGGTGAAGGTAAATGTATTGTTTTGAGTTCCCACAATCAGTTGGTTTTGGGGGATTAGTGTGCATGGTTATGCCTCACTTGACACATCCATGTAGATTGAAGATTGAGTAGGATCAAACAGTGGTGCATCCTGGGTGGTGTGTCTTGGGAGTAACATGTTTTACATGGGATGAATTGTAGCCAAGAGAGATCACTCTCCTATGTAAAAAATTGCAAGCCTTTCAACCCCCGGAATACCTAAGGAGAATCTCATTAAGTATTCATCACCATGGTCAGAAATAGGAGTTATGATACTTTCGACTAGTGATGGTGTTAATGATGATGATGATAATGGTGATAGTGATGACAATGGTGATGGTGGTGATGAGATTTGACCAATAAAGTCAACTCTTTTGGATCGAGCTATGTGTTGTATGACAACACTTTTAACTAACTCAGTTTAGATCATTTCGGAGTTTTACAAAGGGGATATGAGAGATTGGCATGGGATGAGATAGATGCTAAAGTCCATTAGGCTTTTACTAGAATCAGCTAAGAACAAACTAGAAAATGAGAAGAATAATATATAATAAGTTGAACACAAAAGGATGCATGTTTGTGAAATGGAAAGAAGCAAAGGATAGAGAGTGCGAGAGTGAAAAATGAAATGGATGGTGGAGAACAGCACCTTGAAGTAGCTCTATTTATAGATTTTTTAGTTGAGTAAATAATTAATGGTTTTTAGTTGAAAGAAAGAAATTTGATTTGTGTAATATTGTAAGTCAAGTGCCACATGTTACGGTGAGTTTTTAATTTTCTCTTGTTCTTGTCTCATTGTGGACGGCGCCATGCCGGTAAGATTCTTCAGTTTGGATACTACGTTCTGTAAAAGCAAATTAGCGTACGTGCCCAATTATTTTGTGAGAATTTGAAGCAAAACGTAGTTGGAAATCAAAAAAGTTTAATTAACATCAAAGTAGCCCCATGAAAATTTAATAGCCAATGATTAATTAAAAATCAGTAAGTGGATGTCAAATTAAAGGCTAGCTTCTTATCTTTAAAATGAAAAAGACATTTTCAACATGCTTGCTTTTAAGTATAAACTAAAAGCCAGAAATAGAAACTATGGGGGAAATTAACAATGTGAGATAACCGTATGGAGTTTTATACATTGCATAAGATACACATATTCGGTGTTCAGTTGGGGGGTCAGATTGGCTGTGAAGACTAGTGGTGGTGAGGTATTGGTATTGGTTCGCATAGGACATCATTTTCAGAAGCAATCAAAACCTTGAATTTGGGAGCTTTAATGCTAAGTTGTTTTTACATATACGTAGGTGCCATTGTATTTTTTTTTTTTCAGTTTTGTGGGAATTTTGTTAGATCTGCAGCTAATTTAGTTGGTTGATTAATGTATGTTAAATTGTTGTTAAACTTCTTAGTAATTAAGTTTGATCTTACGAATAAAAAAAAAGTTTCACAGTTGTATTGGGATAGTTAGTAGTATTGGTTTGGGAGATACTGTATTTCAGAAGGTTTTGGGATGTGATGTGAGTTGGAAGGGGTAAGCATTTTTTATGCGGTTGTATTTATTGGGTTGGTTATTTTGGACACACCTTGTGTTCCAACAATGCTTAAATAAAATCTCTTTAACTTTCAACAAAAAAGATAGGAATAATTTAAGAAATTAAAATTATTCATGGTTCAGTGTAAATAAGCAACTAAGATGCTTAATACAAGCAATTGCTTGGTAGATCTAATTACTTATATTCTTCATTAACAGTTTATAATTTCAATGGCGTTGCAGCACCTGCACAGGCAGAAAGGTGGACACTTTAGCATGCTCTTCAGTGGACATCAGATCTTGGTTGCCAAAATGTGATTTTTGAAATTGACTGCAAGACAATTGTTGATGATCTTCTTCTTCGAGGGGCATATCTAATCTCTATTATTTTAGCAATATATAGACATTTTTTTTAAGTTTCTCAAATTTTAGGGTGAGTTTTTAAGAGGTCTAGTTACTCATGTTGTTCATTTTTATTTTTATTTTGCAGGGATGGATCTAGAAATTGATAAAAGGGGCAAAATTTTTTGCTTCCTTTATAATTATTTAAATATTCATAAAAAATTATTTAATAAATAATGGTGTTTGAAAAATATTTTTTATTTTATTGGAATTTAATTTCATAATTTTTTCTTCCTTTCTTGGAATTTTAAAAATTATTTAAATACCAAATTCTAAAACAGTTGCAATTATTGTTTTGGTTAAAAATTAAAACATTTAAATTCAAAATAATTATAACAATAATTAGAGTTAGAATTAATTATTTTAAAACATAAAGTACATGAATAAGTAAATAAACATTCAATTATTGTATATTTCTTGAAAAAAAGAAATTCTCCCAATAAAGAAAAAGAAAAGAAAAAATAGGTTTCCTCATAAAATTATAATGGCTATCACTATAAGCCAATTTTTAATTTAGTTTAGTTTGGGTAAAATAAAAAAAAGGTGAGACTTTAGTTTAGTCATAAACTTAACAATTTTATGCAATATCTTTCATTTTCTTCTATTATTTGTGCTTTTCTTACTTGAATAGAATTTCTCAAATATTTTCAATATAATTTTTGTTGAAGAATTTGACTGATCAACTATAAAGAATTTTTTCTTCCTAACTTTCATGTTTTCTTCTATAAGACTCAAACCTGTGAGATCGTACCCCAAGAAGATGGAATCCAATCTTATTCGGCCTAGCAACATGTTAATGGTTGATTTCTCATTTTTATTTTATTTTAAAGAAGTCTTTCATAAAATATATTTTTTATTAAATGATTTTTTTACACTTTGCAATTATTATTTTGTTTCTCTAAATAATATAAATTTTCATTGAATTTGTCTAAATATCACGAGTTTCATTTGATCTTCTTAGAAGTTTTCTCTTTCGTTTCCTATTTTGAGAGTTAAATAAAAACTCATAATGTTTCAAGGGATTAAATGAAAAAAAAAATAAGCAAAAGAAATCATATAATAAAAAATAGTTAACCTATCATGACCTACTATTAAATCATGACTGACACACGTTATATAATTTCTTTAGCCTGGCTAGTCTAAGAATACCTCATTCTAAATCACAATTAAAATATCAACCAGAAGTGGTTACCAAAAATCTGATAGAGTTTCCCCTAAAAACATGACAAATCCTATATTGAATAATTTGTGAAGAAATATTATATATATATATATATATATATATATATATATATATATATATATCCAAACCCAACAGTTAGATATCAAGACCACATATCACAACATAGGCCATTGACATACTATCCAACATATCAACTAATAGTGATGTTGGTCATACATGCTAATCTTCAAAGTGTCTCAAAACATCATAATTACACCATAAACATATCTATAAGATAGGATCATTTGCAACTCAAAATAAAGGAATTTTCTCTATATCTATTATTACATTTATTCCTATAGCTGCATTGTACTAGAGTCACACAAAAATACTCTATATCAAATACAATGGAGGCCTACCAAAAAAGATAAACAAATTCCTGGGTAAGTCAACTACTCAACTACCTGTGTATCTCAGAAAATAAAATAAAAGAAGGGAGTAAGTTACAAAACGAAGACTTAGTGAGCGCATAACGGACAAGAAGGAGAGCACAACATAGCATGAGTTTTTACATCCAAAAAGAATTTAAATGACATTAAATAAAAACAAAATAAATACAACTCATTTTTAGAAAATATTGTATACTCATTTGAAAACTTTTAGAACTACGTATAAAGTTGTATTCAAGAATAATAACTTTATAAGAACTTTCATTCTATTATGTGCACATAGACCATATTATCTCTTCATTGGGGCGAACGATAATTATATAACTACGACATTTAGCACGTAAGCTGTTTTATCTCTTTGTTGCAGTGAACATATAACACTCCATTTTTCGTAAAATATATTAAAAATAATTTTATTTAATAATAAATAATTTTAGAAAAATAATGAAGTTTTTATAATTAAATAAATAAGGAGAAATAATTTTATTAATAAAAATAATAGTTTTAAGGTAAATAAAATAAATATATGTCCTTAAAAAATATTTTATTTATTCATTTGATAGAAAGTAAAATAGAGTTTCTTTTTATAAAATGATAAAATGAAGAAAAATAGAGTAAATAATAGGCCTGAGTATCCTACTTATAAATAAAGACATATTAGGTCAGTATACGTCTCTACACTTCTTCTTCCTTTCAATTTCGCTTTCCTTCATTCCTCTCCCAAAACCCTCTCTTTTTATGCATACATTCAAACTTGTCTCAGTAAAACAATAATTTTGGACTCGTTAACCTTTGGATCATCGTGAAATTTGAACACCATGTTTGAAACATATTTCAAAACATACCCATGACTGAGTTGTCGAAATAATGTCTATGGTGAGGGGAATGTCCCTCACACATAGCTCTTTGTTTTTCCCGCACACACCCAAATCTATCACAGTAAAACTACAATCTCAGACTCGTTAACCGTTGAATCATCGTGAAATTTGGACACTAGGTTTGAAATGCATTTCCTCTCATCTCCACCGTTGGGATCTTCAAAGTAATGTCTGTGGAGGGAGAAATTCTCATCGCACGCAAATAGTAAACTAGAGGCTCCAATCCTTTCTCCTTCTATCTACACTTGGAAACCCTAATATGGCAAACAGATATCACTGTCGGACTACAAATGTGAGCCCTCTTAGAGGTAAGGGATGAGTTTATAGCAATTGGGTTTAGAATGAACATGTGTAAGGATCTTTAGGGAATCAACTTATGATTTATTTTGGGGTGTTTATTATATTGTAATTCTTCATGTATGATTATAATTACGAGATTGTTATATTGGGATCATGAAATTGTAATTGAAATTGTGTGTAAGTGATAAATTGAATATGTGATCAATTGTGAGATAACATGTTGCTTTGAAATCATAAGATTGTTATTGAGATTGAGTATAAATGCAAAGTTAAACATGTGTTAATTTGTGAGATACACGTAAACATGTGATGGTGGATTGTAACATTATGAGATATTAAATTGTAGACATGAGATATGGTTGTGAATAAGTATGGTTAATACTTAATGTGACAATACTTGTATTGTGATCTGTGAATTATACAATAATCTGACTAGTGTTTACCTTGAGAAAAATGTTTATGCGCAGAGTGTTAAAGGGAAAGTGTAGGGTTCCAAGTTAGGAAAAACATAGACATTTATTAATTGGTTCAATTAAGTAAGTATGATGTGGTTATCTTGGATATGCCTATGTTGATGACTTTTTTTCTATTTTGGAATCAAAGTCTACATGCTTTGGAGCTTCCATGTGGTCCAATTTCACCAACTTTAATGGATATTGCTTTAATTAATAGTCTCAAACCTTTAGGAAAAACTTATGCTCTAGGTTTGTTTGAGGATCAAATCGAAAGAAATGAAGTCAATATTGATTGGAGTGCTAAGTCTTACAATGAATTTATTGGAAATAATGCTAAAAAGATTGGAGAATTGTATAATGAAGAACACATTGCTTTTCTAATGTATTAGGCTTCTTCACTTTTACTTTGTACTTGATCTTCAAATTCCAATGTACTGCTATAAATTAGCATAAGCCCTTCATTTTCGAGAAGAAATTTGTCTTAGTAAATTTCTATTGGCTCCAATTTTCAAAGTGATGGACGAGGCTGTTGAAATCATGGATGCTTTTGGGAAGATGAAGCATATAGTTGGTCCTTTATGGCTTATTCAACTTTGGTTAAATGCAATTTTAGCCAATCGTATAACTCTCAAAAGAGATATCCCAAATGACATCGAACTCAACATAGAAGGAGCTCAATTTACTTTCTTGACACCTAGTAAGGAATTTTGTACTTATGAATGTTACAAGAAGTACATGAAGGCCTTTCTTTAATTTGAGCACTTCAATAGTGATTTAGCTTTGTCTCAAATTTCAATTGCCTGGACCATCATGGCTAAAACAAAGATTTCCATGTGAGACTCTTAGTCAACAATCAGAGCTAATCGAAATTTGGAGTGTTTTCCTCACATGGGACGTATTTTTTGTTGGCATTACTCCAAAGGATATTTGATTCTGTCCTTACCAACCTCTAATTTTTGCAAGGCAATTTAGACTTTGTCAATTGCCCTCTATGCCAATATATTGAAAGAAAGCATTTTCTTACCAGATTCAATGGGACAAAAGTCTTATTCATGCAGTCATCAAAAAAGGAACTCCTAGAGTGAAACTTCAATTCCAACCATCCTCTTCTGAGAATTGTTTCTTAATCAACAAAGATTTCTATTAATGGTGGAAAAAATATTATTCTCAAAGATATTTTTCTATTTTTTTTTCTTGCTTAGAGAAATTAATCAATTATTGTGGTTCTATGGAGGATACTAGCAAAAGAAGTGCAGGTAAACAGGAGCTTGCTCTTGAAATTAAAAAAATTGAAAAAAAAAATTATCGGATTTGTTATCATCCAACTCACCCTATAGCTGCCTTTCAAGAAGCCATTTTTGCACTTAGGAAAAAGATAGAGAAAAATATATCAAATGGTAGAGTAATAATTCTAAAGGAAATACCAAATTTTCTAGATTTTGTCCAAAAAAACCCTTCCCATTTTTCCAAAAGCTTGTTTTGAAGTAAAGATCTTTGAAATCCTTCCTGGGTTCAAGAACTGCTTCCTTTTTCTGCTATTTATAGACTTGAAAATGCTCCCTTTTCTCAAAGATTTACTTTTGCCAAAATTTACCTTGGTGACTATAAAAAATACCCTAAACAATCATTCCTAAGGAATGATTGGATTGTGAAATGATAACATTAAATGGTAAATTTCTTTTATCAAATATTTATTTCTTATGAATCCTAACTTTAAATTTTGAATGTGTTTCATTTATTTTCATTGATTCCCCATCAAGAAGAAACAAAGAATTGGGAAGTGATGACGAGATAGAAACTTCCAAAAAGACTTTTCGCAAGAGGAAAACACCTTTATCTATTAGTACTGGAAACAAGGTATTTCAAAATTTTATTTTCCTTGTTTGTCGTCCTTGATGACTTGCATGATGATATGCCAAGGGAAACACCTTTTTTATTATTCATCTTTTAACTGGCTTTCTAGTCTTAAATAACCAAGGGAAACTATGACTTGCATGATGATATGCCATTCAATTCCTCTTTTAAATTGACTTATTCAATGAAGCCAAAGCAAAAGGTATTTTACCTTAAAGTTTCTTTTATTTAATTATTGAATATTTCTATATAAATTTATAAGTATTGTAATAAAATATATCTTTATTTTCCAAAAAATTTAAACATACTATTCTGTAGGAAACTTTAGGAAATATTTACTCTACCTATTCTAAATCTAGAAAACTAATTGAGACACACCTTTCGAATGACATATTGAGAGATAAGTCTTGGTTATCTTGTTGGGAATAAATTTGTATGCTCATGATCCAAGTCATCATGTAATCAATTCTAATTTTAATGATAAATATTATTTTATTTTCATTGTCATATTTCACTATTTGATTAAATGGTCCATTTGATAATGTAATTGATTAAAATTAAAGACTTGTTATTATAATAGAGATTATGATAATGAGAAACAAGTTTATTCTAATTTTAATCTAAACCGTTCTTGATCATAGGATTATTATAAATAGGATATTAATAATGCAGATAGATTAATATATATGTGATAATATTTATTGGATAAATATTAATAGATCTCATTTATTAATTTGCATATATAGATGAGTCACATGTTGATCTGATCATTGAATTGACTCAATTGAAATTTTCTAATGGTTAAAATTTATCATAAACTGTCAATAGAAAATTTTCAAGAAGAGGTATAATAGCTTTCTTTGACTTGAAATTGTCATAGTAATTAACAGGTTATTTGTTGTATTTTGATTTCGGACACCTAATGATTTAGAGCACTTGTTGAATGAATATTGGATATGATTAAATACCTGTAGAATTAATGATTAATCAAGAAGGAATCCATCAACTCTTGGTAATGAGTTTGAGCTCTATGAATAAAATTATATCCTGACCAGGAAAATTAAATGAAAGAAGAAGAGTTTCTTAAGTCATTATGAGTTAACTCAAAAGGGTTTGACAATAATATCATACTCTAGAGTTAACGTAGAACTGTAAAGATGGAAGAAATCATTACACTACTCTTCTAATGGTTCTTGAAATTAAAATGCTACTTCATGTTATCCGGACGTTAAGGAGTGTTACTAGACGCCTACCTTGATTAGTATATTAATTTGATTAATATATTACCGGCTTAGTATTGAACCTACGGGATCACACACAAACGAGTGTTCTAATCTCTGTTAAAGAAATTATTTTAATATTTGATGATTAATTAAATTAGAGAATTTAATATGATCAAATGATTAATTGATTTCAAAAAGGTGAAATATTATTATATTTTTGCTAGCACTGAAAATATAAATAATATGAAAGATTTGGTGAAAGAAGAGAAACAAACATGTATGATTTTGTATTTGGAATTTGGGTTGAAAAGGCGGCTAGATACAAGTTTGACTTGGTCAATTGTCATTTCAATTTTAATTGCTAAATGGTTAGCAATAAAAGGTAACAAGAAATAATATAGCTTAAGAAAGGATACTATCAATAATGATTTTGATTTGATCAGAAATTTGGTATCCTTAGCATGCTATAAATAGAGCCTTAGGTTGCACGTTGAAAAAATCTCAATATCACTTCTCCATTCTTTTTTTTTCCCACTGGTCAAAGTTGTTGACGAATAAAGGTCAGTCTCGGTGTGGATACACGTAGAGTCCTCATACTATTGAAGAATTTTTATGCTTCAAGAGTTCATCAACAGGTACACTATTTAATATGTCATCTGTTTATAATATAATTTAAATACAAAATAGATCATTTTATTCTGCAATGTGTGTTTTTGAACACCTTTTCTCCTACATATCTTGCTTACAGGATGTAAATGTGGTAGATCTTTCTTCTTTGCAAGGCCATTCCTATCCGACAGATGATAAGATATTTTTACTTGAATATTTATAGATCCTTATTCCAACACATTTCGATATTGATTCTAATTTTTGTCTTACAATAGGATGAAGAAACTCATGACACTCATGTTGTTAGCTCTAATGCTAAAAGTGTCAACAAGGACAAGAATGGTAAGTATCATAGTCATCTTAATCAATTTTGCTCCTTAAAATCTTTCTATATTTCTAACTTTTTTGTCTTTAGCTTTAGATTCAAAACTTCCCATCTTGACACCAGAAGCAAGAGAAGCAACTGAAAAGAATGATGCAAAGAACAAGGACAAAGTTTAAAGACGAAGTGAATCATCTTCATCTAAACAACCATCTCAAGAAGAACCTTTTTTTTTTAAAGAGAACTTCATGGAGATTGAGTCTAACACCAATAATCCTTCTAGTGCACTCATCAAATAAGAAAAACAATGTGAAGTTGCTCACCATGAAGGGGAATTACCACTTGCGGATACTCTTACAGTAATCATTGTTGAACCTCCTATTAATGATATTTCTCAATCTTTTGATAATCAACACCATTATATCCTTCGATCAGAAAAATGTATAAAATATCCTTCAAAGTTTTTCTATACTAATTTCGATTTTGTTTATAAAATAGTCTTTATCTTCATCGGGTATCGAAAAAACTGTTGCTACTACTCAAGAAAATTTGTCTATCGGGATACTATTGGCCACTTTAATTGTTCTACAATAATTTGCCATATCCCTAAGTTTACCTATTGATTTTGTCCATGATAATCCAAATCCTATTGATGTTTACTGTTTTGCCTTCATTGATGTCTGGTCCTCAAATTTGATGTCATGAAAAGCTTCAAAAGTGATTCTCAATAAACCTTTCACACATTTTGATGATGTTGTGAAATGTTTTAGGAAACTATCTTTTGACAAGAATATGGAAAACTTTTTAGCTAATCGTGACTACAAAGAAAAACTTCGACAAACAGTAAATGAAGCCTTCAAATTCAATGACTTAGTGGTTGATGAGCTTCATAAAGAAATGGAGCCATTCCTCAACATTTTCAACAATGTTTTCAAGGCTCACCAACTTTGTAGCCAACATGCTTATAATATTATTGAAATTGAGTCTTCAATAGAGCAAGGTAGGACTAAACTCATTCAAGCTCAAGAAGGATTTTAGAAGGCGAAAGAAAACATTATGTTGATACAGGGTCCTATTGAACACGTTGAGAAATTTGAACAAGATTTGGTCAAGAAAGAATAAGAGTTTTTGGCGAAGCTTAAACCAATCCAAGACGAACTCAGAGGTGTTCGAGAAAAATTGGCTGAGCTTCAAAAGAACAAAGAAACCAACAAATATAATAAGGATTTCCTTTATTCTTCTGCTTGTCAAATTGTACAAGAATTAAAGGGTTCGCTTAAGAAGAGAAGGCAAGTTGAACATACAAAAAAGGAATCTATGAAAGCATTATCGAAATGGATCGAAACCTTCAATGAGATGAGAATGAATCATTATGTTAAATCTGCAAAGTCCTTATCATCCTTAGAATCTTAGAAGATTTTTTAATTGTTTATTTGGGATCATTTCTTTATGTAACTTTCCATCTGAACACTTTCACTTTTAATTTCTAAGTTATGGAAATTTTTATTTTAGTTACAATTGGTTTATAATTTTTTAAATACTTTCCATTTATTGAACCAATATAACTACCAGTATTCACTTCGTGAATCGTATAAGCATGTCCTGAAAAAACCTTTTCAATAACATATGGAAAATCCCAAATTGGTGACCATTTACCATATACCTTAGATATTTTATCCATAGGTAATATCACTTTCCAAACTAAGTCTCTAATTCAAAAAGATTCTTTTAACCTTTTTAGTATAATGCTTAGCCACTTTTTCTTTTTGATGAATAATATTTTCTAAAGTAATTAACCTCTCTTCATCTAACAAATTCAATTCCTCATACATCATATTTAAATAATATTGGATAGGGATTTCATTATGTCTTTGTAATAAAATTGAATTCAAATTAATTTTGATGGACAAAGAGTTTCATGTCCATATACTAATTATAGTACTTGTGTGTATTTAATCGCATTGATTATATGTTTTTAATTATTGGTTTTTGTGCTATATATATATATATATTTATAATTATTATAAATAATTTGTTTAGTCTAGTTTGATAGAGATGTGAAAACTGCTTAAATAAAAACTTCATTTGTAACAAAATTGTGTCGTACACTAAGTGGTAATGTAATTTGGCTCTGTATGAGAGTGATCTCTATGTGTGAGGTTCACTCTGGTTACATGTAATCCTAAGGAGATTAACACAGTAGTCAAGGCGGTTAGGATAAAATTTACTAGTTTTGGTATAAAGCGAGAATACTCATTTTTGGCAAAATTCTACTCTATCCTTTTTAAGTAAAAATTTCAAAAGTAAAACTTACCCTAAAAGGACATGGCTGGTCATGTTGGAAATGGTCTAATCTCTAGTCAATTTTGTGTCAGTTAGTCATTCCAAATTACACTTAACGGAGAGATAAAATTTCCACATCCAATTTTCTTTTGGTCCATAGCCATAACCTTATCTTAGAATTGTTTTTAAAAGCCAAAACTTGACCATTTTCTCCCATTTAGCTCGGCACATATTGAGAGAAAAGAAGACTTATTTTGCTTCTTCTTCCAAGAGTTTACAAGTGTTCTTGAGCTTGGTAAGCTATTTCATCCTTCTTGCCCTAGCCTTGTTCTTCCTTTTTCATATTTCCTTCTTGCTCATGCGTTGAGTTGCCTTTGAAGCATTGAAACTTGAGTCACAAAGAGTGTTAATCTTGGGTTAAGCTTGGACATTTCGAGTTAGCTTCTTGAAAGGTAAGGGATGTCTCTCTAACTCTTGAACCTTATGTTTGTTGTTAAACTTCCTTGAACATTGTTGTCTTGAAATTTTTGTGCTTGCTGTCCTGTTCTGGATCTGCATGTTGAGCTATTTTCCCTGAGTTTCTTATGCCAAAAATGAGTTCTTTGAGTGTTAAAACATAGGGTTAGCCTTAAATTTCACTTAAATAAGAGTTTTCTAACAAAAATTATGAATAAAATAAGTTTTAGAACATTTATTAGATAAAATTTGTTATGAAAATAATCTAGAAGTGAGAGTCGTATGAATTGGTTTTATTAAAGTTTTGACATAAAAAATGAGTTTATTAGGTGTGAATTTGTAGGGTACCATATAAGGTTTGTGAAAAAATCGATTCTCAAAGTACCGAGAGAACTGAGAATAAGTTAGGAGCAAAACTTTATAAAATTGAGCGACAAATTTAGATAGTAGACACTGTAACATTGGAAATAATGCATCTAGATAAAGTTACCTTAAAATTATTTATTTTTTGAACTGTTGATTTAATTGTTATATGATTGCTGAGATAAACTACAAATGCTAATGACTGATGCATACAATGAAATTGTGATGATTTTTTGCTAATACATTTTTTGAAAGGCCTGTTTATTATTATTGTTGTTGTTGTTATTGTTGAATGATAAGACAATAGAGTGTGAACTCCGACAATTATATTTGTGACATGCAAATTTATATTTTGTTATGTATATATATGTATGTTGCCATTTTTTTGTACGCGTTGTGGTTTGGGTTTGGGGGCATTCGACCCTCGACAAATTGTTTTCTATAACTTCCAGATGATTGTATTTAAGCCATTATGTTGTTTGTGGATACATGTTCTTCTGATTACTTAAGAGATTGAGATTGATTTCTTGAGAGTAATACGTATGTTTGATCCTCGCCTCGATTTCTTATTGTGTGAATGTTTGATTATGTTTGTCGTACGCAACATGAGGGCTACACACATGACGCAATAACAAGAGCGAGAAGACCAAAGTAAGAGTAAGGAACCAAAGATTCTGTGCCATTTATGAATGGTGAGGTTGCATTGAGAAAAGGGATGATGGACATAGATACATTGGGGAGTAGTAGGCAAAGAGGTTCACAGAACTTAGAGGAATTAGCGAGTGGTGACTACACGATATTTGATGCACTCATTTGACATAGGAAAGTTCACATGCCTCACTTTGCTATTCCAGACTAGCTTTGAGACTATATTTTTCAAGTTGAGAGTTGGGGATTGATGTACATTGTATCTGTTTGAGGTGATCACTCCCGACTGTCATCCACATAAAAAAGTATGACCATCATGACCTAGGAGGCTTGGTGGCAGTGGTTGGGCCCTATTGTGAAATGAGCGAAATAGTTATGTGCTTAGGATATGAGAGTGTTGCTTGCTTAGACAATCACATGCAGTGGTTAAGTAGATAGTATTTTATGGTGTTTGCTTGTTGTTTGTGGCGTTTGAGGAGTGAAAGACTCACCCCATAACCAACAACTTTTTAAGACCAGGTCATGTAGCATCTGCAGAGGATGTTCACGTGGATTAGTAGACACTGCTATAGTTATAGGGTGGAGGAAGAGGTGCACTTCCATACGCACTTTGGTTACATTTGACTCCACTTTTTATTGTTAGATGAGCCACAAATACCACCAATCACCGTAGAGGTCCATGCTACGTATCACGTTCCTTGTGACTGACGACAATCATGTACCGCGAGCAAAATTAGTAGGTTAAGGACACTTATGATCTTTAACTCAAGAAAAAAAATTATGATAATTTTTTTAATATTTTTAATGCATATATTATTTATTCTTTTTCATTAAAATCTCTAAAGATAAAAAATAGTTTTATATTTCAAAACATATATAATTAATTTAAATTTTAAGATAGTTTCAGTTAACATCATAATTATTCATACATATTTGATAATTCTTTTTAAAAATCAACATTTTATAATTGGTATAACTTTTAAAGTTTTTATTATAAAATTCTGCAAACTTATTTTTATAATAATTTGTGATTGAATTTTTTTTACATCACATCTATATTTTGGTACATATTTGTGATTGAATTTGAATGCATATACTGTATTATTTATTCATTTTCTAATATAAATCTGAATTTTTTTCATAAAAAATACTATATATATATATATATGTATATATATATATATATATAAAATCCCCCATGCCTGAAGCCGTAAAACATCCTACGAATCCACAAACAAAACTATCGATTTTCACTTCTCTCTATTATTTTACGTTTATTCTTCAAATTTCTCTCTTCCTTCCTTCGTTCCCTCTTTTCCATTTCCCTTTTACTCTCTCTTTCTTCCTTTTTTCTTTCACTATCCCTTTCGAACTCTCTCCTATTAGGGCACACGCGATGCCTCTCTTCCTCTCCGACGAGGAGTTCGCGCGGTGCTCCGGCGACGGCGCCGCCGTGGCCGCGAAGGCCGACGCCTTCATCCGCGGCCTCCTCCACGAGCTCGACACCGTCCGCGCCAAGGCCGACGCAGCCGACATTAACGCCGAGCAGAACTGCTCCCTCATCGAGCAGAAGTACCTCTCCCTCACCGCCGAGTTCTCCAAACTCGAGTCGAACGTCGCCGAACTTCAATCCTCTCTCGATCAGCGCCTCCGCGAAATCGCCGAGGTGCAATCGCAGAACCATCGAATCCAATTGCAATTGGTACGAATCGTTTAAACGAAACGTTTCTCTCATTTGCTCGATGATATTGTTATTATCATTGGTGTTGTTGCTTTGCTGGTTGTGATTTTTGAATTTTTTGGTTTTTGTTGTTAGGTCGAGAAAGATAGGGAGATAGAGCGGTTGAGGACGGAGGTTGCGGAGTTGCACAAGTCGAAGAGGCAGTTGCTTGAGTTGAACGAGCAGAAGGATTTGGAGCTAAGTGAGAAGAATGCAACCATGAAGAGTTATCTTGATAAGATTGTGAGTTTCTCTGCCTTTTGGTTTTTGGTGTTAGCAAGGTTTTAAAAAACAGTCCACCGTTTGCGGTGGCAATGTCAAGGTTTTTGGAGTGTCTGCCACCACAGTTGTGGCCATATTGGCCACGCAGTTGTTTGCAATTTCCCACTATCAAGGAACACGGCAACGGCTCTTGCAACTGCCATGGTTTTAAATTGTGGTCTGCAACCGCAATTGTGGCAGCAATGTAAAGGTTTTTCATACTCAACTGCGACTGCAATTGTGGCTGATGGCTGCATTTTCCCGTGATGTTAAGGATTGCAAATTTGCAATGAAACTGCAACTACAACCCCAATTTGAAACCATGGCGACTGCAATTTAAATTCTTGGTTGTTGGTTTGGTTGCTTAGTTGATGTGTTTTGTTGTAACGGTGTTGATATGTTTTGTTGTGTTAATGTAATACTCTTGTATGTTTCAATGGTGTTGTTGAAGGTTCGTTTAAGTGAAAATGCTGCTCATAAGGAGGCGCGGTTGAGTGAAGTTGAGGCAGAAATGGCACGGTGCCGGGCTGCTTGCACTCGCTTTGAACAGGTCTTTTCTTTATGGTTTGCTTTTATGTAACTTCTTTCCTTCAATTTTCCTTTTTGTTTTTATGCCTGAGCAGATTACTAGTGGTACTGGATTCCTTCACTGACTGACTGTTTTAAATGACTCATTTATGAATGGATCATAGTTGGGGCATATTATATATTATATAACGTAAATGGCTTGGACATTTTCAAGTGGGCTGGTCTGATTTGCTGTTTTCTGAAATGGCAAAATGTGTCTGAACATTTATTGCTCTTATTGTGGACTAGACTTTTTCTTGCTTTATCTGGAGTGAAAACTTGAATGTTCCTTTCACGGTAACCGGATAATTTGCGTGAGCAGGAGAAGGAGATTGTTGAGAGGCAGAATTCTTGGCTCAACGAGGAGTTGAATGCTAAAGTTAACATTGTTTTTGAGCTGCGCAGAAAGCACACAGAATATGAAGCTGATATGACTTCCAAGCTTGCAGATGTAAGCTAGTTTAATATTGTAATTGAAAATGACTTTCTCATTTTGAATTATAATTTGTTTTATTCTCTTTGCTTTAATGATATTCGAGCTGTTGCCAATGCTTTCAGATGCAGAGACAGTTTGGTGAAAGCTCTAAATCTCTACAGTGGAATAAGGATAGAGTGAGGGAACTTGAAATGAAGCTTAAATCTGTGCAGGAGGTTGAACATGGAACATTATCTTGAAATGTGATGCTTGAATTTCTTTTAACTTGAACCTTGCCTGATTGATATTTTTTTTAATGCCTTTTCAGGAATTAATTTCTGCTAAAGATGTTGCTGCAGCCAACGAAGAACAATTATCTGCTGAACTCTCCACTGTGAGTGTTATGACAACCTTTGGCATGCATGATCCCTCATCCCAAAAAAAAAATCTATATGTGCTTTTTAGACTAGCTGCTTCATGATTTGTTCTGCCATTAACTATTTGGCTTTGCAAACATTAAGATTAACATGAACAGTAAAGGCAATGCTGGTCTCCTTGCCCATCTCCACCTGTCCTTGAAACCTAGACATTGGCACACCTGTCACGATCACAGAATAAGTAGCATTTGAGGTATTCATCAATCCCACCTCCCTTCTTAAGATTCAGAAAATGGTGAAAGGGTTTTGAGAATGAAAAAAAATAGAGATTGTATTATTGAACTGATGGGATACAACAGATATTTATATGAAGAGCTACAGAGGGTTCAGTTGTAATGGAACACTAATAGTCCTATACAGTACAATTGCGCTCTGAATAATACCCTGTGAAAAATACTGTAACATGCCCCCCCCCAGCTGGAGGTGGCTGAGCAAGGGTCTGAAGAACTGACACCTGCAGCTTGTCTCTTAACATTTGAAATTGAGTGGGAGCGAGAGCCTTTGGTCAAAAGGTCAGCACACTGGTATTCTGAGGGAATGTGCAGTGCCTTCAAGCTCCTGAACTATTCGTTTTCGAGATCACAAAGAGATGAGGTTGGGGGCCTCGGGAGTTGAGGCCAAAAAAAAAGCAGGACCCTCATGTTGACCTCCTGTTATCAGGATTAGAAGCCCAATCTGCATCAAAATATGCATTGAGCTGTACAGGAATTGCTGATGATGCTGGTTGGCATGTAGGCCATGATTCATAAATACCCTTTTGATAATGCAATATGCATTTGACTTCTGTTCAGTGAGACTCCAAAGGTGCTGACATAAATTGACACACTTTGGTGACAGAGAATGAAAGCTCAGAAGGAGTAATAGTAGCATACTGCAATGATCCAATAATTGTTCTGTTCAATGAGTAGTCTGCCCTTACAACTTTAAGCTTCCAACCATGGGGGAGGAAATGCACTTGTCTTCTGCCATGTTAGCCTTCTCTAATGTATTTGGACTGAGTTAGGAGTAAAGACCCATCAGCAAAGTGCTCTACTTCAATCTTAAGGAAATAGTCCAATTCTTTAAAAAGTTGCTTTGCAGCTTATTATTGAGGGACTGAATGAGTCTTGGAGAATAGAATTGTTTAATAGGGAATTGAATGAACATCTCGTAACAAAATTATTGGCTATTTTTTTTGGGCATTATATTTTAAGGATGCCAAAGAGTCTATAGTCTATAGTATATTTTGATAGCAAAATAAATTGAGACAAGAGGGATGGAGTACAACTATGGTGAGGACAATAGATCCTTTAATACTAAGAAATCTATGTAGGGGAGACAGGATAGTGCTCGAAAAAACTTGGAATGTAACAATGCTGTCCATTACATGAGCATATGAGATAGTAATACCCTTGAAGAAGCAGTGACGGGCAGAAGAGACCGAAAGAGAAGTGAAAAAGTATTAGAGTAGTTTTTCTCTGTACTTTACTTTTACTATCTGTACAACACTAGTCTTGTAGGAGTAGGACTTTATATTTTGCCAGCTGTAATCTCTAACTAACAGGTAGTCAGAGCCTGCTAGTTTGTTTTGCGTTTAGGCTCAAACTGATCTATTATATATACTTTACGTAGTTGAATAACAATTTTTCATTGAACACCAACAGTTCTCTTAACTATTCTCTGAAATCTATTACCTATTATCGTATACAGAGCAGGTTTTGAACCCTAGATCTCTTTTATGGCTTCCACTCGCGATTCTTCTTCTCCTCCTTCCCCAATAACTCTTTCCCAATTCATTTTTGTGGGAACAGATGCATATCCTTTGTATAGTGTTGTCTTGACACTTTATGAACAATGATGTATTTTCTCAAGATAATAAGCAAAATTTTTTGATTTGTCTTTTATTATGTATATTGAATTTGAATATGTCCCATTTTTAGGTTAATAAGCTTAATGAGCTATATAAAGAGAGTTCCGAGGAATGGTCAAAAAAAGCTGCAGACCTAGAGGGCGTGATAAAAGCAATGGAGGTGAATTTAGTCTGCTATTGCTCTATTTTGGTTGGATATGGAATTAGTCAAATTATAAACTAGAATGCTTGATTTTTTATTTTCTATTTTGGTTGTGTCTAAACAGTCACACCAAAAGCAAGTTGAAGATGATTATAAAGAGAAACTTGAGAAGGAATTATCTGCCAGAAAACAGGTTGAAAAGGTATGATATTCTTCCTAAGTTGTGTGTTAGGCTTCAGTGTTTGTTGGGTTTCCCCTCTTATATGAACCCTAATTATTTTGGAAGAAATAATAATTAACTTGCTACATAAAAAATTAGTATCAGTTTGTAACCTGCAAAATGTTTTAGGTTACTTTAGGTAATGCTTGAAGTTGATGAATACTTGCATGACATTGGGTTGCCGGTGCGCTCATATTATTTGAGGGCAGATTTCTACTCAATATATTATGTGCTTGAATGTACTAATAGCCATACCTTATGCCTTGTAGGAGGCCACTGATTTAAAAGAAAGGCTTGAGAAGTGTGAAGCTGAAATTGAGACAAGGAAGAAGACTGATGGAGTGAATAATCTTCCCCTTAGCAGTTTTGCTACTGAATCGTATGTCTTTCATTGCATTTTTTGCTCTTTTGAATTATTTGATTTTACTCATTTTCCCATGTTCAACTTGTGTCCTTCTCATGGCATAAGCTGTTGAAAATGTCAAGCCCCAGAAATGCAGCATTGTTTTATGGCTAAATGTCTTCTATACTTCTTAAAATCTAGTACCTTGGTTGAGGAAAAATGCTGAAATATGTAAAAATCTGCTTCTTCCACTTTGGAAGATGTTGCAGCTACCTGAGATTTAAGTTATTCGGGCATGGAGGTATTATGATGTGGTGCT
Organism: Glycine soja; assembly: GCF_004193775.1. Taxonomy (NCBI): domain Eukaryota; kingdom Viridiplantae; phylum Streptophyta; class Magnoliopsida; order Fabales; family Fabaceae; genus Glycine; species Glycine soja. Next base: position 50,110,774 of record NC_041016.1, read on the forward strand.
GTATCATTGTCATGGTATCCACTAATGACAACATTGAGCAATGAGCATGATCAGACATTTGTTTGTACTTTGTAGTGTTGGAATGTGATTGGGCTGAGGTGTTGGAGTTGGATGACAGAGTCAAAATCATATTAGTTTCTTAATTGTTGCATCTTTTGTTGTATCCTCATTAGGAAGGGTATTCTTTTTATTTTAGGGGGTGATGAATAGAAATTACTAAATTGTAAATGTTTGCATTAAACTGAAATCACTTTATTATATATTTTTTTATTGAGAACTAGCATTTTAACCCTTGCAAATGCACAACCTAAATATTTTTATATACATTCATTTAATTATATAAATTGAAATCACTTTATTATATTCTTTCAATGAATTAATGAGGGAAGAGAGAATATAAAAAAATGAGTTAATTGAATTTGAGAGAGTGGGAAGAGTGATACCAAAGTGAGTACTCAAGTTTATAATATAGGAGCATATTATGCTTACAGTTAGGGATAAAGAAGACAGAGAAATGACTATCAATAGTAAATTGAAAATATGATGGTTAGATGTAACATGTTACAATACCTTAACCTGGTAGTTCTATTTATACTATCAACTGTTAAGTAGTCTACTGGTACAAGCGAGGATTTTTAACAATAATACTGATAACCCTAATATTTTAACAGTTACCCTGAAGCCAAAACACAACCATTTACTAGTAGCAACTAGCAAATCCATATCCATATACTAAAACAAAGAACCCCAGATTTCAACACAGCATAGCACCTAGTACTTTCCCTGAAATACTAATCTTTGCAATGTTCTTGTCATGATAACTAATTATATCTCTGACATCCATGTCGCTCCTAGCTTGTCCTTATCACACATCCCAAATAAATGCGACAATTTTTGAAGTTTTTGATCTTTCTCCTGATCAGTATCCAAAGTATTCATTCAAACCTCAAAATCATTAATTGCCTCATGAAACTATAACATATTTCAACCCACTGAAAAATATGCCCTATATGTTAGCATAGCACAAATCATCTTAAATGTGACCGAAACATTGACACCATGATAACTCAGTCCTTGAATCACAATGAAATCCCCTGGCCAAACAACCAAAAGGAAGAAAAGTAACTGCAACCCATTTTAATTAGAAGCTATCACTAGGGAGGGTCAGGGAAGATAAACTCAGATAAATAGTTGCCAAATTGGTGTCCTTGCAAAGGAATTTTTTGTGGGGGGGAGATCAAGAGCATAAGAAAATCCCTTGGGTGAAGTGGGATGTGATTTGTCTCCCCAAGGATGATGGGGGCCTCGGGATTAAGGATCTTTCTAAATTCAATGCAGCTTTGTTGGGTAGATGGATCTGGGCCTTATCCTCTAATCAGAATCAGCTGTGGGCCAGAATCTTAATATCCAATTATGGAGGATGGTCAGATCTCAGCAATGGTAGAGACAAAGCCTGACATTCCCAGTGGTGGAGGGACCTCAGAAAGCTAAATCAGCAGCCTGAGTTTAGCTCTATCCAACCTCAGATGGTTTGGAAGGTTGGGTTGGGGATAAAATTAAATTCTGGAAAGATAAATGGCTGGGGGATGACTGTAATCTTGAACAGCAGTATAATCAGTTGTTTATGATTAGTGGACAGCAGAATAATAACATCTCTACGATGGGAAGCTTTTCCCAGGGTAATTGGAGATGGGACTTGAAGTGGAGGAGGAATTTATTTGACCATGAACAAGATGTAGCAGTGGCTTTTATGGAAGCAATTAATGCTATCCAAATTCAGAGTCATCTGCAGGATACCATGGTGTGGAAAGCTGATCCCTGTGGTGTGTATTCCACTAAGTCAGCTTATAGAATATTGATGACTTGTAATAGACATGTGTCAGAGGCAAATATTTTCAAGACAATTTGGAAATTGAAAATCCCCCCAAGGGCTGCGGTTTTCTCTTGGAGACTTATTAAAGATAGACTACCTACTAGACATAACCTCCTTAGAAGAAACGTGTCCATTCAGGAAAATGAATGTCCTCTCTGTGGGTATGAGCAAGAGGAGGCTGATCACCTGTTTTTCAACTGCAAAATGACTAGAGGTCTATGGTGGGAATCCATGAGGTGGAACCAGATTGTAGGACCACTTTCAGTTTCTCCAGCATCTCACTTTGTCCAATTCTGTGATGGTTTTGGTGCAGGGAGAAATCATACCAGATGGTGTGGATGGTGGATTGCATTAACTAGTTCCATATGGAAGCATAGGAATCTATTGATTTTCCAGGGCAATCAGTTTGAACCATCCAAAGTGATGGATGATGCTTTATTCCTAGCATGGTCATGGTTAAAAGTTAGAGAGAAAAATTTCAATACTCCTTTTAACCATTGGTCTTCCAATCTTGTGGAGTACTTTGGTTAATCTGGGTCGGGTATCTTTATCTTATGTGGTGGGGTCCTCGTTGGGTTTTCCTTTGTTTTTGGAGGGTGACACTGTAGGTGTCTTGTACTTGTGTATATCTCACCAGTACCTCTGGTACTGCTGTGTTTTTTATTAATAATATATATTTTTTGCCTTCCAAAAAAAAAAAACTTAACCATCCAAACCCAGCATAAACAAAAGGAAAGGAAGCAATTTATGACTACCCTCTGTCTAAACAGAGCAGAGAGCAGGAGGAAAAGAAAAGCTATCTGAGAAGAGAAGAGGAGGAAGAGAAACGTTTGAAAAGAATGTCAGTGGCTTCAAAAGAAACCACTGGACAGAATAGAAATCACACAACAGCTGGCTGAAACACAAGAAATTGGGATGACTACTAGGCTTGCAATGCCCAAGTCCACTAATACAATGACGCTAATGATTGTAATATGTGATCAGTTTTAATTCTCAATTGATGAATGTTATCTTGCAGGCAGTAGTCAGATGATTGCAGTTTTTATTTATGACATTTTTGTGTGAAATCAGCATATGTTATTGAATTTCCTTCTAACCTTTTTCATGTATTACCTAATCCAAGATAACATAAAGGCCATTGTATGTTCCTATAATTTTTCTCTTAGTAATTTGTTTTGTTCTTGAAGGTGGATGGAATCAATTGAAGCCGATAGCATGGTTGAGGAAAATAGCTTGCTAGTCCCAAGAATTCCTGTTGGAGTTTCTGGAACTGCATTGGCTGCTTCACTTCTGCGAGATGGGTGGAGTGTGAGTTATTAAAGTTTTACTTTTAATACTGGCCCCATTTTTTTATTTGATTTACACAATTAGATCTTCTTACCATGTATGTCTATTTGTTGAAGTTGGCCAAAATGTATGCAAAATACCAAGAGGTGGTTGATGCATTGAGGCACGAACAATTGGGAAGGAAGGAGTCAGAAGCAGTACTGCAACGGGTATGATTGACCTGGTGCCTCTTTTTTATGTATAACCTCAAAAGATTAATATGAAAAATTATTTCTTTAATGTTTTGTCTTGTCTATCTGGTACTAATTTGTAAAATGGAAAACAAAAAGAATTATCAAGGAATGGGTGGCTGTAATTATATGGATTATTATCCATTATATCATTTGTATGCAAGCATGCAACAAGATCCATTTTGTCTCCCAAAAAGGTCCAATTTGATGAAAAGAATTTGCATGAAATGGCCATTTGATGTATTTATCCATGGAGGATCAAACTAATGAGTAATGATACTTTTATTTTTGGAGGACCTAGTAATGGTGTCAACTCTTACTTGTATTTCTTTTGCTTTGGTTGGCTAAAAATGGTTGACGAATGTTTGTGACACACCTACCAGAGTATAATTTACTTGTCTGTTTTTTTCCTTTTGGCGTATATCTGCTTTGGTTTGGAGATGAATCGATTTACTACAACTCTACAACTGTGTTCTGGTATGCTTGAGTTCAAAGGTTATGTTTTATGAATGGCAAACTATGTTCATTTTTAATACGAAGTTTTTTTTCGGGGATTTGTTTATACCATTTTTTGTCTCTAACTATAATATTTTCGATTTCCATTTCCATAACAGTATAATTTAACAATACACACCCATGTTTTTGTGTCTATTATGTTAAAGATGATGCGATGTTATTTTATTGACTTCTTCAGGTTCTATATGAGTTAGAGCAGAAAGCAGAAGCAATTTTAGATGAAAGAGGTATATCTTTGTGTTGAATTGAATGGGTTTTTATTAAATATGCTGCTGTAAACTTAGAGAACACAAAGCCATTAAATCCCAATCCTACATTGCTCTCCTTAAAGTTTAACTAGAAAACAGAATGTAGATCTGCATCTCAATTGTACTGCATCGTTTCTTTGATTATATATATCTAATGTGATGAGTGAACCAATAGTGGGTGTTTGCTATTTTTGTCGTTGCTCCTGTTTATTGTCATTTTGGTGGTGGTAGTCTTGTTATCTAAAGATTTCATTTTGCACTGCTTGGGGAAAATTCACAAGGTTTTGATAATTCATTTTTTAATTTTAAACTGGCTGTGTGAATTTTCATGTTTCATTATGATGATTTTTCAAGCAGGAATCACTTGTGCTTTATTTCACTGTAGAGGAAAAGCTATGTTAGCATGGTCATTGTTGCATTGTTTGTTTATCATTGATGCTGTAGTTTTTCACTGAAATAGATATAATGGTGTGCTTGCAGTGGAACATGACAAGATGGCTGATGCATACTCCTTGATGAACCAAAAATTGCAAAACTCCCTGAATGAAAATTCCAACTTAGAGAAAACCATCCAGGAACTAAAGGTTTAAAACATAAAATACAGTTTCATTACCTTTATTTTTGTTTACATGTGGATTTGCTTAGGTGTATCTCTTGCAGGCTGATCTGAAAAGGCGTGAACGGGATTATAATCTTGTCCTGAAAGAAACTGATGACCTTCAAAAACAGGTAAACAGAAACACACTTTTTTTATATGTAACATTGTCACAGAATCATAGCGGATAGCTTCAAATAGCTTAACATCTTGTGTTAACAGAAGTACACTATACTATTTATATCTCTAACAAGCGTCAAGTAAATGATGGTTTTCTTGTGCTTGTTTAGAACCCAACACTTTTTAGCTTGTTAAGAAGTACTTTTATTACCAAAAAATTCTCTCTGGTTGGCCTTAATTTCTCTAACTGTATTATACTCATCAAGGTCATGATTGTATCTTCATTGCCTTGATTATGGTTCCTTATTAATTGACAATTGATTCTTTACAGGTTACAGTACTTCTGAAGGAATGCCGAGACATACAACTTCGTTGTGGCTCAATGGGGTATGATATTGTTGATGATGCTTCAAATATTGCTTCAAGGACAAGTAGAGAGACTGAAGCTGAAGATGTCATATCAGAGCACCTTGTAAGCTGTTTTTGGATTTATTTTGTCTCTTCTTGAACTTGTCTGTTACATTGTTACATGTGTTCATTTGAAATTTGGGATGTAGTTGACCTTCAAGGACATTAACGGACTAGTTGAGCAGAATGTTCAACTTAGAAGCCTTGTACGTAGTATTTCTGGCCATATTGAAAATCAGGAAGTGGAGTTCAAGGTTTGTTGGAAAAAAAATCTTCTGCTATCCTAATACATAAGCCTGCAAAGATCCTCAACCTCAAGTATTTGGTTGTTCTTGTCCTGTTAAATTGTAGGAGAAGCTTGAAATGGAACTCAAAAAACATACTGAAGAATCTGCTTCTAAAGTTGCAGCTGTTCTGCAGAGAGCAGAAGAGCAAGGTCACATGATTGAAGCGCTTCATGCATCTGTAAGTCTATATAACATAATGTTTTTGTTTTTAGTTCAAGATCTGTGACCCGGGGGAGGGGACATGGGTTTTGTTTGAGATAGGGGGAAATTACCTTAACAGGTCCCATGGGGATTAAAACAACTGACCCATAGAATGGTAACTTTAATGACTCAGGTTTGAACTGTTGATCAGATTGCTCTGACTTATAATGTTCCACCTCTTTGATAATTGTCATATTTTTTTTTTGTTATTATGAAAAATGATACCAACCTACTTTTTATTGTTGGGTGAATATCATGTGTTGAAAAAGGTCTGTCAAACAGTGTGTTACATGGTTACTAACAATCCTCGTTACCATACTATACAGGACTCTAAATTTGTACTTGTGATGTCTTCTTTTTGTAGGTTGCGATGTATAAGAGGTTGTATGAGGAGGAGCATAATCTTCATTTATCTCATACCCATTCCTCAGAAGCTCTTGCAGGTTTCATAACCATTAATTTGTTGGCATTTCCTTATAATCTTTCCCCCCCTCTTGTGCAATCAATTTTGAACGAGAACATGAGCTTTCAGAGTCTGTTAATAGTTATATTGTTTGAGATGAACATGATGCTTTGAATCCCCCACCCAAAGAAAACACCACAATAGAAAAGACATTTTGCAAAATCATCTTATTTCAATGAGGTTGAGATAGGGCACATCCAATGTAATTATCTCTATACATTCAAATTTCATAGAATGCAAAACTAGGCAGAAAAGCCTTGGGAAAAGATAGGATTAAACTGCCTTGTCTATTTACAGATTTTCAGCAGTTGGGGCTTTTCATAGGCTTCAATGTTTGAACCCTATGATATCTTAATGAAAACCAAACTAAAGCCAGACTGCATATTGTTTTGGCTATGGCATTTAAAAGGGTGGTCTTGTTTGATATATTCCATTTGTTCTCTCTAACTGCTTCAATGTTCCCATTTTATTTCTTTATTTTAATATTGTTTGCTCTTGTGATGTAACATCCCTTGTTCGTTGCTAAAGTTTTCTTATTCCAAAAATAGTTCTATTACTCATGTTAACACTAACTGCCTTTAATACTCATCAGTATTTCAATGCCGAGAGGTCTTGTAGATGGATCCTTGGACTGACCTAGCTTGAGGTTTAACTTATTTCTTCTTTGAAGGCATTATGATGTGGGGCAACAGAAAGTTATGGATTTTAATGGGCAAGAATTAGGGTTTCATGTTGAATCAAAGTAAGCAAATGAGTATATCAAAGAGTTATTGGATATAGGTAAACATCAAGAGGCTTTGCCATGATTAGCAGGAGGCTTAAATGTTTTGGTGCTATGAACGTACCAAGGGTTTTGTGTTTGATGTGTTTTAAGAAAAGTTGAAGAGGAGGATTGATAAGGGTTTGAGTGTTGGCTATTGTTAGTCTTTGGAAGAAGTTAGATTTGGGTAGCATAGAAATCTGAGTAAAAATAAAGTAGAAATTGAGAAATAGCAACAAAAGGTCTGTTCATCCCACTTGAGGTCCCTTGGACATTTTGTGTAAGACATTGAGAAGGGAGTAAAATGCTGCTCTACCTTATCTGGTCTCACAACAATTTAATGAATTCCATTTCCATGTAAGGTATAAGAAAATGAAAGCATTTAAAATTTTATATTTTGTATGGTATAAAAGAATGCAAGTATAAAACAAGAAAAAAATAGCTTCTGATCATATCGAAATTGAATTAATAAATATACTTTATCATTGATATGGTATGGACTTTCTGTGAGAATTTTTCTTTTTAATATTCCATTGAAAGCATACACAGTCATGAATACATTCTTCCTTCAGCAAAAAAGCATTAAAACTTTAAAATGCCTTCTGGGTTCTGATTTTGGAGATAATCCTGGTCACTTGGATATAAACTCTTGCCAAAGAAGAAAGAACATTAATGAATTGTGATTTATGATTCCTCCTGTGTCTTTTTTGTGTGTGTGGTTATAATAAAATGCTTATGGGTTCTGCCTTAAATTACTGGTCAATTCTTTGTATCTTTTCATGTTGGTTATGCTTGCTTGTTGGCAGAGAAATGTGTGTAATGCAAGTACATTGATTTAGTTTTTTGCTTGCTCAATTTGTTGTCCTCATGTGATCCATGTTTGGGCTTTCGGCTAGTTTTAGGTTGGCTATTGAGGACCTTGCACAAGCATGCTTTACCCTGGGCTGGGCTTGGCACCAGTTAATGAGACCACAGGCGGAGTTAGAATTTTGTTTTTAATTGAGTGTAATGGCATTGTGTAATCCATGTAGCCACCTTACCTAGTGGGATAAAGATATTGTTGTTGATTGGTTGTGCTTGTTTCCATAAGTATTTTTTGTTATATTGTGAAAAAGGCTGATATGGATTGATTAATGATTTCTTAATGGATCTTTAGATCTGTAAGCTAATGCAGATTAACTTTGGTTCTTTGTTTGTTTATTGTCGGACAAGTGTCTGCCCCTTATACACTGCTGGCATCTTATATTTAATTGATTCTGAAATTTTCAGCTGTTGCGGCAGTTGGAAGAAACAACATTAAGACTTCAATTGAAAGTTCACAGGTAAAGATAGTGTTGGGACACTTTTGAGAAAAATACTTCTAATCTCATACTTCCTATCAAGGATCACCTTTGTCAAGAAAATTATGAATGGTTTTATGTGCCCTTTTATGCAAGAGCCCTTTGGGCTTGAAGTGTGCAGAATGCATAGGTCTCTTATTCCTTGTGCTGAAATTACACTTTTATATTGTGAAGAATATAAGGTTGTGTTAATTATGTAAAACTGGTTTGGTCATTACTTGATCTAAAATTATTGCCTAATCGTGTTATACTGCTTGACATCAAATCGTGTTATATTGTTTGACATTATTGTGTTGTAGCCCATTAATTTTCTTTCTGCTTTGACATCATGTAATGAACCAACTCTCCAATAGGCGTTAGGCTTTAATTATTCAGTGAATTCTCATGAAAGGTTCTTTATTTAACACTTGTATTGTGTGTTGTTTTCTTTATTGTAGGAGGCTGCTAAGAAGTCCCTGGAAAAAGCTGCTGAGCGTGTGAGATGCCTTGAGGATGATTTAGCAAAGTCTAGGTAAGGTTTCAAATTTGGTATATTTTCAGAAAAATGTTGCATCGGTGTTCATAATTTTTTTAGAAACATGGTTGCTATTAGTAATTCTGGATTTCTTATAAATACTACTATTATGCTTTTTTTTATCTGCTGTTATGTATTAATTTATTGTTTCTAATTGGCTGAAAAGAGAAGATTATTGTAGAAACTAAAGATCTACATTGTAAATTGCTTGCTTTTTCATTCATTGGTAACAATATATGATATAAGGATATAGACTTTAAGACAAATGGGTTGGGCTTAGGGCCCAACAACATAAAACAGAAATAACATATTCTAACAATTATAATAATCAACCTAATCATATCTACTGAATTTAACAGTAAAAGGTACATAGACTACTAAACTGCAGCATGGTACTATAAAGTTCCTGCTGTATACAGGGTCTAGGGAAGGGTCCATCCACAATGTGGGTGTATGACAGGTCTGTCTTACCTGACATGATGACAACTCAAACCTTGCACCTTGGCTTCCCTTCTTGATTACTGGTTACATAAAATAACATAAACTGCTTTTATAATTTTTAATCTGCTAACCATGGAGAAGTAATTTAAATACAGTTCTCAGAACTCTCAAAAAGTTGTTTGGTTTAAGTTGTAGTAAATGTAACAATGATTTTTCTAATTTCAGGTTATTTATTTTTAATCCTTTGTAACAATTAACAAAGTTTTTGCTTGTTCACGGAACTGTATTCCCTTTTTTATTCTTTGCTTCATATTATTTTCATTTTTTTAAAGCAATTATAACCAAGTAATCTTAATGCTCATTAGAGAAATAATATTTGGATAACTAAATTTTTTACATGATCCTTTTACAGATACCTACATGCTCTCTGTATATCATGTAATATATGGGGTTCTAAATCTGAAATTTTGTGTCTTCAGGAGTGAGATTATTGTATTACGATCAGAACGTGACAAGAGTGCACTTGAAGCAAATTTTGCTAGAGAGAAACTTAATGACATTATGAAAGAATTTGAACATCAGGCAATTACTTGTCCATAATATTAAGTGCTTTGTCCTTGTATATCTGTTGTACTAATTTATGAATTTTCGGATGACATTTTAGAAAACTGAAGCAAAAGGCATTTTAGAAAGAAATATTGAGTTTTCTCAGCTGGTTGTTGACTACCAACGAAAATTGCGTGAAAGCACTGAGTCATTGATTGCTGCTGAGGAGCTTTCGCGGAAACTTTCTATGGAGGTTAATAAATTATTCATTATAAATATTGGGCTATTTGTAGTTTTATGAACTTTTGAGCTGAGATGTACCTTTTTTTTATGGACCCGTACCATTATTTCAGCTGTCAGTTTTAAAGCAAGAAAAGGAAGTCATATCAAATGCTGAAAAAAGGGCATCCGATGAAGTTCACAGTTTGTCTGCAAGGGTGCAGCGTTTGCAGGTCAGCATTGCTGTAATTTTTCAATTTTCTTAAAATTGCATATTCTTACACAGTCTCGCTTGCTATTGCAGGCTAGTTTGAGTACCATACAGAGTACTGAGGAAGTTCGAGAGGTAGGTTATTATCATCAACTCGTGTTACTTTCATGTTTCTATAAAATTTCTATCTATATGATTCCTTTTTATTTGAAAAATGTAGGAAGCAAGAGCTGCAGAGAGGGTTAAGCAAGAAGAATATATAAAGAAATTGGAGGTGAGTTCTATTGTTTCCTTATAAATACTTCATATTAATTGGTTAATCACAATTTTGTTTCCTTTAAAGAGTGCTTGTTTGGTGGTACTTGAATGTAATGAGAGATATTTTTGGGTGAAATGCTTAAGTGTTTTCTCAACACTCAGCTTCTCTTATATATATCAAAGGAAGCTTTTACAGAAAACTCAGAACAGAGCAGATACAAAAAGTAAAAAAGAAGAACAGTAGCCTAGTACAATAGTTAAGCATTAAGCATTAAGCTTGGTGCATATGATTTATATGCTCCAGCTTGAGGGTGAATGTTAGAAAATAGGTTTCATTCAGATGCTTAATGCTCTGAATCTGTTATTTCCATACTAACTATATGGTCTATAGTACCTCTGGTACTCTTTTTCATATTTATATATAATTAATTTTGCTGAGCAAAAAAAAATATGCACCAAGCTTGGAGCATAAAAACTGAATCCTAGGTCTCCTCAATGACTTAGTCAAAATATCTGCAATTTGATCATTAGTGCTAATTTTTTCAGTACTAATTTCCTTAGCCAACAACTTCCCTCGAAAGTGATAGTCAATTTCTATGTGTTTGGTTCTTTCATGGAATACTGAATTAGAAGCAATATGAAGTGCATCTGCTGAACTTCACAAAATTGAGTTCTTGGAGGAGTTGTTTGACCCACATCAGTTCACAAGTGGCTGAAGCCATGGCCCTATATTCAGCTTCTACACTAGACTGAGCAACAACATTTTGTTTCTTGCTCTTCCAAGAAATCAGATTTCCTCCTTGGAATACACAATATCCAGTAGTAGAGTGCCTGTTTATAGGAGAGCCTGCCCAGTTAGCATCTCAATACCCAGTAACATGGGCATCTCAAACAATTATAAATATTATGGGAATTTCTGGTAGATCTAATACCTTACCTAATATTATGGGAATTTCTGCTTGGAGACTCACGTTGTCCATTCTGCGGAGTTGAGGAGGAGAGTGCAGGTCACCTATTCTTCTTGTGCAGCAAGATCATTCCAATTTGGTGGGAATCTTTGTCTTGGGTGAATCTGTCGGGTGCTTTCCCAAACCACCCAAGGTCCCACTTTCTTCAACACATTGGTGAAGACATAGAAGGAATGAGGTCTAGAAGATGGAAATGGTGGTGGATGGCATTAACATGGACCATTTGGAAGCACAGGAATACTATTATCTTCTCAAATGGTTCATTCAATGCCAATGGAATCATAGATGATGCAATTTTCTTACTATGGACGTGGCTCACAAATTTAGAGAAGGATTTTCATACACATTATTATTACTGGTCTTCCAACATCAGAGCAGGCTTCCTAAATAGAATAGGATAGAATATTAGTGCAGATTTCTGTATAACCTATATGATATTTCAGATTGGCCCAAACTGTGTTGGGACCAAATCTGGAATGATATTTGTATTGTCAGTACCTCTGGTACTCAATTAATATATAATACTATGTTTGCTGATAAAAAAAAAAAAACCTAAGAGCAATTGGCCACCTGGAGTCATCATCCGTTTGAATCATTGTACGGATAGCTGAAGGTGACATACACGAAGTAGAGGACTCTCCATGTGACATAGGACTAGATAACTCTCTCTGTGTCTCATACCAGTGAGTAATGTGAGGGATGAAGTGGTGTGAGGTGATGAAGAAGGGTTTGAAGGGCTTGTTGGAGAGGTGGCTTGACTTGTGTCTGTAATAGGGATTTCATGAACTAGAGGCAATTGTGGATCAAGGGATGGGGCAGGTAAAACTTGTTGGACAGAATTGAAATCTTGCATCGAAGAAGAGAAAAAGGGAGTTTCTTCAAAGAAGGTGACATTTGCAGACATACAGTACTGTCTAGTGAGTAGCAACAACACCCTTTTTGTAAATGGGGGTAGCCAAGAAAAACATATTTAATGGCCCTTGCAAATAGCTTGTCCCAACCTAGAGAAACATCACAAACAAAACAAGTACAGCCAAAAATACGAGGGGAGACACGAAATAAGGGTTCATTTGGAAAGAGAATCGAGTAAGGAATTTATTCTCAAGAGATGAAGATGATATTTTATTAGATAAAAATAGGCAGCAAGGATGGCATCACCCCAATGATGAACACGGACATTTGCACCAAGCAATAAGGTACATGTAGTTTCAACCAAGTGTCTATTTTTTCTTTTAGCTATACCATTTTTCCGTGGTGTGTGGGGACATGCGGACTGATGTAAAATGCCTTGTGTGGTTAAAAACGAAGCAAGATTAGAGAAGAAATATTCTTTGGCATTGTCACTGATGAGAATCTTAATTACTTTTCCAAATTGGGTCTTAATTTCATTAAAGAAAGACATGCATATAGGTAAAGTTTAGATCAATCTTTCATTAAATAAACCCAAGTACATCTAGAGTATTCATCAATGAAGGTAACAAAATATCTGAAACCAAAAGATGTGACATGGCTTGGACCCCAAATATTAGAGTGAATAGTGGAAAAAGCAAAGTTACATCTTGTTTCAGTTCTCTTAGGACAAGAGGACCTAACATGTTTTCCTAATTGACATGAGTGACACTCTAAGACTTGAAGCTTGCTGAGATTAGGAACCATTTTCTTCAACTTTGACAAATGTGGATGACCCAAGTGATCATGCAAAAGTTAGGAGATGGAGATGCAAAACAAGACACAGGCAGGCTGGTTTCAAGATAGTAGAGGCCTTTGGATTCATGTTCTACGCCAATCAACCAACCCATACCACACTCCTGTATGACAAAGGAATCAACATCAAATGTTACAAAACAATTTAATGATTTTGTCAATTGACTAAGAGAAACTAAGTTGAAAGGACAATTAGGAACAAAAAGAACTGGATCCAAGTTTAAAGAAGAAATGGAGACTTTGCCGACTCCTCTAGAGGCGACTTTGGTGCCATTTGCTAGGGTGATCAGATGAGGAAATTTTGGAGGAGACATAGAGAGTCATTACCAGAAATATGATCAGAAGCACCTGAATCAATTACCCATGGATCTTGACTATCCACAGACTGAGAAATGCTAGCTGTTGAAGTACTCGGGCCTGAATATGATTGAGCTTGACTGTTGGACTTCAATCGAAGGTATTCTTGGTACTCCTCTTCAGAAAACTTAGGATCAAGTATTTCTGATTTGGTGACATTTGCTGTTTTATCAGGCCAGTCAATTATGTAGTAGCATTTGTCTTGGGTGTGGCCCTGCTTCTTGCAATGTGAGCATTGTAGGTATGAATTTGTGTTTCTACCACCACGTCCTCCACGATCCCCTCTTCCTCTAGTAGACACCATTGCTGAAGATTCAGAATGCTCAAGCGAGTTTCCAATCTTGGGATGGGAACACAAAGAAGACGTGTCATGGGGCTATCCATTGAAGGAACTTCTTGAACAGTCAGAATTTGATCATGAATACGATCAAAATCTGGACTCATGACATGTAAGGCCAGCACCATGTCATGCTTCCTTTGCATTTCCTCCACTGAGTCAGCATCTAAGAGCATATTTAGTTCTTCAACTGCAGATTGAATTTGAGCAACAAATGAGGTCATATCATGATCTGTTTGCTTATAAGATGTCAACTTGGCAGCTGCATCATACAATCTCTGAATGTCATTGGCATAGATCTTTTGGGCTTTTTTTCAAAAAGAGCAACAAGTTTTGAAGCACCTCAAGGTTCCTAAGATATTTGGCTCCACAGACAGCCACAACAAGGCACAAAACTGGAAGTCAAGCCTTTTCATTGTTCCTGACTTTCTGCCGGTACTTTAGTGAAATCTTTCTCCAAGTGGTCATGATGCCCTTGGCCAAGGAACCAAAGTTCCACAGATGCAGACCAGGACAATTTACTACCACTCAGCTTCTTTGAGGTTATGACAGGTGTCCCAGAGAAAGAAACTGTGGGACCAACAGAAGTTGTAGAAGAGGTTGTAGAGGCCATCTTATAACAAGGAGGAACTGTGCAAACCAAGACGTCGAACACCCCAAACAGAACCTTCATGAAAGGTTCCAACTTGAGAACCCAACCCAACAGTACTGATGAGAGATAATGAAGATCCAGGACCAGATCTAGGTCCAGGGAGATCCGCGAGATGTTTTGTATTGTCGCAGCAAGTTTCCAACCAGTAGAGGGCGGCGTGTAGACTTCACAAGCCAAGCAGAGGGTTTTGGACAAGCGGCACGTGGAGGTGCTTTTGGATGTGCGATTTGCAGGGTTAGGTCACATTCATTGAGGCACACCAAACCTTGGGTTTGACAGATATTTTGCTGGTGGCCGTGGTGTATGGCGGCCGGAGGTAGCAAACTGTGGCATTGGTGATAATCAGGCAGAGCGGGATCATTCCCGCTCTGATACTAACTTGAATATAATGAGAGATATTTTTGGATGAAATGCTTAAGTGTTTTCTCCACACTCAGCTTCTCTTATATATATTAAAATTAGCTTACAAAGGAAGGTTTTACAGAAAACTCAGAACAGAGCATATAAAAAAAATCAAAAAGAAGAACTGTAGCCTAGTACAATAGGGATATAATAACCTATTTTCTAACAGTGTTTTTCATGATTTTTTGTTATGTTTATCATAAATTCTCACTTTTCAGAGGGAATGGGCTGAGGCCAAGCAAGAGTTAAATGAAGAGCGGGAAAATGTGCGGAGATTCACATCAGATCGGGACCAAACACTAAAAAATTCTTTGAGACAGGTTGAGGATATGAGCAAAGAGTTAGCTAATGCATTGCGTGCAGTTGCATCTGCTGAATCAAGGGCTGCTGTTGCTGAGGTACATGTTTTTGTTTGCTCTCTTTTGTATACCTTATTCTTCTCCAAGTCTTCACAAATGGTAAAGATTAACTTCAAGCTCTATACACAGGCAAAACTCTCTGGTCTTCAAAGAAAGATGGGTTCCACAGATGACAAGGTATGTTTCTGTGATTGGTTTTGTTAATTTGTGAAGTGCTGCTGATGGTTTGCCTTTGAGAACTATTAGGGTTAACACTCTATGTTTTAGTGTGTAGAACTTTCATTTGAATATCATTTCCATTTTGCAAGTAAAAATGTTTCTGGGCATTTTAAGACTCCTATTTTTCATTGAAAGAAGAAATTTATTAGATGTGATAGAAATCAAGAATGACCAAGAATCTGAGAGACACAGGAGAATGTTAATGAACAGTTTACAATGTGATATATAATTTTCTATTCTGTGTATCTGAATGAATTGACTGAACTTCTAACAGGTTCTTTAGCATTCATAGTTGGTATCATTACTCGGATTCCTAACTGAAATCTAATGATTGAAACTGATTGCTAGCTATGCTGACAGCTTGGCAAGCTACACATTGCAGTAAAAAGGGCAACCTTGTGGACGAGACTCTCCCCTGAGGTCTGGGGAGAGTAATGTATGCAGCCTTACCCATGCAAATGCAGGGGCTGTTCTTACCAATATTAAAACTCTAATCCATCTGCTTCTCTATGATTTACTGATAGTATCTACATGCCACTCCTTATGGTCAAGTATCTTGTTAATTACGGATAGATTCATGACGTGTTATATAACTGCTTGAAACTTAGTGTTTTGCATCCATCCTATGGAAGTCTAATTTTAGTAAATTTGCTTCCATGCACTCATAATATTTATGCTCTTAATTCTAACTTACTGTATTATTTAATGTAGCTTGTTGAAATAGGTGGAGTGAGTGGATCTTCCACTTTGTCAAGTGATGAGGTGGGCATACATTTTTACATATCAATTTCACTTTATTCTTACACATTTTCTTGTGCAATGTTATGAAAAATTTGAAATATACCAATCTGTTGAGATTATTGAAGTGTGCACAGTAGTCAGTTAAGTATATAGTATGGGTAAATGACAAGACCTTGTGTGGGGACTCTTATATTCCCCCAGAAAAGATGTGTGTTTTTAGGGGTGTGTGTGCAAAATTGACTATTCAATGATCAGTTAGAATTGTTCCCGATCTCATTGCCCTCCTTTGATGCAATTGATGTAATATATGATGGAGTAACTTTTCATTTCCAATAATTTGTTTATTGTAAAATTAAAATTTGGTTTGTCACTTCATAATAAGATCCTGTTTCTTGCTGGCTAGATTTGTCTTTGATGGAAAAGAATTCCAGTTTCAATGTCACAAATTGAATTAGGGTTCTTGAGTCATTGTAAAACTATGGATGGTAAACCCTTTGCAAGATCTGGAATGACTGTAATAGAGACTTAAAAGGAAGTTGGAATTGTACCTATTAAGATGGTATAATTGCACCTTGAATGATTTGGACACGTGAGACTTTAGCAATAGAGGTGTTAGAAGAGTTGATAAGTTGTAGTCCATTAACTAGGAATGGG
Source organism: Glycine soja (assembly GCF_004193775.1). Lineage (NCBI taxonomy): Eukaryota > Viridiplantae > Streptophyta > Magnoliopsida > Fabales > Fabaceae > Glycine > Glycine soja. Next base: position 50,127,684 of record NC_041016.1, read on the forward strand.
CCACAAAAGACAGACTTAAGTGAACCCACGAAAAGGATTCAGATCTAAATGATCTCTTGGAAGATTTCTTTTTGGACAGAATGCAGTGGTGTCACTTGATATATGTAGCTGATGCATAGTGTAGAAGGGAATGAGTTCTAAGATAAATGGAAATAAATCAAATGAAATGTACCACTGCTATTTATTAAGAATTACTGCACTGTTTAGACAGTGAGAAACTGAGAGAAAGTAAGCCAGAGAGAGAACAGGTTTTTTGAAAAGGATTTTCTTAAACAGTTTGCGAAGACTCTACAGTGGTGATCAATTTAAGAGAAAGAACCTAAACAATGTTATTAACTATAACTAAAACAGCTACAATGTTGTGCTATCTCTAATATCTGAAACAAGTTGTGCAAGAAATGATTTGCATGAGCACCCCTTCTACTTTGTTTTCTGTTTAATTTACTCTGCAATAATTAGATTTCTTCACACTATACTTGTGATTGTGTTTGACATCCCCCACCCCCAACTTAATCTAGGTTGTTGCTGAATTGCAAAAGGCAAAAGACGAGATTGAAAAGTGGAAAGAGGAAGCGCATGCCAACAAAGCTCACATGCTGCAGGTTATTATTATTTTTCAAACAATTTATATTTAATTTGTAATTAAACTAACTGCCTGTGCTTAAATTTTACAATGAAGTATAAGAGCATTGCTGAGGTGAATGAAGATGCATTGAAAGAGATAGAAAAGGCGCATGAGAAGTTTAAAACAGAGGTATTCTAGCATATTGAATCTTCAAATATGTTTTCCAGTCAATTTTGATATTGTACTTAATGTATTTTGTTTGTCTTGTTAACAAAATAGGCTGACAATGGAAAGAAAGTTTTGGAATCTGAACTTAACTCACTTAGAGAGAAGATGTTAGAGATTGAAAATGAATCTTCTTTGAAATATGAAGAAGTTGCTTCTGAAACTGTTGGAAAGGAAGAGGCTCTTACATCTGCTATGGCTGAAATCACAAATCTTAAAGAAGAAATTTTAACCAAATCGTAAGTTGTATTATGGTGCTGCTCTGTTAAATTTACTGCTAGTTTGGTTTCTCGCATCTCTTACATTTTTTTTGCGCTGTGTAGTTCTCAAATTTCAGCAATGGAAATTCAGATCTCAGGTTTAAAAGAAAACCTGGACAGGGAGCATCAGAAATGGCGGGCAACTCAAACCAATTATGAAAGACAGGTACATGGTTCTTAAAATATGCTTACTTGATTAAACTGTTGCATGATGATTTTGCTTGGCCGTCTGATTTTTGACCAATCTCATTTTAACATATTGGTTTGACTGATATTATAGTATTTAGATTCAACTAGCTGCAAAATATTTAATTTGATGTTGGTTTTTGTTCATTGATTGTGAGAGTTATATCACTCAGTTTTTTAGGAGTTCCTTTTATTTGTCTTTTATGTATTTTTCTTTTGTTTTGTCCATAGTAGTTAATAATGGCCGCATTGGCGGTGGGGCGGTGCAATGAAGGTGGTACATAATTATATATTAATAAAAGATATATAAATAAAAATGTAATAATTTAATAAAATGAATATAATAATAAGAATTATAAAATATATAGTTAAAATAGCGGCCATCCCACTATCCCATTTTTGGGATCGGCTGCTTAACGTCATTATCTGGGACAGACTACTTAATGTATTCCTATATCACTGTCTTTGTTGAACATATATTTTACCCTGTGACCTTTTGGATTCCTACATCACTTTGTTTATCAAATAAAATTTCTTGTCAAATAAATTAATAATTTGGCTGCTTAATGTGCTTATGAAATTTGAGAGAAAGTAAAATAGTGTTTATCATTGATCTGAAAAGATTAGACAAAGTCAATACAATGGAGTACGAATGCTTTAATAATGCTGAAATTCATTCATTGTTGTCTGAGTTATTAATCTTTGAGGATGTGAATGTTTTTTCTAAGCAATTTCTGAAGCTGTTGGATATAACATATTGGATTACCTTTGCTTATTTCGATTTCTTTTCATTGTTTATAATCTTAGATGTTTCTTGTTGTTTAGGTTGTTCTCCAGTCCGAAACTATTCAGGAGTTGACAAAAACATCTGAAGCACTAGCCTTGCTGCAGGAGGAGGCATCTGAATTACGGAAACTAGCCAATACTCAGAAAATTGAAAATGTAAAAAATTTCCTATTCAATTCATAATATAGATTTATTATCTGTTTCTTTTTCAATTCTTTAGCACCAGTACATTTAATTTTTCTTTCTGTTTTGATTTCTAGTTTCTGAGGTGTTTATTGTAGTCCTTATGATACATTTGTTGATTGCCATCAATTAAATATCTTCTACTGCTTTGCTTCTTGAGTGTCAAGCAGTTTTAAGAGGATTCAATAGCTTAAATCCTAGTGACTTTTTTTTCCCATGAATTGTTTATTAATTCTATTTGAGGTTAGACACACATGTACCCAAGAATAAAAGAGTAGTTGCTTATTTTGTAAGTTATGAGTGGACATGTTCTAAAATGAAGCATTTGGTTTTAGTTATTGATGGAGAAAAAGAGATGAAAGATAATCAAAAGTTGAATTGTTATTGACTGAGATGCATTATAATTTATTGTTTCATTTGTTATATGTATGCGTGTATAACCCATTGTACTAACCCTTCTCTATGCTAATAATCTAGCTAACTAGTGAAACAAATCATTATAGGAGAAAGAGGAAATAGCAAAATGAATCCTAAAGGATAATTTAAGATATGATAATATATTTTCTTATATTCTAACACTCTCCCTCAAGTTAAAGCTTAATCAGCTTTGAGCTTATTGCACATAATCTTTTTTCTTGTATGGAAAACAAACTAGCCCTAAATCTAAAGGTTAGGGCTGGAGCAATCTAGAAATTGAGCACAACCACCAAGCAACTAGAGGGACACAACTAACCAACGTGGGTTGGGTATAGTGGAAGGGGCGTGTCCATCACACTGCAGCGAACCAAGGTTCAAATCCCTGCTGTGAGAGGTGTCCACATTTAGTGTGTGGCTGTACCTTGAACAAGATTGCCTCCGGAAGAAGATACCCGTGAGAAACAAAAAAAGGGAAGGGGGGGGGGGGGGGGGCAACTAACCCTGCACATCAACCAAACAAGGGAGGGGGCTCAACAAACCAAGTGCAGTAGCAAACAAGGACATCAGAAGCAATACACAGTTCCCAAGCAATCAAAATGAGAGGGGCATAACAAACAAAAAATGAGGCAGCAGCCACCACATGTGGATTTTTCAAGAGATATTCAAAGACCAAACTAGGTCAACAAAATCAGAGAGCGCTGAACAGTAAAGCAAAAACTTTGGGGTGCAGCCAAAAATCCATGTGAGGCAGTGGATGTTGTGGAGTAAAACAAAAAGATGAAATTGCTGGAGGAGATGCACCCAAAAAGAGGTCTGAAATTGAGGATTTGAGCCCAAATCTGGACGAAGGCCACAACAGAGCATCAACTGTGGTGGCAAAAAAAGGGAGATTTAAATTTGTCAGAATAAGGATACAACGCAAATAAAAGAGGACTTCTTGGAATTAAGGGGAAAGTTATTGATAACTGAACAATTTCATATTTTTAGGATCATGACAGTGAAATTGTAGACCGTAGGTTGTGGAGGGATGATGGTATTGCTATGATACCATGTTGAAGTTATATAGTTTTTGATAGAGGGAGAAGAAATGATGAAAATAAATAAACTGAGTTGTGGCCTCTTTTGGGACTGCATTAATTGCAGCCTGAAAGGTGATGGTTTAATCTCACATTGACTAAAGATATGACTTAAATAGAGCTGATAGAGCTTGGTTAGTTGTCACCTTACGATAGAGCTATCAAAATGGGTTGGTCCTGTCTGTTGGACCTGATTTACCTCGACCCATCTTTTAAACGGGCAAATCCAATTTGACTCACTTAAAGTTGATTCCAAAAATAAGCAGTGTGGCCCGGCCCACCACAGATTGTGGGTTAAATGGGTTGGCCCACCAATCCACCTAAAATAAAAGAAAATTCAACAAAAAAATCAATTTTTTAGAAAAATAAATTTGAATGAATTAGAAAAACATTAGTTAAATTAAATTTTTCATTATCCACACACCACAACAAGACATTATCACAAGCTAGAAGTCTAGAACTATAATAACAAAAACTTTAAAAATAGTCTTGAACAAAACACTAAATAAAACAAAATACTAAGAGTGTATTTTAGGTGAGTTTTACACTTTCTAATTAAATGAACAAAATACTTTAAAGTCTTAAAAAAGTATTATAAAATACTAATATGTTATTTTTTAGGTGGGTTAATTGGGCCAACCTGACCAACCATGGGTTCAACCTGGGTGGGTCAGTTCAAGTTTTAGATCCTACTGTAAAATTTCCCCTTTTTTGGGCCCCACCCAGTCCGGACCTGTGGTGGGCCAGGTTGACCTTTGGGTTATGGCCCATTTTGACAGCTCTTCCTTACGAGGTGGTTTTGTAGGGTTGCATTAAGCCCTACACACAAATTCTAAAAGATACTAACTCAAATATTTGCCAATTAGGAAAGCGGATAATGATAGGAGAGATCTAAACTAGTCAAACTCAAAACAATAATACAACACGATAGAGGACTTCTTGGAATTGAGGGTTGAAAACAGAACAATTCCATATTTTGAAAAACATTGACAATGTTGTCATAAACCACTGGTCATGGAGGATGGTATTGCTATGATACCGTGCTGAGTTATATAGTTTTAGATATTGAGGAAGAAAAAATTATTAAAATAAATAAACACTGAATTGATTTTGTTGGAAAGCTGCCTTAATTGCAGTCATCCCTAGCCTGTATTGTTTGTGGCCTCGTTGGACTGCATTAATTGCATCCTTAAAGTTGGTGGTTTTGTCCCACATCGACTAGAGATATGGCTTAAATATAGCTTATAAAGATTGGGCAGCCCTCACCTTGCAACCTGGTTTTGTGGGGTTGCATTAGGCCCTAAAATATGAACTCAAATATTAGCCAATTAGGAAAACAAATCATGATAGATGATTTCTAAACTAGCTGGATTAAGAATACAACACAATGCTGAGCAAAAAAAAAAAGAATACAACACAATAAAGGACTTTTTGGAATTAAGGCTAAAGTTATTGAAACAAAACAATTCCTTATTTTTAGGATACATTGAAATTGTAAATCACACGTCATGGAAGATGGTATCGTTATGATACTATGAAGTTATACAATTTTAGATATCAAGGGAGAGATTACATATTGAGGAAGAAAAAAGTGATAAAAGACACATAAACGCTGAATTGATATTAATTCAAATATTAGCTAATAAGGAAAACTATTCTTGATAAGATAAAGAAATATGGTGGCTAAAGGATGTGATAAGATATTTTCATATAATCTAGTTAAGTACCATTAATCCTAGGAATTGTGCTGATAATGTACATACAACATTATAGTGTGATTTATACATCCAGAATGTAAGATGGTGATTGATTATTATTTTTTATTTTAACATTTCTAGCTATATATTATAGTTGCCCAATCAGATATCCCACATTGACTAGTGGTGTGACTAAAATAAAGAATTTAAGTGGGGGCATCCCTCACCTCTTGATCTTGCTTTGGGGTTATTTTAGGTCTAAATCTAAATTCTAAGATGGTATTATAGCATATCCTAACAATTGCTTTTGAGCCTATTGGACCACCCATTATTGGATCACTTGTCGATGTCTAGTCCTGCAAATTTCACGCTTGAAATGTCTAGTACAAGACATGACAGGTGTGTGATGCAGATCCCACATCTAGGAGTAAAAGTAATGTAGCACAAATAGAACAAGGTACAAAGAAGAATAAAGCTTGAGTCTTTTGAGAGTAATAAGAAGCAACCTGGCCCCAACATGTTTACTCTTTCGCATTGGGCCAAGCTCTTTCTGATATTGCTAATTCCTCTTGATATATAATTTATTATTGCTTGAGGACATGTCGATGTGAGCTTTGGAAAACAAATATGAAGGAAATGTTTATTGATATACTGTTTGCTTCCGCACTTGTCATTTTCCCCTTCAACCTTGAATACTTGCTACTTTGCCTTTTTTCCCTTGTTCTATGTTTTGTCTCTGCATATTTTTTATGGGTTGCTTTTCATATCATGAATATAAATCTGACAAGTTTTAAATTACAATTTGTGTGTTTAACAGAATGAACTAAAGACTAAGTGGGAAGATGAGAAGGCACAACTAGAAAAGTCTAGGAATGATGCTGAGAAGAAATACAATGAAATCAATGAACAGGTGATTCAGAATATCTTTCTTGACTATTTTTTATGTGCTTCAGTACAAAAGGAAACTTTTGCAGTCAACTGTTGATTATGCATTATAGATGGTTACATACCAGGTTTATTTGCATAGCTTTATTATGTTAATAAAATATTGAATCAATGCTACATGATTGTTGCTTACTGTCAAAATTTTTTGGTCTCTAATTTGATTCATCTGGGAAATGTGTTATTAATATTCTAAATGTTATTAATATGCAACTGGTATGGATATTATTTGAGTTTATCTGGGATTGGACAATGTTGCTCACTGTATGTCTTTTCATTTTCATTTTCTTGTGTTAATTTCCTCTTTTCTTTTTTGGAGGATTCCTTATCCATATGTTGGTTTCCCCGTCTTAATTTTACTTTTTTCTCATCTTTTCAATTGCATTTGTTTTGGAGAATTAGGTATATATTTTTGGAAAATTTTCCATGGCGGGAGATGCATTGTTGATTTGTATGCTGAGGATTTTTATTGCATAGAAGTCAGAACTATATATGGCATGATGTTTGCTTGCTGTGATTTCCTACATCTACTATTGTGCCGTAATAGTTGATATCATTCTATTAAATAATTTTTTCTACATTTTCAGAATAAAATACTACATAGCCAACTTGAGGCTTTTCATATTCAATGGGCCGAGAAGGAGCGTAATGCTGCTGGTATTTCATCTGGAAGTAGTAGTGCAGATGCCTTTGGTGATGCTGGTCTTCAAAACGTGATTAATTATCTCAGACGTTCCAAAGAAATTGTACATATCTGTGCCTTGTTAAATTCCCTTCTATCTGTATGTTCATCTCATGGTTATCTAATAGTGTCTCTTTTTTTACAGGCAGAAACAGAAGTTTCGTTGTTAAAACAAGAGAAGCTGCGATTACAGTCACAGGTAAAATTATGTATTTCTTTCTTATGTTTATTCCAAGATGAAGGATAAATTATTTAAGTATTCATTATTAATATTTATATTAAATTATTCTTATATTCATATTATGGGTTATTACCTAATATATTATTCCAAATTGCACCAGTTGTCTGACACGAGTAATACCTTCTCTTTCAATCTTCATATAATTATCTTTACAGATAGATTTATCTGTAACTCAACCCAGTCTCTTATCCAGTCGCTATTTCTCTGCAAATTTGAAGTGGTGATAGTTGTATTTTTGTTTTTTAAGGATTTGTGGATGGGGATTGGATTTTGGTATTATATTTCTTGCCTTTTTTCTGTATAACTTATCCCATAAAAAAATTCCCAACTATGGTTTCAAAGAGATTGAATATCTCTATTGTTACTGGTGCCTGAGGCCCTGGATGTGGACGTTGCTGTATGTTTTGTTTCTGACGCTATTTAACAGCTGCCTCTCCCCTTCTAATGTTCACTGCCAAAAAGAGCTAATATATTGTTTGGTTATACAAAATCAATGGTAAGAATAGTCTTTTGCTTTTTCATGTTTATGCTGGCATTTGAAACTCATTTGGATATAAAAGACTTCATTTTATTATTTATATTTGGGAATGATTCTGTTCATGTGAAAGGTCCTTATAATAAACTTGACTTTTGAATTCAGTTTCTTTTGACCATCTATGAATTTATTCTGTGTATTTAGTGTTATAACCTTATTGGATCACTTGATTCTCTGTAGCTTGAGACTGCTTTGAAGGCAGCAGAGTCTGCACATGCATCACTAGAAACTGAGCGTGCAAAATCAAGATCATTTTTGTTTACCGAAGAAGAGTTCAAAGCATTGCAGCTTCAGGTTGAGAATCCTATCATCAGAATCCACTTTTCTTCATTATCCATGGCTTGTTTCTTGATGACATAAGTTGATATTTTTAACTGAAGTGTTTCCTAATGATGTTGTGTTTAATCCAATGAGCTGATTTTTTAAAATCATTTGCAGGTCAGAGAAATGAACTTACTTCGTGAGAGTAACATGCAGCTCAGGGAAGAAAATAAACACAATTTTGAGGAATGTCAGGTATACGGCTTTGCCAATTACGTATTCCCATTTTGTTGTTATTTCAATATACAAAGTTCAATAAAGCATTGCATACTAATAAGCTAGGAAAAAAGTTTTTGTATTCCTCCCATCTCTCCTTCCTCTTCTATACTATATCCTGCTTCATAAAATTATCTGCGTTGACTTGTCATAATAACATGATGTAGTTTGTTAGTTGAAATATACTTTGGTAAAATCTGTTGCATTGTTTAGTGTTTTCCTGTTACTGATACACAACTTTCTTGGCCTTAGAAATTGCGTGAACTGGCACAAAAGGTTAGAGCTGAGACAGAGAACCTAGAGAATCTCCTGAAGGAAAGAGAAATTAAGCTTGATGGCCATACGAAAGAAATTGAAACCCTAAAAATGGAAAAAGATCATCTCAATAAGAAGGTTACTGAGGTATTTTCTTTCCAAACCTTAACAAAATATTTGTTATAAATGTATTATGGTGTCTTTGATCTACATTCTTTTTCTAAATTTTTTTTGTTTTCTTTTCAGCTGCTTGAAAGGAGTAAAAATGTTGATGTTGAGGATTATGATCGAGTGAAGAAACTTGCTAAAGAGATCCAGGTTGTTATATTAACATAAATTGTTCATTTTAATGAATATTCAGGCTTCTGTCAACCTTGAAGTTGTCTAGCACCGTTTATCATTTAATACATGTTTGGTGTTCCTTTTCTTATACATCAAATCTGTTATCTAAAGTTGGCTTGTTTAGTAAAGATTACTTGGTTATCAAACTTGGTCTGCCTATTCAAAAACTACTATGAACTCTATCCTAAATAAAATCATGCAATTTTGAAGATCTATGGTAGAATTGAGATTCAAATTGTTCTTTCTGGACTTTTGTTTCTCCTTCCGTTGTCTACTTTTTTATCACTCAATTAAGCTTAAAGAGGAAGAATGAATCAAGCAATCTTTGTTTTGTCAATCCTCTTATCCTTTTCAAATTTTAGTTTTGTGTTGCTATTTTCTTAATTGCTGAACAGCACATAGAGGAGAACATATAATTTCATTCCCAAAATTATAACTATATTTGGAATACCAATGGAGCTAAATATCAGATTGAGCAGTTTTGAAATTGCCAAGAAACTTCAAGTTTTCTTAGATAGATAGATACACACACAGAGAGAGAGAGAGAGCATTGTTAGATTTCTATTTATTGTACTCAATTTGAAGTGAGATGTCATTATCGTTTCTAGAATTTATCATCTTTATATTTTATCTCATCAGGATAAACTAAGAGAGAGGGATGCTCGGATTGAGGAAATTGGTAAAAGTCTATCAGAAAAGCAGGATTCTGTTTCATCCCTAGAGAAAGATCTTTCAAACTGCCGATTGGAGCTTGCAGAGAGAGAGAAGAGAATTAATGACATTCTGCATAATGAGGTCTCTGAGATACTCTCTATCTTTGATGTTTGGAGAAATATTTTCTTTATTAACATTTTGTTGTTTTATGATTAAAACAGGCTAACCTAAAACTTGATTCAGAGAAGCATAGGAAACTGCTGGCTCAGTTTAAGGTGCATGGAAATTCTTATTTTGGAAAATAGATAGAGTACTCTGGATAATTGTATATTCCTTTATATATATATATATATATATATTTTTTTTTTTTTTTCATTTTCACATTGTTTTTTTTTTCCACCATCCTTTTCCAGAAGAGGATTGATGTTTTGTCAAGGGAAAAAGAAGACCTAGGAAAAGAGAACCAGCAACTTTCTAGGCAATTAGATGAAATTAAACAAGGTATTCATCTTTTTTTTTTTTTTTAAATCTCCCTTGTTGTCTGTTTATATTTGTTTCTAATCTGCTACTGCTGCTGGAATTTATTGTTAAATTTTCATGGTGTATATCAGGGAAAAGGTCAACAAGTGATACAACTGGTGAACAAGCGATGAAGGAGGAAAAGGACACAAGAATACAGGTACATTTGGAACAGTGTTTTTGATTTTTCTCCCTTTCCTTTTGTGGGACATGCAACCCTCTTTGTCTTAATTTTACTTGTTATTTTCTGTTTGCTAGATTCTGGAGAAACATCTGGAGAGACTGAGAGATGAATTAAAGAAGGAGAAGGAAGAGAGTCGTTTAGAGAAAAGTAGACGACTGAAGACTGAAAAGGCCATAAAGGACTCTTACAACAATGTTGAACAGGTTCCACCCCTTGCCCACCCACGCTCGCCTTTTGTATCTTGTACCTTTAAGCAACTTATTTGTTTTAATTTCTTGTATGGTTTGTACCTATTATCATATTTGCTCAACAAAATCAAGAGTTTACACCCTCATTTTACTGACTTGCATATGCTGAAGGGGGGTATTAAATGATTACGGTATAATAGTTAAAATACCTTCTCTTAATTGAATTATTTAAATTTTGGTTTTAATAGAGCCTATTACTTTTTGGACTCTGGTAGCTGCCCCTACCCCTTTGTGAGATATGATTGGTGGTGGTTAAGCTAGTAGAAAAAAGGTGGGTAAATATTTTGTCTGGAGAATAAATCCATTTCTTACCCCCACAATCAATTGTTGAACTCCTGCATTTGAACCAAAATCTAGCTAGGTTTCAGTGTTGTCTTATTATGAAAAACCCAAGTCCCACATCGGCTAGAGATAAGGTCAAGATAGAATATATAAGTGGAGGGCAACCCTCATCTCATGAGTTAACTTTTGGGGTTGAGTTAGATCCAAATACATCATAAGATGTCAATCTTGAACTTTCCTCTACATTCAATGCGGAAAGGATAATGTCTAGTGAGACGGCTCAGGTTCATATAATTTTCAGAATGTTTTTTATGAAAATTTGACTCAGTTGAGGGCTCATGTTTGTTTGTTGGTTTTTTTTTTAATGATTTTTGCCTTGATTACTTGTATATACTGTGATTCATATCCAAGTACCTTCTGTGTTACTTCTGGTCTTAACATACAATGATGAAATTGCAATTGTTCTTTATAGAAGCATCGGAAGAATGCAGTTTTCGTTTCTTTGCTTGTTACAATGCTTTATGAGGATTATCTTTTAGTCACATCTTCATTTTGAGTTGAGGAAGAGATTGGATATTAAAACTGAAAGGGAGAGGTGAGGAGGTAGGAAAGGTTTCAAGTTCAGAGTCAAAGAATTAGGCCATCAAATTTGCCTAAGCTATCTGTATTTTTTGTACTTGTATGTGTGTGTGTGTGTGCGCACTGATATTAGTTTGGTTGAGATGTAAATACAGACCATAAGATATATGTATTTTCTTCACTCCTTTTATTGATTTATTTACTTTCAGGAGAAAATAAAATTGATTAATGAAATTGAGAGGTACAAGGAGTCTCTGAAAAGGTTATCTGATGAAGTTGAAAAGCTTAAGATTGTTATTGGAAATCTTCCTGAGGTAATGATTCAAAACTGGTTTATTGTGCAATCAAACTAATGTTGAACAGATAGACATGGTTTAGCCTGCAGGGGTTATTTTTATGACTATGTTCTGAGGCCTCTTCATTTGCTTATATATTTGAGTCAATTATTTTAGAGCAGAACTCTTTATCCTCCTTTGATTTTTGTATGATTTTTCTAGGGTTCAAATGTGGTTCAACTTCTTTCTGGATCCAATGTTGATGACTTTGCTGCTCCTTACATATCTGCTGTGGAAAGTTTTGAAAAGGAAGCTCAGTCAGTATTTCGTGAGCTTGGAGGTCGCGGTAATCTTGGAGATGCAGCAACAGTTACGGATGGTTCAGCAGCTGCTACAGGTGATTTATAATGTTGTGCAGATCAAGTTTGTTGAATAAGTGTTTTTAAAAACGAGTAGAATAATGATTTTAGAAAGAGAATGCAGTTTTCCAGTATTACTCGTGGTTTTCTACATAAGCTAGCCTTGTACCTCTGGCTATATTAATGGATTGACTACAACATGGCAGGTTCTCTTGTCCATCCTCAACCCCAAGGCATTACATTTTCAGCGGCCCCTGGAGCTAGTGGTTTACCACCTAAAGCCAGTGGAGAAAGTGAGAAAAGACTTGCATTACCCAAAGCTAGTGTTGAAACTCGTCGAGCAGGTAGGAGATTGGTCAGGCCTAAACTACTAAGACCTGAGGAGCTACAAGGTGGTGACACGGAAATGTCTGATGCCGAAGGACCAGGGGGCAAGCCTGGGCCATCTAGTGACACTGAAACTAGTAGTGTTGTTCAATCATCTCAACAATTGGCTCGTAAGCGTGTTGCTCCTACCTCCACTTCTGAATTACGTGAAGAATCAGTTGCACCTGGTGAGAAGAGCTCCGATGTCTTGAAGAAGTCTAAAGGATCTGAGTCCCCAGAAGAGAATACAGAAGAACAACCTGCTGCGACTCTGGAATTTACTGGCAGTCACCCTGTCACTGAAGAATTATTGGATAGTAGTGACATGCCCCAAGGCCAAAATGAGGAGGTTGGTGACGCTCAAAATGAAGATGGTGAAATTGCTGTTGGGAATGATGAGGAATCCAAAGATCCACAGAACTTGGATGTTACTGGTCAAGAGGAATTACAAGGTGACAAAACTGGAACTTTAGAAGAGAATCCGGATCAACCTGTTGATGCAAAAATGCTGTCTGATGAGATGCAGAGGGATCAGACAGACCCAGACAACCAGCAGTCAACATTGGCGCCCAGTGGTGAGAGAGAAGAGGGAGAATTGTTGCCAGATATCGGTGATCTAGAGGGTGCTAGTGATTTGTCTAACATTGCCGAAAACCAAGAATCTCGGGAAGGTCTATCTGAGTCTGCTGCAACCCCTGAACGTTCTCCGGCTACGGTTGATGATGATGCTCTAGAGGCCGGTGAGATTAATTCTCCTGAGCTTTCAAGTGATGATAAGAATGATGAGGGTGACTCGGTAGAGGATGCTGCTGATGCTTCCGACAAGTTGATGGACGTCAATGAACAAATATCAGCCGAGAGCGATCAGGTGGCCGAGCCTACACCTGTGGCAAGTGAGGGTGCTACTTTGACAAGCAGTGTTGTAGAGAGTAGCTCCTCTAAAGTGAACTTACCTGTTCCAAGGCAAGGGACCCCCAATGCCCCTGCTGAAACAGAAGAGACAAAGCAGGCATCACCTATTGGTAGTACTTCAACGACTATAATTTTATCAGAGCGAGCACGGGAAAGGGCCCAAATGAGACAGGCTGGGTTGGTTTCTTCTACCCTTAGAGGTCGTGGAAGAGGCGGTGCTCCCCGTGGTCGAGTTGGTCGAGTTAGGGGAGTAGTACGCCGACCACCTCCACCACCTGGCAGTGATCAATGAACAACGAGTTCACCGTCTGTGATTGATGGTTAATGAAATGATTTGACTTGGTATTGTAAACTTCTCCCTTCGTCTGAACGATGGCATTGTAGACCAGTTAGTAGGCGTAAATTGGCGACCAGTTTTCGTCAATGTAAATACAATTTTGCTTTTCACTCATTTCTCCCCTTACCTATCTAATTTTGCCTCAATTAGCTTGGTTGGATTTACATCATGTTAGATATGCGGGAATTGTGGTTTTATTTAGCATTCATTTCCCAAGGGGTTTTTATGTTGGAAAAAAATTGAATTACTTTTCACTCATTTCATTTCATAGAATCATGAGTGGGCATGGAATCTGTTCTTCGGAAGGTGTTATTTGAATTCGTTCCTGGTATTAGATATAAAAGTATTCACATTTTTGGGTAAAAGATAATTTAAGTCCCGTTATTACACATTAGAAGGTCTACACGTTTACGTTATGATTTTTCATGTTTAAAGCCAATTCAAATAATAAAAATAGTTGTATGATCTGCAGTAAAAAAAAATAGTTGTATGATCTATTCAGGAAATTATCAAATAAATAATTGCTTTACATATGCTTTAGAAAATTGGGCTAGTGTGTATGACCAATCAAATATAAGAATAAGAATACATAATATAATGATTGGGGTATATCTTTTTTGGTAAGGTTCAACGTTTTATGTATATCTTTTTTGGTATATCATTTGGATATCATCACCAAATGATATACCAAAAAATTATACCAATTTTGTGATTCAATATTGAGAATTCTATTTTCTGCATGTTGGTTTGATTGCAAAATAATTTTGTGAATAGGCTTTCAAGATAGATAATGATTGGGGTTAGTCAGTTAAGTTGTGTACGTCGTTGAGTCTGAATAGGTTTTCTCTACATGTGTGAATAATATGAAAGCATCTTCGATGTGGTGCTTGTTATTTATTTGACGACGTAGTGTGTTTGGATGGAGAAATTTTAAATTCTGAGAAATTTTAAATTCTAAGAATTTTAAATACTTCAATTGAAATTTTTTTATTTTCAAAATTGTGTTTGGATAAAAAAATTAAAATTACGAGGATAAAAAAAATGAATGAAAAAAAAGAGAATATATGGTTGGTGTACTAGTTATACGTGTTCCTCTATACTCACATCCGATCAATATTTTAGGAGTTTCTCGCCTTTTAGAAAGGAAATTGAAATTTCAGATTTTTAGTTGTTTAAAATTCTGTTTTAAAATTCCAAAATTTTAAATTCTTCATAAAAACATCCAAACAATGAATTCTAAATTAGAGAAATTTAAATTCTCTGATAAATTACTTTTCTCAGTTAAAATTCTCTATCCAAACACATTAAAAGATATGAAAAGAAGGTGAGAATATATTTGATCGACTTTATGAAGTGAGAAGTGATAAAGTATGCAAAACATTGTGACAGATGTCAATGATACGTTTGTTTACATATCATACCAATCACCAAACATCACTAATTATCCTATGGCCAGAACAATTTAAATACCCCGCAGTGACAATTGATTGTTTTACCAAATTGGTAAAGGTAAAGTAATAAGCAAGAATTTAGTAAAGTTCCTATATTGACACATTATATCTCCTTTCAAAACATAGACCAATATATCTTTAGGGATACTGGAAGATATGGGCATTAAATAACACTTCACCTTTGATAAGAATCAAAAGGTTCGATCCAAGAACTTACAAGAGGCACAATTCTTAAAACTCACAGAGTGAAAATATAATCTTATTCAAGTATGTCAAATGCAAGATAGTAAAAACCTATTGAAGTGAATCAGTTGATCATTAGAAGGGGTGAATAGTGACACAAAAATTAATCAGTTATTTTTTTTGCACACACACTTTGTTTTTGGTTTGTCTTCTTAAGCTTCTCGCTTAGAAATCAAAAGACTTACAAGAGTAATACCTCTCCTTCAAAAGTACTTGGATAAAAGAATAATTCAAGATAAAATCTTTAAGTAAACTTGCATCTTATTGCTTCAAAATCTATTCTTAAAATCTCATATTATGTTAAATAACACATTCTGGTTTTGATTTTTATTACATAGAGTAAGTGGTGTTGCTTTTAAATGATAAAATTATTTTATGAAAAACTTTTGATTAAAATCTCAGTTATACTTTTGAAAACAAGGTTTTTGAAAAGCAAATAGCAACAAAGATAAACAAAAAGCAAAACAGCACACCAAGAAATTACATTGGTTTATCCCAACCAGGGCTACGTCTAGTACTTACACCTATAGGAACTATATTGGATCTTTCCTGAAGCCTCCATAGGATCCTTACAACCAATATTATCTAAGCCTTTGCAGGGTCCACCTGAGTATTACTTTTGAAAAGCCATTCAAGCTTCATCCTAAGTATTCTTTCGCAAAGTCTCTTTAAGTTTCCTTGTCAACCAGCTTGCACTCTTGAATATATCTATTCATTGGGATAGCTTTGTTGGGTGCTAATTGTTGTCTTAGTGGCTTCCTCATGATTTTGAATCATGAGAAGTTTTCTGGAGATTGTATCCACAACATATCTTCTTGAGATGCATTGTTACTAGAATGCTATGTGCTACAATATCTTTTCTACTTGGTTGTTGGTTCTCCAACTAGAACAACTGTCTTACTTGTTAAACAAGTGGTCTCAATAACTTAAGAGGGGGGTGAATTAAGTTTCAAAATTTTTCCTTAACAAATTTTAATTCTCTCTTTAAAAGATATATGCAAACTTAATATGTAGAAAAAGAAGCAATGAACAATTTATTCGATGCTCTTTAAATGTGCAAAATAAAATTAAACTGCAATAATGTAAATGAGATTAGGGAAGAAAGAATTGCAAACTCAGTTTATACTGGTTCGACCACTTCCTGTGCCTACGTCCAGTCTTCAAGCAATCCACTTGAGATTTCCACTATCCTTGTAAATTTTTTTACAACTTCTGAACCACCTAGGGATACCTTTCCCTTGTGTTTAGAAAAATTTACAAATCAAGAGACCCATTGTCTCTTGATTACAACAAAGTTTGCTTTTGAAGTACATAAGATTTTTTCTCTCTTTAAGAGAAGAATAATACAACTTGAAGAACTTAAAAGAATCCAAATGCAAGTGTTTGGCCAAAGGTTTGCTTTTGAGAGAATAAAACAATGAAGTTCTGAAAAGCTCTAAAGATTTTCGAACACAAGTCACATATTTATAGGCCTTTGGTGGCTTTTCAAACACTCATGAAAGGATGTGAATTTTCAGAGTTATTTTTGAAATTTCCTCACTAGTAATCAATTACAGATCTTTGGTAATTGATTACACAGTTAATAATTGAGGAGTCATGTCTTTTCAGTTTGAATTTCAAAAAAATTCGTTACTGGTAATCAATTACACAAAGGTGGTAATCGATTACAACCTTTAAAATTCAAATTCAAACTTTTTTAAAGCTTTGCAAAATTAATTTTTGCTTCTGGTAATCGATTACTAGAGAGAAATATACTATTTTAAAAGGTGTAAAAACACTTAAAACTTTTTATAAGAGATTTTGAAAATTTAAGCATTCAAGGCCAAACTTTTGCAATCTTTTAAGAGATTCTTTTAACAAATAATGGATTATCATGAATCCTTTCTCTTGATCTCTTGAACTTGTAGTAAACTTTGAATTGTGTTCCTACGACTTCGACGATACCAAGAATCACAATGAACTTAGAACTTTAGAAACAGTGGTGTCCAAGCACTGATGCATGTCTTGACTAGTGTGTGCTTTTGTATTGGTGAGACACGTTTCTCATCGCGAACCACTTGACAATGAAACTTTTGATGATCCTTGAGTCATGTGTAACTTTTGATATCTACACCTTATTTTAAGTTATCCCCAACATCAGGCTTCCGATCATACAATACTTTCAATATCTGCATTGTGACCCAAAAAACATGATTGTCTTTCCAGCTTCGGAATAGCTCTTATAATCTATATCATAGGAAGCTTCAATTGTAGGCTTATGCTTCACATCTGTACCATGCTTTTGAATGTGTCTTGTCTTAATAAAGAAGATTCATAGCAACCATAAGTAGTTAAATTCAATTACTTGTGATTTTACTTCATAGTGATTTGTCATAATTAAAACCTTAGCTTTTGAAGGGACTTTGTCTCAACACCTATTTATAAACAACAACTAGTGTCTCCCTCTTAATCAAGCTATCAGCTAAACTTATGTAGAAACAAAAGTAAAGGCTCAAGCAAGCTTAAGGACTAAATTCAAAAGAAAAATTAGGCTTTTAATTACATCTTAACTAAATTCAAAATAAACCTAATCTAACGTTCGAAATTAGGCTTTTAATTAGTATCAAAACAACCCATTCATTACAATAATAGATACAAAACACTTAAATAAAATTAATAAAAAAAAATTAGATTGCAAGCCCATAGTTGACACATTGTTATTGACTTGAATCAAATGCATCTTGGGCTATTCTTTCTCACTTTAGGCCTAAGCTTATGGGTGTTGACTTTTTTTTTCAAGTAAAATCTCCTTTGTTTTTCCTAACTCTTGCCCTAGCTATTGGGCCTCCTAGTCCAATAGGGCCTTTATCCTCTTGAAGTCTTTCCTTCATCTTCATCATAACTTTGCAGTTATTAATCGAGTAATTTATTACTCAAATATTACCATTTAAGTTATACAACTCAATTAACATGTATACAAGATGTTCAAGTTTTAAAAACATTTTCCAAGTAAATATCAATATCAAAATTCATTTGAACCTTATTCACACCATAGATATTATTGTTTTAAGAGATATTATCAAAAACACCCAATACTAAGTAAACCAGGGGCACTCAATGTTAAGGATAAAAAGAAATATAAAGTACACTCAATTAAAATTTCTATCCTAGGAGTTGAATCATTAAAACATCACAATTGCAATTATGGAATCTCTATGGAGAGACATCATCATCATCTATAATATTCACCTAACAAAAATTTTCATAATTTGAAAGATTTGTGGAAGTTATTCATTTCTTACTCATCTCCTTTGCCTTTGACATATCAAATTGGTTCCAAAACTTGATAAGACTAGAACTTGAACTATAGTAAAAGATTAAAGGCATAACTCTATCGAGCATGGCCTTCCATTTGACATCCCTCTTTATCAAAATTGATCTTTAACATCTATATAAGGTGTACACTCCTTAATGTGGCGATAGCCTGGATAGGTTCATTGGAGGGCCCATAAATACCTTGTTTAACTTGAGACAAAAGCTCCCATTTGGTGATGCAAATAAGGGGTCATCTTCAACTATCACCTTCTCACTAAAAGAGAATTGAGTGTTCCTTTACCCATCCTATAAGAAAAATAGGAAGTAAAAAGAAGGATACCTAGAATTTAGAAAGAACCGAGAACCTCGCTAGAGCACTTGGAAAGTATACTAAAAAACTGTTGAAGATTCACAAATGAAGAAGCAAAAAGGAACTTAAGAAAGCAAAAGCAGGAATGAGAAAATGAAGCAAAAAAAGAAGGAAAATTGTATGTGCAACTGTCAAAGTTGAAAGCACCTACGAACCTTTATTATTACTGTTGCTAAATTCAAATAATGGGCTTAGGTCAAAGTGTCCAGAGCACAGAAGATTAAAAGAAAATAGGGACTTGATTCCTGTACGCCTATATGCGTATCCTGCACCTCCCATTTCTGTTTGAAAATATCAAGCTACCCTTTTACTATTATGGAATACTTATTTCAGAAGTTATTTTTTACTGTTATGGAATGTCTATTCCTGAAACTATTTTTTATTGTTATGGAATACCTATTCTAGAAGACAAAGGTATTTTTTATTGTTATTGAATACTTATTTCGGAAACTATTTTTTACTATTATGAAACACTTATTCTAGAAGCTATTTTATATTGTTATGGAATACCTATTCCAAAAATTATTTTTTATTGTTATGAAACGCCTATTCTAGAAGCTATCTTTTACTGTTATGGAATACCTATTTCGAAAGATAAAACAATTTTTTACTATTATGGAACACTTATTCCAAAATTGTATAATATGAAAAGGATAATTTGAGATTTTTAAAAATTTGAGTAGTGCAAGATTGAATATGGGAGGTGCAAAATTCAAATCCCAAGAAAATATATTCGAATAGTCGAAGTCTTTGAAAGAAGTGATGGGCCAGGGCCCAAGGATAGAAGGGGTCAACAACTACTTTAAAAATTGTCTAATCAATTATGCAATAATTTTTATATTATTTTCAAAATTAAATCGGTTTGTAATTATTATCTCATTTCAAGTCTTACTTATCTAAATTAAGATGTGACATGATTAAAGAGTATACTCTTTTGGTTCTAAGTTTTTTTTTCTCTGTGTTACATTCATAAATCCATCTTAAATAAATTTTTAGTTCATTGTGACATATCAACATGTATTGGACTTATGATTTAGACTAAAAATTCTCTAATTTCTAAAAACATGTATTGGACTGATGATTTAGACTAAAAATTCTCTAATTTCTAAAAACACAAACCAAAGCTCAAATTACAAAAGAATTGAAACTAAAGGTACATTAATAAATAACAAATATACCTTAGATTTAATACAAAATGATGATACTTTATTTATCAGACAATAATGATAGAACTAAAGAATTTTCTTTGAGGATGTCAACTAAGAAAATTAAATTAAATATTTTAAAATTAATATATTAAATTTAACCAACAACTTAAAAATCATAATAATTGACCACATATTACAAAAATAAAAAATATAAATTAAACAAAAGATACTAAACTAAAATGTTGTAGTAGGAGAAAAAAGATTTTATTTTTAAAATTCATGATGATAATTTTGATGATAGGGAATCGTTATTGTATTTATATATCATGTTTAAAGTTTTTAAAACATAACTGACCCTCAAATTTTGAAGAAAAAAAACAATTGAATTTTTAACCTGAAAATAATAAAATAAAACATTCGCTGATTAAAAAAGAAATACCACAACGAAACATTATTTCTTTAATTTCTTGTTTATTAAGAAATATTTTTATTTGAGGGAGACAGAGACGTTAAAAATATTTATGAAAAATTATTTTTGTAAATCATTTGGGATGTTCATGAGTGACAAGAGAGATAGAAAGATAGGAGAGAGAAAATGTTAGATGTGATAAGAAAGAAAATTGAAATAAAAAAATAAATGGAGAACTTATAAGAAATAAAAATTATTATTGAAAAAGTATATAAACATATTGTGCGTATGATTTTTTCTTTTAGGAAGACCTTATAAATGGATATTTATGTGTGCATTTTTTTAAATTAAATTAAATGATTGATCATATAAGAGAATTCGATTGAATAAAAAAAATGATATATCTATTTTAGATTTGTTAAAATTATATCTATTCATCTATTCAATTAATACAAGAAATGTAGATTTAATTGCATAGATTACCATTTAATTAATACCATTTCTGGAATTTTGTCACATTTTTCACTTATTTTATTACCATAGTTTTCAATTTTTCACGCAAGTTGTCCAATAGTCTGTTACCATTAGTTGACTAATGGCCTGGTGACGTTGATGTTGGACTCTAATATTGATGTGGCATTGACATAAATTGTTGAGTGATATTGGGGTGTTCATGTGCAATCATAAGTAAAACGAATTTTGAAAGTAAAAGCTAAAATATGTAAAACTTTAAAAGTAGGAAATAAAATACTGAAAAATAATAAATATTAAAAGAATATTAAAGGTGAAATAAGAACCTTTACCTGCTTCTTACTCAACAGCCCCAAAGCCACTAAGTCATTTTACTTATTTAGTGAATAAATAAAAATTATTTTATATTGATGGAGGACTAGGAAGTTTTAAGAACAACTTTTATAATATGGGGGCCTCTGTTGGAATTTAATCATGGCTTAAATAACCTTTTGACGTATATGAAATACAGGGTTTCTATTATGGTCATTTAAAACAATTATTTTGATTTTAATTTTTTAAAGATTTTAATTTTATTTTAATTTTTATTATCAAATAATAACATAATGACAACATTGAAAATCTGTTCACTAATCATACCATAAAAAAATATGACAGAACAATTTTACATAATAAACTGTTTTTATATCATGTGCAATTGCACCAAATCGTAGTGAGGATTGAACTTTACTATTTGCACCAATTTTTCCATACGTTACAAGTGCTATTTGTTTTTTAGGGCTGCTATTTAGTTCGCAGGCTTTTGTGCAAGAAGTGCACGATAATACACAAGTAAAGCTTTTAGGGAATTGCTATGCACACCATTCGTTTTACTGGTACACCCAACATAACATATGTAATTCCCATATTGTTCATCTGTAATTAATTTACAGATTCACAATCCGTAAGCCAATTATAGATCGACATGTATGCCAATCTGTAATAAACTTACAATTCATATATGTAAACAAATTAATTATTAAATCAAAATTAATTTTCATAAATTTTATTATGTAAATCTACATGTATATTAAATATACATTAAAAATTTTACTGATATATAACGACATTAATTATTTTATAACATAAGTGGTCTATTAGTTCAATTCATTAGAACTTTGTGAAAAAAATTCGTATGAGACACTCACAGATACCAGCAAAATGAATGGTGAGCATTTCCCATGCTTTTAAAGGTGAGCAAGCAAGTAATTACTTGCATTTAACGGAAATCAAAATAAGATTAATATTAAATAAGTAACCTATGAAAAACATTCGTGAGTTTTCGTGTGGTCTTTCTTCATAAAGTTAAGCATTTTCCTTTGTTTTTTATTCAGACAAGTGCAATTCGATAGCAAAGAAAACGCCATTTTAAAGTTGGGTGAAATAACTCATTAGCCCATGAGATGCATTTGCCAATCAATTAAAACTCATCTTAAATATAATATTGAAAGAAATTATAACAAAAGTGATCAATTTTATTATATATAACAACCAATTATTAAAAATAAAAAACCATTTATACCATCAATATATAATTAAATTCATATCTTTTAGAGTATTTTTTTATCTGTAAAAATCTGAAATAATATCAAAATATAACAAGTTCACACTGCTCAACAAGTTGATGTTTAAAGTTGAATCTTTCATGTATAAGTTTTTGTTTTTTGAATTCTTAATTGTCCAAAGACTGATGAACACTCAATTTCATCACAACACAATCATGCACGGATTCCAATGGCAGGTAATGTAATACTATATAATTCAAATTGAAATAATGCATGGTCAGAGTTCGCAACACCAATAATTTTCCACATGGAACCCATCATTCTCAACATATTATTATTGGTGAGTTGTCCAAATCGTGCCATTTGTTATGTTGTTAAAATCGGTAAATACAACTACAAGAAAGAAAAAAAAGTGAAAATACCAAGAACAAAGAAGGAACCAAACTGAGCTTATTATGTGCAAACAAAAATTATTTTTTTAAAAAGAGTAAATGACACATGCTTTTCATAGCACCCTGTAACAGCTATATCACCGGGTCCATCCACTTTCCAAAGACTTTCTTCCTTTGTAGTTTTGTACAATTAGGAATGCAGTCACCCACTTGCCCAGATAAAAATTATTATTTTTTTCTTCTTTTTCTCCCTTTCTAAAGCATCATCATCAGCAAGAATTTTTTGGTTTAGAACTTCAAGTTTGAATTCATTAGCTTTTTTTTCTTACTTTGTGGCCCACATGACTTACCGCGGACCAGCATGCTGACATGGTGGGTCCCCAGGAATAGCATCAGCCCTACATGTTACTCAGTCATTCACTTTCTTAACCACCTTAGGATCCTCCATGTTCTTCACGGATGATAGGTCTAATGACCCAAGTATGGTTAATTCCTCTATTTGCTGCAAAATAAAATAAGAGTTTAATAGACACTTACTGTCAGCATAAAAGTTTTACTATCGTCAACTAATCAGAAAACATGGTTAGGATTGACTTTCAAGATAGTCACCATAAAAGTTTTACTTTCACAAGAAAGTCATTATAAAAATCAACAAACTTATCTATACACTACCAAATAAAATAAGAGTTTCAATAAACATACACTCTCAGTCAGTGTAATAAAATTATATTGCCAAACAATAAAAAATCATCATAGGAATAACTTACAAGATATTGTATTTATTACAAAAATCAACAAACTTATCATACATGTCAGTTTATGATTGAATGAGAGTGTAAGTGCATACATTATTTATTCATGAAATTAAGTATGAAACAATGAGCAGGGAGGGCAAAGCATCTCAAAGGAATATGATTGCCCACAAAAGTTAAATAAAGAACTGAGAATAAATTGCAAAGCTCCAAATAAAGAGCTCTTAGTTTATGAAATTTCCCTACACCAAATTATTCTCTAAAGCTTTAGAATTTTCTTTTATCAACTAGCATTGATCAGATATAGCAAAAGAATTCCAGCTCCAAGAACAAGTATGCCAATGTTGTCCAACAATCACATGCGCACATCAAGAGTTCCCATTGTCAATTATATCAAAAAGGAAAAGTGGGAATCAATGTGTTTATAGTAAAATCTTGGGAGTAAGGTAGCAGTGTAAAGCAAACCTGTACATTGATATGGGGCATAGATTGCCTTGTTTTCTTCTCCTGCATGACCTTCTGGCGGCTTTCGTAAAATTCAAAGTCATCCAATATGGAAGTTCTAGCCACATAATTCTTAAAAATGTTGAGCATTTCAACACCTTGGGGAAAACTCACCTGAAAAAAGAAACATAGAAGACATAGACATTAGTAAAGCATACAGAAGAAACAACTAAGACTTTCTCAGTAGATTTCTGTTTTTACTAGAAAATGCAAACCTCTTGTGTGTCTCTACTGCTTGTAACAGGCTTGTGATCATTATTCTCGAGTATTATATGCCGTAGTTGAGGATTTGGAACATCCTTTATAATGTGCCATTTGACAGGGAAATATCCATTCCATTTATCTTGTTGCCAGAAATCCATACTTTTATTGAAATCAACACGTCCGGTCATCTCAGCCACTCCACAAAATTGACCGCTAGCATTGACCTAACATGAATTACGAGAAACACAGTTATCAATCTGAAAAATACATAAGCAAATAAAACAAGGATGCAGGGGATCTTAAGTTTTTGCAACGGAACCAAACAGCATACCGAAAAGAAAAGGAACACAGGGCATTTGCACCCTTTTTCTTCCATTCTCTTCTGTGCATCCTGAAATGCACCATCCAGCCTCTTATTCCCATTAGGAGTACTTGCCCACACGTTGTACTTGATGCTCTTATGGATATCATCTTCACTGTATGATTTGATGACAAAGAAAAGTGCATGATCATATTTGGTTGGAAAATCAGGAAGGTTGTACTGATCTGCCCTGATTTTGTTGGTAACATTTCCACTCCCAACTAGGGCTGAGCCTCTCACAGAATTACCTCCAGACATTAATGCACCTTTTGCATTAGCTGTTCTAGGACCTTGATTCTGCTCATTGAGTGAATCGTTGACCTTGTTTCTCTGTTTCAACTTTTCAGTACTAACCCAACCCTTTGTGTTTGCTTTCACATTAAGCAAGTTGTTTGGATAGAGGAATTCACTCTTTCCTTGATTGTATGTAGGAAACTTCACAACAGGTGAATGGAGGACCGAAACTGGTGCCTGAAAAACCATTACAAGCTCATTAGTTAGAATAATATAATCTAAAGATGATGAATTGATGATAGACAAAACCCAAGGAAGAAGAATGTGGATAAGTAAGGGTACCTTGTTTGTTTGTTTTGGCTGGTTACGCTTAACATGAGTTGACGAGACCTCTAATAATGGTGTCAAACCCTTCCCTTCTGCCGAGTTAGGTGGGGGTACAGACTTTGACACAACACCACCTGTATGATTCTGGGAAGACAAATTGGATCTACCATTTGGTTTACCAGCCAGTTCATTATAACCATGTCCTTGTAACCCATCTTGTGTCATTAGAGGTGAATACCATGAGTATGTTGATGGTTGTAACTCTCCATATGATAGAGAAGCAGGATAATAACCAGGCGATCCAATCGGTTGTTGAAAGATGGAGCCAGGAGGGTAGACATTATGGCCAACATACTGTCCTTCAACACCAGCAGGACTTAAAGGAAAGTATGAAGGGTAGCCAGTCTGAAATCCTGGCACGAGATAGACATAAGATCCATTATCTGCTTGCATGACCTAAATGAAGCAACAGAAAGAACAAATATACATATTGAGACATGTATTATATATCAAAGAATGTTAAAAAGGCCAATTATATGCTTGCTTGACTTAAAGCTAAGAATGCAAAGAGAGTACATAGTAAAATTCAACTGATTCAGGAAACCACGGTTACTGGCTTAGTTTAGAAAAAGATGTCATGTATGGATTAGTTTAAAATAATAATCATTTGATTTTTTATATGTGAAATTGTTTAACTGGTGATTACATTCAAGCAGAAAACATATCAAACCGCAACATGTACACTGGTTCAAGTTTGAATCCCAAATGGAACCCCAGAAAAATAAAAAAAATTAAAAAATCAAGTTGCTAATACAGATACATTTTATTATTTTCCATTCCACCCTTTCTTACAATAATATGCTTCTTGGAAAGACTGCTTATTTCTCAAAATCTTAAGTGGAAATGGTGATAAATGAAAATAAGTATTTGAAGGCATAATTATCATAGTATCAAATTCAAGTATATGTACACATGCATGGCCTAAATTGACCAGATTTGAAACAAGCCAACCAAAGTCCACATAGAAAAAGACCCAACAATAGCATCAACAGAATGACCAAACCACAATTCAGCTCAAGAGACTTACAGGGTACTGAAGATCCACGGCATCGGCACCAACATAGTACGCTTGGTTGTCTGACTCTCCATAGAAACCACCATAACCTGTGATCATTCTACCGTAAGAAGTGAAACCATAAATACTACAACCAATTGAAACGAACAGAGAACCATTCGAGGGAAGGTCTATGACCAGCAGCAACTAACCTGGATAGTAGTAACCATAATAGCCACCAGCAGGATAAGGAACACCCTGATCTGTGGACAAGTACTCATGATCCACATCAACTTCCTTAACACTGCCAGAAGCATCCCCTATAGATGATACACATGATCTTGAATCAGAAGGGGAACTTGCACCCTTGGAAGGAACCTGAACAAACAAACCACATCCCAGATGCACACTGAGAAAACATGAAATTCTCTATGTCTCATATACAACCAATGAAACAGTTCATTTCAAATCAAAGCACAGAAAAAAAAAAAGGAAAATTAAATAAGAAGAAAATTCTCAATCCAAAGCTATCAAATACAAAGCTAAAGTGATACTTTACATATCTCATGCAACAACATAAAAGATTGAGAGAGAGAGAGAGAGGAATGAAATGGGAATTTTCATTTATTACCGAATTGGAATTATTAAGTTCACCCGTTGAAGAATCACCGTGAACCTTCTTCCTCATTTCATCTGCAGCTGTTAAAAAGCAGAAAAATTCAACCAAGTAAAAATCTCTCATTTTTCCATTCTTTTCATCCTACTTTACAAAAGGTAACCAAAAAGAAAAAGAAAAGAAACAAATTCAAACCATGAATAACACGCACAAATCAATAGAACCAAGTAAAAACGAAGAGGAATTACATTTTTGCAATTGAGCAGCCATGGGAGCAGAACTTCAACCAAAAACTCTCAGCTTTTTCAACTTCAACAAGAATTCTCAAAACCCCTTTAACACAATCCACTGAACACAGCAAAGCAAAGCAGATCCTCCAAAACACCCAACAAACACAGCTTTATATTACTATTATATTAAAAAAAATCAACTTTATGTATCTTCTCAACTATGAAGGTGAACAAAAAACAGATAAACCCCACAAGATATTTCAGAGAGAGAAATTCTGGGTATGGATTAATTTTGCGGCTTGTCTCTAGATTTCAGGAGGGGTGTGCAAAAACAAAAAATCACAAAAAAAGAGGAACTATTGTTTTTTTTTTTTTGGTAAGAAAAAGAGAGAGAAGGTCGAGAAGCACGGTGTGGATATATCCTTAAAAAAGATAATCTTTTTTTCGTTGGACTTGAAGATATGGTTTTGAATAGAGACCCTATTTAAAGGGATACTGAATGAATTATTGAATGAATGGAAGAGAGAGAGTCCTCAGAAACAACAGAACACAGAAGAGAGAGAGTTAAGAGAGAGAGAGAAAGAGGAGCCAAAGAAGAAAATGGCATCTCATAAAATAGAGAAAAGGGACGGTCCACACAGCTCCACGTCATCATCTTGTACTTTTATCAATGTAATAATATGAAAATGCAAATGGAAATTTTGAAAAAAAAAAAATGCGTGTTAATAGAGTGTTTACAGTTTTCAGAGAACTTTTTTTTTTTTTTTTTTACTTTTTCCTCTTCTGAGACTACCCGCGTGAATTCAAAATGTAGAAAAAAATTATTAATCAAATTGTATAGTTGAAATTGTTAGTAATATGTTTTTATGTGTTTTTGGACAATTTGACTTCAAAAGGAAATGCTTTAATATTTTATTTAAATTGCAAATTCAATGTTGAATGGTATTGATTGAATGTTTAAAATTATAAAGTAAATAATGGAAATTGTACTGCCGTAAACTTTATTGACCTTTATAACTTACTTAATACGTATAATTATTTAATATATTAAATGAATATCTATATAGTATACTATAAATGCTAATGGTTGACTAAAGGATATATTAGTTTTAAGAAATAAAAGTAAAAATTATGTTACATTTAAATAAAAAATTATGTGGTTCATGCATTTTGAAGTTATTGAATGCATTTTTTTAAAAAGTAATTGAATGCATTTAATAGAATATAATAAAATATGTTTTTAAACAACATTTTTACAACAATCATTAATGAGACCCACAAATATAAATTGAAAATATGTAAAAAAATATAATTTTAAAAATATATATTATTTCTCTCATTAATGATTAATGATAACTCTAAAAATAGTGGTCAAAACATATTTTATATATTCAATTAAGGGTATTCAATTGCTTCAAAATTCATTTATTTATATAGTAATTTTTTATTTGAATACAAAAAAGAAAAATAATCAATAAAATTTAATATTTGTGCTATATATAAGAAACAAGCATAAGATTAAATAATTGTTGTCATGTTTTACACAAACTAAGAAAAAGCAATAAATAGATGAAGGGAAGTAATAATTTTATAAAATTAATCTTATGCCGTCATTAATTTATTTATATATTTTGTTGTTACATAATTAATGTTACATTAAAAAATAAAAATGACATTTTTTCTCTTAAAAAATAATTATAATGAGACGAATGGAGTAATTAATAGTAGTACTAACATAAATTCAAATTTTATTCAAAGATAACCTTAAGATTAATTTATTTAAGTGGTGGTAAGATATGACGACACAACTCATAATTCAAAAAATATTTTTTCAACCAATGAGAATGAGTTATATTATTAATAGCTCATTAAATACACTCACTTTCATGGGAAATGAGTGACATCTAATCAATAGACTTCACAATAAATTAAGAGTATAGAAGGAAGCTAGTCATTAATACGTGTAAAAGTGATCATGTTTCTTATAAGACAAATGTTAATCAATGCCCTTAAGGCTTTGAATAAGAAACTTAAAGTGAAAATGTTTTTATTGGGAGGCGAAAAATTATGTTGTCTATGATCATTTTTAAGCTTTCCTATAATTTTTACAATAAATATTTTTTTCTTTTAGTTCATTAGTCAATATCCTAAGGGCAATGGTTAACAAGACCCTTCTTACAATTATAAAGAAAATTATTACTACCATTTTTATGGAAATAAAAGGAAAATGTCCAAACAACATTAAGAGTTAAGCATTAAGCTTGGTACATCATCCGGCAATAACGAGGAAATAAAACTAAAGGGTTAACCATAATACTAGTGTACCATGCGAATCACAATATAGGTCGTTATAGGTCAGCCACAACCTCCACTACCACATCCATTAATTGACCACCATTATCCAATTGGGGTTTTAGCGAATCACAAAAATAGTTATTGATTTGGTAAAAGTCCTTGTCTGTTAATAAAGATGGAGTAGCAGAAGTAGATAAGTAACATTTCATACTCACTATATTCACTAAAAAACATAGATTGACTTAAGCATCGAAGTCCTTTTTTAGGTACTCCCCCCACCATTAGAGAAAGAGCTCGAAAGAAGAAGAGGAAGATCAAGTAGGTCAAGTCACTTCAAGAGCAATAGGAACATTTGGTGCCCACCATGGGACCAAGGTGAAATTTCCTTCAGTAGAAAGATATATTGTAGCGACCAGGAATTTGACATTATGGTTGAATGTCATGGAAGAAAGCTCTACAATACAAGGTTTTAAGGAGCAATTAGAAGCACTCCAAAAGAAGAAATGGTCGCTCTAAAGTAGAAGCAGGAGGTGGATTTATGAGCCTTATGTGAAGAGAACGACCTCATCCAAGCTTAGTTACAATGTTCAATCCCCACCAACCCCGTTACAAAAAAAGTGGAACATTGGTCACATGACATCAACTGTCAAACGAACACCATGGAGCGATCACACCGAAGGTCCCACAGTCAACCCATCGAGTTACGTTGACGACATCCTTTTGTTGATGTTATCCTCGACACTCACTTACCCTTAGGGTGGAAGCCTCTAAAAATTGATTAATACGACGAAACCATTGATCCTGATGAACACTTAAAAGCATATATCACACAATTAAACCTATTCACTTGCAATGACATTATTTTATGTAGAGTCTTCCTTAGCTCTCTGAAGGGTCCTGCTCTGACGTGGTGGCACCAACTCCATCCTCTAACGATCAACACGTTCAACACATTGGCCGAACGCTTCGGCGCTCAGTTTACCACATGTCGACCCCATCATATGATGTCGGTAGCACAAATAAATTGTGGCAAGCCAACAACGAATCACTGCAGGACTTCATGGGAAGATTTTCAGAAATTGCAGTTTAGATCCGAGACCTCAAACTTAGGGTAGCACTTCATGCCATAATAGCAGCACTAAAGCCTGGAGCATTTGCGGATAGTCATGTAAGAAACGACTAGCAAATATGGACGAGCTGAGACGCCGGGCAATTGGGTTTATCCAAATGAAAGAATTGTTTGAGTATCGCAACAAGGTCAAAAGAGGATACCAAAAGAAGCTTGACTCCAACAAAGAAAAGCTAAAGCTCATGAAAGAATAAGACTTTAAGAGATAACCAAGACAATCGAAGTTTGCAAAATATACCCCCTTTACAAAGAGCCAAGCACACATACTAGAGGAAACTTTCAATGCAAAGATACTTGCACTCCCCACACCGGTGGGCTCCCACAGTCAAGCAGACCGTATCAAGTAATACAGATACCATCGAAAATATGGCCATTCTACAGAAGAATGTATAGTCCTGAAGGACAAGATAGAAGAGTTAGTTCAAAAGGGTTGTTTAAATGACTTCATCCGAGGGAACAATTTTAATCATGGCGAATATCATGGAGGCAGAGGTGGTTGCTTAGGTGGTTACAGGGGTGGCTACATCAAAGGACATGGCAATTACAACCAACAACAGGTTGAGGAGAGTGAGCAACAACAACAAGAAACCTTTATGGGGAAGTTCGAGGAGTCATCAACACCATCGTAGGCAGTTTCGTTGGTGAAGGATGTACAAACGCAGCAAAAAAATGCCATTTGCGAGCTCTCAAAAGAATCAACTCAATGCAAATTAAGAAGACATCACCCCGATCACTACCAGCCATCATGTTCACTAATGTCGACTTCGTCAGAAATGATCCTACACAGGATGACCTTATGGTGGTTACAATAGTTATAGTAGGTTGGGTAGTTCGAAAGACACTCATCGGTTAGGGAAGAGAAGCCAACATTTTGTATTGGTCCATTTTTGAAAGGTTAGATGTCCTTCACAATCTTATTCAACCTCACTAGAAACCGATGATAGGTTTTGTAGGAGAACATGTGCACACGTAAGAGGCAAAGTGGACTTGCTAACCACTTTTGGCTAGGGGAAGCTCTCCCAATCATTGGTGGTCCCATACGTGTTGGTTGACATGGACACCTCCTACAACCTTATGCTTGGGAAACCCATGTTGAATAGCATTGGAGCCATTGTGTCAACACCGCACCTTACCAAGAAATTCTCGTCGACATCAAGAGATATTGTCATGATTAAAGCCGATCATTGGGATGCACGAGAATGATACATCAAGAGTTGCAAGATTGAATCATATAGAATAAGGGAAGACAAAAATAAAGCATCATGAGGATGCATTAGAATGCTACATCAAAATAATTTAGGAGTCCTAATTTGTCTTAAGACTCAAATGTATTTTGACTTAACAACCAGTATTATGTGGATTTGATGTACATCTCCATATGATCCTTCCAGTATAGATAATCATTTCTTGTGAAGGTTGGATGCCTTGTAAGGGAAGCTCTCTTAGGAATGAACTAATTATTATGGTTTGCCATCATGATCTTTTCCTCTAGTCACTATCAGGTGATACTACACTTTAAAGAGAAGAAATCACAAGAAGGGGGAGGTCGAATTGTGATTTAAAATTTTTTGCAAACTTTTTCGAAACAACTAAACTACCATCTAAGTTAACAACCCAAAAACAAGGTTTACTTAAAATTGATGAGACAAATGATACTTAACAGATTTAAAACATGATTTCACAAGAGATAAAATATAAACCCACAATCAATATAAAAAAAAATAAGAAGAAAAGGCAAGTGCACAAAGAGTTTTATACTAGATTGTCTCTACCACTAATACTAGGTCCAGTTATTGGTTTACCCACCAAGTTTACACTACCTTTCAACAAAAGATACAAGTATTTTTTATTTTCACTCCTGACTCTTATACAAAAGCTTATCCCCAAGCTCCATACAACCCAAGTGTTGTTTTCTACCAAACCACTTTTGGCTCTAAACAAACTAGTAGATTTATTGAAGGTAAGGTGCGCACAGACAAAACTATTGTCTTACAAACAAATATCTAACTTAAGCGTGTTGTCTTTCTACTCTCATGATATACAAGGTGTTTTGATATCTTTTTACAACTTAGAGAATTTACAGAAAAAAAAGCTTAAAGGTAAGAAAAAATATGCAATACAAAATCATATTTGTGATCGTTACTTTAACTCTTCAAAACTTATGGTATTTATAGGCTTTCTTAGCAAGTGTCCATTGTCTCTAAACGGTCTTAAATTGCGTTTAATATTGGGTTTGAAGAAGGTGTGTATTTCTGCATTAAATGCAAGTCTCTTCCATTCTTATAAACCACTTTGTTTATCTTCCTTGAGTCACACTTCTGTTGCAGTCTTCATTAATCAAATCAACTTTAGCACAAAGCAAGTCTGTTTGTAGCAATGACACGTTCTGGTGAAGAAAAAGGTTGATCTTGATGCTTAAAAATTCTTTGCAACAAGTATAAAAAACATAGAGCATCAACTCAGTCTTAAATATTTTTCAGAACTTACTGTTTGTTTGCTATTGTTGAGTTCATCAGATGCAAATTCAATGCTATCGTTTGTTGACATATAAGACATAACTTTTAAAAACTTAGTATTTATTTGCATCCAATCAAAATTATTGAAGATCTTGATTCGTCTTATGACTCAACAACACACTCTAACTATACTTTTACACTAATTTAAAAATAAAATTAATTTTAAAATGATTTTGATTTGTTGGACTTACCATTTAATAAGTGTTTCAAAATTTAGGTGGTTGTCAAACTATTTTTTTTAAAGATTTTTATCATCATATTAATCTAAAAGATTAGTGTGTCATTATATTTTTTTTTTAACGAACGTTTCATTATTAAATTAAATTCTTAAAAATCTAAAACCTTGCAGTATTTATTTTTATGGAAAAGTAAAATAATGATATAATTTCTGTTTCCAAAAGACTAAGTTAGTAATTAATAAAAATCATGTTGATTATTAATCAATGTAATAACAAAGTCTTTGTGAGCTTATTTTGGTGATAAAAACCTGTTAAGGCACTATAGGGTTTATTCTTTTGTATATATAAACATTGTAATTAAATATTCTTTTTAAAAAAACTAGCTAGGTTGACTATAATTATTTTGCTTTCAACAAATCATTAGTTTTTCGTGATCCACTTGCAGTTTGTTCATTAAGTCAAACATCATATTTCAAACATTTTGTTCCCAATTAGGATACAGATACTAAACTAATTAGGCATATGACAAATTCAAAGATGATGCATCGATCAGTATATAACTACCTCCAAATAGTACTAATTCTATATTCTATATGGTTAAGGTGACAAATTTTGTTAAAATATATAATTTAGTATAAATATTAAAAGTAATTATTTTACCATTCTAAAGAGTAAACCAAAGAGAAAACTTAAAAGACATTTTTTTAGGGGAACGCTTGGGAACATGAAGAAAATAAGACAAGTATTTTCTTACGAAAGACAAAGTGGCAAATAACCAAATAAACATTATCAAATTAAATACTAGACTAAGTTAGAGATTATATATATTTTTTTAATTTATTGAATCCGAGATTAATCTCATTTATGATGCATAACTGCTGCTGATTTAAATAAATTTTATACATAAAAAAATTAAATATAAATATTTTTATTAAATAAATTATTTTTTCACATATAAATACAATTATAGTGAGATCTTGGTCAACGTCAAATCCTAAGGTCAAATTCTATACAACATGCAGTAATAAGACAACATGCAGTACTAATTTGGCTTTAATTACGATAAAGCAAGACAAGTACGTTCAATAATTAGAGTTGGAGCCGAGGTATATTCCATACCATAATGGGGGGTTATATAGCTACTTGTACTTTTCAAATGCATGACATCATCTTATAGTTAAAGATAAAATTGCAAAAGAGAAAAAAAAATAACTTAGATTTAATGAAAGTAGGAAAGTTCTACCAACAAAATGATAATTTCAAAGAAGTAATTCACATGCAATTTCCGTTAATTAAGTATATATAGTGTCCAATGTTCATTATGTCATACATTAGTGATGAAAGAATAAAATAGTTGAAAGAGTGGAAGGACTACACTATTAAGCAACCTGTATTCAACTTTCCCCAACTAATTTTCATATGCATTTCTTCAGTGTTTGGTAAAGAGAAGCACCTTGTTCCTTGCTGATCTCATTCTCCATGTTGCTGCCAAATTGATTAGTGCCAATTTCACAAGCCAAAAAGAGAAAAAGGCCGAACAATCTATTGCACTCTTTTTAGTTGATAAAAAATTCACATGTATAAAGAATATTAACTCTTCATAATCTTTAATTGAAAGAAATATATAAAAATTGGAATTTGACTTCTCTAAAGTGAAGTTATTATAATTTATACACTTTAGAGAATAAAATCCTAATAATAGCCATTAATTAAAAATGAACTGTAAAAATTGTAATTAATTTTAATTTTTTATATGTGCATTTAATTTTATAACAATTAACAATTTTCAAGCATTGATGTCTAATTAACAATTCTGAGTGCATTTTATTTTCTAAAATATGGAGCTAAATCCATAAAATTTTAGTTGCTAATAAGGTGCTGTTTGATAAAAAAAAAATCTTCTATTTCTCATTAAATAACTCTTTTTATGTCAAATAAATAAATCTTTAAGGAGTGAGATTGTTAGGGATATAATAATTTTTTAGAAAATTTATATAATATGCTTTGCTATTGTTTTTCAAAAATGATTTATTTTTAGTTAATTTCTATATAAGAAATTTTAATAACTTAGTAATCAATTATTGTAGAAATTTTAATTCTTCCTATAAAAGCAAAATAAATATTTTATTTATTCTTAAATCAACATTTTTAAAAAAATATGCTCAAAAAATATTTTTATTATATTTTATTAAATATATAATATACAAAAGTCATTGTCATGTCCCTTTTCAACTGAATATGTATAATGCCATTACGGGAAAAGAATTTATATGTTGATCAGGCGCCAACTTCAACTTTCTTAATAAAGAATATATATAGTGACAAAAGAAATATGTATACGATATTATTATAATTTCATCAATCATTTTTCTTTATTTTCTTTTTGTTGCTAATATAATGTGGGTATCTAGTGAGAATAACTGTAGTGCAGATTAATCTACAGATAAGAGAGTTAAATATTGAACATTAAATTATATGCAAATAATTAGATTTACAAAACTATTTTTTGATCACACAATTTTAAAATCTAATCTTAACTATAAATAAAAAATAATTAAAACTTATTTACTCCACTCATTCTAAAATCTAAACTACTAATTTATATATGGAAAAATCCGTTCAAAAAAATTATAAATTTGACAAGATATTTTAATAAACATTTTTTTAGTAGATTTTAGTAATTTTTTAAGGTTCTATTTGAAGTAACATTTTATAAAATATTAGTTTTTAACTTAATTTTTTTTATATTTATTTTCTTTTTGTCCTTGAATATTATTAGATTTTCTTTGTAATATTTTCTATTTAAGGTTGAATTTTATTATTTTTTTATCTTTTTTACATATGATAGATTTTTTCATTTTTATCTTTTTATTATATATGATATTGATTGTGATAAATAACAAGTTTATGTAACTTTTATTTGGATATTTTATCAATAAAAAGTTACAAGTATTTAAAATTAATTTAATACAAATTATATAAAATATATTTTTATCAAGAAAATCAAATGAAAATTTGTATAAAAATATTACATAAACATGTTCATTTATATGATTTTATATTTTTCATAGTTCAACAAATAATTTAATCATACACTTATAATTTAATAAGATAATTTTTTAATTTATAACTACCAATTAATTTTTGAGTTTTTTTGAAAAATATTTTAACTAATTTTGCAAAATATTGTCAAATTCTTTTAAATATTGTCGACATAACCTGATTCTCGCATATTAACTGTATGGCATCACACTGATGCCATTTGCTAACACATCAAAATATTTGATACCACTCATGGAGGCAATAGAGCAAGAAACGTGGGAACTTACACTATAATCGAAAAAAATAATAGAAATGACAAATCCAATCCTTAATTGGCTTTACTTTATTATTCAGAAGACGTGTTGGTGTTTGCTTAGGGAAATAGTATAATATATTTTGTATATTTCAAAGAAGACAAAGAGGGACTAGGAATCCACTATAGAAGATGGAAAATAAAGACAGAAAACATAAAAGGAGAGAACGCAGAAGAAACTGAATTTAATTTTTTATTTATTGTCATAGTTTCTCTGGCTTTGTCAGAGTCAGTGATTATGCCTTAATGACTAAGGATTTTAGCCATCAGTCCCATCTTCTTGTCTGTATTTTTTTTAAGACTTATTTAAACAGATTCAGATTGATTTTATGTTTTTATTATGGTTTATGATGTAAGAGATCATGAGTTGCCACGTTTTAGACTTCAATATGCAATGCACGTTTATAGCTTTTTCAACATAAATGCAAAAAGTGATAGGATAACAATAATTAAATATATGTGCTTTATATAATTTGATTAGATAGTACTCTCCCTTCCAAAATAAGTATGAATAGTTTTATAAAATTAATCTTATTAAATAAGTGAAAGAAAAAGTATTAATATTAGATTTAGAAATTAAATGATATTTATTAAGGGTATTGATAAAAAAATAATTAATGTTATATTGAAAAGTTAAATATAATATTTATTTTTGAGTAATTTTTTTTATAAATATAACATTTATTTTGGAATGAAGGAAATATAAACTTTGGAGGAATATTTAAGAAAATTAATTTAAACTATATTCTTAAATACTCTAAGCAAATGGTGATGGGTTATTGTAACATAATTTAACTCTGTAATATCTTTTATCCGGGGTGAATAAGTACATTGATAAATATATTGTCTTCTCCATATGTGCCTTCTACTTTTATCCTATTAGGGAAAAAAACTGAATTTTTCTTCTTGATATAAACCAATAAAAATTTTGTGCATTCGGTCCGACTCATTTCCGTTTTCATGTAAGGATTTCATTTCTGTTTTCATGTGAGGGAGGACCCATGATTCAAAGATTAAAAGGAATAACCATGAAACTTGAAATTCATCTAATAAATATACTAAAATAAAAATTCATATAAATAATTTATAACTTTTAAAATAATAAGAACATATTAATATTAAAAAATATATGATAATTAAATATTTTATTGAGAAAAAGAAAAACATAATTATCTCTAAGATAAACACTATAAAATAATAGAATATTTTACTAAAAATAGAAAAAATAAATAATAGTTAAATTATATTATTTATATAATTAAACCCCTAAGCAAAACTAGTTACCTAAAATAAATATACTATATTAAAAAAAATAGCATCGAAAAAAGTTAGGGGGCAAAGGCCCCCAAACATACACATATGTCCGTCCCTGTTTTCATGTATATTTCAAATGCACTTGTTTATAAAAAAAAAAAAAAAAAACTTTACATTGAGAATTTGACATGAACATAATTAGTTGTTTTGTTTCTCCAAAAATGCATAATTTTTTACTTAGAATGAATGTTGTGCATGAATCACTTTCTATGGGTAGGCAAATGCTAAAGCATAGTGGAGCGGAGCAAAGCAACAACATCTGTCTTCGGGGTTGGGTTATGATGTGGGTTCGGGTGTAGGATAGACATGATAATGGAATGGAACGAAGATGTGTATTATTTCTCTAATTCTTGATCCCAACTTCCCAATATGTTTTCATACTCGTATTCGATACTAGACGAGTTAAAATTTATTATCTCATTTTCGTACTCGTTGGGTATTGGGTATCCCCAACCTTATCTCGTACTCGATTCAAATTATAAAAATAATTTTTTTGTAATGAAAATATTAAAAATTTGATTTTAGAAAAAATAAATTGATTGTTAAACATTTATTTTTAACTACTTATATATCAATAAATTTATTATAGTGCATGTGTCTACAAAAATCATTAAGAAAAGAATATTAAATTATGTAAAAATTCTAAAATAAAATTAACTAATAATAAAAATTCTAGGCCTTTTGATTAAATTATGCAAAAATTCTAAAAATTTTAAGTGGCGGGATGGGTGTGGGTTTGGGATCAGGACAGATGTACTAATCCTATACCCGTACCCGTATCCGACTTTTGGTAATCGGGGAAAACTCAAACCCGAATCCATGCCCGGTCAACTCGGGTATTACTCGTCAAAGTTGAGACGGATTCGGACGGGTAAACACGGATACGGGTTTTCTTGCCATGCCTAGTGTAGGATGAGGTCCTCGTAGTACGGTACATGGGTGATATTGTAAAACTGAATTGTAGGTTTACTATATAAATACTTATGTAATCCTATTTGCCTATCAATAATAGAAATAGTCTATCTATCCTCGAGGATGTATACATACTTGTCAAACCTTATTAAATCTTATTTTTATGTGTGCGTGTCTACTCTAATCTTTAGATTTTTGGTTGCTATTCTAACAATTGGTATCAGATGGCACTTAACCCTAGTGTGAAATTAAAAGTTCAAAATTTTGATGGAATAGTAGTTTCAGATTGTGGCAAAGGAGGGCTAAGGATATGTTGGCACAAAAAGATTTTCTAAAGGCACCGCACAAAAAGAAACTTACTGGCATTGACTATGCAGATTGAGAGGAGTTGAAGGAGAGGGTTGCGACGACCATACGACTGTGTTTGGCATGTGAGGTCATGTATTACGTTATAGGCCTGGCGTCTTCGGGGGAAGTATGGACGAAATTGGAGAGTCAACATATGTCCAAGTCCCTAACAAATAAGTTATACATGAAGCAAAAGTTGTATGGGTTGAAGATGTAGGAGGGTTCTGATTTGCAATGGCATATCAATGTCTTCAATCATATTATCATTGATTTGTTGAGGCTTGATGTGAAGATTAAGGACGAGGATAAAGCAATGATTGTGTTTTTTTGTCTGATTCCTACGAACATTTAGTGACCACCCTAACATACTGGAAAGAAACCACCAGTTTGAAGGAGGTTACAATTGCACTCACATCCCATTATCCGTGAAAACAGAATGAAGTGGAGTTTTCTAAAGGCGAGAGTTTGTATGTGAAGGGGAACCAAGAACGTGGGAGGACACAATGCAAATGAGGTTCTAGGAAGATGAAGAAGTGCAAAACCAGAAGTGACAAATTAGTTTAGTGCTTTAATTGCAAACAATAAGGGCATATCAGAAAGAATAGTTCAAAGTTGAAGCATTTTGGTGAAGATGAATCATGTTGTACAAATGTGGTAGAGACTAACTATTCAAACTATTATAGTGAGGAAAATGTTCTCCTAGTTTCATGCAGTCATCTTACAGATGCATGAATTCTTGATTTTGGATGTTTTTGCCATATGAGACCAATAGGGAGTGGTTCACCACATACAAATTAGACAATTTTGGTAGTGTCTATTTGGGTGACAATAAAGCTTGTGTTGTTGTTGGAATGACAAGTGCATATTGTTATGGATGATGGTCAAGTGAGAATGTTGTGTGATTTCTAGCATATCCTTGGGTTGAGGAAATATCTGATCTAATGATAAACCACTTTCTTAGTGGTTTTTGTGTCATTTTTTGTATCACTTTGCATGCATTTTCTTGGCAAAACTCACATTTGGACACTAGTTTTGTATTGTAGAAGTACAATGGCTCAATTAAGTTAAAGAGTTGGAAATTGTACAGTTTTATGAAGATTTGAAGACTCTGTATTTGATCATGATTGTGGTACATTTACCACGACCATAGTAAGCAGCATGGCCACAATGAAGTGATAACAACCCTCCAAAATAATATCACGATCTGACAATGACCATGGCAAATTCATGAGGGTTATGGTCAATTCATGAGGGTCACGATCAACCAAGAGGGCCATGGTCAATCCATAATGACCCAAGGCTTCAATGTCACTTGCGACCACGATTGTGGTGGATTCACCACGATCGTAGTGCATCTTTTTGAGCAGATATTTTTAGGAAGTTATATATAGGTCTCTAGATTTTGTAAGAATCGTCTTTCAATTATTTTGAGTTTTATTCTTATATTTTACGAATTTAGGAGAACCTTGAAGGCTTAAGAGTTGAAGAACGTGGATAACATAGCTAGAACAGATTGTGATCATCATTCCTGCTTATTGGTATGTCTATGTTTATTTTATCTAGGATTGCTAGTGTTACTTTGATCATGGGTGGTTAGTCCCCCTAATTCAGGGTTTATTATGTAACTGTCTATTTGTACCCTTCTCCTTATTCTTAATGAAATTTCTCATTGTTTTATATTAACTAATTCTCTTCCTTGCTTTTACTATTTATTTGTAACTGACCATTTTGATACTTAATCAATTGCATAGTAGTGATCATCTGCATGTAATTGGTAGATTTAGGTAGAGAATGTTTTATCCCAAATTGCATGATCAAATTGTTTGAATAATCTTTGATGGATTAGTTAATTTTTAATTAATCATCCTTTGAATATATTTTATCCTTTGACTTAGATTGACAGATCCATGATTATTGGGGTATTGATTTTAGGCAAAGAACATCTTCTGACCTTGATCATAGGCTTTAGTTGGTTGTGGGGATTGATAATTAACTAGGAAAGGAATTGTATTAAGACTAGGAGTTGGGAAAAATTGGTACTAGTGAATCATAACCTCTGGTTATTCTTATCATAACTTAAAAGCCTCTCTTTACAATTGTTTATTTGCTTTCTTATAAAATCCAAAACCACAAAATATTTAAACCCTATTTCTAATCACTTCAATTGTTAGTTTAATAAGCTTGACTAATTGGGAATACAATTAGTCCTTTGGATTTGATATCCGAACTTTCGAGTCCATTGTTACTAGTGTGCAGGGGACACTTGTCCTCGTGCAAGCCTAACATATTTTACACATCATCTCACTTGGCTCTTTGCAGGCTAATGGCTTCAATTGCAAAATTGATGGAGATTAGGATACCCTAAGAGTGTGTAAGGTTGTGTTGACTGTGATGAAAGCATAACAGACTGTAGACAATATTTATAAACTGTTAGGGAGCAAACTTGTAGGTCAAGCAGCATCTATTGAGTCTAATGATGATGCTACAAGATTATGGTACATGTTTTTGGGTCATTTAAGTGAGTATGGGATGGTGGAACCTCTTAAGAGATGACTTTTGAAGGGAGTTCGGCGCTACAAGTTAGGCTGTGTGAGTATCGTGTGCCTGGGAAACAGTCCAAAGTGTGATTTAAAGTTGCAAAGCACACCACCAAAGGGATCGTAGCTATGTGCTTAATAATGTGTGAGTGTTTACTCTAGATCCATCCTTTGGTGATTCCTATTATTTTTTCACTTTCATTGATGATTTTTCTCACAAGGTCTAGGTGTACTTCATGAAATAGAAATATGAAGTCTTTTAGAAGTTCAAGCTGGAAAGTTGAGGTGTAGAACCAGACAAATAGAAAAATTAGGTACTTGAGATTTGATAATGTCAATAAATACACAGACTCGTAGTTTTAGAAATTTTGCGAGGAATATGACATTCAGAGACACTTCTCAATGTGAAAAACACCATAGCAAAATGATGTTATAGAGAGGATGAATATGTCCCTTATTGAAAGGGCCAAGTGTCTAAGGTTGAGTGTTGGCTTTTCCAAAAAAATTTGGGCAAAGGTGGTGCATATGGTGTGCTATCTACTCAATTAATCACCAGGAGCTTCATTGAATAGGAAAGTTACAAAGAAATTCTGGATAGGTAACCTGGTTAATTTTAATAACTTAAGAATATTTAGGTGTCCTACTTGTGTGCATATATCCAATGACGAAAAATATAAACTTGATCCAAAGTAAAAAAGTGTGTTTTCGTAGGTTATTCCAAAGGCGTGAAGGGGTTCAAGTTTTGGGATCCAACTTCGTGATAAGCAGGGATACAATGCTTGATGAGCAGTCCATGATGCCACAAACAATTGAGACATATGTACCTGTGCTAGATGGAGCTTTCCCTAGCTCTGTGGATGTTCATGTGAACTTTGAACAGCTGGCAATGATTCATTATAGGGCATAGCCACACAATCCAAGACTTGAGGCCACACCTGCAGCTAAACCTAGAAGACTAGCGACTTCAGATGGACCACAAGAGTACAATCTTGTCAAAGATAGAGAACCTTGCTCTATTAAACTTGTTGTCAGAGATGGGTTTGAAGACTCGTCTACCTTTCAAGAGGCTACTAACAATTAGGAGAAAGACAAATGGATAGGTGTTGTGGTGGAGGAGATCGAGTCTTTGCAGAAGAATCGAACATAGGAACTAGTCGAGCTTTCGTCCAAGCAAGAAAGCCATAAGGTACAAATGGGTTTACAAGATAAAGCATCTAGTATCAGAAAAAGAAAAGGGATAAGTTCAAGGCTCGCCTTAAAAAATGTCATCTTACTTCAAACAAATAAGTATGACACTTATTAATTTTCAAACAAATAATCATATTTACTAAGTCATTCATCTGAGTGGTACTAAGCTTAATTCCTTAAGCAAGGTCTCGTGTTTGAGTTTTGTGGATGAAAAAAAATATGATAAGGAGGGAAGACCCAATTAAAGGTAACAAACCAAATTTTTTGATGGAGATTAATCATTAACAAAACTGGTGAATAACTTGTACCAATAGTATAGTTATCAAAAAACAAATAAACATATTTGAACTTAAATCAGTCAAATTTCCGTCTTCAAAAAATTTAGAACAAAAAATTTTCTCATAATTTGAACACATAAAATAATGCTTGTTAACACCCTCTATCTATATTAATTAAAATAAATAAATATCTTAAATAGTGTATTTTTAGCACTAAAGACACTTTTTTTTTTAATTTTTTTTTTCTCAACCTCTTATTTTTTTAATCTATCATGTTCAATATGGTTAATTCCAAATTGAATTTTAATATTTTAAAAATAATT
Source organism: Glycine soja (assembly GCF_004193775.1). NCBI lineage: Eukaryota > Viridiplantae > Streptophyta > Magnoliopsida > Fabales > Fabaceae > Glycine > Glycine soja. The sequence continues at coordinate 50,171,306 of NC_041016.1, forward strand.
TATTAATGATGAAAAATAATATTATATCACAATATAAATTATTTATTACAAATCTAAAATATTTATTTATAATGAATTTTAATTATAATATAATTTATATATTCAATTTTTTATTTATTATAAATTAATTATATAAAATAAATATTTATGTGCAATAGATAGATTAAAATACTAGTTTGAAGATAAGTGAAAATCCTTATTATAATTTTTTTACCACATATTGTTAAGTTTGAGAATTAAAGGAAACATATTCCTAACTTTTTTCTATTGTTATTCAATCATTAATGACAATAACTAATAAATTATCTTGTGAAATAATTTTTTAATTAAACTAATAAACTACAACAAAAAATAGTAAATAATAAATGTTTCCCCTATATATAATTAATGAAAAACTAAAGACTTACTATAAACATTTGATTTCCGTTGAATACAATTTTTGGCTAAATTACAACTTTTAGTTCTCCTTTAATTTTTATTTGCGATTTTGATATTTTTTCTAATAAACTACAACAAAAAATTACAATTTTTTTTCTCTCATTTAACTAATTAAATTATTTCATGAGATACCTTAATTGAATTTATTAAATCTAGAGTTAATTTGAACAAAATAAAAAAAATAAAATATTTGCAGAGTGAATGAATAAACTAAAATTGTGAGTTTTGTAAAACGTGAAACTAAAATCATGAATAAGAAAAATAAAGAGATTAAAATCACTAATAAAAAATTAAAAGAGAATCAAAATTATAATTTAATCTATAATTTTACTCATTTTGCAATAGACATTAAATGTGAAGATGCTGAAACAAAATTACTTTATATTGCTTATCTGAAAATGTTATAATGCATATATCTTATACAATTTAACTTTTAATTTTTTTAAGCAAATAAATTCAAATACATAATTAAATATTGTCAAATAGTTTAGTAACTTACATATTAATTTAACCTTTAATTTAACCTTTTATTTTCATGTAGTTCTTAATTCTAAGATATCTTCTAAACTTTCATATCAAATCTAAGTAATATGTGAAAAATAATTACAATTTAGCACCATAAAATTTGAATTATGAGTGATTTATATTTGAAGTTCAACAAAATTATATTTTTAAAAGTTAAAATTTATTTTTCCCATCTTTTATTTCTTTTTTCCAATTCATTTACTAGATGCGTATTTCTCTTATCGTGGCATGACTTTTGTTTTCTTGGTTGGTCATGACTTGTAACAAATAATGGTTGGGAGGATACTACTTTGGTAAGTCTCATTCTGAAAAGCAGCATAACGCTCTAATCAAGTGAGTTAATAGATTAATTATGTTATAAAATGAATAATGTTGTTATACATAACACTAAATTTTTTAATGTATATTTAATGCGCATATAAATTTAAATAATAAATTTTGTGACAATTAATTTTGATATAGCTAATACGAATTATTTAATCCATATATTTTTATAAATAAAAAATATTTACTATTAAAAATTAATTTATTAATAAATTTTAAAAAAACATATTTTTGAAAAAAGTTAAAAAAACACTTACAGATCACGTAATCCGTAAGTGTTTTTTTCTTAATTTTTTCAAAAATATGTTTTTTTTAAAATTTATTAATAAATTAATTTTTTAATAATAAATATTTTTTATTTATAAAAATATACAGATTAAATAATCCGTATGACTTTTGTTTTCTTGGTTGGTCATGACTTGTAACAAATAATGGTTGGGAGGACACTACTTCAGTAAGTCTCATTTCGAACTTGTGACTTTCAAGTTATTAGCACAACGCTCTAATCAAGTGAGCTAATAGATCAATTATGTTATAAAATAAATAATGTTGCTATACATAACACTAAAATTTCTAATGTATTTTTAATGCGCATGTAAATTTAAATAATAAATTTTGTAATAATTAATTTTGATATAGCTCATACGAATTATTTAATCCGTATATTTTTTTATAAATGAAAAATATTTACTATTAAAAAATTTAATATATTAATAAATTAAAAAAACATATTTTTGAAAAAAATTAAAAAAAACACTTACAGATTACGTGATCCAAAGTGTTTTTTTAATTTTTTTCAAAAATGTTTTTTTAAAATTTATTAATAAATTATTTTTTTAATAATAAATATTTTTTATTTATAAAAATATACGGATTAAATAATCCGTATGAGTTATATCAAAGTTAATTGTCACAAAATTTATTATTTAAATTTATATGCGCATTAAATATACATTAGAAATTTTAGTGTTATATATAACAATATTATTTATTTTATGACATAAGTATCCTATTAGTTCAATTGGTTAAAACGTTGGCTAATCCGTGGGCCTCATACGGATCAACTAATCAGGCTTATGGATTAGTTGACCCGTATCCTTCCATGGAAGGGTAAAATGGGAAAATTGTGAAATTTCTGGGTGTACCAGCAATTTTACTAGGTGCACGTAGCAGTGTCCTGGTTGGGAATCTCTAAGGCCCATGGGCCATGCATGTCCTCATATTGGTTCTGGACCTTGCTAACTATATCCAATATGCTTTTTCCTGATGGCTCACATTAAAGGGACCATTTCTTCACTTTTTTTGTCAGCAATTATAACTTTCATTGGTGTGCACAAGAATTGCTTGAAAAATACACGATGATAAAAAAAGGTACCCCTCAAACGGGGGCCATTTCTTCATTGTCAAACTTCCTAGAGTTGCTATTCTCAGTCCAAAATTAGCTAAAGGGGCTGTTGTGTATTTTTTTGCACTTTCCCTTATATAATAAAAACATAATTTTGTTGTATATTTTATCAATAAAATCGTATTTCCGTGAAAATAATTTTTTTGGAAAAAAATTAAAGTAGATATGAGAGTGTAAATAATGGAAACATAATTTCGGTGAACTAGGGGGTATAATTATCAAACTCTAGTCCACTTACCCTCTGTTAATTGATTCGTGTATAAACTCTCTTTTTAGTAGACTTTGGGTAGACTCAATAAACTCTAAGTAAATTCTGTAGACTTTCAAGTTTATCACCGAGTTATCAAGTTGAAAAAATTAGACCAAAACATAAGTCATTTTTGATTATTTTTTGTCTGTTTAGTGTTCAATATACCTTCATATAGTGTATTATTTCTGAATTGAAAAATCCTTACCTCGAATAACATCAAACACTTGTTCTCTAATAATATTAAAGCATTGATGAGAATGTTCTATCACTACTATAACATCTATAAGTTGTTATCTAGTAGTGATGCATTATTAGACTTGGTTATTTATGTATTGTGAAATTTATGTTGTATTATTTTGCTTTATTATATTGTTGAAATGTTTATTTGATATGTTATTTACAGATATTTGTTATTATTTTTATATGAAGTGAATTTTTACGAGTTTACGAGTTGAATTCACGAGTCGAGTCTATAGAACTCTCACTTGTCTATATAAACTCTCGAGTTTGATAACCTTGAGTGAAGGTATAAAAAAAATACAACGAAATCTTGATTCCGTTGTGTAATGTACAACAAAATCGTGATTTTGTTATACAACATTTTTCACCCCCCATTAATACAGGAGAAATATGTTTACATTGTACATTATGAAAAAAAGATATTTTTAAAATTTGAGAATGTTGAGTAGGGACCAAAAGTAATGTGATTAGGACTAACAGGAACTCTCACTTCTCCATAACCACAAAAAATAACATGTTGTGTCCCAAACCTCAGCCCAACCTCTAGTAACTAATAGTTTTGATGACACAAAGAAATCTATTACTTCTATAAGCTTTTCTAAGTCTTAATTGTTTTATTCTAATATTGTTTGGAATTATTACCTAAAGAAATGCCTCGAAGCCTTAGACAAACATCTAACATTAAGGCTCTGTTTGTATTTCTATTTGCACTGTGCCCTAGTTGGAAGGGTTATTCTTTATTGTTTTTACTTTGACATATACTTCCGTTATGAGTATCTCAAAAATGGAGATTTTAGTCTTTGAAACTCAGTTTGCAACATTATACTTACAGATACCAAATCTCAAATCAGAAACTTATATCATTAAGTTCATGAATTTTTTTTACTTTATATTTCATTTTTGTCCATTCTGTTGTTTCAGTGTGAAACTTCTTTAATAAGTGAGTCCTTAACCACTTTCGTTCCCTAGTATTGAATGGTATCAATTGTCTTCCTCCAAGAGCCACATATTTGTTAAGCTCAACATACTAAACCAATACTCATCACTGAACTTTGTTTTCTGTTTTCATTCATCAACTTTAAAAATAGAAATAAGTTATTAAGTCGTCGTGTTAAGTCTAAAAAATAGCCTACATTAGATTTATATTATGTCAAAAATATTTATGAAGAAGTCTTTTAGACTTATTTAAGTAAATATAAATAATTAATAATTAAATGTTATTATTATTTTATTAAATATTTAACTTAGTGTGTTTTAAGATTTTAAATTAATGAAGCCTTTTCTTTTCTTCAACTTGTCCTCTTTTTAATTTTTATTCATGTTCGTCTTTATTCACACTGATTTTCCATTTTCCTCTACCATGTTATATATATGGTCCTAATTGTGTTCTTTTTAACTATGTAAATGCTTTCGACTATTAACTAATTAACGTGCATTTTGACAACCATTTGAGAAGGTCACAAGATAGCTACTCAGTAAGTGGCTGCTTTGAGCCGCAGCATGTGACAAATTAAATTACATTAAAAATTCAGCTTAGATTATGACCAAGAGTGCATTGTGTGCACATGGACTTGAGAAAATACTGACACCTTCATTCTTATTCTGTAGAGAGAAATGATCTCAATCACATATTTGTTCTTGAAAATTTCCTGACCGATGATCTTATATTATATATATGCTGAATATCATAGCCAAATAGGCCAAGTGCATTAAAAATGAGTAGAAAAAAAAGACAGAAACATACAAGAGTAGGAAAAGTGGGTAGATAATACATGGATGGCCGGGTAATGCGCCTAAATTGATGTAAAACACACACACACCAATGATTGATTGACGTTTAATTTGCTTTTGGTTTGCCATGGGAGAAATGCTGATCATCTTCTATATATTTTCGTTTACCATATGTTCTTTTTATAATTGTGTATAATATTGATAATTTTAAGTGTTTAGTAAAGTTTCATGTATATTTAATAATTGGTGATACTTCAACGGAAATGCTAGATGCTAGTTGTCCTTTTTGAACTACTACATTTGATTATATTATTATTTCTTTGCCAGATAAATAGTGGTATTTTTTACAATTATACATTGTTTTCCAAAGTTGTTATATATAACATTTTTCTTTCTCTATAGTAAAAACTAAAAATACAAATATTACTAGTAGATGTAGCAGCCAATTCAAGCACACTTCCTTTCCAGATCTTTCGTTCAAGTTCGTGATTTGTTTCCATAAATCTAGCGTATAGAAGATGCATGTATATATGCAGGTGGATGATTGCCAACAGTGGTTGAAACCTTACAACAGTAGGTTCAGTCCTCTCCAATTCGCACATGGGGCATATAATGTAATATATATCATGTTAATATGCTTGCTGACCAAGTTTGGAAGATGTCCAGTAACATCATACAGATGAAAAGTTTGAATTTTAGGGAAACCATGAACTCCCAAACCTGCCTTGAAAGCTTTTGATTTTTGGGGATGCTTTCGGTATTCAAAAAGCTACTTTTTAAAATTTATATTCACTGTATAGTACTAAGTTAGGTGTAGGTAATGGGTTTTGTGATTTTCATGAGGGATATTTTTTAGTGTGAAAATGGGTTGAATTGAGTTGGGTTTCAAAATTTTTGAATTGAAATTGATTGAAAATGTTCAAATTAATTAGGTTAAGTTTCTTAAATATGTATACATCAGCTCTTACTAATGATATTTTTAGTTTTAGACAATTGGTTGGGTCTAAGATTTTAAATTACAATCGTGGTTGTAATTTGTCCGAATCTTTGATATTTAGAAAAATTGCTAACAAATATAATTAATGCAGTCACAATGATGATAGTAGAATTTTTTTGCTCCACTTATGATCCCTCCTAATTTTTTGAGAAGTAGAAATTTTTAGAATTATGCTGCCTTTTAATAAACAAAATCTATATATTTACTGTGCCAGCCAGAGTAAACAGAAACCGTTAAATTTTATTTATTATTTTTGTGTTGGATTCATCACTCAATCCTGTATATATAAGATTTTACTAGTGTGAGAGAGTCAATATTAAAGGTAGGTATAGTTTTTTTCTCTTCTTATTTAATTAATAATTAAATCTAAACATTTTATTTTGATGTAAGAACTATTATTTAATTCTCTTACTTTTGATAATAAAACACTATTCTCATATGATATATGCTCCCTATATATATATATATATATGCATCACTCAAGGAAGTTTTGGTTGATTATTGTTGCTTGTATTCCAAGTCCCGACTTCTTACATAACGAATTGTGAAACCAATCTAAAAAGAATCGTCCAACAATGCATCGCGTGGCATTTTAAAATTAGCCAGGGAAACCAGAGGGCAAAATACATTGATATGTTGACCATTGATTTATTTTTTTAATCACTTTATGCCGACATTGAGCACTTTCTTATCTTCCAATACACACTACAAGTTCGAGAGAAACAATTGCTAAAAGCATTATTGGGGCCTCTGAAGTCCCCTACTCGTTGTTAAAGGACCCTTGGGGACCAAAAATAAGAAGGACGTTTACCAACTTTCGAAGAGGGGATAAGAAGAGATTGAACAATCTTCACAACAAAAAAATGAAGAAGAAGAAAGCACATTAAACAATTTAAACCATTTTCGTTAATCAAAACGTGACCAGTTATACACGATAATAGTATTAGATTATTAATTCCCGAAGCCTATCTTTCTTAAGCCTATTTATATGCATGAGTAGCTTTTGTTAGTAGTTAGCCTTTTGTTGTTACTTTTCTGACTGATAATAAAAAGAACGATTTAAAAAAAGAGAGGATATATAGGACATCAGAGAGAGAGACAAATTTAATTTATACTGGATATATATATATATATATATATATATATATGTATATAAAGTGATATTTGTTTCTATTCTTAATAAATTTATCATGCAAATACAATTAAAAAAAATAGATTTGTGTGTATTTATCTTAGAGATTACAATAAAAAAAGTTAATGACAAATAGAAAGAAAATATAATACTTATGTAAAGAACTAGAGCAAAACAAATTCATCATAATGGTCATCATGGATGAAAAGGTATCTCTTAAACTAATACTATTATTTTGTTTTATGTATTAGTTTTATTCATAAATTTTATTTTGTTTTTCTTTTGTGCAACTCAACAAAGTTCAATACACTACATAGAGTAATTCGGCTGACAAATTTGAGTCACTGTTAATGAAGGAAAGATGTTACGAGATAAAAAAAAAATCTATTGGTGGCACTAAACAATTACAAATACAAGGCTACTAATCATCGTACAAACTATATTTAAAAATTTAAACCAATGATTATAGTGAAGTTTATTAATGTTTTCTCTATTCTTGTTTTAGGGTTAACTTTACATCGTATATAAATTTTTTTGAAGAGACCTGAGGGTTAAAAAGAGAGTATCACAAAATGTCATTAGCATTTCACATTAAATCATTATAAGTAGGCATTGGGATAAAAACAATTACACTCAAATTTATTTTATTCTTTTGACAGAACACACTCAATTTTATTAACAATTGCAAATATGAATTTCTTATCAATTAAATAGAATAATTAATTTAAATAAATGATAGTATTAGATTGGTCAATATGATTTGGGTGTCATGTCTGACACAAACAAGGAACTAAATCCATTTATGGAAAAACAGTAAAATATGATTTGGGGTCAATTGTTCTAAGGCCCTACCCAGCTTACCTCAACCCATATAAGCAAATATGTTGCTCTAGGGATAGCTTCACCCCACATGCAAATTATCACTCCCTTTCAAAAGACTAATCGATCTGGAATGTAAAAATATATTTCGAATTAGCCTTTATGAATATAAAGAAGGTGGCATGGGAGTTTTGTGAGGTGTAGGAAGAAATATCCTTTGAATACTACTAGGACCAATTATATACCCATTATCCAACCATAATTTAATTCTTTGCATGACTTGAGAATCTTCTTGAGAAAGCATCTAAACCCGTATAGACACAAGCACTAGATCATGATTACAATATATTAATAGCAAACATTGTGAATCAAGGGATTCGAATCAGAGACACCTTTCACACCTTATCATGCACTAGTTAAACACCACCTTGGCTCAATTATTGAAAGCTTACAAGTAAGCCTAATGAGTCCCTAGTACACACTCTAATTCTTCACATTTCATCATCTCTTAAACATACTGACTTGAGCTTTAAAGTCATCACAATTGAACAAACTAAAACTTTGTTTGCGAAAGTCCACCAAGAATTTCTATTTCTGTACACAGACATGTTATGACTATTCCTTTCTTTATTCGTTGAGCTAGTGCTGAACACAAACATGTTGTATATGTTACTTTGTATATTTTTCACCTACACTCAATGACTCAATAGTTCAAAGTTGTCCGACAAAAGACAACTCATATTTTATCTCAGCCAATCAACATAAAAACATATATTTAAAATCTTCATCCAACAATTACAAATGTGCCTAATACGTGAATGTGTGAAAACTAGATCATGAATCTTGTGGAAATGCATCGTTGTTAAGAGCAGCTTTAAAAATAAATCTTAAATTGGAATTTTAGATTATTTTTTGATAGATCTCACAAAGTCACATAGGATTAAATATTTCTTAATATTTCGCTTATTTTTTTTAGTGTTAAATCTCATTTTCGGATTTTAGATAATTTTTTGTAAGTCCTATATGGACCTCACTTTTAAATATTTTGTTTAATCATTTATTAAATTGAATATAATTAATTAAGTGATTAATTTTAATGAAACATTGAATTTTTTTTTATAAATATTAAGAAATAGGAAAATGAACATCTATTTTTTTTTTGACCGTTACAATGTGCATTTATTTTTTTTGACCATTTATGCTTCCTTCGTCCAATTTCTCGTTGTTACTGTGACAGTAATAATCACTGGGTACACAATGATCACTTTCACCTTTCTCCTTCGTCCAACAACCACTTTTCCTTATGCCTTTCTTCTTCTTTTTTTTTTCTCCTCCCACTCTCCTGCCTCTTCTTCCTTCCGCTACTCCCTGGCCTCCCTCCCCCTCTGTGGCCTCTAGGTAAGTCCTTTTTTTTTGTTCTTCCTCTTTGTTGTTTTTGTTTTTTATTCTTCCATTTTTCTTCTTTTCGCGGGTTGCAGTTGGTTAATTTTTGTTTTCAAGTAATTTATTTTAAGTTTGTGCAAAGATCTTCAGGGTTCTTGTACAAAAATTTATTCTCCACCCTGAAAATCTTTGTTACACCTTTATTGTAAGATCCACACAAGATCATATCTTAAGTTCAAAATCCTTACTTAAAATCTGACACTAAAATTGCTCTAACAGAAGAAAAAGTGTAAAAATAGAAGAGTAAAAAGAAAAAAAAAGTTTCAATTACTTGACAAATCTAATATATTTATAGATAACTACACTGAATCTGATTCCATGTAAGAGGCAACTTTTAAAAGTAAAATAAATAAAAAAATTCCCATCAACATGAATTGTGTTGAACATAATCTTTGGAAACGGGCTTGCATTAGTTGAAGGCCCTCTTTATCTTATCAGGTGTCCAGATGGCATTATTCCACAGAATCCAAACATTGCACGTTATGATTAGGTTTCATTTCTTCTTAAAATATAAAATCCAAGAAAATAAAGGAAAATAAAGAGAAAAGGTTGAAGAAAGTATAAATTTCATATGCGTTCTTTTGTCATATATAGCACAAATTAAACTTAAAACTGTTCACTACTACGGATAATTTGTCCTATTAACGATTGATTAATACTGAATTTTCAATGTGATTTTATCAACAGAAGCCACCCCGTGTTTGTTGATAAGGGGTTTAATCAACTCATATAATTTGTGACTCTACATACATGATGTATTAAGATTCTATATATTGTGATCTATATATATTATATCAAATGATTTAGACTTTAAACTTATCTCTTCAGCACGGTATATAACTATATATTACTTTTCCGATATTAATCGATGTGATTTGCTATTGTTCATTTTTGTGACAAGTATTCTTATCGATAGAACATAGTAGATAAAGAAGGTTTCTGTTTATTCTGTTGATGGAATCATCTAGTCGTAGTATGATTGATCTATATTGGTTGTTTGATTATCCAGATACAATATCAAATATCACTGATGGAAAGGAAAAGGCTGAAAAAAAATTAAAATATGATGTCAGCCAGGATTTCAGAATTAATTAATGCTAATTAGACAAAGTATTTGAGATATAAGGACTCCATCATGTTGTACAGAAAACATATGATTATACTCAGGTATATTCTTGCCATTCCTTCCAGAAAAAGAAAGACAATATTTAATTTCTTCTTTAAATGATGGTACCGAAAGTTGAACTTATAATTTCATGTATTTTATTTCAATCTCTCACTACTAGGTTGATTCTAGTGAGTTAATATTTAAACCATTATTTTTTCATAACGTATCATAAAATATAAAAATACTTTCTCTTATATATTATAAGACGTTTAAGGTTTTAACTCAGATATTAAGATTAATTTATTAAATTTTATAGGAAAAATTAAATAACTTTTAAATATATATTTTTTATCTCTCTATTTAACTATTCATTTATTTTTACTATACATTAGTTTCATTAAGTATAGTGTCGAAAAAATATTTAATGTAACATTAATTTTATAAAAATAATATATATTTTAGAATAATTTTTTTTCTCTAAAACGTCATATAATCTGAAATGAAATGAGTATTGTTTTTTAATAATATTTTGAAATATTATAATTACTATAATTTTAAATTAATTGAGAATATCAAAATTCTTACGCTCAAAATAACAAAAACAACAAAAGAACGTATACTTTGTCATGACATAATATATGATGTAGATGCTAGCTATCTTTATTCGTTTATTGCAGACCATATATTAGCATTTGATTGTGACATCTCTATAATATTCAAGGCTAGGACAATGCTTGTTTCACAAAACTCACTGTTGCTAGCCCCAATCTGATTCTTTTTTTCTTGTTGCTGTTATTCCGCCTACTTCCTTTGAAATTAAAGCCAATTGTATTTACTTTTTCGTGATCATAAGAGTGATTTTTTTTTCTTTATAAAAGTATTTTATATTTAATTTTTACATAAAAAATATATATTAACCACCATATTATTAGTTGTAGTATCACTGATGATTAATCTTAAACTTAGAAAAAAAAAAACCAAACTGACCGCTATGCATAATAATTTATTAAAAAGTGTTATCGTATGAAAATAATATATAAATAACGAGAAATAATTAAGTAAATAAGTATAATTAATATCATCTACCAAATGGTTGACACAAGTGTTCCTTAAGCAAATAATTATACAGAATTTAAATCATGATTAACTTTTGAGTATGAAATAATTTATATTAAAAAGGAAATACCCATCTTATATATATTTAAGGTCTTTAATAAATTAGTTATGGTTTCCAATGGATATTACTTCTTACTAGTACCATATTAAAAAAAAAATGAATATCATCTTAAAGTCAACATAATTATTGGAGTGGTGATATTCCATTTTTTTATAAGAAAAGTAATTATGTAGACATAGGTGATGAAAAGGGGAGGGGAAATGAAATATTTGATACTTTTATTTAATACTCAACTAATCTCTTCACAGAGATGGTCCATTTTGAGGTAAGTAATATTTTTACTCGTTAAAGATCGAATTCTCAATCTCGATTTCGATTAAGGCTAAATTACTAACCACTTTTGATAACACATCACTTCTATTACTTAAGCTCTTAATAAGTTTGCCTTAACTCTAATATGTTAAAAGCATTGTTTTTATATTTTACCTTTTGCAGATAAATAAAATAAGATAGAGGGAGAGACAGAGAAGATAGTGTGAATGCAAGAAATCGTATCTAAAAGGAAATCTGTGGCCCAGCCACGTATTATTAACATCATAAGAACTTGAATTAGATGTATGATACATGTTTACACGTAATATTTTACAAAGGTGAAAAAATAGAAAATAATTAAAAAGAATAAAAATCCAATTCGAGCAAGCACCAAATGTGACTTGCTTGCGCCCGCAAGAAAATGAGGGAAGCAGAGTAAAAAAAAACAAAGAAAAGGAAATTATCACATTCACAAGATTACAAGAATAGCTAGTTAAGTGCAGGTAGAAGGAGCAAACCCTACAGTGTTTGTTGACAAGTCAAACTCCCAAAGATGATTTTGTTGCATAATATTGCCTATAACAGATGCACCACCAATCCCATCAATTGGAACAATTCCAATGCACTTCACTAGGGGTGCCACATCAATGATGTAGCTCTTCACTGGTGGCTCAAACCTTGCTCCTCCTGCAAAATGGAACACTAATCTTGGCACTACACTATCATCAAACCCCTCAGCATCAAAGCAAAATTCCAATGCATCAAAATCTTCACCAGTAACCCTCTTGACTTTGGTTAAAGACTTGGTCAAGGCCTCAAAAACTGCCTCATAGGCTGGAAGAAGTAGTGAAGTCAATGTTGTGCCTGAGTCAATTAAGGTGCCTCCTTCAGCATTGAAATCCCAAACCTGAGGTGGGATTTTCAGCATTTGGCCCCCAATTGAGATTCCTACCACATTCACACCATAGAATGGAGGGAACAAAATGAGTTCTGTTCTTCTGATTTCACCCAACAATTTGGCATTGTGGTGGCCACCAATGGTTAGATTACTTGAAACGCTTCTGTGACTCAAATGGTCAACTAAACAATAGGAGAACTTGGCACCATATTTGTTAGCTGCTTTGTCAATGAATGAGTCCTTGGCAAAGCCTAGCCCCAATATGCCACCAGTTTCTTCATTGAAGTTTACCCCATTTAGCATTGATTTTGTGCACCCAATTGTGAGGTTATTCAGTTTTCCTTGCTTTCCATTTGTGAGGCCTACTGTGATAGAGTCAGTGCCAAAGAATCCCTTTGCAGATGATCCATCAGCATAGCTGTCAAGGATAATAAGATTAGAAAAGTCAAATAATTGAGCCTGGTGGACAAGAGAACAAAAATTAGTCATGTTGTGTCCAAGTGAGGCTCATTAGAATTGAAGAGGGGGTTCACTCTGATTGGAAAAATCAAAGTGAAAAACTACAGGCTATGTTTGGTTTTTAGTTACAAAAATATTTTTGTGAATTTCAATGTAAAATTGTGCGTTCCAATGCATGAATTGAGAAAGAAAAATTTGTTACTTCTGGAGTAAAAGTACTTTTGAACTCTCTCAACTTTAATCCAAACATGCACGTAGATGAGGTTTTGTAGGTGAACTTATTAGAAGGATGGTCTATTTGCAGGCATAGACTCTTGTTGGATGCAGAAATGTGGGTCATGTGATGCTCACCTACTAACATTAAATTCTCATTTATAACCATGGTTGGATGCTGGAAAGAATGGTTGCTGGTTCACCAGCAGGAGATGCCACTTTTTGTGCTTGTGTCTATGTGTGAGGGGTACCTTTTTGTTAATTAGTCCCCCACAAGGCCTTTTTTTTTTCTTTACTAAAGAAAGAAAACAAGTCTAGCACATTTAGATCTTTGAACATGATGGCCATAAACAGGAGGATTGTTATAAATGTACACTCACCCCTTTTTTCAGAACTTTTAAATGCTCTGCAGGACTAGAAAAATGTTCTGTTCTTTTAATTGCTACCCTTTAAGGCTCTAAAATGTGATTTTAATAGGATAATGCTATGTGAAAAATTGAGGAAAATTTCCCATAAGTACCCAAAAATAAAATAAAAAATGGTATTGTGCAACTAATAGTATCAGTTGAACCTTAAACCAAGCAACAACCACTCAATTCACAAATCATAAAGATGGGATTGTGCCTAGAATCATGCCATACTTGACAATGTTCCAAATCACATACACAAAAGTGTGAGAATTGAGAATGATAATATTAATAATAATTTTAAAAAAAATCAAACTCAATTTTCTTTCAGAAGTGACACGTTCCAGATATTTTTGGCTAGCTTTTAATTAAAATAGAACTAGACATCTTAATATTACTTTCAAAAAGGACATACTCCTCCCAGCCGCTTTAATTAGCCATCTCCGTCGCCCACAAAACACAAACTAAATTTGAGGCCACAAAAGACAGCCATTAATTTCTCCTCTCTCTCTCTCTCTCCCATCCTTCATCCAATTCTTCTTTTTTAGATCTTGTTTGATCACTAAACATAAACATCTCTTTCACCAAAAAATTTAACTTTTTATTTTTATTTTAATTTGACGTCTAATTAATCTTCCTTTCATCAGATTGGTCTATTTTTAATAAAATGATACCACCAACTGAGACTATGTTCTCAGGCCTATGATCAAAACCAAGTGCTCTAAAGCACTTGACCAACCCCACCCAATTCAATAGCAACACTTGTTTCCAGAATCAAGAAAACAGAAAGCACTTCAATCCGTTTCAACCCCATTCCTTCCATCTTTCCACAACAACCCCATTAATTCATTTCGACCAAAAATCCAAAATCAACAAACAAAACTAAATAAAAAAATAAAAAAATCCACCCCCACCCAAAAAATTCAAAACAAGCAAAACACAAACAAAGCAAGAACAGACATTTAGTTAAGACAGAAGGAAAGGAAAGAAAGATCGTTAGTGTCGGTTGATTTGATTTCTCCTGCTAACAAAAAATTAACAAACTAGTAAATTAATAACATCTGTGTCGATTAAAAAAAATAAAATAAAACAAAGGAAGAACAAATTCACCAACCTGATATCATACAAGCAAGGATCAGAAGGCTTGGGGCAAACACTCAGCGAGAAAAGTTCACTAAGGTCAACCTTGCACTTCCTGGACGCACACGTCACAGCTTCAAAGGACTTAGACTTATGGGGACAGAAGACCCCTTTGCAAGGATCACTCTTGTTACTTTTACTACTCTTAACCTTCTTCTTCCTCGTTCTCCTCGTCCTCGTTCGGTTGTTCCTCTTGCTGTGATGCTTGTGCACATGGTGGTGGTGTTGTTGTTGTTTCTTTTTGGTTTTGTTCTTCCGCGTTGTTGTTGTTGTTGTGGCATTCTGCATTACGCAGTTGAGCCACGTGAACTCGCTGCCGGTGTCCACCACGAGCCAGAACCGCTGCCCGGGGCTTCCGACCTTGACCTCGGCGAAGTATTCGCCGAGGGCATCGTCCCGCCCCGAGTGCATGGGCATTTCCACCTCCGCCGGCGTTGTCGTCATCTCGAAGCCTTTTCTTCTGCTGTCGTAATTACTTACTACACCCCACCTCTGGTTCATCCTCTGCCGCCGCAGCTTGTCCCTTTTTACGAACCCCTTCACCGCCTCCACCCGATCCACGTCGCCGCCGCCGCCGGCAAAGCGCTCGTGGTGTCTGTGCACCAATTCGAGCCTCATGCTGTTAACGGCCACGGGGAGAATCAAGAGGAGGGTGATGGTGACGAGAATTGAAGCTTTGGTGATGGTGTTCCATTGCATCATCCTCCTCCCCATCATCAAAATGTTGTGTTTTTATAATATATATATATATGTATATATAATATGAGAATGACAATGTTAACAATAATAATAACAAGAAGAAGAAGAAGAATGTGTAATGGGTATAATGTGGTTTGATTTGGGAGAAGAATTGAATGAAAGAGTGGTGATTGATGGAAGGAAATGAATGAGAGGGGGACACAACAACAAAGGGAAAACAAAGATATATATGTGCGATATAGGAGAATGGTGTTTGAGAGGCACACAAAAGCGTAGTAGGGCCTTTCTTTTCGCCTTTGGGGTTGAGGCAAACAAAGATATTTTCAAGTAAAATAGTATATTCAATTACAATTATACACCCTAATTAGGAATTATTTCTTTTTAAAAATAGATTAGGAATTGAAGGCTAGACCTTGAATAAAAGACCCAAGTACTTAATTACTCATGTCAATGACTTTTACATAAAAATACTAAATAAGATATTTTTATTGTATGTCTTTTATGTAGATTAGTATAAAATAATTTTTTTTACCTTAAATGATAAATTGTAATTATTCGATAATGTAAAAAATTTATATACTATCAACCTATACAATATTTGATTAATCATACATATATATATAAAATATGAAGATGAATATTTGGTAATTTAGTTTGTGTTGGTGTTAGTCTGTTGTTTTGTGCGTGGCTCTTTCTCTCTCATGCCCCAACCTCCACGTCGTTTTTGTTTATTTGTTTTCCAGGTTTTGTCTTGGTTAGCTTCCATAATTTATACACTATCAACCTATACAATATTTGATCAATCATATATATATATATAATATGAAGATGAATATTTGGTAATTTAATTACACCTTTTCCAGGTTTTTGTTTTTGCCTTTTTGTACTCTCTTTTTGGTCGGTTTGTTAGTTTGCTATGGTAATGTTTTGTCCTGGTAATTCGATAGGGTCAGTTTAATTTACTTTGTTTAGATTATAAAAACGGTATTATTTTTGTGTTAAGGAAATTAAAGGAAAAAAAAAGGGTGTTGTTGTGGGGTGTTAGGCTCGAAACTTGAAAGCCATTTTAAATTGTCAGATCTAGGCTTACATAAAAGCTGGAGCGATCTCGCCTTATATATATATATATATATATATATATATATATATAGGTTAATTAATAGGTTCTGTTGAATTGAAAATTTTAAAATTCAATGCCCAATGATTTGTCTTTGAATTGGATTTGATTGAAAGAATTATGAGTGAATCTACTTCTAATTCATTTATAGCCCTAATTTTAATTTTGCACTTGAAATTTTATTATTATTGTGAAATCGTTAGATAGAATAGAAATTGCGTTAGATTTTGTTTACGAGTTTTGCATTTATTCATCCTCTATAATCAAAGAATAAATAATATATATATACAGTATAAATGTTTTTTTACACTGTTATTCAAAAAGTTTGTTATTTTTATAAAAGTTGTCTTAAAAATTTTCAGAAAATAAAAAATATTAAAAATTATATCAAACATAATTTCTTATTCACAGAATATTACCACTGGCTTATTTTCAATCAGAAAATTAAGTAGAATTGAAGGCTTTAGCAGTCACAATATGCATATGGAGAATAGACTAAGTATGTGTTTTTTTCTTGGTCCTTAGGCGATCGAAAAAAATTACACATTTTTATACCAAAATTTAATCCTGAAATTATCTACAGCTATAAGACATTAATAATTTTAGCATCTATTCAAATCAAAATTTACATGAGAAGTTATTGATGGCTACACTATTAATAAGGGTTTTCTTCTCTTATTGTTAGTTACATTGTCGATATGTGACTATTGAATTCTTGATGTTATTTTCTTTTCCGGCAATTTGGCCATGGGTTAGGCTTTTCTTTTCTTTTTTTCCTTAGGGATAGTGAAATCGTCGATACATAATTATTAGATTTTTTAGATTTTCTTTTTTACTAATGGTTTGTCCGTGGATAAAGATATTTTTTTCTTAGCGACCATGAAGTCATTGGTAACATTGTGCGACTAGTTCTACAATAATTTTTTGTACTTCCTCCTAAAAAAAATGCTAGTTAATTTTATTAATTATTAATGATTTAATAAGTAAAATTATATTAGTTATTAATGTATTATTAAATTTAATAATTAGTAAAATTTAATAATTATTGATAAATTTGATACATAGTAATGAAATAATAGGTAAAATACGATAATTGGTTATAAATTTAATAATAGGTAATAAGTTTAACTCTCATAAAATATCAAATTAACAATAAAAATTCTAATTTTTAATTACTAATAGTTCCTCTTAATTTATACACGGACATGACATTAGAGGGAGGTGATCTACCTGTTATTTATCTAACTAGTAACAAGTAAGAAGTAGTTAAATAAATTTATTTTTAATACATTTTTTATTGGGTAATAAATTTATGTTTTATATGCTTTTACTGTAAATTAAAGTGAAATTTGTATTTGGAAGCACAATTTTTCATGTTGAAATCGTATTCAAAACGATTTACTCATTTTCTTAATTTTTTAAAAATTTACTGATCATTTTGATGATTTATAAAAGAAATTACACCTTTTGGTAAAAAAGCCAAGAAGGCCATCACCTTGGTTATCAAAAGGCAATATTTAGACTAGACTAGTTGGGGAGAGATAGAGTTGACAAACAAGAGGGCACTCCTGATTGCATTTAGGGTAACTTGAAAATTAAAATACATTGAAAATTTAAAATGTTCTTTACTTTATTATTTCCATTAACTTATATTAAAAATAACTTTATGGGGCAAAGGAGTGTATGGAGATCTTGCAACATTTGACGCCATTGCAACAGTAACAATCTGGGGTGTGCGACATGCAGCCTCAACTTTAGCCACAATCTGAGGATGCATCAAGAAATAATTTTTATGGATCAGCACTATGATGGTTGTTAGATTATCTTAGGGTGTTTTATGTCTCATGTATTGTACTTTTCATTACTTGTTTGATGGTTTATTACAATTATGAGATTATCTTATGATTTATTTTATTTGGCTTCTTTCTATAATATTTTAATTAATATTTAATAATAATATAATTTAAAGTAAGTATAATTAACATAATTATATTAATTTATTCTGCAATATATTTTTTTTATCCATAAAAATAAAAGATAAGTATAAGAAAGTTTACAACAACTCACCAATAATTGAGTTAGATATTTTAATATAATATAAAGACAATCTATAATTAATGTTCTAAGAAAAGTAATTTTGTTTTCCAACAGAATGGTTTTGTTTACTGATGACCATCTGCTAGAAAAAATTAGTTAATTACTAATGATTTTGTGGTTGGTAATTAGCCACAAACAGTACCCAAAAAACACATAGCGACAACTTTGTTGTAGCTAGGCAGCAATAGTTTTTTTCATTTGGCGGTCAAAAAAATTTACCAGCGTCTTTCTTTCTAACTGATATGCGTCCATCAATAAATTATCAGAAAGGTTACCAAGAATATTATGACTACACTAAAGACTTTTGGTTGTATATAAAACCCTTTTTCTTGTAGTGATTAATTGTCGGTATATACTTTTTTTTTTCTTACTACTAGTGTATTAAACTCAATCAAATTAGTATGAGATAATTTTTTTAATTAGGTTATTAGTGCCATCGATTTTCATCAATGATTAGTCTCTTCTAAAAAATTTGGCTAACATACTTTATTGGATCTCTTTCTCATATTTTTTTAGGGATGTTGGTAATGTGATTTGATTTAATTTTTAGATAAAAAGTTATCCTAGTCAAACATAAAATAAAGATTTGATTTGGTTTGGTTTAAATATAATATTAAATTTGAATCAGATCAAAATAATCTTTTACAATTTAGTTCAATTGGGTCTAATGATTTTTTTAATTTTTTAATTTATTAACATAATTTAAAATTTATCAACTAAATTGTCATCATTATTATGATATATTATTTTAAAAATAAATTTTACTTTTTTATTAATTTTTCAAAACATATTTTAATTAAAAATTATTATTTTCACTTCTATTTACCATTAATATAAAATGATATTACCAATTTTTTTAACATAATAATAATTTGTGCATTATTTAATATTTAACACTCTTTTTTTAACAATATTAATATATCATTTTTTAACATTTAAAAGTAAAACATGTCTCTTGATTATAAAACAAAGGTAAAGTAATACATAATTTAATACTTATTATTAATTATCACAATAAAAATCAATGTAATTGTAATATAGGATTTGTTCAGTTTGGTTCATTTTTTACAACAAGCTTAAAAAATGGAACCAAACTGCAAAAAAGTATGGGGTTTTTTAGATTTTTATTTTTTCAGTTTTAGGTTTAAATGACTTGTTACCAAACTGCAAAAAAGTATGGGGTTTTTTAGATTTTTATTTTTTCAGTTTTAGGTTTAAATGACTTGTTTTTTTTCATCAGTTTAACAATTTACAAATGGTTTGGTTGAGTATTAAACACTTATACTTTTTTTATCTGTACGACTCAAACTTAAAATTGTATTTAAGTAATTTAAATATAATTTTATTTAAACCAACGATTTATTGATTAGTATGAGATAATTTGAAAAGTAACATAAAAAAAAAAGTTATGAGTATATGAAAAGAAATTCAAATAAAGAAAAAAATTGAGTTCAACGGTGGATTATATAAAACTATTATATCAGTCCATTATAAATCATCATTAGTATAATGTCTTTTAAATAGTTATTATAAAATTTAATAAATTGTTATACATAATCAATTATAATTGAATAATAATATATATAATATATTATGATGGGATAACAGTCTAAAATTATTATACAATAAGGTGCATAATTGTTTTTTCTCAAAAAATATTAGTACCGGTTAAAAAGAAAAAGAAGTTATTAGAGATATATATCTCATGTTTCTCTCGATATTTTTATAAAAAAAATTGTAAATTATTAAAAGAATATATAGCATACTCTAACTTTTATTCGAATAAGGTCAAACAAAAAATGTACAATATCAACTGTATGATGCAACTCTGCAAATCACCGTTATTTGCCTCATTGTTAAGCACGAAGACTATTACACCAATCAAGAAACATGGGACTTATTTGTCTTTTTCTTTGAACTGCTGTCTTTTTCTTTAAGAATACCTATTTGCCGTTTTATAAAATAAATAAAAAGGTTTAATAAAACTAGTTTCTAAAATTTGTTTCAAAAAATCATTTCTCTTTTTTGAATTTTAAAAATCAAAAGATCATAATATTTCTAAAATTTTGATTGCCTATTTATCTTTTATTATTTAACATGCTTTTTTATATTACCCAATCTTTTTTCTTACGTGCCCTCTCCCATCTTGTTTTAAAAATTAATTTAAAAAAAATTATTTCACAAAATAAATTTTAAAAATCAACAAATTAATAAAGACTAGATCAAATACAACCTTAACACCAATCAACTTCTGTATGTCATCATCAACGGGACCATCTCAAAGCAAGTGCTTGAATATTTTTTTTTTCCAAAGAACTTTATCTAGATTTTCATCATAATTTTAATTTCGAAAATACAAGATAGCCCATTTTACAGCTTAGAAGACTGCATTGTACACCACTGCTGTTAGTACTGGCCTTTGTCTGAGAACAACCCCTCAAAGTGCCAAAGGTGGCTTCACAAGAATGTGGTATGACAGCACTTAAAGCACGAGTAGCAAACTTGGTAGAGACATCGCACTTTACATGTTTCTCTGTGAATATGTGATAGATGCAAGATTTTAAAATAGAAAGAAAAAAAAAAGTCTTACATATACCAAATGTAAAAGTGATGAGAACCAAGTTAGGTTGGTTCAAAAGGAATTGAGTTTACATTTTTTTTTTTATAATAAAGTCTTATGTAAAAGTGATGAGAACCAAGTAAGTGTTGGTTTGAATGAAATTAAGTTTATATATTTTTTTTATAATAAAGTCTTGAATTCAAACTTTATAAATAAGGATTGAGGTAGGAACAAAAGTGACAATGTTATTAGGTTATTTGCTCTTAATAGTCTCCTATTGTATTATCTTTGCACACCTTTTTGTTAAAAAAAATTGTAAATAAGAAAAATATAATTAGAAAAGGATATTTATTATGAGTATCCAGACAAATGTTTAGAGATTAGAAGTTGATAAAATCAATAAATATTTTACACTAATAATATTGTAACTCAATAAATAAGGTAAAGGAAAAATAAGTCAAATATTTAAAATTAATGTTCTTGGTGTGAAAATAAATACAAGCAAGATGGATGAACGTGAGAAAAGATTCAAAAGTAAAAGGAAAATGGGCCTGTCTAATATCTTAAAGTTAGTGATCTTAATCTAGAAAAATAAATATGAATTGAATGTTAGAGAGAAGTGTTCAATGACAAATACCAACAAATTAACCTGTAGCTTAAACAACATCGATCCAAGTCATAAAATTTTGGGTATAATGTTGGTAGTTAGTTGGTACGAGGTTCTACAAAAATTATTACTCCGTATATCTCTTTTTACAACACCCTAATAACTAATTCATCATAATTACAACAACTAGTTACTATCTCCTCTTGCTTTTTATATAAGATCTAAATTAAAAGTCTCACTTATTAACAGAATTTAATTTAGTTGGTTGAATAAAATGCGTAAATTATTATAAATTTTTTGGTATCTATCTTTGATTCATATCAATAAAAAAAATAAAAAGAGAATATGATCCTTCTTATAATTAAGGTCCAATCTAAAATGTCTCATACATTAATTATTTTTTCCACACAAATTCCCTTAAATAAAGCTGATTCTAGAATGACTTGAAAGTGAGAAAAACATAATTAATTAGATTTGGTTTTGAATGATTGTGAGATTTTGGTTTTTAATTTTCAAAAGCTTTTTAAAACAAAACGCGTTTGAAGAAAATGGAGCTAAAACAGTTTTAACTCATTTTTAAAACTCTTTTACACTCAATGTCAAAACCAAAATAAAGTCTTATGAATTTTATTTTTAGTTTTAAAAAAGTACACATTCCTTGAATTTCACAGTCACCACCATTGACACTACTACCATCACCGCCACCATTGTTGTGGTCACCGGTGTCATAATCACCATCACCATTGCCAATGCTACTACCACCACAAATGTCATCTTCATCACTACCGGTGTCACCATTACCACCATCATCATTATTGTCACGACTGTCATCATCATACAAAAGTACTCTTAAACTAATTTTAATAGGATAAGAAATTTGAAATTAAGTTTATTTTGAAACTAAAATTTGGAGAAAAAACTAAAACTAAATTATAAAAACTGGTTGTATTTTTTAAAATTTCAAAATTCACAACTAGAAACCACTTCAAACAAGACCCTAATGTTTATTAGTTTTGTTCATGTTCATCAGGGTAGTTTTGAAAAAATATCAATTTAAAATAAATTTAATGCTCTCAACTAAATTAATTATTTTTTTTAATCTTGATGAATTAGTTAATTAATATTTATAATAAGGATCGAAAATAGTATTATAATTAGTAACATTATATTTATCTTAAATTTATATTACATATTTCTTTTAAAAATTATTTTTAACATTAATGAGACATACTTTTATTATTTTATTATTCTTTTAATCTCTCTCATCTTTATAATATATATATATATATATATATATATATATATATATATATATATATATATTATTCGACATATATGTAAATATTCAAAGTAAGTTCACAAAATATTCTTTATACATTAATTCATTCACCATTTTATTTTTTGAAGTCGTAAAAATACTCATAAATAAGTATAATTTTGTAAAAAAAATAATTAAATAATACAAGAGACTTTAGATTAGCTCTTATAAAAGAGACCAAGCCTAACTTTTAATTTGGGTCTCATAAAAATTGCTGAAGGAAGTACATGTTTATAAAATAGTTAATTTGTTGGATCTTATAAAATAATACTTCACAGCAGCCAAAATCATTTATGATGTTATTTTTTTATTTACAAATATTATTTGTTAATTTATTATTTGTTGTCAGTAGAATTTTGAACCTACAACCTATCTAGCCTATCTCTCTCCAGCATGTTGGTCCTGTCACGCTTGTATGTCTACATTTCTATTATTGAACAATTTGAGGAGTCTTAAACCGAACTGGTCCTGGATTAAAAAAAATATTATTTTTTGTTTGTTTTTAAAGATAATAATAGTTATTTAAAATTAAAAAATCTTAGCAAACCAACTTCACTCTCATAAATTTCTTTTGCTTAGGTGAACTTAAGATATCCCTAGCTAAAAGTAAGGAATAATCCCTCACTATTGAGATTCATTTTAGAAATAAATTTCTCTTTTGATGTGCATTTTCATACACCATATATGTGGATTAAACCTCTAACCACATGTGTGTATGTCAATTTTACTACACCATATTGGTCTCTTACTATGTAATGAGAAAAAAGTTATAGCCATGCATGTAAAAAAAAAGAGAAAATCTATATAAAAAAAAAGAGTTTATTAAGAGAATAAGAAAAATAAAAATGTTAACTTTTCAAAATAAATAATCAAATTTATAGTATAAAAATAAATTTCACTCAAATTTAAGGTCTTTAAAACTTAAACCTTTATCTTTAGTGAAATAAGTAAATAACAATTCACTTGTCACATAACCAAAATCAATATAAATTATTGAAACAGCTATGAATATTGAATATCGAATATTGAATATATTATTAGGAAAAAGCTTAGGGAGCAAGATGTGGGAATATAAACAGCAGAACCGTATAGAAAAGGAGCGCGGCTTGACTTGCGAAAAGGGGCCAGTTGGCTGAAAGTGAATATGGTTGTCAAATAACATACGCGTTAATCTAAACAATTTTCTATTTTGTGTGAAAGAAAATTATTATTATTTTTACGTTAATAACAAACTTGCATAACAATTTTGATACTGATTTATCAGTAGAAGATAAGATATTGGGTTTTCCTATATGCGGATTTTCAGGTAATTTAAAATTTCTGCAAAGGAAAGTCTACGCCTGGTTAGCACAAAAGCATTACATCTAAAAGTACAAATAAATTATGATATCTAAAAATTCATTTATGCTATCCTTCAAATTTATTTAATGAGAGCAGATGTACAGATTACAGAACGTGGGAGCAGTAAAGTAATCAAGTAATATAGTCCAACATTCTTTTTTAAAATGTTTTTCTTGGGTTTTTGTGGTGATTTTGGCAAGCGTGTGATGCTAAAATGTTTGTAATAGGAAAGTATGAGAATATCACAGTTATTACCCAGGGTTAGATGCTTCATACATCTTTGGTTGTAACAACCAGTAACACTATTTTCTTTGTAACACCCAATGGGATATTACCTTTTGTTTTCCTATATTACTAAATTATAAAACTTAGCACATAAGAATATCATAGCTAACTAGATAGAAACTAAAGCTTGGACTTATATCACAAGAACAGAAAGGTACATAAACATAAACTAAATATTCATCTATTGGGAAATACAAGCTACACTAGACTTCCTCTAAACAGATCCATGTCCAAGCTCTTCTTTTGAGAACGTCCACTTGCTTAACATGTAAAAAACATAAAACTAAAAGGGATGAGACATGATGTCTCAATGGGTGCTCTAAGGACTCTAAGTTGACTCTTTAATCTAGAGATTATTTTCCTAAATTCATGGTTTCTTTATTCTTTTCTTAATAGTCATATTCAATTATTCATTACTAATCTTGGTCATATTGTCATTACTTTAGACCTTGGACCAAACCTTAATCTTTTCTTAGACACATAGAGTTGATTCCCTTGACAAACAATAAGGCTACTAGTTCCCTAAGGCATGTAAACTTCTCTCTATGTCTTTGATCTCTCATTAGGGTCTCACTTTCCTATCACACTAGGTAAGGACATGCTAAACCTTACCTATCTTTTCTTTCTAAAATACCCAATTAGGGCTTACATCACTCTCTCTATGAGGTATAACATTTTGTCTACCCCTTTGGATAGCTCACATCATACACGTCCTCATCTAATGAGTAGGTTTAATTAACATTCCCCACCTAGTAACTAGGCTCATCGCTCTTCCTATACAACAACATAGGGAAAACACACACCTTAATCACATCAACAATTCCTAGTTGGTTCCTACAATTGTGTGGTTTGTATTATCTATTTATCGGTTATCACTTAACTTGTGTCAATTTATTTGGTTAAGCTCTAACCATGAGGGATGTCCCTCTCCCTAGGACCTCTTAATTACCACCAATAAGAGTGGTTGAGATATCCTTCCGTTATCAAAGGTGTTCTCTTCCCTTCTAGAAGGTGAGACTCCCTCCTTTCATATTGAAGGATTGCTCTTGCTGACTTCTAGGAAGTTTTTTCCCCCTATTCCAATAGGATAATGGTCCTAGGCTCTTGTACAGGAGGCCTCTTAGGCCTTACTCTCAACTTATTTAGAGTTGACTCACTTCCCTTATTCCCTGGACTTCTTATTGTCCCTAGAGAACCTCATATTGTTTTCTTTCTTTGAACCCTTGTTCTTTTTCATATTTTAAAACCTTTTTTTTTTTTTACAAAAGATCATTTACATAAACCTTTCAAAAACCATCACTCTTTCATGAGATCCACTCAAAGAGGGCCATTAATGGCTTCCCAAGCATCCCTATGCACAACAATCAAGCCCTAAACACTTCTATAACATTTCCAATCTATTAATCTACTCAATAAACTCTTGAATCTAGCCTAATCATACAAAAATCCCTAAATCTTCTAACTTAGGGTTCAAGAGGAAAAAGGAGAAAACATACAAATTAAGGGGATAAAGAAGGATAAAGGGGAAGCACTCATTTTACGGTTCTTGAATTTGAGCTCCAAGACATTGGATCTATCTATGCTCCACTTTTCATCTTTTCCTCTTCTTCCTTCTTCCTCCTTTTTTTTTTGCACCTTATCTTTATCTTCTTTTCTTTCTTTTTCCTTTTCTCTCTAACTCTCCATTTTCCTCCTTACTTGAATCATGGGTATGTGTGTGACTTAGTGGTCCTTAACCTACCTTAGGCTCCTTAATTTGGGTCTTGTTATCTTCTTTTCATTAATTCTTAATATAAGGTAACTACTATTAATAAGGCCTAAGGGTCTCTTTTAATAATATCTCTCTATTATTTTTTTCTCCCTCTTCTTTTTCCTTCCTTCCTTCCCACTAAGGCAAACCCACCAGTAATAATTCATTCATAATAGAACCCACTACAATTTCAACTCCCTTAATAGTATTATGACCAATTAACCCCATCAATATTCATGGAGATCTTATCTCAACTTGCAACCACACCCTCTAAAATCCAAATTTGTTAAGCCAAAGCATCATACCTAGAAATAGAAGAAAAAGACGAATGAAAATGGGGAAGAGTAAAAGCCATATGTCCACGTCAACCACTTGCACATTCAATATAGTTCAAATCCAATAAGGGGCTCTCATGACTTTCAAGTGTTGTGTACCCTTTGGGATTATGCTCAGTCTATTCAAGGCATCCTACAACATTCCAAACCAATTCGGTCTAGAATTTATCATGACTTCTAAATATGTGTACCTTTAAAGATTATCATCAATTTGTTTGACGCACCTTGTAGCATTCTAAGTAACTTAGGCTTAGAAACTTCCATGGCTTCTTTGTACCCTTTAAGTATAGTACTTGACCACACACAACATAACATCCTTGTCCATTGGCCATGATAGACCATTCTTAATGGTAAACTTAATTGAACCCCTTAGATGTCATCTTCCATAAATTAATCTTGCCAAATAATCTCACTCATGAATCCTACTCCTCTACAGCCTCCACAAAGCAAAGATTTTTTTTTCAAAACAAGCAATTATTCTGATGGTCATTAAATCAATGATACACATACACCATCAATTGTCCAACCTGATGATCCTCAAAATACGTAATCATCACACCAACCTCCTTCCCCTTTTCTCTCTTAGGTCCGTTTGAGTTGCTTAAAGTCATGGTACAAGATAGGACAATTATAACTATTCCACATTTTATTTTAAAAAATTATCATCGGACAACACAAGTGAAATAAAGATGGACAATAGAAAAACCTAATTTATTGTTATTTAGTAAATCATGGGACAATTTTTGTCCCAAGTTCAAAACATTGAAAAGACAAAAATATTAACTTCTTCCTCCCCACTCTCACACTCCCACATCTACATATCCCTTTTTCTTTTTTCTCTCTCCCCAACTTCTTTTTTTTTCTCTCTCCCACTATCTTAATGCGCGATGAGAATGATGCATCCATAAAATTGTTTTCATTGCATGAATATTAGTTTTCCTCAACTTATCCCAATCCTCCTTATTAGATTTAGTTTTCTTGGCATTTCCCTTGGAGAAGAAGATGCCATATGTCATTCAATGGCCTACTTTACTTCAAATCTATGGTATCATAAGGAGAAGAAAAAAAATTAAAATGAAACTTTTATTATGTATACTATACAATATTTATAATATACACTGAAATATATAATAATATATATAATTTTATAACATATGATAATAATATGAATTGTATTCAAATAATTAATAATTAATATTAAAAAAGGTATTATAGTAAAGTTTATATTATTTTACTTATGTTGTACAATACAGGATAAAAAGTTATTCTCTAATCCAAGAATTAGTCATGTGTTGTTCTTCTTATATTGTACTTTCTTGTGTATCAAACACACTTTTCGATTGTCCTATAAAGAAGGATTCCTTGAAAAGTTTGTAAGAACATTTAATAGAAATTACATCTTTATTCTCTAAAAAAAGTACATCTTTATGATCAATTGTATAGTTACAATTATCATTTGTCTAAAATTTCATATATGTAGTCATTAAAATAATATTATAATGTATTTAGCATTTAAATTAATACAATTTATTAATAATTGAAATTGGCTATCTTAATTTCATTACATATACCTTAAGGGTATTTGTACATAGTATATATTCTTATTCTAGGAAATAAAAAAAAATATACAATCATTCTCAAATACATTGATTCTAATTCACTAATTCCTAACTAAATAAGAAAACATAATATTTACAATTTGTATATGATAACTCTCCCCCTCAAGTTGGTGCTTATATATCACACATGCCTAACTTGGAAAAATACTGAATAGAATGGACCACTAGGGACAACATGAGTCATCTTATCAACTAGTTGATTGACACTTTCAATGTATGGAACCTATATATTGCTAGCATCTAGGTTATCCTTGATGTAGTTTCTATCAAGTTCAACATGTTTCATCCGATCATATTGCGCCATATTGTTTGCAATCTCAATGGCTGTCATGCTATCACAACAAAGTGTCATAAGTTTACCTGAAACAATATATTTAAATCCGTAGTTGCATGATGCAAAGCATGATATTCAACTTTTGCATTAGGCAACAACACTACATGTTATTTCTTACTTCTCCAAGTTACCAAATTGCCTCCAGCAAATGACAAATAACTTGATGTAGATTTTGTCTAATTTAGACCCAGCAAAATTTGAATGTGTAACTGACAATGTCTAGATAACCATGTCTTGAGAACATTATTCCTTTTCTTGGTAAATGAAATAACAAATATCACATTAAAAGGGGAGCAGTGGTTGAAGAGTGTGTTAGACAAAAAGTGAAATTTGTTTTCAATTAATAAGTTCAAAAGCAATTTTTCAAAGAGCGTCCAATAAATATAAGTACAAGTTTTCAACAAGAAACTTATGCATCCAAGTGTGTAGTAATTTGCGCAAGAGAATACAAGCTTAAAGACAAGAGCTAAAGTAAAAAACACTTGGTTTATACTTGTGCACTCAATTTGAGGTACGTCCAGTTCTCCTTTACAACCTATAAAAGGTTGCATTTAATCAAGCTGATTACAAGAAGTATTCTGACCTGCATTCCTGACTACAACAAGTATTCTTTAGGCCACTTTTGACACACAATCTCCCCCTGAGATTAAAAACACCCAAATATTCTTTGATCATTAAGCTACTCCTAGCTTTCCAAACAATTGTTTGAATGAATACAATATTTAAATCTCTCAAAGAGAGGATATACACTAAGTTTGAATACAATAGATAACTTTGCTAAAGCCAAGATTGATACTTATTGAGTTTTATTTTTGAACATCCAACACTTTTGATAGAGATATAGCACTTGTGTAATTTTGATCAGTCTCTTGTATTGTGTTGCTTTTATAGGCTTTAGAAATCTATCTATTCTAGGATATGTGCCTCCTTCAAATAATTTCGTTATCAACAACTTTTTTTTTTTTTTGCTACGTGGCAACTTGTTGAGGAGAGAGAAGGGGGACAAAGGTGTAGTACTTTTGCGGCTCTTTGATCTACTATTTGTACAAATGATTTTGTCCCTAATAATGTTCTCTTTGTTTCTATCTTTGTACACTTGAATGTCAAATGTTAGAGTATTATCACAATTATACATCAAGAGGGAAATTCAATTATAGGAATATTCTATAAGCGAATCATTCTCGAGATGCTTTTGAGCAAAAAAGATTGTTTGGATGTTAACTAACTAAGTATAAAACATTGTGTAAGTTAGTTATATTCTGTTGGACACACAAAACACTTTATGTACTGGTTTTCACAAACCATTGGATGTTTGTTTAAAAATAACACGTTGGATGTTGAATAACACAGTTAATAAGACAAGTTCCATTAGCCATTTGGATGATAACTTGTAAAGGCATAAGGATATGGATTTTTACCATATGAGATTTATATCAAGTTTGATTTTGTGACACCCTCTACCCCAATATGCATATAAATGAAAAAAATACATAAAATGCGGAATCTAATTAAATCAATTTTATTCAATAAAATCGTAAGTAAATCCATGCGGGTAAAATATTCACATTCGCGTTAATCACCAAATTAAAAACTTATCAATTAAGGGTATGAAAACATCTCCGGCTCAAAACAAGGTTGTCCAAAACTCCAAAGAATGAACTAAAGACTTAGCATGTGAAATAAAATGATAAAAACTACATGTCCAAAACTACATGCAATTAATATAGAAACCCATGCCCCAATGTTACATCCTATCAGAGCATTGTGTTTTAACGTCCTCTAACATGAGATTTTCCATAACCATCCACTTAACCATCTGCTCCCACGAATAGAAAGTTTGAGATCATCACATGATCCAAACACAAACAGCACACAGGGAGTGAGTTATCGCATTCTTAACTAATAGAGAGAAACATAACAACATAGATATACATATCATATAAATAAAATTCAGCTTACTTCAACACAGCTCACGTCATTCCACCACTTACTACATAATATCACATCTTAACACTACATGTCTCACATTTTCACACCATTCATGTACTCAAGGATTAAAACACAATATTGGTCAATACACAAGTATTGTGCAATAAATATACTAAGACTCAGTCCTGTATTCAATGTGGTACTAAGTTAGTGAAAAATCTCGTCGGGCGCCCAAGAGTACATGACAAGACAAACTACACACTGGTAAGTCAGGTCACTCTTACTAGCTAAAATCATAGGGAGACCAGTCAGAGTCATGTTGTGTTGCGAGAATGCTCCAACTATGGGGGATCGACATAGGCTTAAAGGAACACTTAAACAGAGTGTATTTACCCCTAAGGCCTAGACTCCGAAAAGTTCGTTAGGACATTTCCCTTCTGATTCAGGTCCAATCCAAAAAATATTTTAGCACATAGACTCATCTATGAATTGTACAAAACACACGGCTCCTCAATTATTCTCAAAATAATTTTAACTCATCGTGCCTCAAAGTGATTAAATTCACCGGGTTCCCATAGTGGATCCCATCACAATACTCATCGAGCATTAACTCGTCGCCTTTAAAGGGTGTTACAGTCATGTGATTGTATGATTCATAGCTCACAACGCAATGCACACAACATCTCAATACAAATGTATCTTACAATTCAACACGTACTCAATTTATCACATACACTCAATCTCAATCACGATGTCATGATCCAAATATAATAATTTATCACGCTAATCTAGTAAATCTTGTTCAAAACACAAACGAATTATACAAAAATGTTTCTCACAACATGTGGAGTAAAACCCCTCAAACAATTTCACATAATCATATCAAAATCAAAGGAATCAAAATCATAGGTTAAAAAAAACATCGAGAACACTCAATCTTATCAACCAATTCACATCAGAGCATCAATTGGCTCGTTAAACACAACAATCTCGTAATAATAATCACAAAGGAAGAATTACAATACAGTAAACATCCCAAAATAAATCACAATTTGATCATCTAAGGATCCCTACACATGTTCATTCTAACCCCGATTGCGATAAACTCATCTCTTACCTCTAAGCAGGCTCACGTGTGTAGTCCAACATCGATAGCGAAATCTCTAGTGCTTCCCTAAGATTCCTCAAGATTTTTCTTTGGTTGTTCTGCTAGAGTTTTCAAGCGTTAAAGAAAAGGAGAAGGAGAAAGGATTGGAGCCTCAATTTCATTATCTGCGTGCAAGGGGCATTTATCCATCCAGAGACATTATTTAGCAAATCCCATGGTGGGGATGTGCAAAAATGAGTTCCAACATGGTGCTCAAATTTCATAATGATCCAACAATTAACGAGTCTAAGATTGTAGTTTTACTGGGACAAGTTTAAGTGTTTGCATGAAAAAGAGAGGGTTTTGGAAGCGAAAGAAGGGAAAACAAATTTGAGAGAAAGAGAGAGCATAGAAACGTATCGTAAATGTAAAAATTGACCTAATATGTGTCTATTTATAACTAGGATACTCTCATCCTGTTATTTACTTTATTTTTATTTATTTTATTATTTTATGAAAAATGGGGTGGTACAGATTTCACTTCACATAAATCATTAGGCTATCAACAATTTATATCTTTGTTATCATCAAAACTATGAGTATTTTTGGATCATCCAAATGTAACATATTGGATCGTCCAATTCTAATAGTGAAGACTTAAGATAGGACATGATACGATTCACAACATTCATGTGTTGCTCACTAGGATTATGCATAAACTGACTCATAACACCAACAACATATGATATGTCAGGTCTTGTGTGAGTTAGATAGATGAACTTTTCGACCAACCTTTAATATCTCTCTTTGTTTGTTGGGGTATGATGTGGATAAATACTCATGCCATGATTCACCTCAATAGACATATTCATAGGTTGGCAAGCCAAATTACCTATTTCAGCCAAGAAATCTAATGTATACTTCCTTTGAGAGAGGAATAGTTTGTACTTAGACTAAGATACTTCAATGCCAAGGAAGTATTTCAAAGCACCCAAGTCCTTCATTTTGAATTCCTTAGTCAAATAGTCTCAAAGCTCCTCTATCTCACAAAGGTTACTACCTATGACAATCATGTCATCAACATAAAAAATAAGAAGGGTAATAACAACACCAACTTTCTGATAAAATAGTGTGTGATCTTCCATGGCTTTCTTGAAACCATACTTCTTCATAGAATGGCTAAATCTCCCAAACCATGCTCTGGGTGATTGCTTTAGCCCATACAATACCTTATTTAGCTTGCATACCTTGCCTCCTTTTGGTGTAAAACTTGGAGCAAGATCCATATACACCCATTCTAATATATCACCGTGTAGAAAGGCATTTCTCATATCAAACTACCTTAATGATCAATCAAGATTAATTGCAAGTGAGAGAATTACTCTAACAATATTCATTTTTTCCCCAAGAACAAAGATCTCATGATAATTGATTCCATATATTTAGGTGTATCCTTTAGCAATCAATCTAACCTTATACATGTCTATTGATCCATCTAACTTATACTTTATTGAGAAAACACACTTACATCCCACCATCTTCTTATCGTTGGGAAGCTCGACTATCTCCCAAGTGAAATTCTTTTGGAGAGCCTTCATTTCATCTACCATTGCGAATTTCCATTTAGGATCCTTAAGACCTCCCTGAAAATAACTAGGAATAGGCACGTATGACAATTGATAGGCAAAAGAAAGATGTGCCATTGATAGACGATGGTATGAAACAAAATAAAAATGGGATAAACAATGCTTGATGTTGATTTTGACAAACCAAACCTTTTAGGTGAAAAACCAAATCTATTAGGTGCTTTATGATCACGAAGAGGATATCTCCTACCTTGACCCTCAACTTGTGAACTTAAGATAGAAATTTCAAGAGGTAACTCAAGATTAGTCTTAGAAGTCATCCGATGGCATGGTAGTATCATCAAGAAGGGTATTAGAATGGGCATCTATAGACTTCTCTAAATCATCAATAAGATCCTCCTCAACTTCTCCTTCCAATAAGAGGATGATAGCATTTATAACTCTTTTAAGAGTTAGAATGACCAAGAAAAACACACTTTAGAGCACATGAATCAAGCTTGTCCCTTTGGTGTGAGTCACTATGAATATAACAAATATAACCAAAAACCTTAGGAGAAATGTTCAAGACATGAGGAATAAAGTGAAATTGGGATAACATTCGCAAAGAAGTTTATAGTCAATTACACACATAGACGTTCGATTTATGAGGAAAATAATAGTCATGACATCATCAGCCTACAAATGTCATGCATAGTAAAACACAAAGCTCGAGCCACTTTTAGAATGTGGTGATTTTTTCTTTCTACCACATTATTCTATTGTGGTGTGTATGTACATGTTTGGTGGAGAGAAATCCAAAATCTAGGAAATAAAATATACAATCAATTTGAAAATAAATATATTGATTCTAATTCACTAATTCCTAACTAAATAAGGAAACATAATATTTATTGTGGTTAGGAAACAAAATATTTTCAACATGTATATGTTAACTTTAATCATAAAAAATTATGAAAAAACAACCTTTGGAACTGAATTCGAGTTTGAGAGTCGATTACACATAAGGAAGATGCTAACATCCTACGACATTCATCATAAATACGATTACCTCTAATCAATTAAGCAAACTAATTTTAACTTTTAAAATATTTATCTGACTCTAAAATAAATAAAAATGGTGATTATGACTAACATCAAAGTCTATTATTCTTCTTGTAGAAAAAAGTGTTAATGTTTTATTTTTTTGATTTTTTATATTTATTGAACTTTAGGATTTTTGAATTGTTACAACTCATATGTTCTAAAATGTAAAATCAACAAAGGTGTATACCCAAGTCAATTCTTAGAAACGCATCAAATTATTCTTGTTTAAAATTTTATTTTATAGAGATATTGGTTTCAATAAACAATTGTATACATTCATTTAATTAAAAAGGAGAATAATTAACTACCAAAAGTCCTAAGATAACATAAAAAGGAAATACATTTATTCAAAACTAAAACAGAGCACGGAGGTTTTTAGGAGAAAAATTCTTATCATAAAATATGTACACAAAGGCAAAACAAATAAGCAACATGAGGTGAAGCAAGATTCACTTACATGAGCTAAGAACTAGTAAACCGATCTTTGGAAATTTCTTGACATAAGAACATTATTGCACGTGTATATATCTAATTTATGATGAAGTAAATTAATATCAGATTGTTGGAGTACAAGTGTGAGATGAAGTTTCACATTATGTACAAATGGGAATGTTGAGCACCATATAAGTGAATGCAAGACCCTAAACCTAAGTTTTAAGATTTTGGGTTAAAGTATGGTATCAGGTTCATTCATATGATTTGCTCATGGTTCATTGGTGAAAATCTCCTTAGTGTTTACCCCTCTCGAACAATTAAGATGGCGACGATGGATCCTTGACCTGGAAATCCTCATATAAAAAATCTTCTGGTGGGTATAAACGACGTGTCCTATGGGTGAAGCGACGTTGGAAGTATCTAGATCATGTGAGCTCTAATGATCACTATGAAATACTCATGAATCTTTTATATTTAAATGTTTATTTTGGTCTCTTAAAGTTTATTCATTATACCAAATTAGTTTTTTTTTGCCCAAATTTGATCAATTTGATGACACATAACAAATTATAAAAAGATGCAACGCCAACTAAATTGACGCTGATACTATAAATAATCAATTTAGTCTAACGTAAACACTATAAGAAAGTGAAATTTTAAAATTTGAGAGAGCAAATTAAAACTCAAAATATAAATAAGAGACAAAAATTTTATATTAGTCAACAAAAGTTAATCTCTCCATCATTTAAATCCAAAAAATCCATATTAGTTATTAAAATGTGTTCATCTAGCTCACTGTTTTCTCGGAAAAAAGCTTAATTTAATTACTATTAAAGTATTAAATAATTTGTCTGATGTAAATTTATCAATTACGTAAAAAAAGAAAAAAATCATTACATAGTTATATAAATAAAAAGAAATAACATCTATAAATATCTAGTTAAACATGTAGGTGAAATTTTCTTAAATGATGCATAAATATATAATGTAATATATATATATATATATATATATATATATATATATATATATATATATATATTTATAATTTTCAAAATAATTAAGAGGCTAAGACATTCTATATATACTCCAAACAGTCTAAGAAATAATTTTCTTAGTTTCTTTTATTAGTAAGTAATTATATTATAATTAATATGCATATATGTATCTTTTTCAAACCACAAAGTTCCGTCCCAGATGAGTTGGGTTCAAAGTGGGTTTGGGTTATGGGTATTTGACTTGAATTAATTTTATTGGGTTAATGGGTCAATAATTCTTGATTGAATTGCGTTTCACCAGCAACATCAAAATCAAAAAGTTGTGAAACTTTTTCTCTCTTTTCTTCTCTTTTCTTTGTAATTTTTTTCTTTTCATTTTTTCTCTCTCTCTTTTTTTTTATTATTCTTTTCACTTCTTTTCTCTCAATTTTTTGTAAAATATTATAAATAATTTGGACTTAGATGTTAACAACACTTAATATCAACATATTGCATGTATCCATAAGATTGCCAAAAGTGAATGGCCTTTCTTCTTTCATTAGTTGGCTTGTATGAATTAATTTATTTATTCTTTTTGCCGCATACTGGCTAGCCAGCTTGTACAAAACAAAGTAAACACATTACTTATACTAACCGACTCTTGTTCATGCATGTATATGCTGCAACTAGATAATATATTTAAGAACTCTATATTCCACAAAAGATTAAGAGCAAACCAACCTTCATTCCGTGACATATTTGTAGGCGACTTCTACTTCAAACTTTAAACTGCGCGTTATGCAAAATATATGCAGTCAAAAGAACAAAGATCTAAAACGTACCTATTTAGGGATACACATTCAGTGTTAGAGACTCTTGACGTGAACCGAGTGGAAAGAGAGAGGGAATCAAAATCATACGTAAGATAGTATATTTATCATGAGCATAAATGCATCAGTTTTGATGTTAGAAAAATATTACTTATAGATCAAGACAGAAAATCGGATATATATATCTTAAAATATGTAAAATATTTTCTCTCATCCTTTTTATTTTGACTGCATATTTTCTCTCATCTAAAAATAGGGAAATGTGTGAAGTAAGAAAATGTAAAACATGTTATATACTAAAAGTTTGATGTTAGATTAGCCTCGGTAAAATTTTCGGTTTAACCAAAATTAAATTTGTTATTATAAATATTATTTGCGAGTATGTACTGATTAAATTCTGATGGTATAAAAATATTGAGGATATACTATGTTTATGACAAATGTTGATATAATAATATGTATCATTTTACCTATTAACAAGTAGTTGATTTGGAGTGGTACTAGACTCGATCTCGTTAAATAAGATCTCAAATTTAAACTTGTGAATGAAAAACATATGATTAGGAGAGGAGAATTCTACTAGATGTAGTTAATTAGGTTGTTCGACAAAGATTATTAGTTATAACTTATAAGCAAAATTAATTAATCTTCATATCAATAATACGGTAAAAAAAAAGATGTATCATACTTTTAGTAGCCGTGCATACTTACAATATTTTATAAACTTATAATATTTTTATTAAAAGTTTAACGTCCCTTAATTAAAAAAAAACTAGTGAAGCAATTTTAATGCCTAATATTATGTATATATATCGATATAATTTTAACAACTATTACATCATTTTTATAAATTGAAATATAATGTAATTTTTATTGTTTAAATCATTGAATTATATCTACATATTATCAAAATCATATATGTCAAATTCTATCAAAAATGAACAAAAATAAGAAAGTAATCAAATGATTTATATTTTAGTATATTTTAAAATATTTATATTATGTCGATTTTAATCAATATGAACGAAGTAATAAATGATTTTGGATTAATATGAAATTTTTCATATGTGATCCATGTGAAAAAGACTTTCAATCCAATTGTAAATTTTAAAACAAAATTATATAGTTAAAAGTTATATAATGATGTAATAATTATCAAAGTTATACCATTATAATTTGATTCTTCCATATACATAGAGTGTGTATATTAATTTAAAATGGGTTAATTTTATAAAGTACTTTAATTTATCTCTCACACTAGATGAGCACATATTTAATTACTTTTCACCAAAAATATATTTTTATTTTCAAAATTTAACCTTATACATTAAATTAGAATTTACTCACTTGAAATTAATTAAATTTGTTTATTTAAATTTCTTAAAGACTGAAGTACATTATTCGTATCTTTTCTACTTTTGATTTTTTAATTTAATTTTTGAATAAATTTTATATTTTCCTTATAATTAAATATTTCATATTGTACTTAAATTAATCAGATGTATTTCCTTTATAGTTTAAATATTTTTTATGATTATTTTTATATTTTTCCTAATTTTAAGTATTCACTAACTTAAAATGACTTCGTAGGAACTTTTGTTCCTTTACTAGATTCCATAATTAAGTAAACCACTTAAATGAAGAACTTTCATAGTTATGCAAATAATAGGAAAGTCACACCTATGGACTAATTGTTCTTGTGACATGATTGTGTGGAAGAATATCTTAGAAAGTTCTTACAAGAAAAAAAAAATGATCCTAGAAGGTAGCTAGATAAATTTAATGTTATGGAATTTCACGTGATTCGAATAATTATATTGAACACAACAATCCAGCACTGTCTCAAAATGATCTGACAATTTTATGTTAACTACCCTTCTTTTTTTTTTATGAATTTTTATGTTAACTACCTTATACGACATGTTTACTTGATTTTGGTGTAATAAGGTGGAAAATAGAGGAGTGGGACCTATATATCTTGAGCTGTCATTGGCAAAAACATATGGAACATGCATTTTCTATGAAATTGTCTAATTTGGTTTCATTGATGATGTGCAATTATATATCTTCATGCACAAAGGTAATGAAAAGGAGATTATGGAAGACAACGGTGCTATTACTAGAATGTAATTGTCTTAATTGACTCAACAACGCGGTTAATTAATTTTCATGGAAAGAGATATAGCAAAATACAAATTGCAGCTTGTTGTCCTTTATTTGCAGTAACTAATTGACTTTTTGCACCTTGGTAAGTAGGGGGAACGTGGCTGTCACTATTAATTCAATCACATCGAACTTAATTATCATCACTATTTTTGTATAGACCAAAGTTTCTAGTGAAGGAAACTTACCATTATAGGCTATTTCACAAAATTCTCTCTATGAATATTTGAAGTAGTCATATATATGAGACTTGAATTTAATATTATTGATTAAACTGAAATAATTATGCGTTAGACGTTAATCGATCTATCTATTTGGCAGGAAACTTATCATTATTTAGCTCAACATTATATTAACAATTTTAGAATTTTTTTGGAGATGAACAATTTTATTATTTAAATATTACTACTTTATATGGTTATCTTTATATTTAACTTATTTTATTTTTATTAAGTATAACAAAAATAGTTTTTAAACATTAAAAGAAATAGCAAAAGCCATTCGACTTTAATACCACAAAAAATAAATAAAAAAACATTAAATTTTCTTACATAAATCTAGTGGCATGATCTAGATCTCTCCCTTGCACGTTTAGCGTTCAAATAATTGGAGAATCTATAGTCTCTATAATAGAGAGAAATATTGATATGATTTTTAACAAAATATCACAATCATAAGCATCTTGAGGCATCAAAAGAACATGGCTATATCTATCTTCAACAAATACAATCTAGTGAGATAAAAAAAAAAACTACTTTGTATTTTTTGTAACGCTCCTTGCCACCTATATCTTTTACACAAAAACACTTTTGGTAAAAATAATTATCTCGTTATTTTGTTTCACGAGCATGTATTTATTATTATTATTATTTTAAATTTTCTAATGTATGTCAATGAAAATTTGATAAGATAACTAAAATAGTATCTGTATTGTTGAAAAACATTTAATTGTATCAAAAACATAAAATTTCAATAATTACAATTTTTATAATTTAAAATATTTAATAGGATATATTTAATAATTTCACACCATTTGTCATAGACACTCAATGCAGATATTTTTTATTTTTATTTTTTTGTCGTTGCCTGTATTTAAGAAGCATTCTTGTGACATCTTAATTACGTCAAAAAGCTTTGCTTCAATCGGCAATGATAGCCATACACCAAAAAATCGGCAATGATAGTATAATAGGCACAAGGTGTTTATAAATTAAGACACTAATATTTTAGTTATTCCCATAGTGAAAAATATAAGAGTATAGACATGAAAAATATACATAGGGTCTAGAATTAGAAGTGAATCGACTCTTAACTTGATCCATCATCCATGTGATTTCATTTTTAATTGAAATATATAAATTAAGGGGAGGAAAATTAAATATATGAATTTGAGTTTATTCATCTATAGTTTAAGCTCATTTGCTAAGAGTGAAGCAAAACCCTGAACATCTTATAATAGTTGAGGCCCTGGCACCTCAGATTGTGGGTCATGTGCAAGCTGTTTGGGTTGGGCCCAGTAAAAAATTAAGGCTCAAATTCAAATGTTCCATTTTACTTTCTTTTTTTTTTATATAAAAAAAACAACAATTATGGTTAATGCTACATTATTTAAGAAACATAAAGGCGTCTATTGGTGGACCAAGAAATAAAAAGTATCTGTTTAAATACAAAACGATATTAAATACCAACTACTTATTTGTAGTTTGACTAGAAGCACCTCCAATCTACATTATCAATGTTGTTTTTATTTCACAAGATTAACCTAATTTATTGTTTAAGAAAGAATAGAATGTTTTTTATTTTATGGAGTCGTGTTGAAAATGAGAGGGTGTCTAGCTATATATAAATTAAAGGAAGTGGCACATAGAGACATTGCAAGTTGGCCACGGAAAAATGGTGACAGCACATGGGTGCGTGCAAGCACGAACATGATCCCATGTCATAATCTCAGTGTTATCATTGGTCAATACTCATCTTTTGCAAGAACAATTCTTCAAAGTAATAAATTCATGTACTAAACTCTCAAGGAATTCTATTATATTCAACTTAGTAGCATCTTATGCTAAGGGTCGATGGAGAATGGCGAGCAAATCATGGATCTCTAGCAACTCCAATCAGGGACGGTTCAAGGACTCGGCTTAAGGACTTGAGATGTCTAAAATAAATTTTAAAATAAAATATTTTATTTATTTATAAAATAGTTTATTAAAATTATCATTGTTTTATTTAAAATTTATTTTTAAATATAATTTTATAATAATTTTTTTTGAGGTATATTAGTATTAAAAAAAAATTGGGACCTTTTCTTTTGGAGCCTAAAGCTTTATTTTCGGGGGGAGATAATGCATTTAGAAAAATGTTAACAATATACTCTTTGATACTTTTTTTATTGATTGAAATTTCTTAAAAACAAAAAAAGATTATAAATTTCACATCTTATTTAATGATTTTTTTTCATAATTTTATAGTTTCTAATAAATTTAACCAATATAATAGTATGTTTGAAAGAGCGTTTAAAAATATATATTACTAAAATTCATCATGCGTTAATATAAGGAGAGGATACTCATGACAAAGAACATTTTTTTTTAATTATGTTTCCTTTCTTTCTTCTTAATCACATAGAATTCCGATCTTATGAATAAAAAAAATGAGATTTGAGAAGAAAATTTCATTAAAAATAGTCTGCCAGATTTCCTAACAAAAATTAATTATTAACAAAATTAATAAATACTTATATCATTAAAAAAAATCACATCTACATTTACATACATACAATGCTATACCCTATGCGCACGTGTCACTCCTTGAGCCAAAATATTTCCCGCTCCCTCCTATTCTTTTCCTCCTCAGGTCATTTCTTGCTCTTTATTTTTTCTTCCTTTTTTTCCTCTTTTTTCTTTCTTCATCTCTCTCCCTCACATTCTCCTTCTCTTTTTTTAGAAGAATTATCCTTCTCTTCTCTCCCTTTATTCTCAGCTTTTTTAATTTTTATTATTTTACTTTTTATCTTTCTATTCTATTATATATCTACTCTTTAAGAGAAAATAAATTCCCTTTTATTATTTATCTATTCTTTTTTAATTCTCTTTTTACTTTTTATCTTTCTATTCTATTATATATTTGTTACCTATAGGATGTCTTAGCTGTTAGCTTTTTTGTTCTCTGTTGTTTTTCTATGTATTTCCCTTGATAAAAGAAAATCAATTTTGGCTTTTTTGTCCCTGGTTTACATGTCTATCCGAATTGGCTTACCTCTAATAGGATCAATTACTAATTAAGATAGGAGATCAATCAATATTAAAAAAATATATATAATTTTTATAAGATTAATGACCAATTTGACTTTGAATTAGGATAGGGTACTAATCAAGATAATGGAAAACATAAAAAGACTAATTAACTGTAGAATGATTAAGTTGGCCCATTAAACTTCAACTCTTCATTCAACCTTTGAATAAATACCAAGCCCAGCTAAAACTGAAAAACAAAAATGCCAAGCCCAGCTAATGCATGTTTTCATATGTTTATATAAAGTAGTATTTCTGACTTGTGTTTCGTACGGGTTATTATTTTTTTGTTTACTTCAATGTTACTTCATGTTTAGATGTCACATATTGACTAGAAATATGACCAAAGTAATCTAAATAAGACTTATGCAATCCTCTGCTTTGAGATTCCTGTTAGGATTCAGTTAGGTCCAGTTCATTTCAAATATAGTATTAGAACCAAGCCAGTGTCCAATCCTAAACATAAGAGGAGTAAGTTAAGATGTCTCACGTACCATGGCCATAGTTATCCTCCCCCCAAAGCTTTTGGGGCTAAATTTCAGTCTATTTTTAATACTCTTATTTATGTTTCCTACTTGTAAACCCTGTACTAAGTTCTACACTGTTACAACTAAATGTATACAATTATATTATATATTCTCATTGTGGATCCTCCTATTCTTTCTAGCATGTAATGGACTACATAACAGTATTGGGCATTTGAGGTGCAAACTGCCCACTTGGACCCAGATCCATTCCTGAGGTCCTAACACTTTCTGTTCTCTGTCTAAACATACTCATGTGTCATCTAGCATGTGATGACCAATCCTACTCATATTCAGCACACATAACACAATTCTATTAACCTGACTGCATATCACAACTAAGCTACATTTCTTTCTATGTAACATTTTTTCCTATATAATTCATCACCCTTCTGAGGGCGAGCCCTGGTGCAGCGGTAAAGCTATGCCTTGGTGACTTGTTGATCATGGGTTCGAATCCGGAAACAGTCTCTTTGCATATGCAAGGGTAAGGCTGCGTACAACATCCCTCCCCCATACCTTCGCATAGCGAAGAGCCTCTGGGCAATGGGGTACGAAGTTTTTTTTTTTTAATTCATCACCCTTCTCTGCTACCGGTATCTCCTATTTCTTATCTGCCTTAACACTTAACTGTGTACTTGTCTTTATATTTTGTTTTTTCACACTACTGAATCATTTTTTGTCCAGTTTTCAAAACTCTAAGAGTCATGGTCGGGAACAAGGTTTAATCAAAGATTT
This sequence comes from Glycine soja, assembly GCF_004193775.1. Taxonomy (NCBI): domain Eukaryota; kingdom Viridiplantae; phylum Streptophyta; class Magnoliopsida; order Fabales; family Fabaceae; genus Glycine; species Glycine soja. Next base: position 50,214,968 of record NC_041016.1, read on the forward strand.
ACCTTTTTTTAAAAATATAAACTATGAATTGCACAGGATAGCAAAACAGATTTCCCACATCCAAGTAGGCTATTAATCATGATTGTGTAGTAAGTGACATACAAAATTGAGACTACCACAAACAATGCCACAAGAATAAAGTTTTAATCATAGTGAATGAGGAGTCTAAATGTGTCAAAATGAGAAAACAGTAAAAAATAATAGATTTTATTGCAGTGCCACATAGACATAAGATTTCCAATTCATGACTCAAGGGAATGCAAGGAAGCTTCTAATGTGTACTCATGTATTGTCAATAAGTACAATAGGTAAGAAGCAATATGAAGAATAAAACATGGAGCATGGAAACTGCATTGTTGCCTAAACAAGTAGCAAAAATATAACACCTCATCTTTGAGAAGTGCTTACTGTTTTCTCTTCCTCAGTGACGAGAAACTTCCCCTCTGCAAAATCACAGGCTGCAATTGGTATTGCTAGCTGCTTCTGCAATTTCTTTACAACAAACACTTCTGACTCTTCACATATGGTTACCACTGTACCATTCCTACCTAGCCGACCAGTTCGGCCAGCTCGGTGTGCATAGTGAATTGAATCTGTCGGTAAGTCTAGATTAACCACAAGATCACATTCTGCCACATCCAAACCCCTTGCTGATAATTCATTTGTAACCAGAACTCTCACCTCACCATTCTTGAATTTCTTCAGAGTTGTTGACCTAGCTAGCTTCCCAAGATCCCCATGTAACTCCATGGCTTTCATCCCACGGGCCTCCAGCTTGAAGACAACATCCTTTAGCTGCTTAGTATGGTTCATGAAAGCTATCACAAATTTGGCATCCAGTGCATGAATACACCTTCTCAACACATCAACTTTGTGCTGCACCCTAGTTACAAAGTAATAGTGTTTCAATGCAGGAGGTAGACTCTCTACTGCTGCCGGAGATGGCATAGCCGAGCTAGGGCTTGAGCTGGGTGAAGACCGAGACAAACTGATGGGTTCAGAGGGAGAGACAGTTTCAAGTGGTGCAACTTTGTTTGCTTGGACAAGAAGTGGATCATAACCCCAGCTCCTAGCTGCCCTTACAACAGAAAATGGCACAGTTGCAGAAACCATAATTAACTGACGTTCGGCCTTTCTAGAATCTGAGTTTGGGTCTGCACCTGATCTCCTCCCTACATGCTCCAATATCCGGTGCATGTCTTCCCGGAAATTGAATGACAACAGTTCATCAACTTCATCTAATACCAAATATCGACAGCCATGAGTGCGAAGTTTCCCGGATGCACTGAGCTCAGCTATCCTACCAGGTGTGCCAACAACAATTGCAGGCTTATTTTTCTTGAGAGCATCTTCCTGCCTGGTTCGGTTTGCACCCCCCACAAGCTGCTGAACCACTCTCTTGTTATCCATTCCTAGCACCTTCTCAAACTCCCTCACTATCTGCATTCCAAGCTCCCTAGAAGGAGCAACAATCACTGCTTCAATTCCCAACTTCTTCCCACTCTCCCCACCATCACTGTTGCCTTCAGGAGTTTTCCCCCTCAGCGGCCCAACAACTGTAAGTATAGGAAGCAGATAAGCCAATGTCTTCCCTGAACCCGTGTAAGACTGAATTATGACATCATGGTTGTTCAGAATGGTGGGAACTGCAGCAGACTGAACTTCGGTCGGCACGGTGAAACCCTCCTTCTCTAGCCTCTCAATCAACACATGTGGGAGGCCAAGTTCTGAAAATGACTCTGCAGCAAAAGGGGCAGACTCTATTTGCTGTTTCTCTACAACCCTAAAAGCTTTCTTCTTCTTCTCATTAATGCCTAAGGGCTTTCCTTTGCTCTTGCGATTCTCAGAGGGTGAACCCAATGGCTTAACCTTATTTGTTTTGCTTCTGTTTCTGGGTTCAGTTTCAGTTTGTAAACCTATGCCAGAGACGGTTAGGGAACCATGATGGGGTTCCACCTGGCTCATACACTTGACACTAGTGTGCAATAAAACAGACCTAGAAGTGGCCAAAGCCCTTCTCATGTGGAGTGACTCTCCAACAAGCAAAAGAAACCTAGATGAAATCAAAGTTGGCATCTTTTAAACAACAACAAAGAACAACCTTTGTATGTCCTGTTGGTCCTCCAAATGGGACAATACGATTATTAACGGCTGCTAAAACCTCTTCAATCCAACCTTAAAATCTGCTACCGATGAGAACGAGAAAAAACCACCAAAAATAAAAAAGCTTTGGGATAAGGGTGGTGAAAAGATGAAACCTTTTTGGTTCTGAGAAACTTGTTGCTACTACCGCCACAATGTGGACACAAACACAATAGCCATAAAGTAGCTAGCAATTACCTGAATTAGGACAATTAGTGTCCTGATTGAGGAATTTGGGTATGGCGGAACACCACAACAACTTCAGGGCTCTTTGCTGTGAGTCTTGGGAGGTACTTGTTTGTTGAAGAAAAATCTATCAGGGTTTATCTAAGATTTTTTATTTTACATATTTAAAAATCTATTTATTTATTGAGTTATATATTTTTTTTGAAAAAAAAGTGACATATAATATAAAATAATTTATTGTCAGAGGGATGGCCATTATTGTGAAAGTGATATCTTGTATAATGTATGGTGATTGCAATGAAAGTAAAAATAATATATATTAATCACCGTGTGATATTGGATTTGATCTAAAGAGATATATATTTGTTTGTTATATGTTGAATATATAATAGTAAATTAATTTTTTTTTCACGTATTGAAAGATTATACAAATATAGATTAAATATATGAATTATAAGATGTTAAGATAATCTTTATTAGATGTAACATATTTTTAGTAGCTTTGAAGATGAAAACTATTGTCTTCAACATTGTTATATAAATTGATGACTTTGATATAATTGAACATACCAAATGTTAAAATCATGAAAGTATGTTCGATTAAATGTTAATGAATTCATTTATTTTAAGTGAAATTATATTTTGTATAATTTATAGAATGATTAGGCTCGACATTTCTCATTGTGAAGTTGTTCACAAATTATACATTTATATATTGTGATATATTTGTTTAGATGTTTAGAAATTCTAAAATTATATTTTTTGTGAATATTTATTAAATATCTAGGGAAATATTTAAATTGATCTATAATTCATTATTGGTATTGATTTGTGAAATATTACATATATTGATGTGTCAATTTTGATTAGTGATTTCTTTTCATGATTTTTATTATATTATATGATTGCAATATATGGAGATACATTGTAGCCTATAATTTATAGGAATGTGTACCAAAATTTTGATTATTGTGATAAAATTTAATAATATATGATATTATGTCCACCGTGGAAGGCTCCCTAGTGGTGACAGACGCATGCGAGGGAATCTCGATTGAGTTAGAGGAGGAGTCAGAGAGTGAGAAGGAGAATAAGAAACGAGAGAGGAGGGAGAGATAAAAATTAAAACACTAACTTCTAAAACGATTCTATGAAAACTATCTTGGAATGACAATAATTCTAAGATGATTTTTGCAAAACTATCTTAGAACAGTAGTTTCAAAGACGATTCTTGTAAAACCATCTTCATTGAATGGTGGTTACTTAAACTATAAAAGTTCATATAATAGTCATTTGTTTTCTAAAACTTTTGTGCATGAAGTTATTTTTTGATAAAAATAAATAAGAGTGTTCTTTTTATAAAATAATAAAAATAAAAAATATTTTATTGGGGTAAAGTAAATATTTATAAAGTTACGTGATTTTGTGCAATTAATCGTAGGTATCATTTTTTAATGGACGTTGTAGGATGCTAATATCTTCCCTACACGTAATCTATTTTTGATTTCAAAGACCATTCATTTTTTAAGGGTTTTTCAATTTTTTCCCCTCAAGATAAAAATATTGATGGCAACTATATGTTTTATGATTTTTGCGCCGTCCTCGTCGTGACCTTAATTACGACACAATTAATAATGATCAACATAAATGACAACGACTTATATCTTTTAATCAAACAGTCCAATGTTCATGCCCTCGTTGACTATGTTTATGAAATGGATTGTATTGAAAGAAAAATACTCATCTTATTTGCATTCACAGTCTCTAATAGAAATCTATCATTACTTTTTGGCGGGAACAATTTCATACCATCCTGAGAAACAAAAAGAAACACAATTTTGCAATACCACCATGGACTAGTTTTGATTCTTCCCGCACGACCCTTTTTTCCATCTCATATTCTCATTTTTTTTGAAAACCAAGAAATTAATTAAAGAAAAACCTTAACCTAGTATCTGCCTAATCTTAATTATTTAATGAACAATAGTCAGCATCTAGAAATAAGAAAGTGGAACACTAAAGCCGGCCAATATTAATGATATAATGTCCTCTTTTGAGAGTTTTCAAATGAAATTTGAACACATTGGCAGTGGTCGGCAACTCTTTCTGTACCCAGAAATATCCTAATGGTTAGTTACAATGTAGCCAAATGTGGAGGGAAGGAAAGAACAAAAATCAACTTAAAACAAATATGCAAGGCTCACTAATCTTCTGTTGAACAATTGTAATTGCCTTTCACGTGAACCTTTTCACGTATATTTTTCCTTTTTTTTGTAAGATCGTATAGTAGTGTTTTGATGTCGTGTAGGCTTTTGGGGCTTAGTGCAAGTGGTTAGAGTAGAGCGAAACATCTAATATCAAATCATCTTATTTTTTAAAATAAGGCTTAAATAAGTTTTATGTTTACGATAAATGATTGGTTTTTATTTCAGATTCTGATACGAAAACTAGCTCTGGTTTAGAGGGTCCAAATCCTCCAAAGAGAAGTAATAGAAAGGAGAATATTGCTTTTCATTAGCTGCCTTATTACTTACATGATATTCCTATTTATACTGGAATGGTACTGACAGAATGTGTAATTCTATGCTTACAAGGTATAACGGAATTGTGAAATAAAACTATTAGTGGGGTCCTAATGGCAGACAAGCATCAGACAAGGTTTGCCACATCAGCATAGGTTGTAATCCTTCAAATACGCACGTGTTGTACTCTTCCTCTTGGGTCTGTTCTCTGCATAGTCTTGTTTTGCTGCATAATACTGTTTTGCTTCGGCATATCCTTGTTGGCTATCATCCCCTGGGCCTTCGAAAGACACCTTGTTCTCAAGGTGATATTCTGCTTGCAATTGCTCCCAATCCTCCCATGTGGTATCTTCTGGAAGTAATCCCTTCCATTGCACCAGTACCTGAAGTTTGGGTTTGTTGGAGTCTACAATGTACCTGGTATTCAGAATGGCGAGAGGGGAAACCACTAGTTCATTGTCAATTGCTACCTGTGGTAAAGCAAGTGCACTGTGATCAGTAGCCAGAGCTGATTGATGAAATTGTTTTAGCATGGAGACATGAAATACGGGGTGGATATGGCTGCTATCGAGTAATTGCAATTTGTAAGCAACTGGCCCAATTCGGTCAAGCACCTTAAAAGGCCCATAATACTTCTTATCGAGCTTGTGAAAACCCCTATGGTGGCCCGTGACCAAGGCTTGTTGGCGTGGTCTGAGACGAACCATGACCAAGTCTCTGATGTTGAATTCAACATCCCTGCGCTTCTTATCTATTGAATGCTTCATAATCAATTGGGCCTTCTGAAGCTTCTTCCTTAATTCTCTAAAAATGGACTCCCTATCAGCAAGAAACTCATCCACAGCCTCCACCTTTGAAGTACCTGTGATATATTGCGGCCAGTCTGGAGGTTTCCGTCCAAAGGTGATTTCGAAAGGAGAGACACCAGTACCAGAATGGCGTGACGTGTTGTAAGACCATTCTGCCCAGTAAAGAAGTTTACCCCATGAAGAAGGCTTCTTGTGAACGAATGCTAGAAGGTACTGCTCAAGCACACGATTCAACACCTCAGTTTGCCTATCTATTTGGGGGTGATAAGCTGAGCTCATCCTCAGCTTCGTACCACTTAAACGAAACAACTCCTTCCAGAATTTACTGATAAAGAGTGGGTCTCTATCGGAAACCAAGCTCCGTGGCATGCCATGGAGTTTTCCGGTAATATTTATGAACAAGATGGCGACTGAGTAAGCAGAATGTTGGGTGGGTAGCATTCCCAGGTGTACCCCCTTTGAGAACCTGTCCACAACAACTAAGATGGTCGTGTGACCGTGAAATGATGGAAGGCCCCTAATAAAATTGAGAGAGAGATCCTCCCAAGGATGACACGGTACCGGTAACGAGCATAAGAGACCAACAACTTTCTTGGTCTCGAACTTAGTCTGCTGGCAATCCACACAAGCTGCCACAAAATGCTTCACGTCCTTTCTTACCCCTGGCCAATAAAAGTTCTCAGTGAGCCTGGCTAGTGTTTTCGCCACCCCCATGTGACCCCCTGTCGGAGTGGAGTGGTACTCTGTGAGAAGCGTTTGAATGAAAGGGATACCCTGTGGTAGCCAAATGCGATTTCCCTGCAAAATTAAGTCATTTGAAACAGAGTAATCAGGAAATGTTGCGGGATGTGTCTTGATGTTTTCTCTGAATTCAATGAAAGAGGCTTCTTGGTTTAATTACTTCTTTAGTTCTTCCAGAAACGTCAAGCAAGGGACTGATAATAATAACAGGGTGCTCTCTGTTGCCTCAGTTCTCCGAGATAAAGCATCAACCACTAGATTAGTGTTACCAGATCGATATTGGATGCAATAGTCTTACCCCATGAGCCTGGCTAAGTACATCTGCTGCTCTGGGGTTTGAATGACCTGAGTTAAGAGCTCTTTAAGGCTCCGATGATTGGTTAGAATGGTAAATTGATGCCCCAACAAATATTGTCTCCACCTCTTGACTGCGGTCGTAATTGCGCATAATTCCCTCATATAAGTCGAGGCTTGCAACATCTTGGGTGTGAATGGCTTACTAAAGAACACAATTGGATGCCCCTTTTGGGATAACACGACCCCCATGCCCACTCCGGACGCGTCCGTTTCCAAGGTGAACGTAAGAGTAAAATTTGGTAAGACAAGAACTGGAGCCGATATTAACGCAGTCTTTAGAACTCGAAATGCTTTATCGGCCTCGGCTGTCCATTCAAAAGGTTCCTTGGTGGTGACTTTTATCAGGGGAGCAACAATGGAAGCATATCCCCGTATGAACCTGCGATAAAACCCCGCGAGTCCTAGAAAGCTACATAAAGCTTTTGTAGTCATTGGAATGGGCCATTGATCAATTGCCTGAATTTTGGAAGCAATTGGTGCAACTCCTTGACCCGAAACCACATGACCCAAGTACTCTACTTGTGATTGTGCGAAGGAGCATTTAGAGAACTTGAGAATGAACTGGTTATGGAGGAGGGTCTCGAAAGCCTTCTCTAGGTGGATCAGGTGCTCAGACAAGGTTTGACTATATATTAAAATGTCGTCAAAGAAGACGATGATGAATCGCCGGAGATAAGGTTGGAAAATGTCATTCATTGTAGCTTGAAATGAACATGGTGCATTACAAAACCCGAACGACATCACCTTGAATTCATAGTGACCATGGTGAGTTCGAAACGCAGTTATAGCAACATCAGGTTCATGCATCCTTATTTGGTAGTAACCTTGCAGAAGATCGAGTTTCGAGAACCAATTGGCGCCTCCCAACTCATCTAACAACTCATCAATGGTGGGGATGGGGTATCGATCTTTGATAGTTATCGCATTGAGTGCCCGATAATCCACACAGAGGCGCCATGAACCATTGTGTTTCCTTACTAACAGAACAGGGGATGAAAAGGGGCTGATACTTGGGCAGATAAGGTCTCTCTCTAACATATCTTTGATTTGTCTTTCGATTTCATGTTTTTGGAAATGAGGGTATCTATAGGGTCTAACATTCACAGGCTCGGAGTGAGGTTGGAGATGAATGTGGTGGTCTGTGGGTCGAGAAGGTGGCAGGGATTGGGGTGGTTGGAACAGTGAGTTGAATTTGGTTATGAGAGGCTGTATTTCAGAAGGGAGGGTTGCAATGGTTGGGTTTGAAGGGGGCTTTGTAGTTGTAATGGCTATGTGGAGGTATGTATTTGCGCCATCCTTCCGAAGAAGACGATGAACCTGAGGGTGTGAGAGAAGACTCAAAGTAGAAGCATCATCCCCCTTTAATTCAACTAAATTTCCACCGTGGAAGAACTTCATGGAAAGGGTGTTGTAGTCAGTGAGAATGGGTCCGAGAGCCTTGAGCCATTGAACTCTAAGCACCAGGTTAGCACCACTTAAAGGAAGGAGGTGCAGATCCACCGTGAACTTCGTGTTCTGAATCCACACTGAGACTCCCTCGCAGAGCTGATCACAACTCAAATGCTAGCCGTTACCCACCATGACACTTAACGGATTAGTGGTGCGTGAAGATAGGCCCAATAACCTTGCTAACGGAGCTTGAATGAAGTTGTGGGTACTACCCCCATCAACTAAAATCACCACGGGGTGTTCATTGATATAGCCCAGTAGTCTCAGTGTCTTAGGGGCTGGGTGACCTGAGAGAAAGTGAATGTTGATTTGGGCCGGTGTTGGATTCGGGTCGTCGGGTGGGTCGGGTGGTTGGTCTTGGGTCACGTTGTCTTCATAAGGGGTGTCATCTTCATCCCCTATCAACAGGAATTCCCTAGACAGGCATTTGTGTCCGCGATGATACTTCTCATTGCAGGTAAAACAAAGACCCTTGTCTCTTCGTGAAGCTAATTTAGTTGGGAAAAGGCGTCTTAGAGGGATAGGGTTAGGGTTAGGGGGTGGTAGTTTCAAGGGTGTGGGAAGCAGGGTTGGGTTCTAAATCGAAGGGGAAATTGGAGGGCTCGAGAAAGTTAGGGGTGGGGAAGTGTTTGGGAAGGTTAAGGGTGAAGTGTGAGTGACCACGGGTGAGGGAAACGCCGGCCTAAACCTGTTACGTCCCTATCGACGAGCATCGAAGAGTTTCTCTTCTTGTAGACGAGCCAATCCAGCAGCCTGAGCCATCGTCAGCGGATGATGTGCTTGAACTTCTCTGCGAATCTTCGGAGATTGCCCCGAAACGAAGCAACTCAGTAGGAAATGGGAGGGTAAACCAACAACCCTATTCGCTAAGTCCTCGAACTCAGAGAAGTAAGCGCTGACTGTTCCTTTCTAGGTTAATTTGAATAATGCACCGGTGGGATCTTCATACGGTGATGGTGCAAATCTGGATTGCAGGGCTTGAAGAAAAATGGGCCAGGATGTAAACTACCCATTGCTCGTCATCCACTGGAACCAGGCCAGCGCACGACCGTCCATGTTGAAAGATGCAATGGTCAACCGTTCATGCTCTGGGGTCGCGTGATACTCGAAGAATTGGTTGATCTTGAAGATCCAACCAAGTGGGTCCGCTCCATCAAACCTGGGAACCTCGAGCTTCATGCGGTGTGGAGAAGAAGAGGAAACAGATGAAGGAGTGGCCGAGGAAGACGATGGTGAGTTACTGGTTGGTTCTGGTTTTTGCAGGTTACTGATGAGCTCGTCAATTTTGTGCGTGAGGTAATGCAAGGTATCATTGAGTGAAAGGGTGAGTTTAGAGATAGCTTCCTCCAAACGATCAGAATTAGCTTTAGATCGTGTGGAATCTGCCATACTTCTCTCAACGAGAGCACCAAAAAATGATACAAAAACTAGCTTTGGTTTAGAGGGTCCAGATCCTCCAAAGAGAAGTAATAGAAAGGAGAATATTGCTTTTCATTAGCTGCCCTATTACTTACCTGATATTCCTATTTATACTGGAATGGTACTAACAAAATGTGTAATTCAGTGCTTACAAGGTATAACGGAATTGTGAAATAAAGCTATAAGTGGGGTCCTAATGGTAGACAAGCATCAGACAAGGTTTGCCACATCAGCATAGGTTGTAATCCTTCAAATACGCAGGTGTTGTACTCTTCCTCTTGGGCCTGTTCTCTGCATAGTCTTGTTTTGTTGCATAATTCTGCTTTGCTGCATAATGCTGTTTTGCTTCGGCATATCCTTGTTGGCTATCATATTCATAATAAATTTTTTTATTATATTGAATGTCTGATATGTTAAAATTTATTTTTGTTTTAAATTTTAAAAATTAATAGATAGTATCATATTATTACTTAACTTAAAATAAAAATTTTGATATATCAAAAATTCAATACAATAAAAAAGTTTAATAATTACTTATCCAAAATAAAAATCGATCACTTATCAGAACCTAAAATATATTTAACCATTAAGTTAGCAGGACAAGCATGGAGATCGAAAGGGGTAGTCAAGTTTGTCAAGTTGAATCAATCTCACTTGACCAAAGACTAAAGAGTGAAGAGAAAGGAGACAAAGCATAGATGGGTACAATAATGCATGACTTTTTGAATATTGCTCCTTTATTTTGCAAAGCCTTAAGTTGAATATTATCCTCCTTGACCAGTAAGAAAGACAAATGTTTGGAAAGACCAAACTTAACACAAAATCGACATTACATTTCCTTGCACGCCGGCGAAGAACTAAACAATTGCATCCTGATTAAGATCACTAAACAGTTTTAACTTAACTGCAGGGTGTGACTTTTAATAAATTGAACCTTAAAAAATAGTTACTGCATAGGAGAAAATGAATTCAAGGATAATAATTTAATAAAGCAATTTCAAAATAAAATAATTCATTATTCTATCCATAATTTAAAGAGTTTAACATGAATATATAAATTGTAACTTTTTTTCTTACATCGCCAGTTAATAAAAAATTATATTTTAGATGATTTTTAAAATAATTATTATAAAAATAAATTAATTAATTATAGTTTATATAGCATAAAAAATCTTTACACTTGGTACATGTATTATTTATTTTTTCCGTGAATTTGATATTTTCTAATCAAGAATCAAAGACTAATATCTTAAATTATTGAAAATTATTTGGAGTTTGTTTGGATGAGGGAAAAAAATTTTAAATTCTAAGAATTTTAAATATTTCAATTGAAATTTTTTTATTTTCAAAATTTTGTGTTTGGATAAAAGAATCAAAATTGTGAGAGTAAAAGAAAATAAATGCAAAGAAAAGATATTGTTGATGTGCTTCCAAAGAGAATAATACTGATGTGACATGAGGAATCACATGGGAATCGAGACATGATGACGTACACCACCACACGACGATTGCTTCCGTGACTAGCGGGTGCAGTTTTGCGTGTTCCCTCATGCCCGATCAACTCTCCGCGAGCTTAGACGGTATTTCTTGAAGAAGAGGATCATCAGCGTGAAGGAAAAGTCACGAGTTTGAAAATGAAATTTCGAGAACTTTTAAGTAGAAGAGAAGATGAAAGTTATAAAGAAAATAGACACGTGTTAGAAGGTTCTTCTATCAAAAAGAAAATTTCAATTTCTCACATTTTAGAATGAAATTAAAATTCCACATTTTTAGTTGTTTAAAATTCTATTTTAAAATTTCAAAAATTTAAATTCTTCGTAAAAAAATTCAAATAATTAATTTTAGATTAAAGAAATTTAAATTCTATGATAAATTACTTTTTTCAATTAAAATTCTCTATTTAAACACACTCTTAAAGAATTTACAACTTAAAAATATTTGTTTATCCCCAAATAAATCTAAAGATTGAAACATAGATCACATGCTTCTTTGTTCTAACCTCATGTGGGAAATACTCAAACATGATTCTTAAGATAAGTGCAATTAATCTAATTGTTAATGTCATTAACGCATAAACAATTATTATTAATAATTTATTAGTGCAGTCCATTGCTCTTAACTTGTTCCTTTCTAGATAAATCTCCAATGAAAAACAAAGGAAGTGTCAACTGCACATAGTGCAACCAACAAGCAAACAAAAAACAGAAAAACAAGAACTACCTGTCCGATGAAGCTGCTGACTCTTAAACCACTTCAATCCATTTTTAAACACACATTCTCGTCTCTCTCTCTCTCTCTCCTTACATATATATATATATATATATATATATATATATATATATATATATATATATATATATATATATATATATATATAACAGTAACTCCACATCCATCAGAATCATAAACCAATAGCATTCAAACACAAGCAATGCCTCGTACCAACACCATCACAATGACAAAACTAGAACCAACACTCTTTTTACTACTACTTTTCATGTTGTCATGCCTAATAACAGTGAACAATGCACACTCAACAACCATAATCAACTTGTGGCCAAAACCAAGAAACCTCACGTGGGCCCCACCATACCAAGCCACCTCATTGCCTCCACATTCACCATCACCACCTCAGCTCCCCACCACAACAAACACCTCTCCGCCGCTGTCGCCCGATACCAAAACCTCGTAAAATCCGAACACCACCACCCACTTGTCCCCTCAGGGGCGAACATCTCCACAAACATTCCTCCACTGAAGTCTCTCATCCTCACTGTCCTCGATCCCAATGCAGGACTCGTCCACGACCCTCTCCGTTCTCCCTTCCTTGGCCACCCTCACTGCAAAGACCACGTGGGGCGCCATGCGAGGACTGGAGACATTCTCCCAGCTTGCATAGGGCAACCCTACGTGCGTTGCAGTGGGGGTGCAGGTGTTGGATTCCCCACTCTACGCTCACCGTGGTATTATGTTGGATACTTCAAGGAACTATTTTCCAGTGAAGGACTTGTTGAGGACAGTGGAAGCAATGAGCATGAACAAGCTCAACGTGTTCCATTGGCACGTCACGGACTCGCAGTCTTTCCCATTGGTGCTTCCTTTGGAGCCTGCCTTGGCTGAAAAGGGTGCTTATTCATCTCACATGGTATACTCACCTGAGGATGTGAAAAGGGTTGTGGAGTTTGGTCTTGATCATGGGGTTCGAGTTATGCCTGAAATTGACTCACCTGGTTAGTTCAATTTCACTTTACTTTTTATGTTTGATTGATTTTCTTTTCTTTTCATTGTTTAGTTGGTTTGTGTTTGTTTCCTTATTTGGGGCACAAGTTGCGTTAGAAAGATTCCAGCTTCAACAACAATGCTAAATTAGTGAATTAATTGACATGTGTTTGATTACTCTGCCTGTTTCTTTCTTTCTGTATGTTTGTCACTTCAAGGAATTAACGAGTTGTGTGTAAATAGCAATGCTGGATTCATTAATTAATCATAATCTCCGTGTAAAGTTGCATCAGATAGTCTACTACTTGTTTAATTTTAATAAATTCATACATCATAGATTTATTTATTTTTTCATCAGAACCATGTTCCAGTAAAACCCAGCTGACATTTTTTGGTTTGTGAGGTTTCAGTGTTAATTGTGTTTGTCAAATCCAATTGGCGAAGTTAGAACTTGTGTATAACTATATATAAATACGAGAATGAATAAGATTTTTTGAAAAATTTGTGTATATCGACATTCAAAAATTGTGTTTGTTTCTATCGGTGGCAGTTTTTGGAAGGGTTATGTTATTTATTTAGACAGGCAGAATAACAGATAAAGAGGGGGATATGTGTTTCTAAACAAAAGCAAGAATCACACTAATTATTTCTTCTCCCCCTTATGTTGCTTTTTGTGTCGTTTAAGATGTTCGTTTCTGAAATGTAGGAATCTGTTTAATCAATATGTGCATTATCTCCAAAGTCCAAACACTGATGGAGTTTGATACCAAATTTTTATGTTGAAATATCTCAAACATCAATTGGAACTGCTTGATCCAGGAATTGAGTTCTAGCAAGGCCATTTTGCCTGCACTTTAGCTTACCACCCCTCTCCCCAAACCAGATTATACACCTCCTTTGTAACCAAAAAAAATTGTTAAAGTTTAGATCTTGATTCTGATCAACAAAGCAACTTTTTATACTGAAGAAGAGTCTGAGCTGTTATCCTAGATCTTAGATCCTGAAACAAAGACTGGAATCTTACTTTTATATGCTGACTTGGGGGGCCCCTACTTCTGTTGTGATCCTTAGTGTCTCTGCTGATAAGGCAGAAACATTGTCTGTTGTGATCCTTACGTGTTTTTGGTCTTGTTCTCTAATTAGTTGAAGTTAATTTCACCTCAATAAAGGTTTGCAATAAAAGCCAACATACATTTCTGATGTAAAACTCTAATTCTGATCGGAGAATAATGAAACTGTAATTAAGTTTTGTCCTATATTAAATATTATAATCATAAGGCCAATTAACAAATTAATTAGGGCTTTTGTATATGCCCAAGTTTCAAATACTGTTTTCAAAGTGTTACTTATTCTTAGAATTATGATGATCATTGATCGATAAAAATCACATAATGGCAGGGCACACTGGATCTTGGGCTTTAGCCTACCCTGAAATTGTAACATGTGCCAACATGTTCTGGTGGCCAGCGGAAGGTGATATACTTGCTGCAGAACCAGGAGCAGGTCATTTGAACCCTCTAAACCCCAAGACTTACCAAGTCCTAATTAAAGAATGTAATACGTGACACGACCACATTGTTCCCCGAACCATTTTACCACTCAGGTGCTGATGAAATTGTACCAGGTTGCTGGAAAACTGATCCCACAATTCAGAAGTATCTATCAAAGGGTGGAACTCTCAGCCAAGTTCTTGAGAAGTTCATCAACAACACTCTCCCTTTCATCGTGTCCCTCAACCGCACCGTCGTCTATTGGGAAGATGTTTTGCTGTCTGAAACAGTCCATGTGCCATCCACAATTCTTCCCAAGGAGCATGTGGTTTTGCAGACATGGAACAATGGACACAACAACACCAAAAGGATTGTTTCTTCGGGGTACCGTGCCATTGTGTCGTCATCAGACTTCTACTATCTGGATTGTGGCCATGGTGGCTTTGTGGGGAATAACAGTATCTATGATCAGCAAAATGGGGGTGACAAAGACAATGGTGGCTCTTGGTGTGGACCTTTTAAGACATGGCAAACCATATACAATTATGATATAGCATATGGGTTGAGTGAGGAAGAAGAAAAGTTGGTTTTGGGTGGGGAGGTGGCACTGTGGACAGAACAAGCTGATTCAACTGTTTTGGATGGAAGAATTTGGCCAAGAAGTTCTGCATTGGCTGAGTCATTGTGGTCAGGAAATAGGGATGAAAAGGGTATGAAGAGATATGCAGAGGCCACAGATAGATTCAATGAATGGAGAAGCAGAATGGTAAGTAGAGGAATAGGTGCTGAGCCCATTCAGCCACTTTGGTGTGTTAGGAACCCTGGAATGTGCAACACTGTTCACTAAGTGTAGTTGCATTCTTCCTTTGTCATGAAAAGGAAGAAAAGAAGGAAAAAAAAAAAGCTATTCAAGGAAAACCTTTTCTCTTACTTTTAATTTGGTCTATAGTGTCCAACAACTTTGTAGGGCTCCTGAAAACCTATTGTTTTGTGATGAGTGATTGTAATTGTCATTGGTCTAGGTTGATAATTGGGTTGGTTGATTAAAATATTTATTTATTTTGAAAAATAAAAAAGAAATAAAAATTATCCAAACAAATACAATTCAAAAAATTAAATATAGGGGCAAATGTTATTTAAGGAAAAAAAAAGTGATTTTGGTATGATAAACTAACTTACACTGTTTGGTTCAAAATGCTAACTAACATAACTTTGCCTCAAATATTGATAGATACAAATGTAATAGCAAGAATATGTTTAATGGATTATATTAATCTAAAGTGGAGTCTATGTTTAAGAGGGTAAATGCACCATTGATAATAATAAATGATTTAAATCGTTACCATTAATTTAAATTTATCATATTAGTGTTGTTTTTCTATAAATAAAAATATATCATTATTTATATTGTTGTTTTTACCAGCATGGTTATTATCAATATTGTTTTCCTTCCACCATCACTGTTATCACTTTATCTTCTAAATTAAAGACTGTAATTTAGAAACATCAAATCCATATTTCATAGATTAAGATTTTGACACTTCATGAAGTACACATGTTTGGGATAGAGATTAACTTTAAGAAATTATTGTTTATTATTTAAAACTTTTATCAGAAAACTGAAAAAAAAATACAATAATTGAACCAAACACGCGTTTTTGTCAACCTGTCACACACTACTACAACTCCGCTATCCTTAATAACCTTCTATCACAAACATTGAAACACAAGAATCAAGTGGTTTAAGCTCAAATTCACGCAATGTTAATGCACTAACAAAGCCAGGTTTAAGTCAACCTTTAATTTCCCTTCTGATAGACGAGAGGAAGTCCCACAATGCCCACTTTCCTCCTCTGTTGGTGATGTCAAAGACAAGACAACTAAATACTTTTTTTCACACGGAATGAGGATTGATAACCACCAAATCTCTAACCACTCATTAATATATGTGTTGATATGGAAGGAAACCCATCCTTAACAAATTTATGTGAAAATCTTCTAGTGACACCCAAAACCCAAAAAACATTAAAAAAAAAGTAAATACTTTAATCAATCATGTTGAATATTGTCTGATAAAAAAAATGTTGAATACTTATCTAGTACCACTACTAAAAAGAATGGCTTTAATATAAGTTCAAACACAATTGTTTCAGTTTAATTACTAATTTCATAAAAAAATTATGTAAGTATTTACTCTTGTGAATAATAATCCTATTTAATTCAAATAAAATTATCTTCCATAAAAAAAAATACCTATCAAAAGTGAAGAGAAGGTGGCCATGATTCCTCCCCCAATTTTTAAAAATGTACTTAAGTTACTATTAAAAAATATTTTTATGGTCCCCTAAAATTTAAAATAAAATTATTAAAAAATGATATATGAAAATTACTATGTTAATTGAATCCTGGAAAGAGAAAAAAAGATAAATATAAATATGATAAATAATATGATTTGATAGAGAAAGAGAGATAAAAAAATTATAAGTGTTAATTGTGTGTTTATTATGTTGACGTATCCCTATATAATTACTCAAAATTATTTTATCCGTCCAATTTATTTCTTTTCTTTTTACATAATTTTTTATATAATATTATTTTTGTACTTAATATAGTTATATATATATATATATATATATATATATATATATATATATATATATATATTTATATTAAATATTAGATACATATTATTTTTTTCCCTTGGTTTCCTTGAACTGAATTTTTTACTATGCCCCGACGACAGCTAAGGTCTCTAAAAAAAATAATTTTTAACTTCAAGTTTTTCAATAAATTATTAGCATAAAACAAATATTTCTTTGCTTTCTAGAGTTCCCAGAAACAAATTAACAAAACCTTCACACTCCCGTATGAACCCATAAAAGAAAAACTTCACTCCCATGACTACGTCAATTTTCCTCTATCTCTCTACGCATTCTAGAAAGAAGAAACCTCGTAACATTAACGTTACACGACACGACCCATGTGCTTTCTTTTTTCTCCTTTTCGTTCAACTATATATATTTCTTTCTTTGTCACACTTCCAAACACAACAACAACGGTGATTACTTAATTAATTGTTATTTCCGTCATGAAACGCTCCGAAGAATTTGAGTTCGAGTTTCCGGCAGCTGTTTATGTTTCCGGCGGCGTCCCCAACGACGTCGTTTTCTGCGGCAAAGTCATGACTCGCCGAACCGAAGGTGAAACCCGGGCACTGTTGAGGTCGGAAACTTCCAACGGGTTCATGGCGTGGCTCCGGTCGCCGTCCGGGAGGGAGAGCCGCCGGTACCGGAGGATCGAGAGTTGCCGGAGACGATATAACGGAATGTTTGGGACAGTGATGAAGTTTCCATTGCAAATGGAGTTGAGTGACATTAAGATGAGGCAGGAGCGGAGGGAGCTTCCTCCGACGATGCCGAAGGTAGCGGCAAAGGGCGACGGCGGAGAGAGTTGCTGGGAACTGGTCCAGCCGTTGAGGCGTCGGGGAACGCTCAAGAATGCATTGTTTGGATGCCTTGTTCCCGTTGTTTAGGATTTTTTTCCTTTTCTTTTATTTATCTACTTCCTTACTTATTTTAGTGAATTTCTTATTTATTTATATAGTGTTTCGTAATACCACTGTTCTAAAATAAATATTTGTTACAAATAATTAAGAAAGTAGTTAAATTGTGCATGGAGAGAATGATCATCCTGTAGAAGAATGAGAATCGTTAATTTCAACGATTAGATCAAAATAAAAGATTAAAATTAAAATATTTTAAATTTAAATTAAAACTTCATTTAATTATAAATCTCCATAAGATTTACCAAACAAAAAATCAAGTATTTTAAAGATTTAATTTATGACTATAAAATATCTCAAATTTATCATCAATGTGTTTATCATAAGTGTCATGTTCACCACTGTAACCACCACCACCACCACCATGATCATTACTTACTGTCGTCACCACCCTTAACATGATTGTTGTCGCCGTCATGACTACTATCGTCATTGCCGCCGTCACTCGTGGCGGCGATCATGGTAGTACTGGTTATAGTGGTTACGATCTTAATGTAAATTAAATATTTAAGATATTTAATTTTTTGTTTTAATAATCTTATGAAAATTTTATGGTTAAATGAAGTTTTAAGTTCAATGTAAATATTTTAATCTTAGTCTTTCATTTTAATTTAATGGTTGTAATTAGTCATTCTCATTCTCACATAAAACAACCATTCTCACATGATACAATATATATATATATATATATATATTAGGACATTACAAGTTAGAGTATTATAGATGAGGGGCTTATATAACAACCATTGGATTAAAATAATGCTACTTTAACCCACTGGGCATGACTCTAAGTTTATCCCATGTCTATTGTTTCTTGTTTTCGTGCCTCTCGCGCAAAATAGATTGCGTTTAGAAATTCTACATGAAATTGATATACCAATTCTTGTAGAAGCAAGGCTTCAAGAAGATGTTTTGATGATATCAAAGGAACGCACTTTTCAAGTTTTATTCAATCTAAGAAATCCAAGATATATGATCAAGAAAACCTCCAGAATCTTCCAAGTTGAAACATCAAAAGGTTTGGCCAAAGGATTTGATTTGAATTGTTTTTAACAGAGATTTACTCTTTGGTAATCGATTACCAGAGACTGTAATCGATTACCAGTGGCCAAAATGCTTTCTAAAAAGCTTTTAAATGTTTTAGAAAGCATGTAATAGTGGTTTGGAACGTTTTAAAACAGCCATAAGAAATTTGAATTTAAATTTCAAAGTTGTGTAATCGATTACAATAAGTTTTATTGTAATCGATTACTAGTGTTTAAAAATTCAAATTTCAAATGTGAAGAGTCATAACTCTTCAGAAATAACTGTGTAATCTGTGACACCCTCTACCCCTCATCTATATACTAACAAAGGAATAAAAATTCAAATATTAATTAAAAGTATTTTTTTTTACATTTGTAAATACAAGTTTTTCAAAGGGATAAAAAGCTCACATTCACTTTCTTCTACATCATATTCAAACTTGTCCAAATAAATAATAAAGTTATCTCGGTTTAAGCAAGACCGTCTAAGACTTCATACAATTAATATAAAACCCTATATCCCAATGCCACATCCTATCAGAGCGTTGTGTCTCGACGTCCTTCAGCACAAGGTTCCTTAAATCAATTCACCTAGTCGTCTGCTCCCCCGAACACAAAGTTCAAGATCATCACAGGATCCAAATACAAACAACACACGGGGAGTGAGTTATCACATTCCTAACTAATAGAGAAAGAGGACAACTAGATATACATATCATATAAACTAAATAAAATTTACTTACACATAATTTACGTAATTCCACCACTTTGTCATTCAAAGTTCACTTTTCATTCATCAATCATACTTTTCAATCATCAATCACATTACACAAAAATCACATTCTCTGATCAAGACATAATAACACATCAATTTCATAATAAACAATTAGCAAGCGCATGAGACAGTTATGCTAAGACTCAAGCCTATATGCAATGTGGTACCATGTCAGTGAAAAACCACCCTGGGGCGCTTAGGAGTACATAACAAGACACACCACACAATGGGTTTGTCAGGTCACTCTCACTAAGTAAGATCATAGGGAGACCAGTCAGGGTCACGATGTTTTGCGAGAATGCTCCAACCATATGGGATCAGCATAGGCTTAAAGGAGCACTCAAACCCGGTGACCCCCAAGGCCTACACTCCGAAGAGTCTGTCAGGGCCTCTCCCTCCTGATTCTGGTCCAACCCCTAAAATCATTTTAGCACACAGACACTGCTAGTGAATTATACAATACCCACGACCTCACACTCGTGTCTTAAGCATGTACAACATATTGCGCTACAATTTAACACTGGTTCCTAAATAGGAAACCTACACTTTCTCTTTAACACTGCGCATTTACACTTTTCTCAAGATAACACTGGTCGGGTTATTGTACAATTCACAGCTTACAACACAAATAATGTCACATCAAGAGTTAATCACACACTTATTCACAACCAAAACTCATTCACAATTTCACATCTCATAATGTCACAATCCACCATCACATGTTTTCACATATCTCACAATTCAACACATGTTTTACTTTACACTTTTACTCAATCTCAATAACAATATTATAATCTCAAGGCAACATATCATTCCACAATTCATCACATATTTCATTTATAAGCGCTGCTCATGAGTTATACAATATCACGACCTCACACTCATGTTTCAAATATGTTTAACACAAATGCGCTACAATTTAACACTGGTTCCTAACTAGGAACCTACACTTTCTCTTTAACACTGCGCATAAACACTGATCGGGTTATTGTATAATTCATAGCTCACGATATAATTAATGTAACATCAAATGTTAACACATCCACTTATTCACAATCGAATATCATGTCCACACTTTAACATCTCATAACATTCTCAATGATATTCATAATGTACAGCATACACATGTTCGTAAAATTTAACCATAATATTCTCAAACTCCAACACTTAATAATTTTTGGAATCATACTATAACACTCTACAATATTATTTACATAAATTATTAATATAAATAACTACCTCTATATATGTAAACTAGCATACATCATATTAAATCACAAATTTCAAAGTAAGCTTTCAATGCACAAATTCTAAATAATTATATGAACACTTTGGTCAGTTTCAATTATGATATTAATTTTTTAATTTATATATAAAAACCTAAACAGCAAGAAAAAGAGAAAATACAAAATCAATATCTCTCTCTAAATTTCTCCTTACTTTATTTTATCAATTCATATTAATTAGAAAAAGTACTCAATTTATAGGGTCCACGCTCAACATAATAACATATCAATTTCACAACAATTGGTCTGTCAAACATATATAATTCATTGTAATAATTATAAGGATAAAATGAAATTGCAAAAACACTCAAAAACCCATTCCAATTGATATCTCTAAGGATCCCTACACATGTTCTCACTAGTTTCCAATTGTGAATAACTCATCCCTTACTTCTAAGCGGACTCACTTGTCTTCCTACAACGATAGCGGCATCTATAGTGGTTCCCTGAGATTCCTCAAGTTTTTCCTCCGACTGCTCCGATAGAATTCTCGAACGTCAGAGAAACGAATAAGAGATTGAAGCCTCCGCTTGTACTGTCTTCATGCGATTCCTTTTTCTCCCACCATGAATATTATCTCGCAAATCCCAACGGTGAGAGTGTGCGAAATTGAAGTTCGAGCAACATATCCAAATTTCATGAAAATCCAACGGTTAAAGAAACCGGGATCGTAGTTTTACCGAGACAGTTTTGGGTTTCTGCGGGAAAATAAAAAACTACAATGCGAAGGGTTTTCCTCTAAGCTCAGACATTATTTTACAATTCCCAACGGTGAGAATGCTAGAAATTGGGTTGCGAACGTGTTGCTCAAATTTCACGACGATCCAACGGTGAATGAGTCCAAGATCATTGTTTTTCCGAGACAGGTTTTGTGGGCTGCGAGAAAAAGAAAGGGTTTTGAGAGGAGAAGGGAAAAAACGAAAATGAGAGGCAGAGGAGGCTGATGAGTCAGTCTGAAAAACCTAGCATGTTGCTATTTATAGCTAGGGGCATTTACGACCTATTATTTACTCTATTTATTTATTTTTATTATTTTTACTAAAAATTCTTAAATTTATTTATGAAAAAAATGGGATGTTACATAATCGATTACACCATTATGGTAATCAATTACCCGTAAAGATTTTCGAATATAACTCCCAACAGTCACATATTTTCAAATGTTTTTGAATGATCATCAAAGGTCTATATATAAGTGACTTGGGCCACAAAATCTTCTCAGAGTTTTTACTGACTAAAAAGTCTTATCCTCTCAAAAGATTAAAATTGTCTTATCTTCTAAAAATTCCTTGGTCAAACACTTGTGAGATTCAATAAGGAATTGAGTGCTTCATTGTAAACATCTATCTCTTTCAAGAGAGACCATCTTCTTCTTCCTCTCTTTCTAATCAAAGGGCTAAGAGATTGAGAGTCTCTTGTTGTAAAGCATTTGAACACAAAGAAAGGGTTGTCCTTGTGCGTTTCAGAAATTGTAAATGATTTGTGAGATAGTGGAACTCCCAAGCGGGTTTCTTGGGAGCTGGACGTAGGCAACAAACTTTGCCGGATCAGTATAAAACTGTGGTTGCATTCTCTCTTCCCTCAAACAGTTTTGTTTATTGTTGCTTATTATTTCTATTTAGTAAGTTTAATTTGAATTATTATTTAGAAATTCATTTTAAAAGGAATCTTGGGACTTGGGTCAAAATTTGTATAGAAATTTTAATTGAGGAATAGTTTGTAAAATCTTAATTCAACCCCCCTTCTTAAGATTTTTGAGGCCACTTGTCCAACAATTCTTTCCTTGCAACAACACGATCTGATTCTTAATTTACTTGATCTGCAAATGTGATCTCATTCACCAATGGTTGTTGCATGAGATCACAATTGTAGATCAAGTATATTAAGAATTAGATCATGTTGTTGTAGGGAAAGAATTGGTATATTTCAACTTCAAGTAGAATTTTTGAACACAATCTATTTTGTGCGGGAGGCACAAAAATGAGAAGTAGTAGTAGACGTAAGATAAACTTGGAGTGATGCACAACAGGTTAGAATGGGGTGCATGAAATATGTTTTTTTACAGAAGATTGTATGTGTGTGTGTGCGTGCGTGCGTGTATATGTGTGCGTGCGCGTGTGTGTGTGTGTCATGTTCAACCAATTAAACTAAACTCTATTGATATAGTATATGAATTGATAATGTAAAAAAATATTTATGGAAATGGCCGGGGCAAGGCCAAGCCCTACCTAAGCGTGACCTAGCCTATTTAATATTTCTATGCCTCAATCATGGGCCGGTAACTAGAAATTAAATTTAATTAATTTTGGGACTACTCTTTTTTTCTTCTTCTACAACTACGTGTATTTAGTTTCTAAGAAATCAGCAGTCCCTTTCACCTTGTACTGGCTACTTTAAAAGCATTAGTCACTACTTTAATATTTCTATGTCTAAACAATGATGAACTCTTGCCTTTTGGAATAACTTTAAAATACAACAATCACCGGATAGTGCATGGTGTGATAGTAGTGGGTGGATTGGGTTTTCTCTGAAAGCAAGGCAAAATGCAAGGTAAGGGAGAAAGGAAGTTATATGACAAATTGACAATTGATAGAGGTAGGTACAACTTAGGTGATTATCTTGTTTCAAAGGAGGTGCTGCCGAAGAGACATAGTTGGTGTTGTAGAAGGAGAGAGTTGTGGTGATCAGTGGCACATTGATAATAATGTGGCTTGATTATATTATGGCAACAACATGGTGTGTAAAGGTTTTGTAGTACGTATAACTTAGGTCATTGCTTGGAACTTGGAAGAGTGGGGGCAATTTCTTTTTTGGACGAATTGTAGACTCGATGTTTACATTGCACACGTACTGGTCCAAATCCAAACAGGTTAAGGCCCAAACTTAAGGTCTTGTTTATATATTTAAAGAGAAAAAAAAAGAGACAATATGTCTGGTGGCAATGCTGGACATTGGATGCAAGTATAGTACCCATGTGGGGGTAATAAAGTTTGGAGTTTCTCCTAACAAGTCATATATAAAATTCTTGTTCAACAGTCTCGTAGGAATTAAAATCCAAACCGATCTTAAGACAAATTGTAAATCAATTAAAAACATCACAAATCAATGAAAATTGATTCTTTTTAAACTCTTTTTGGATATTTTTTGTATAACCAAATTACAGATGTTATTTTTAAAATCAAATCAATCCAAACCTAACTATATACATTAGTGTTCTATTATAAATATTAAATTAATTTATACCGTTCCTTGATTTGTAATTGAGATGCATAATTTACTTGTAGATATTACAAAACAGTGTATTAAAGAGTAGTTCTAGTACATAATTTACCTTTATGTTAAAAAATGAGCATGCAGAATATTGTTAAATAATAGTAAAACAAGTAATTTTCAACTAAAATGTTTTATATAGAAGGATAAAAAAGGAAAGTTTATTATTCATATCAATGCAATATAATAATTATATAAATTTAGTTAATAATTAATTTTACATTATATTAATAAATTAAAAAAAATATTAAACCAAACCAAATCAAACAAAAAAAATAGTTTGGTTCGAATTTGATATTATTTTTAAACAAAATTAAACCGTATGGCATGTTAACTTTATGTTTCATTTGGATGAATTTTTTTGTTGGTAAAAACCAAACCAAACCTTACCGTAAATATCCTTATTCATAACCATAAAGAAATATGTAAGGCATCCTTGGTTCGCATGGTAATTGTTATAAGACAATTCCATAAGAGATTGGTCCCAATAAAACGACTGATAAATTGAGTCTATATAACAATCTGATATAAGCTCCGCATTACCACCCAGTCAACATTACTATTGCTGGTACCAACAAATATGCTAATCAATTAGTTCTTCTTGTGCAGGAAAAAAAAAAAAAGAAGTTTTCTTAAGAGTTGTACTTTTTTCAGCCCTTCGACTCAATTTATTTGTGATTTATGGTAATTTGCATATTTTAAAAGAAAAAATAAATTAATGTAACAATTCTCATAATAAAATAATCTTATTTGTCTTCAAATAAAAAAAAAAGAGACCGAATAAAAAAAAATCTTATTTGACTTGTGTACATTCGTTGAACATGATTTAAGAGCCTCACCTCTTAAGTTTCACGTTATCTTTGCATGTACTTACTTGTGTTATAGTAAATACAACGTAGTACCTTAATTTTTTCACGTGATCTTGTTACTTTTTCGTGATTATTGCCGCATGTAGATCTAAAGAAAGTGATAGACCAAGACAAGTTGGGTTATCAAAGACAAGGTATATGGAGAAAATTGGAAAATATGAAGATAAGGATAGAGCCGTACGTAATATATATTAGAAAAAAAAATCCTAGCTTACTTCAAGCTCCAATTCGATCTTCGCATCAAATAAAATCTTGTCAAATTTTGTGAATACGTAAAGAAAAGAGAAAGAGGGAGAGATAAACACAAGATTTTACGCATACTAATTAAATATATCATGTTGAATTTTTATATAAGAGAATTTGTTAACATTTTGAGAAGAGTTATTTAAATTTTTACGTAGAAACAGTAACAGAATAAAGAAGAATGAAAGGAGACGGACAGAAATTAAAGAGAAGTCTGACTGTATTATTCCAAAATCCAATTCTGAAGTCTGAACCCCATTTTACAATCTGAATCTACCCTTGCATATATATATTGACCTGAAACTAATTACTAATATCTGTTGAATTATATTGTAACAATTGACTACTATACTTATTATTCTTCTCACTTAGTCTGCATAATCCATACATGAAAATACATCATGATCATAACTTTGCAACAACTTCAATTTTCTCCAGCATCTCACTCAAAACGCCATCACTTTGCATTGTTCAATTATATAATGGTTTCAATTTAAAGCAGCAACATTTTTCAGCATTCTTAAGATTTTAAATATTCTGCCGGAAATTGGAAACTTTGAGAAGTTGAAAGAGATGAAGATGACTAACAACAATTCATTATCTTGCACGATTCTGACTGGAGGTTGTTGGATAGAGGATTTTGAAAGTTTGGAGATAAGGATAAGGGCAGTAAGGACAATGTATATATAAAAAAGTTAAAAGAAAATATGGACAGATTTTTAAATGACATGTCAAATTTTTACAGGTGAGAACAAGCATTAAGATTTTAGACACAAAGGAGACAAGTGATTTGAATTTCATGGTCCCTAGTGTACTTATCAAATAATTATGCCTTTTAAATATACATAATTAAGAGTTTTTTTGGGTTGATGGAAAGTATTTTTTTATTTTATTAGAAATTAATCCTTGATTTATTGTAAAAAAATTAAATCTTTCCCATCATGATGTATTTTTCATTCAAGACTTGATTATAGGATTTCACTTTCATTTGACTTAAACCAATAACATGCTTAAATATAACCTAGAGTTCGTTGATCTCCAGGTTTAATCGTCTCTCTCTATATAAATTTTAAAAAAATCTGTCTCTTAATTAAATTTCGATATTAAAAGATTAATCTTTAACTCTAGCTAGTTATACCTAATTACTCATACACCTAAAATACATGGGTCCATGCAAAACTCGACATTGCAGTTTGTTTTCTACCGCGCGCAAGGAATCATTAGCATTCAAAATGATAAAAAAAATAAAAGTTGAAAATTTTTGGAATCATTGAACTAAAACTACCACATGTGATAGTGTTCCTAGATCGCAGGGTGGTGCAATTTAAAAAACCTTGATCAAGGCATGTGAGTCCCGCGTCTAGAAATAGTATGAACCCTACAATTCATCAACAGTGAACGCCATTGATAACAATTTCAATTTTGGAAACATCTCGGTTATTCTTTATATATTAATAGTAGATTCAGATACACTTTTACTCAAACTAATATGAAAAATATCAGAAATTCTGTAACATTTAGTATATCTCAATACTGGACTTTTTTTTTCTTAACTATCTCCTTCTTATTGACCTTTCTGACATGACAATACATAAAATAATCTGGTTAAAAATCACATATAAGTTTTTTTTTTTTTGAAAAAAAAACCCTTCAATTTTCTCCTCCACAGTTACATGCAGGTGTGTCATCATATTTTTTCTAGTTCAATTATTTGGTGTTACTATTTATTTACTTATTTTGCTCAATTTTATCTAACTATTAATAAACAGTTCAATATGATTCGTTAATTTAAAAATGATCCAATTTAATCCTTTATTTATTTTTTTAAAATGCAATTTGGTCATTTTTTACCAAATTGACATAACTACGTTAGAAGTTATGATTGGATGGAAAAGACCAAATTATATCATTTTTTTTAAAATTTAAGGAAATTGATTTAAAAATTAAGTGACTAAATTGAACTATTTATTAATAGTGAGACCAAATTGAACAAGATTAACAAATAGCGGGATCAAATAAATAAATAAGTATTTTTTATGTACAAAGATATCGCCACATATTAGTCTAATTAAACAATTTAATCATTAAATTATTAGTTTTTAAAAATTATCACTATATATAAATCCTCCAATCTTTGTCATTAAAATAGTCCATATATACAACCATGTATGAGGAGGGATTACATTAGTCTAAGAGTAACTCTAATTTAGAATCATTAGATTAATTAATTATTAGAATAATTAGATTTCAAGAGGCCTCTCATTTTTTCCTCATCCCAGCCACTTCATCCATAGACACCACCTTGACACCAATGTTGACCAAAGGTGGGTGTAAGAAAGCGAACAACAGGTTGAAAAAGAGAACGAGAGAGTGAGTGTAAGAGAGAATGCACGTGAGAATTGAAGGTGGGGGTGCAGAGAAGGTAAGCACTCATTTGAGGTCATGGGTTAGTAGGTAAATATGTTTAGTACCCCTTTGAGATTGATTGACTTTTGGAGAAATATTTAAAGTGCAAATGTTGCTCCTCTAACTCAGGCACAATGTATGGCTATATGAGTGGAAGATCCATATGTAGTTGGTAGGTAAGAGCCTTCTGTGTTAGGCAACTTAGGGTAAAAAGCAGGAAGAAAATATTTAAATTACTTTTTATCTAACTGAGTTTTATTCGCCACCCAAACACCATCACTATCCTGTGAATTTTCCACTGAATTCGGGTTAGACATATATAAGAGCATTATCTATGCCCCTCAGCCTGCTCAAAATCCTCTTCTTCTCATAGAAAATATTTCCAAAGGTGCTTTTGTTCTACTCTCGAAGATCGCCACGAAAATTATCAATAAAATCTGACCAAGAGGAGTTTGGAACCCAACACTGTCTCACAAAATTGGAGAAATCAAGGTGAGTTAACCAGATAGCTCCAAAGCAAAAGGGTCTCCTCGCCCTATCTTGGAACACCTTGCTTCTGCACTTACTTCTCTTTCTACGCCAATCAAGGTTCTTTCTTATTTTCTATTTTAATCGCGGTTAATTGGTAAGATAAACCATAGTCTTTGTGGATACAATATTTTTATTACTTGATGAGAATCGTACCCTTGTAGTATCTCACATTAATTAAGTAACCACTTAGCGCATGTCAACGCGTTGCACTTATGCAAGAAAGCTCAAGCAACGCATATTGTAAGGCAATACTACCTAAATAACACCTCTTTGCCTTTCACACCTGGTATGCCATCAAATGAACCCATCCCTAAGGCCACATGGACTAGTATACACTTGTCTTACCATTTTACATGGCACACCACCTGGGGAAGGAGACAACTATTTTAGACTATGTAATTTGAAAAGATCTTCAAGGATCTTAATTACACAAATTTATCTACAATTTACAAAGGAAATTACCAAAACAATTCCAATAATCATTTTTAAGAGATAATACTTCTTATTAGGAAAGTTGTAATTTCCTTGATCTATATATAAAGATTGGACTCTAAATATGATGGAAAAAACACACCACCAACACAATAAAAAATTCAATAAGAGAGTAATAGGTAGTGGAAATAAATTCCCCAAAACTTACAAGAACATGTGAGGAATACCAATAAAATATAGAACACAAAATAGAAATTAAAAGCACATAAGAGACACAATTTATTTAACGTGAAAACCTCCTCAATGCAAGAGTAAAAAACCACGGGTCGTTCAGACCAAAAAAATAATTCCACTAAAATCAATAATGATACAAGAGAATATTCAACAAGTGTATTGAAACGTGTTACAAACAATCAAATCAAAACAGAACACCAATGCTTATAATAGAAATACAAGAAGATGAAATCCCAAAATGCAGAGCAAAGAATACAAAACATTTATCTATCTCTCTCTCTCCAGATGTCATTTTGAATATCCAACCGAATAATTTGAAATATCATGTGTGTAGAACTTACTGTCCAAGAATCAGCTTGATCTAATGGTGAACGAATTTGTAGTTGTAATCTAAAAAGCATTCTCTGGTGGGTGTGCGAAAATCACAATAATTTTCCCTCTTCTTTCTCTCTCAATGTTTTGTAATTGTTTTTTCCTCACAAATGAGTCTCTCTCACCCTAATTTGATCCTTCTCCACTTAAATAACTAAGATAAAATGAATCTTCCCATTTAAGTCTTTATTCCACATAGAAAGAGAACCCAAAAAACTTAACAAAATAATGGGGAGTAGCTCCCCAAATCTGACATACATATCCTAATCCTTCTCATTCTCACACTTGCCTTCTCTTAGGCATTAATATCTTTACAGGT
Source organism: Glycine soja (assembly GCF_004193775.1). Classification (NCBI taxonomy): domain Eukaryota; kingdom Viridiplantae; phylum Streptophyta; class Magnoliopsida; order Fabales; family Fabaceae; genus Glycine; species Glycine soja. The sequence continues at coordinate 50,244,626 of NC_041016.1, forward strand.
AAGGCCCCATCTATATTATCGTTGAGAAGTAGAATTGTTGATCAAAATTGACCTGTAAAAATGGTGATCTAAAAAGAACTGAGCCAATTTGACATAGTCAAAGCAGGTCAAACCTATTTGGTCTGATATTATTTTTTTATTTTTACCTTTGAAAATTTATAGAAATTTAAATAAAAAAATTAAAGGTTTAAATAAATTTTATCTCTCAAATTTGAATCACTTTTGTTTTGGTCTCAAATTTAAGTTATCTTTTTTTAGTCCCTCGATTTAAAAAAATGTTCTTTTTAATCTCCCATGACTAATTTTTTGCGGTTTAGATGTGTAATTTGTGATAATTTTTTTATCTAAAAAAATATTTTTCAATATTGGGGACTAAAACTAATTTAAATTTAGTATACCAAAAATAAAAATGACCTAAGTTTAAGAGACAAAAAATATATTTAAATCAAAATTAAATGAGTCAATTTGATTAGGCCCAATTGAAGAAAAAAAATGACCTGTGAGAGATTTAGGTTGTGCCGAACAGATCTATTTGACAACTTTCACTACAAATGAGAAGATCAAACAGGATTAAAATTTGACAAGTAAGAGCATTTGGACCGCCATATGTATGTAATGTTAATCAATATCGATAATTACAATCCCGTTATATGGAATCCTTGTGCTCAAATAATTCTCTTGAGAGAGATTAATAAAAATGTTTAGAACCTTGAAGTATGCTTGAGAAAATGTTCCTTGAATGTGTTTTCCTCTTCTAATTCCTTACAGTAGCTTGGTAAAAGTAAAATTGAAATCGCACGTCAGATTTTATTTGTTTTTCCTATTCATCTGTGGTGTTAAGATAAGTTTGAAAACCTAAGAAATTTGCCCGGTTAATGAAAGTGTACTTAGCCAAAGATATAATCCGCTTTGCAATGTTTTTTATTGGAAGGATTTTATTGCATTTTTTCTATTTACCTTCTGAACGTAACGGAGGGCAAAAGACAGGTACAAACTTCATAAATATAATTTTGAAGGTAGAAATTAATCTTCAACACGGAGGTACACAAAAACATATATTGCCAATATTTAATTATAAGAACAAATCAGTCACATAGCTTTTAATGATAATGCTTGAGACTACTTGAACATCAAACAGTACTTGTGACTAGTGATAGATGAGAATATATTCAAGGAAAAATGAACATATAATAATAATAATAATAATAATAATAAGAGGGCACAACCTTAAAAAAGTGTGATGGGTTTCAATCAGTCAAAAAATTGGCAATAATTGTGGAAATGGTGAGCAGCCAAGCAAATGAATCCATCAAAAGCAATAACTGGTGATAGCAAGACCCTCTGAGACAAAATAATATAAATTATGAATATTATATAATGTATGGTTGAGAGATCCAATTGAGGGGCCTATTGCTGCTGCCAATTAAAACATAATTCAGAGCCAGATAATCATCCGGTGCTAACAATTGCTCATGGTTTTGTCCCTTAATAGAGAAGCTGTCACTGCTAGCAACAAAGATGTAAGAGAGACACCACTGACAAGGTTTACTTCCATCACAATTAATAGTTTTTTTAAAGCAGGTTAAGTGATCAAATTCTTGCATGAGTAGTTAACATAGTAAGAAAATAACACTTTGCTCTAATGAACTTTCGCATAAGAGTTTTACTTGGTGAAACTGAAAAACCCCTTATTCACCACTTCCACCTAACCATGAATTTGACAAAAACAAGAGAAAACTTAAAATAACAAGTTTTTTCTTTCTTGCACTCATTTCATCAAATCATATTAACCAAATCCATCCTTACTTGCAGATTTTAGCTTCGTTCAAACTCCTATAAATGATGAAAAAGAACAAGATTAAATTCATACCAACATCATCATCATTATCACCTCCTTTCAGCAACCATGAAATCTTCAGGAGCATTAGCTACCCTTGTGCTTCTGATCCTTCTTCTTGCGTCAACTTCAGAGGCTGCAATTTCATGTAGTGATGTGATCAAGGACTTGAGGCCATGTGTGAGCTACTTGGTGAGTGGCAGTGGACAGCCACCAGCTGCTTGTTGCTCAGGAGCTAAGTCTCTTGCCTCTGCTGCAACAACCTCAGAGGACAAGAAGGCTGCTTGTAACTGCATCAAATCCACTTCCAAGAGTATCAACATTAACTCACAGTTGGCTCAGGCTCTTCCAGGGAACTGTGGAATAACCCTTCCTGTGGCTATCTCTCCCAATGCTGATTGTTCCAAGTAACATTCATATGCCCTTCACATAAGGAACATTAATTAAGAACACTTTCTCATACACTCTTTTCAATTAAAAATTATTAGATGGTCCAGGAATATTAAGGTCCCAACTAATATTTACATGACACATAAAAGTGTTTCTAATTCTTTTTGGTAGACTAAAAAACTTAGAATACATGTGTACATAGAGATTAGTTGAAACTATAGACGCATAGTAATTCAAAACTACTGAATAATTTCTTTTTTCAACACAATTAGTATTACTAAAGTTTATTGAAATTTATAAAATCATACGTAGAACTCATTAAATAAGTAGTGAAATCTATATAATTATAATTATATGATTTTTTTTAAAATTTAACTGATAATAAAAAATGTGTTGAAAAGAGTTTTGTTAACAATTACTGGCCTTACATATTGTGTTCTTTTCATATTTTGCTTAACTATTTGTAATTTTTTATTGTTTTAACTGACTTTTAAAATTAATTATGCGTTTTTAATTTTACTTTAATTATTTGCTACACTTTTTGCAGGGTGGGTTGAAACTTGAAATTGGAGGGTGCTGCAGATCATGCTGAACATTTTTCTGCTACATATGTATTGGAGTATAACATATTCTGTAATAATCAGGAATCTACCTACGTGGATTTCTTTACTAAGTCCATCCTTTTGTTTTTAATTTGTTTCCTGAATGTTGTTTCCGATCTATATTGATTGTAGAGCCACCTGAGGCACCTTTTATTTAAAGTTCACAAATGTTATTTTGCTATCTATGTGAAGGATAGTGTTCGAGTTATTTGGATGCCAATAACAGTATTCAAACTAAATAAAAAAAACAAATAAAAAGAGTGGAGCGGTATGAAAAATCTAACGATCCACTTGTCTTAAAATTCAGTGATGAATAAAATGGAATCGTACAACTTAAGAGTATGTTTGAAAACCATTCAAATCAATCTAAATTCGGGTTAATATCAATATACTGTCATTCTCTTACTTTCAAGTTTGATGCATTGGAACAAGAAATATTATTGTTTAAAAGGTTCAGAAAACAAGTGTTTTTAATGGGAAAAAATTGTTTTTTTTACCAATTTGGGCATCTATCTCACATGTTTCAAGAATTTTAATGGATTCACATTGAATGAAATTTCAACGTTTTACAAGCACACCCTACATAGTTGATAAAAATACTGTCAACCAAAATCTCACTTAAGAGAGTAAAAAATAAATTGTTACCATAGCCAATAAATAACGTGAATAGCAAAAAGAAATGATGAATTCATGGAAAAACATAATTATATAAATTTAATTAGAATGAGTTAACAATGTAAAAAAATTAGTATCTCATCTAATTATAAATTTTCATGCATGTTATTAATTTTTATAATAATCATTTAAAAATTATATTTAAAATAATTTTTAATTAATTAATAGTATAAAAAGTATGTCAAAAGTATATTTCTTTCAAGTTTGATGCATTGGAACAAGAAATTTTTTGTTTAAAAGGTTCTTAAAACAAGTGTTATTAATGGGAAAAAATGTGTTTGTTTACCAATTTGTTTATTCTAAGAGTACTTTTCCAAATCCGATTGCCCCTCTTCCCAACCCAAATAAGTTACACCTTGTTTACGTTTTGTTTGATTAGTCCTATTGCCCACTAGTTTTGATTTTGGTTTGTCACCATATATAGGCACATACCATATTTGTGGTTGACTCCAACTCATAGAAATACGTGTTAGGCAGGTTATAAAATCTAAGTGCCCTTGCTATGCCTTTTGCCTTTGAGCATAATTGGTGTTCCTAACTTGGATATGTTTGACAAACTTGTCCAATGGGACATCAACTAATTATTCCACCATTTATGTATTGATGGACAGCTCACATGTGGCATGAATGCGTGCTTTGACTTGAAAAACTTAACACTTGGGGTAAATGGTTTTCCTATGTGTGGCCTTTACCTAACTCAACATGAAAAACATTATTGGAGCGATTATGAGAAATGGACTCCTAAATGTAACTCGCACCAACCTTTTAAAGCATTTTAAATTACACATTATATGGTGTTCTTCCAATCTCAAATCTTCTTCTCAAACACCATTAATATATCACTGTTTCTTCCAAAGAAAAAACACAACATGGTTTTGAATTGACGTATAATCTCACTTGAATGGACACCTTCTTTCTAGGACTTTATAGACCTTTAATTACAAAGTAGCTAATGAATTATTTTGCAATAGAATTTACTCACACACATATATAGGTGTATGTGTGTATAAGGACTAGGGAGACATGCATACATATATAGAACATATGCTTCCGGAGAAATAAATTTTCCTATGTTGTTTGACTCAACATATACAAATGGGAAGGTATGTTAACAGTCCTACCTTCGAATCCTACTCTCCACTTTTGGCATCATTGTGCTAAGAGATGTGGTAAGATAATTCAAAGAGCTTGGTGAGCAATTTGGGTGGCAATGATTTGGTCTATTTGGAAGCATAGGAATGGAGTAGTATTTAATATTAAAAGTTCTGATTTGCTCTCACTGGTGGATCATATCAAATTATTCTCATGGATTTGGCTTAAAGGTAAGGAGCAGAATTTCTTGTGCAGTTTTCATGACGGGGAATCAAATCCTTTACTCTGCATCTCTAGCCTTAGCAAATCCCCGAGGAGACCACTAATATGTGAGAAGAACTAGCACTAGATACTCTTCGATCTGCATGTATTTACTTTCTTTATTTTGGTTGGCTTTGGATCTGTTTTGGCGGTTTTCTCACGTTGGTTGAGCTTTACATGACTATATGATGTTGGTGTTTTTTTTTATGGTGCTGGTCTGCATATGCATTCTCTTTTGTATATTCTAAGATGCATGGTGTTTAAATTGCTTGTTGCCTAGTGCCTTATATGTGTGTTGGGCACTAAAGTAATAAAATAATAACTCAATTAAAATAAGAGATGAAAAAGAAACATCTACAAAAATCATAATAAACAAGAAAAGAAATTTTATTAAGGGAAAAAAATTACAACTAACAACTAATTATCAATAGAACTAGAAGAAGGATAAACAAATAAGCAGAAAAAAGATATAGAGACCAGAAAGTTTGAGATATGGAAGTGGGACCACAAGCCTTGATTTTATAACAAAAACGGAAGGCACAAAATGAGAGTCCACCGATGTGGGACTTCCGCATCAACATTAAGCACTTCTTGTGTGCCCAAGCATATATATATATATATTCTCTTTTGTGTAAAAAAAACTAAATTAAAAGAGATCTTTTTAATTCGGAAATCTAAAGAAGAGAGGAGTAAACGTTGGAGTTAAACAACTCCTTCCATTTTTATTTTTTCTCTAACATTGAGGGAAAATTTGATAGGAATGGAAAGTAGTTTAAAGTGTACTGACAAAATTATGCTTGAGATTTCATTTATCCCTATTTTTCCCATTAATAATAATATCTTATTATTTTCTTTTTCCTCTCTTTTGGCCTTTGCTAAACAAATAAGGAGACCCTTCTCTTTCGTTCTTCTTTTTTCTACCAAACCAAGTAAGAGGCATCGAAGGAATGCATGGTAGGGATCAATTACGTTACATCATTGTAAATTACACTAACTATTACATAATTTAAATATAGCCAAAAAAAATTATTGCATAATTTAATAACTTTTCATATTATTGCATAATCTATTCTTAAAATCTATTATTAGATGGAAAGTTCCTTACAAATATCATTTAGTTAACATAAACCAAATCATGAGTCGATGAAGAAGCAACACCTGATACATTTGTCTCAAGAATACATACCTCTCTAGAACTTCTTCGACTAATCATTATGGAAATCCTGAACTGTTCAAAACTGCAGCATCTTACTCCGTAAAAACATAAGCTATGAATTAATCTTAACTATTAACTATATACAAATGATTGAAATAATTTTGTTTAAATTTAATCATGAGTATTTATTTTAATTGTAGGATCAAGGTTACTTTCTTTCGCACTGTCTTTGATAGGAAATTTTCTGTTGGCATTGTGATGAGATTAATTTTGTAATTATTGTTATAATTAGTTACACCAAGTCCTCCTCCTAACAAGTGATAGGAACTTTCATATCTTTTCTCTTTCAAATTGCAATATCATTATTTTTTAAGAGAAAGGAAAAGCTCGAATCTTTTTATAAAGCTATCAAACCTAATTGAAGGAAAGTACCTTTTCTGATTTTCTCCTTCATGTAAAGCACAAACATAATTAGCGGGAGTTAACAAGAACTTTAACAACCAGTTTAAAAAAACAAGAACTTCAACAACAAAAAAAAGAAGAAGCACGAATGACGTATTTCAATTCAAGTTATTATATTGATAATTATGTCATTTTACCTTATTTTAACCAAACATGGGGTTGAGTGTTATTTTTTAAAGCATACAACAAAAAGCCATAATGATTGAATTTAAGAGCCCATGCTTTTCAAAACTGATAGACATAACATTGAGTATATATTCGTTTTAATTACTAAATAATAATATAATTTTTTTATTAATGGAAAAAATTGGGATGGAACTTGAAAGGCATCGGCTTCCTAGTTTCCTCTACATTAAGCCGGCAGATACTTTTAGAACATGACTAATCTAAATTATTCAAATATATATATATATATATATATATATATATATATATATATATATATAATTGAAATATACTGAAATTATAAAAAAAATCAGTCATTTAATGATGAATTATCGTATAATTGAAATTTTTTTTAATTTTATAATTATTACTTTTAAAACCATATCTAGACCAAATGTTAATCGCTTGAAAGTATAAAATTTTATTTTACAATGACTATATATGAATATTATACTCTATAGTACATAAAGTCATCAAGCTTTTTCCCCTAATACGTTTACAATGTTGCTTTCTTAAAGCCACAAAGAAATATGAGTATGAATAATTAAGACCAAGTGATAAAGGAGAGGTGGGCGTATAACCAACCATAACGGAGGCTTTTATGAAAGAAAATGTTAGCTTGTCACACTAACACACCATTCAATCTCTCATGGGTCCATCGTATCAGCATTACAATAAGTCGATGACGCACTTTTGTGCACATCTTTTTCTTTTTTCAAGTTCTTCTATATTCATGGATAATGTTATTTTTAAGAGTTTACTTTTGGGCCTTCGTTAGCATAAAAATTTCACACTATTAATAAATTAATTATATGGTTAATTTTGTTAACTTTTATCATAAATATCTTAAAAAATTTATGATTTCTGATTAATTGCCAATCCACTAGTACATAGTCAATCGGTCATTAAACTCTTAAAACAATTATTCCAATTAATTAGAAGTCAATAATATTGAACTATATGACAATCTGTGATTAAATGACAAGTATATTCCAAAGATGTGAAGTAACTTATTGACTGGCCTTGACCTGTATAATCACATGTGCATGCACCTCATTTTTTTCTTTAAACCATTACTTTCTTCAATTGAAAAGGCCGCCCACTAAGGTCACAAGCAAGAGCATAAACAAAAACAAATGTCCTTATTAAGACAGCTTTTCACTAATCAAAACATGGTAGCAAAATATAAAAAATACAGTCTCCTTGTTCCATAATAGAATATTCTGTTCACAGTCACACCTCAACCTTCACAGCTCCAGAGAGAGGAGCAAACAAAAACAACAAATATATATAATATAAACAGGGAAAACCAATTAAGAAACTTGTTTCTTGTAAATCTAAGAAAGAAACCCACCACCCCTTTTCTCCAACAATTTTTTGGAGACTTCAAAGAGACTAGGAGCTTCATTATACACCACAAAGCTAAGTGGTACCACAAAGTTACTAAAATAACTACACTAGATAAAAATAACACCTTTTTTTGTTGTTTTTTTTTTTCAGCTTTGTTTGATTAACATGAATGATCAAGGGCAATTTGGGTTTCTACCAGGACCACCATAGTAGAAGTAGCTACCCCAATCTCCAGCACTACCAGTTTGGACATTGTAGCAGCTATCTTGCTCAGTGTAAGTGCCAAGGTCTTTTGGAGCTCTAAGCTTGTTGTCACCATCAACAATCTGAATGTTCTTGAAGTAACTAGCCTTGCCAAAACCCTCCTCAGGGAAATGGCCACTCCCCATTTGAGTCGAGGTGTGTTGGCCGTCGGACTCAGAGTTCACAACCTCTCCCCCCCACTCAATCATTGACGCGCTGTCAGAGAGGTACGAGAATAGAGGAGCCGGCCAGTATCCCATAACATGGTCATTCCCAAACTGCATCCACCAGTTACCCTCTTTGGGGTCCTACATACATATTGGTTTTCCATAATAGACAACATCAGATGGCATTGTTCCATATTAATAAATTCATGGACCCTAAAAAATAATGCAGCATTCACGTATAATGAAATGTTAGTGTCAGAGATTCTCTTGATTTATAATTAACTAGTGTGGTCTGCACAAAACAGTGGTGTTAATATATTAATGGTGCATTATGGTAGTGTTTGTTAAGTGCTGGGCATATTTTCATGCCAGAATGTCCAATATCAAGAGATAATATATAAAATGGAAATAAATAAATAAAAAATGTACCTTCCAGACCAGGATGCTGATATCATATTGGGAAGAGCTATACTTAGAAAGTGGGGAGATGCTTGCTCCCAGGGCTATATCACTGTTAATTTGAATAAAGCCAGAGCAAAGGAGATTATAACAACCAGTAGCTTGATATGCATCACTCTGTCATGGTAGTGAAACAATTGCATGAAATGAATAAGAAATTGAAAAAAAAGAAAAGAAAAATTAGAAGAGAGGACAAATATAGGGTGCTTGTTGAATTGGTGACTCACTGTCCAATAAGTGAAGAGTCTAGTATTGTTGTCTCCATACAAATCAGGGCTGACCTAATTAACAGAATAGAAAAACAGGAAATGGGAAATTAGAAGGAAAGTGATAAACCTTATCTTTATGAGGATGCTGAATTTCAAAATATTTGCAGACAGAAGATGACAATGGAGAATTTTTTTTAATAATACCTGCCAACCTGCTTCAATGCTGTTGAGATCTTGACCAAAAGAGCCACCCAAAATCCACATTTGAGAAAGGCTAAATTCATTGGGCTGTTGAATTTTTGGGTCCCAGACGTTTATGGTTGCCTTGGCTCCATAATACTTATCTCCCTCCACATACGCTATGGCATGCTAAATGCTCCAAAAAGATCAAAGGAATAAAGAAAAATACACAAAATCAGCATAGATAAATAGATAAATAAACAGCTTTTATCTTTTTCTTTTTTCTTAAGCATTAAAAAGAGGTCTAATATGGTAATAAACAGGTTTTTCTTTTTTCATGAGAAATGAGATTAATTTTCTTAGAAATCAGTAGTAAATTGAACTAGCTTTTTATTTTTTTAGCATATTCTCCAGCTTCTTCCTTCGGAGGTGTCCAGTCCGGTCTTGTACCAATTCACCCCTCTCGAAGAATTTTCTTTTACAAGATTTGAACCAAAGACCTCTCACTTGAGAGGTTTTGCAGTATTATTAGTATTATCATGGTAGTGGCAATACCTGGTGGCCACTCTGACTGATGATGTCAGGTAGAGGTTTTGCAGGTTTTGGCTGAGGGAAGCTCCTATCCTTCTTCTTTCCAAAATGCTGAACAGAGCTTGCCCTTAACATGTCATCCTTTTTCGTCCTTCGGACCGGAATTGTTCCATCAGGGCACCTCCCATTTTGGTGCCACGGCTGAGTAATCGGCTTGGAATTTGAAGAGACTTTGCTTTCTCCAAAAGGGTGACCTTCTGGATGGAAATTTGGTTTCATCTGCATCACCAAGGCATATGATTGTTTGAATTTTGAAATTAATGTTTGAACCAAATAAAGTAAAGAGAAAAACAAAAATGAGAGCTAACCAGATTAAGAATTTTGAATTATATAAAAACAAGAACAAAAGAAAAAGCACTAGATAAGAAAAGTAAAATTCTTCACCTGAATCTTGTGATTTTTGAGGTCAGGGTGATCAAAAGCTGGCTGGTGAGAGACATGGATACAGTCAATAACATCTCCATCAGGACTCTGCTCTCACAACAACACAAATGCAAATTAGATACTTGCAAAAAAAAAACTATGCTCAAGTATGCCCCCAAAATCCAAAGAACCAAACCAATTACACTACAACTCCTAGCAAAATCCAGAAAAGGTAACACTAAAAAGCACATTAAGGTTCTGCTCTAAATTCAAGAACAAGTGAAAGAGACTAAAAGAAAGCCCCCCAAGTGAGACAACATGAACATCCGGGATTAAAGTTCCTTTCACCCCCAAAAAGGTCCATTGTTGCAAACACCAATTAGAAAAACAGTTAAGCCATCAGTGAAAAAGTGGAAGAGGCAAAAGAAAGAGATATCATAAACGGCAAAAGCTAAAGAGAAATAAAAGTCATAGCAGAAATTAAGAGAAAGAAAGAAAAACTCTCTTTCTCTCTCTATCCCTCTTTCTACCTTGATGGACCTAACAGGAGGTCTATTCAAGTTCTTCAAGTGCTTCTGAACCTCAAGCTTCTCAATTGAATCAGCACAAGCCAAAGACACCACCACCAACACCATGCAAAGAAACAACAACACAACCTTCCCCATTGCGACAACCTTCCAATCCAAAGTGGGTTACCTTGCACTCACTATAGAACCCAAAGGGTCACCAAAAACCACGAAGGATTTATAGCACACTCACAAACACAATAAGAACCAATTAAATGGCCTTAAAACTATGGTGGGTTGTTGTTAATAAAAAGAACAATCTTCTTTATATATTTTTTCTCTTTCTATATATATTTTTTTTAAATGGGGTTGTTTGTTTGATTTGATTCTTTCTCTCCCTAACCTTCACCTTACTTTGCCGATTATCCTGCGCACCCCAACACCAACCACAAGAAGCACCACCACACCACCCTTTGCTCACAAAATACAAACAAAAGAATGTGCTTGACACCTTTGACAGGGTTGAGTGAGAGAGGGGCCCTTCAAATTCCACTCTATTGTGAGTTCCTTATTTGTGGTCTTGTTCCTCACAATCCTACAAAAGAAACTGCCGACGCTTGCAAGGGAAAAAAGAGGGGCTTTATGGGAAGAACACAACACAAACACAAAAGAAAGGAAAAAATAAAAAAAGGCTTTTGGGGAAATGCATGGTGGTGTTATCCAGTCACCTTCTCACAGAATTGAGGTTCCACTACTCACAGTGGCAGGAGAGAGAAAGTGTGTGTTAGTTCCCGCTACAATGGACCAGCATGTGGTAATATTGGGAAATTACTGTTTTGCGCCTTGGGGTCACGGGATTCAAAATATTGAATTCCCATTTTTCTTTCTCACTTGCTGTTTTTGTTGTTTTGCTTGCTTCTCTCTCTCTCTCTCTCTCAGTGCTTGAAGCTGTGGAACAGTGGAAGGAGATAGGTTCGAATAGTGGAAATAATTGGATGCATTCTTGTTTGTTTCCATTGTTGTAATTAAGAGATTAATTCAAGGTTTATTTTGTTTCGTTTTCTTGGATATGTTTATCCAAACAAATGAATTCTGTAGGGTGAGTTAAATTTTGGGTGTTTTAATTTTGAATTCAATTTTTTTTTGTTTTAACCATCTAAATTCACCGTGTGAGAAAGAAATTCTTACAAATTTTAAGTGAAATAATTAAAGTCGGATCAAGAATTATTTTGAACAAAAATTAAACTTAACTATTATTTAAATAATTCAATCTTAATTTTAACATATTAATAATTTATTATTTGAATTAAATTTAGATCTGAGTATGAAATTACAAAACAATAGGAAAAACTAAATGCATGGTTAGTTAAATTAGCGAATCATTAATTATTAATTAAATTACATGAATTGGTATTTCTACTTAATTTTAGTTTATATAATCAATTGTACGTGTTAAATATTTAGAGAATGTAAGGAAAAAGATTAGTCTCTCACAATATCATGAATTAAATTCAAATTTTTGCTAAAAAAGATATCTACGTTTAGTGTCCATTCAGTGTTGTTCGAATGCCTCAATTTTAACCTTTAGATTGATGGGAGAGAATTAAGTAAGCCAGTAAACTAAATATGAATACAATGAGATGGAATGAATTAAAATAAGATAGATTAAGAATGTTATTTTATTATTTACATATTTTATAATGGACTGGAATGTACTTTTCATTTGGTTGTTTGGAAGAAAAGGTAGAATGAAATAACTTATGACTTTAGATTCAATATTTTCCCTTGTTAAAATCATGTTTTCTTAGCAAGTTAAAATAAGATTATTATATTTTTTAAAAAAATTGTTGAGTCACCTATCCCAAATTGAAGGGGGTATCATCCCTTCTATCTTGATCTATTTTTATTTTTATAAAATATATACCCCAATTTTTTCATCCATTTCATTTCACTTCACCATTTCCCATCAATCTAAATATAGCCTAAGCTTTTCAGGAACTTTAGGTTATAAATATTTGTATTTGGTGCAATTATTCCCAAGAATTTAACATTTCCAAAAATATTTTTTTAAAATTAAAGTTATATCTAAAAATTTCCCGTGAAATGGGTGGTAATTATATAATTTAAGATTCCCATGAAAAGAGAGTTTTTTAAAAAAATTGTATCTTTCATTTTCAAGAAGATCTCAAACATACCAAACATATTTATAACATTAGCGGGGAACATCATTTTCATGGAAACATGATTTTTAGAGATAAAAAAAACAATACCTATATCAAAAGCCTGAGGGAAACATAGAATATCTATAATTTATACCAAATACAATTGAAATCAAAATATTTAAATTTTATTCTTTAAAAATTTGTAATAAAAGCATATTATATATTAAAATGATCATGGTATTTTAATTTCTTTTTTGAGAGACGCTTTTTCAATTTCTAATAATTGATTTTTTTATTTTGTGATTTGATCGATTGAGTTTGATTGGCATGCCAATGTAAATTTGTATTTTGCTCAGAATGTAAGGACGGGAAGAAAAGAAAAATGTTTTAAGAGAATTAATGAAAAATAAACAAGGGGCTGAATAATATCTTTTTTATATTCAAGATATTTTATTTTGTTTTAACTTTTTTTAAAATATTTTGTTTTAACTATGATATTTTAAAATGAGAAAGACTTAGAAATGCTTATAAATCTACCTATTGAATACCCACATTTTAACCGATGGCATGTGCTATCAATATAAATCTTTTATTTCTAATTGAAAATTAAATGTAATTTAATTACTATGATGTAAAAAAAAATGTATTAAGTAATAAATCTTTTATTTCTAGAATATCACCACCAAGTTTCACGAACGTTGTTAACAACCTTTATCTCCTACCTTCATCAAATCCACTTGTAGCTGGTGGTATCAACCACCTCTACCATCATGCACACTGTCGATCCTTTCCTATCATAGTTTCTCGTGAACGAACTCCGGAAGGCATGAACATATCCTATAGGAGGCACTTGAACGGCAAGGTGTGATGGTGATGTTCACGTACTTCACACAAGGCCTTATCATATGTGTCACTTTAACAATTTGCTTTGTAATATCAAGATTGCATTTGTAATTAGTTATGAATGCTCATTCTAATGATTATTTGGTCTAAAGTGTGTCTACCATTATATTCGAGATAAGTGAAATTCATTAATTATTATGCCTTTATTTTAAAACATACGAATTTTGTAAATAATGGAATTTGGGTGTATTTTGAAAATGTTGTGGGATATCTGTTATTTTGATGAAATCTATCTCTTGCATTATAAGATGGTTGGCTTTTAGGTGGACAAGAATTTAATTAGTCTATTGGTGGACCATCATTTTTAATCATTAGATATATTGATAAAAATTCAACAAATGAGATTAAAATTCATATACTTATTTGGATTTTGCAATTTAGTCCCCATATAAAATCATCATATGGATTGATTTGCAAAATTTTATTTAACACATTTGGAACCCCAACAAAGAACGATGCAAGGTAGAAGAAAAGCCAAGACCAACTTCCCCTCCCATTTCACAATGTCAAGAACCCATAGTGGCATCACCGATTATTGTTGCTCAATTTCGATCTATTGAATTTTCTCATTGTGGTGTCGTTAACAAACCACAATGAAGGCGATGTTTAGGGGGTCAAGTTCGTGTTTATACAAATGCTTCAAATTCAATTGAAGTCATTTCATTGTGGCAAGTAAGTACCACACAATGGTGAGTGACTCGAGCTTGTGCTTAGGGATCACCAAACACTCATTTCACGCCAAAGACTAGACATCTCGCATGAACTTTGCAATACTAGACATATATAGGTGGTTTGATACTAGTATGATAGCAGGCGGTAGGATAACGATCCAATAGCATGTGGCCCGAGTGCCCTAACAATACTCGCTAGGATAGGTTTTGGTACCATCTTACACTACTAGAAAAATGACATTTTACGACACGGACACTACGACGGTTATTGGGGAACCGCCTTAAAAAGATGTGCGGTGGCTTTTTTGTAATTATTTGAACAATAATAGGATTTTACGATATTAAATCTAAGACGGTTATTAAAGCCGCCTTAGAATGTGCTTTTTCAATTAAATTTACGACGGGTTTAATATGAAAATCGTCTTAATCTGTTTGGGTTAATAAATCCTTTCGCGCTTCCTCCTCTTTCCCCTTTCGCGCTGAACTCTCTCTAACCCTATCGCTTGTAACCCTTTCGCACCTCTTGCCCTTTCACCCTAGTCTCGCTTCAAACCCTTTCGAACCCTTACACGAACCTCTCGCTGAACCTCTCGCTTCACCCTAGTCTCGCTTCTAAGCTGTCAGCACCTCTTGCCCTGTGAACACTTTCTTTCCGCTGCAAAGTGAACCTTTTAAAGGTTCAAAGAACCTCCCCCGCCGCCGCCGTGGAACCGTAGCCTAAGCTCCCTCGTCGCCTTTCGCCGGAGTATCACCCCAACGTCGTCGTCACTGGTGAGTTGTTCTTTCTCGTTACCACTTGCCCCTAAATGTTCTTCTTACTCAGAAATTAGGGAACATTTTGCACACAAGCCTCACTTCACTTTCAAAACCATCCTCTGTCTTGTTCGATTTCTCCCCAAACCTAATTTCTCGTTCAATGCCATGGTTTTGAAAATTTCAATAAGAAAGTTCCAGAAGTCAAATTTCTATGCTGCATCTTATTTGCTTTCACAGGTTTTGAACTGCAGATGGTAACTTACTATTTTATTTATCTCTAACCCATTTAAGGAGTAAACTAAAAACAATGGGAACATAAAGAGAACAGCTTTTGAGTACAAAAATGAGACGAAGAAACAATGGGAACAATAATGTTATTCTACTATAATATTAAAATATCAGCCATCCCACTATAGCTTTTGAGTACAAAGATGATGATATTGGATTTCTATCTTTCAGCCTATCCAAAAGCATGCATTTACAACTGTTTCATATTGTTTAGTGTATGTACTTCAAATTTTGCTTACTTTTTTTAGCTTTTCACTAGATTTTGGGTCTTCAGTGGGTGCATGTGATGAATTTTTTATTTCATAAAATATGGCTAATGTATTACCTCAAAAAATTTGCAGTTTATCACATGCACCCTTCATTTATATTTATAACTTTATATAATTATAATAGCTTATAACTTCCTCTCCTGTTGTGCTGGGTGAAATTATTCTGGTATTATATCTATGTAATTTATTGTATAGGCTTCATCAGCGGTGGAAAAAGTTAGCAGAAGATCCAGAGCTGATCCAGAGCAGAAGATCTATGTATTATATCTAAAACATTTAAAATAATCATGACTTGTCTTCCAAATAGATTTATGAATGAGTGCGGTAGAAGCAAAGCTGATCAGTCACTATATGGTTTGCTGGAGCCTCAATCTATACAAAATGCTAAGGAAAGACGTCAACAATGCCAACAATACATTGAAACATGGGTCAAGGAATCACAAAGGCAGTTGTATTTAGGAGCTTACTTGCATCAGTAAGTTCAATTGTTCTTCGAATTTAAGTTTTTTTTTGTTATTGTTGTACAATTTTGTTATTATAATTGTCCAATTCAGGGCACATTGGCAACTATTTGTTCTCCACCCAAGGGAAAACACGGTCGTTTGGTTTTGTTCTCTGAGGAAGAAGCCTGATATTAACATCAAAGGCGCAATTAACAGGTTCTATTCAAATATACAAATCATGGCATCCTTTAGTTGGTAATTGTTGTTAAATATACAACAAAAATGGTTGTCATATATATGCTATTTTTTTTAACTAGTGCAATGAAGACAATAACTAGTTCTTTTGAAGGCATGTCTAATCAAGGTGCACCTTGGTGGGTTGAACCCAAGGTAATCAGTACTTGTTTGTAATGAACCGTTTGTACATCTTTAAGTGTTGAATGTTAAGTAACCATTAAAAATGTTATATGTAGACTAATGTGCAAAGTAGAGGGTTTGAGTGCGGATATTATGTCATGCACTGGATGTGGTGCATCGTGACTGCCGATTTGAAGGATGACTGGCACAAGGTAAACATAATGCATGGAGTTACAATTGTAACTTTGGTTAATATTTGTTAAGTTACTAATAATTTTATCTAATGTTAATTTTGTAGTGGTTTTCTGATGGCACATCGTTAGACGTGGAGGCCATCACAACAGTTCGACAGAAATGAGCAACTTACTTTTTATCTTTTAGGAAAAGCAGTTGCTAAATTTGATTTGTATTATGTACAAGTACATTTTTCCTGTGGTTTCATCAAAGAATTAGAACAATTATGGCTACAACTTTGTATGTTGGATACATTAGAGAATCATTAATTCAAAAAAGGGTATTCAATTTGCATGGACTTATATATGTAGGATGCATGTCATTTGATGCTATTGTTCAGATTTCATTTGATGCTATTATTTAATTTGCATGGTCTGATTTAATTTATAGGTATCAGAGATCAATGTAAAAAAAAAATGCATCAATAAAAAAAAGAAAATAAAAAAAAATTAGACATACAAAGACGGTTCCCAAAAATGTCGTAAAATGACAACATAATGTAGACCTACAAAGACGGTTCCCATAACCGTCGTAAATTAACATAACATACAAAGACGTTTCCCATAAAACGTCTTAGTATACAGTCTTGACATGTCATCGAAGACGGTCATAAAAACCGTCTTAAAATGTAAATTATGATTGTTACAATTAAGACGGTTTTCCAATAACCGTCGTAGATGATGCGCACCTACTAAGATGGTCATCGTAACCGTTTTCATATCCCAAAATTATCTGTAGACTTTAAGACGGTTATAAAAGAAACGTTGTAATATTTAGCACATACTAAGACGATTATTTCTGATCATCGTAGTATTCAAAACTTACAACGACGGTTCCCATAACCGTCGTAAAATGACTTATACATTTTACGACGTTGGCATTAATGACGGTTGAAAACCGTCGTGACATGAATATAAGAACCGACTTAAAATCCAATTTTTCTAGTAGTGTTAGAATTTTAGTTGGACCTAACTCAACTCCAAAAAATCAACATGTAAAGTGAAGGTAGTCCGCTACTTATATATTAACACCATTTCTATCCAATGTGGGACTTAGATTTTTTCCAATACACATTTTCGTGCCAAACACTTTGATACCATTTTATAATTTGGATTTGAGCCTAACTGAGGGTTACCCCCTTATATACTGTAGACTTTGGTCATATGTATCTTTAGTCGATGTGGATTCTCTAACACCATCTTGCACCAAGGACTGGACATCTTAAGAATGAAATTTTCAAGACTAGACATATGCAGGTAGCACAATAGGTTTGACATTAATCACTAAAATAGATTTTGATACTAACTTAGAATGTGGGTTATAAGTCTAACTTAATCATATAAAACTGTCTTGTAAAGTGAGGGGTGTTTGCACTTATATATTCTATCTTGGTAGAAACTAACACAAGAAATAATATTTTTTTGTCTTAATCTTCCAGTTTATCAGAAAAAAGAGGTTCTGACTAATTCAGAGTTCAATCGAAAGGTGAGTAAAGTCTGATAAAAAATTATTTCCGCTAAGGATCGAACTCAAATATTATCAGAACGATCCAACCTTAACTTCTACATATTAATCACTTGTACCCAATTATTTGGTTACACACGACATAATATAAGACATGACATGAATATGCAAATATACCAAATTTTTTTAAAAAAATACAGATATTGTACATTTAAAATTAATATCAACACAAAATAAAAAACCTTATCAAATTTTTAATAAAAATTAATGTTTTTTTTTTTAAATTATCATTTTTGGCCTAATAAGATAACATCATCAACTTAATTACAATAGCTAGTATCCTACTTATATAAGTAAAACAAACATAATTAAAATTAGCAATAAGTATGTTTTCGTTCTTTCAAATATCATGAACTTTTGTTTAGTTATTATAAATATTTTATTTCTTTTTAATCTATACATTTATAAAAAGTGATGTAATTTTAATCTTTTATTAGAGATTAAAAGTACTGTTTTTGTTCAAAATGAATATTTTTTTAAGAAACTAAAACTGAAATTTATAATATTTTGAAGAATAAATTATAAATTTAACCCTAAAATTAGGATGTAAGTTAAGATTATCTTAAACTATCCAAGATAAATATTTAAAAAACTTGGCACAAAAATACTTGACGTTAAGAGTTTAAATGAGTCAAAATATTTATGTATTACTCGAGATGAACTTAATGGCAGACCTACATTCAATTCAGGGGTGCAGCTACCCCTAACTGTGTGAAAATTGTAAAAATATATTTGTTGATTTTTTGCCCCCTAATTTTATAATTTGATCCCACTGCTTTTCATTTTTTATTTGTCATTATTTTTGTTTCTCTTATTAACTATTTTCTTTTATATTTTTTGTTCTTTTTCTTTTACGGTATATATGTTGTTTCTTATATGTTTATTCAGTTTGACATTTTATTCTCTTTTAGAGAGTAAAATATCTTTTTGGTTCTTATAAAACATTTGAAGTTCAGTTTTAGTCCTTCTAATTTTTTTTCGTCCTTTTTTCGTGTGCTAATTTTGTAATGTATCATTTTAGTTTCTCAAAATGGTTTAGATAACATTTTGAAAACCAAAAATTGTGCATAATTGAGGGACGAAAAGCTAGCAAATAATTTAAGAGAGAGTATAACTAAACTTTGAAAATTTTAGAGGCATAAAACATATTTTATCCTACTTTAATTTATATATATATATATATATATATATATATATATATATATATATATATATTTAAAATAATTTATCTCCACTAGCCCTGTATCCTAGATCTACCACTGACTCGACTTGTTAAATGCTCGAGCAAGTTTATTTGTTTAATTAAATAAACAAATTCAAGCTTAAGATTGATTTCCATTATTTAAATGAGTCAAAGTTCAAACTTTACCTGTTTAACATTAATAGCTCATGCATAATTCACTTATATATATATGGAACATATTAGTGAGACCTTTTTTATATGAGAATGAGGGGAATAAAGTTTTACCAATAAATCTTACTTTGAACAGTTAAGATAAATCACACCAAGTTATGTGAGTTTTTTATAAGAAAAAATTCATAATTTTTTAAATACACACAACATATGAAATTTTGATCATTTATTTATATTTATATATATGATCTAAATTTATTCTTTTCACTCTCATATAAAAATTATCCTCTCACTAGATATGCCCTTATTTAGGAAACATATATGGTAAGAATGTTTTTTTTATATTAGAGTGAGAGAAATAAAGTTTGACCATTATATCTTATTTTGAATGGTCAAGATTAAAATAAAATTATATAAATTCCACAATATCATATCAAATGTTTAACACATATTTCTATTTATAGGTTATTATCTAGTATTAAAATATTTTATTAAATACTAAGTTGATAAAATTAAAAAAAAATAATTTAAGAAAATTTTTCAAAAACTAAAAAATAACTAAGTATATATTTTTTTTTTCGTTTTGACATTGATGCTGAACTTATTAATATATATATTTTTAAGAAAATAGCATTAATAAGTATAACTTTTCATTTATATATTCTCGGAAATGTAACTTGCATCCTTTTTTTTTTTTTCAAAAGACATGTAAAAATATACACATTTCGTTACGAATATTCTCATTTTCTCGTTGTTTTTTTAGTATACGTGACTAATCTTCACTCAGATATTGATAGCTACATCTACTGACAAGTGCTTTCGTACTGATACGTAAAATAGTTGAAATTTTGCATTAAAATGAGTCAAGTTTGTTTGCTAAACGTAAAGCCTGGGATTGTGCATGCATTGCCCTGTTATGTACATTTTTATTTTTAGACATGTGTGGTCTTAGCTTTTTAAATGTTTAACATGATCTTAGAAACTATTAAAGACTTACTTTACATTAAAAGTTCTTAACCAGACTAATAGATTCATCTCTGTAGAGTATAACAAATTATATATTTTAAACAATCTTAGATTAACCTGTAAATTCAAGTTAGCTAGGTTCGAAAAAAAAAATGTAATAATTTTAGGTTCTCAGTTAAGTTGAGTTTGATTCCTAAGTATACATGTAGTTACATAATTAAGTTATTCAGAAGAAGAATTTTATCATTTTTACGATAATCATATTTAACTTGAATAAGATCAGATTCTGTAATGTGAATGATGTTTGTGGCTTTAAAAATATAATCTACTTACTACCTTTGACTTATTATATATCATCCTTATAAAGAATTTATGCCCCCTTAACATTATTGTAAAAAAATTATCAACACTGAACCATGCTGGTCGATCATTCGAGCAAGGAGCAAGTTTCTACGGATGGATTTTATTATATAATAATGACACGGACTATACTTTTCATCAATTCTTTTATAACCCGTGAAAAATTACACATGATCATAACTAAAAAGGAGCCAAAATCTAGTCACATCTTAGCAATTGTAGCTATCATTCACATGCAAGATTCCTATTTCTTTTTTGTTGCGTACATGCAAGATTCCAACTATTTGCGTTACTCGTCAACAAATAAGTTATTATATGTTAACCCACACATTATTACTACTGTTTAAGACGTTTTGATCATTAGCGAACATGTTTATCGTCATGAATTGAGTTTTAACTTTGATATGTATTTGACACAATTTATTTTATATTTAATAATTATTGTCCGATCAACAAAATGATTTAATTAATAAAAACTGTAGGTGTTAAATATGTAATTGTAGTGCGCAAATAGGAATATTAATTTATTGTTGATAATATTGATAGAAACTATTAAATCAGGATTAAATTTTAGCCAAATACTTGATTGTTCCTCAAAACCCAGTTGTTGTCATTTTCAGATGGTGACTATATCCTATGAGAAGTGGTGTAATGTCAATTTGAGCGGATATATATATATATATATATATATATATATATATATATATATATATATATATATATATATATATATATATATAATATTTTAAATGAGAA
Organism: Glycine soja; assembly: GCF_004193775.1. Taxonomy (NCBI): domain Eukaryota; kingdom Viridiplantae; phylum Streptophyta; class Magnoliopsida; order Fabales; family Fabaceae; genus Glycine; species Glycine soja. The sequence continues at coordinate 50,266,377 of NC_041016.1, forward strand.
GAAATTTAAAATTAGAATGAGAATAATTAATTTTAATTGCTAGATTATAATTAAAAAAATGACTAAGATTAAAATCTCAATTTTTAATACATCACATTTATTTTCCTCAACTGATTTAATGATAATTTAAAGGTTAAAATAATTTTTCTCATTTCTCATTTTAATTTTTTTTTCATTTTAAACATATTGCACCACCATGAGGAGGTTCTATCAAATTTGGTAAGAACATTTGACGCTCACTGTGGGATCGAAGGAAAACTTTCCCTTCAACCACTACATCATCAATGGCAACAAACGGTGATAAACCAACACCATCATTCAAGGAAAGCGACCACATGAGCAAGAATCCATCATGAAGGGGATACCTGCCATGGGTGCCCATGAAAAGGGAAACCTAACAAACGTGGTGAATCCCTTGCATCAAGAGTTTGATGATCACTCGTTGATCATCGCCCTGCAAAAGCAGATACACTCCTTGAAGCAAAGAAATGCCCAAGAGATGGAAGACCTTCAAAAGGAGAATGTTTCTCTCAGAGAGTAGTATCTGAAGTTTCAAGAGGACAAAAATGCAAACTCAGTTGTGGCAATGACAACCCACCAGACTCATCTAGCTAAGGCAAATGTGTCTGATATGATGTGGTGTGAAGGGACTCCCTCCATCACGCAACCAATCTAGAGAGAAGCAAATGCTAAGACTTGACTACATCCCTTCGTTGACGGGATTATGGAGGCACAACTCCCACTAGATGGAAGATGCTAACCATCGATCATTACGATGGACTCTTAGACCCAAACAAACACGTGGACATATTCATCACACAGATGAATTTGTTCACTAATGACGATGCGATCATGTGTCGAATGCTTCCTACAACGTTGAAAGGTGTAGCGCTCCATTAGTATACTTGATTGTCGAGAAATTCCATTGGCTCATTTGCAACATTTATAGTGCGATTTGGAGCTCAGTACGTGACGAGCATACCACACCATCTAACAGTTGTGGCACTCATTAACATTAGGTAAGAAGAAGGAGGATCGTTTCACGATTTCATTGAAAGGTTTTCACCAGTCTCAGTTTTGATTCAAAACTTGAGCCCAAAAGTCACACTCCCTTCAATGATTATGGCATTGAAATTTGGTCCCTACTCGGATAGTCTGTGCAAGAAATTGCCTACAATATTGGACATGTTGGGAGCAAGGGCTGTTAGATTCATTCAGATGGAAGAGATTACCAAGTTTAGAAAGAAAATGCGTGGAAAATCTTCAAGGAAGCCAATAGGCCGAGAGGTGAAGATCAAGAGTAGCCATAGTCTAGGAAAATCTAAAGCCAACATGCCCCCTCAATCCAAATTTAGCGACTACACTTTGCTGATAGAGAGTCAAGGTCGAGTATTGGAGGAAGCTTGTAGTAACAAGTTAATCCAGGTCTCAGCTAAGAATTGACTTGCACCTGGAGCAAACGAGTCCAAGTACTGTTAATATCACCAGCTCGTTGATCACAACACTAAAGATTGTACTACCCTTATGGATAAAATAGAAAAGTTGATCCAAAATGGGCATTTGCAAAAGTTTTTCAAAGGCCCATCACGTAATTAGGACAATGATAAGGAGAGAAATAGAAGCCTAGAACACATTAAGACTCACGAGGAAGCATAAACACAACGTCATAACGAGAATCTCCTACCCGAAACTCGGCTTTGAGGTGTAATCAACATAATAGTTGAAGGATTCGTAGGGATAGGAAGTTCAAACTTGGCATGCAAGCATTATGTTCACAGCCTTAAGTTTGTTAACTTAATCGCAGTTGAAAAGAGGGTCACAAGAAGCTTACCCCCCATCACTTCCACAGATGAGGATTTCGAGGGGATAGAGTGATGTCACAATGATCCATGGTAGTCAAGATAGAGGTTGCAAACTTCTTTGTATGCAAAGTTCTACTAGATAATGGGAGCTCAACTGGTGTCCTATACTGGTCGGCCTTTAAGCAAATAGGCATACCAAAAATCTAGATTGAGCCATTCTTGGAGCAACTCATAGGTTTTGCAGGAGAGACAACAAACACTATACGATATGTGCATTTTTAAACCACTTTCGAAGATGAAAAGTGTTCAAAGTCCATTCTGATCAAGTACTCCTAGTCGACGCCATAACCTTTTATAATATATTGATAGGACTCCGTCACTTAACGAGTTAGGGGCCATCATTTTGAATTCCCATTTGGCGATGAAGTTTCCAAGTGAGGATGGAAAAATTATCATTGCCAAGGCTAATTAGATGACCATAAGCGAATGTTATGCTGGAAGTCTTAGGATTACAAAAAGAAAGAAGGTGGCAGAGTCCAAAGTACAATTGGTAGTATGCACCCCTCTGAACAACAACGTAGGAGAAGCTGAAATCGATCCAAGAGAAGCCCACTAAAGATGTGAAGCCCATCCTACTCGACCAAGAGTCATCTCAGTGCATTAAACTCAGATGTCAGATGAGTAGGGAAATAGAACAATCCATAGCCCAGGTACTAACAAGGAATGCCAACCTTTTTCCACTGTCATAGGCTACTCATCTGTCTGGAGGCTAGACCAGTCACAAAAAAAAGAGGAAACTCAACCGTGAAAAGGAAAAAGATATGAATGAAGAAGCAAAGAAAATCCCAAGTGCAAGATTCATCAGAGAAGTGCAATATACCACACGATTAGCTAATGTGGTAATTGTAAAGAAGTCTAATGAGAAGTGGAGGATGTGCATAAACTACACACACCTAAAGAAAGCCTACCCTAAAGGCTCGTATCCTCTTTTGAGTATAGATCACCTAGTTGATGAAGCATCCAGATTCCCCATCCTTAATTTCTTAAATGTATATTTCGGGAATAATCAGATCTCGATGTTTAAGCAGGATAAGGAGAAAATTTCCTTTATGACTGATACAACTAACTATTGTTATTCAATTATGTTGTTCAATCTTATGAATGTTAGAACAGCTTATCAAAAGATGATGGACAAGATATTCATAAACCAATTAAAAAATAATATAGAAGTTATGTAAATGACATGGTGGTAAAAAGCATAAGCACCACCTCTCACGTAGAAGACTTAACAAAAATCTTTGAAAAAAAAAAAGTACAACATGAGGCTAAACCCAGAGAAATGCATATTCAGGGTGTAAAGAGGAAAGTTCCTTGGCTTCATGCTTACCCATAGAGGGATTGAAGCCAACTCAGAGAAGTCTATGGCCATTATTGAGATGGGAAGTCCTAATACTCTGGAAGAGGTGGAATGACCCATTAATTGGTTGGCAACATTGTCTAGATTCCTACCACAGGCAACTAACACAACCAAACCTCTCTTCAAACTATTGAAGAAGTAGAGGGGAACAAAGTGCAACAAGGAATGTGAAGTCCATTTTTAGAAACTCAAATAATTCCTCCCCTCACCCCCCACCCTCGCTAGACCCCAATCGGGTAAGGATTTGATCCTATACGTAGATATTTGAACATGTTATCTGTAATTGTAGTAGAGTGAGAAAAAAAGTCAAAATCCTATTTACTATGTCAGCCAAGTCCTTAAAGATGTAGAGACTTGGTATCAAATGATTGAGAAGTTAGCCTTAGCCCTAGTCACTGTTGTTAGAAGACTAAGACCATATTTTATAGTAATCAAATAGTGGTTCGAACTTATCACCTTGTCTGAATAGTCTTGAAGAAACCAAAACTCGTAGGGCGAATGATAGCTTGATCTGTTGAGTTGTCAAAGTTTAGGATCAAGTACGAACCAAAGGGGCCAATGAAAGCTCAATGGTTAGCAGATTTCGTTGTCGAATTAACAACCACTACAAAAGTAGAATCATTATGGTGAAAGTTGTATGTAGATGGTTCATCAAATGAAAAAGTTAGAGGGGCTAGAGTCATTTTAGCAAGTCATGATGAAGTAATCCTAGAGCAATCCCTACAGTTTGAGTTCAAGACAATGAACAATCAAGTTGAGTACGAAGCCATACTAGCCGGCCTGAGATTAGCAAAAGAAGTAGGAGCCAAGTACTTCAAGTGTTGGAGTGACTTCAAACTTGTCACTGGTCAACTGAATGGAGACTATTGGACTAAGGATCCTCAAATGACAAGGTACTACCACATGACTAATAGACTTAAAGAAGCCTTTACCAAGTCTGAGCTCAGACACATTATAATAGGAAAAAAAAAATGAGAAAGCTGACTTGCTGTCAAAACTCACCAATACAAAGAAAAGGATCATTCCATGAAAATCTAGAAGTGGTAAGAAAGCTTAGGAGAAATGTCAACTGTTATGTCATAGAGGGAGGACACCTATACAGATGAGGCTTCATAACCCCTTTGTTGAAGTGCTGACTCGGGATTAGGCCAAGCACCTAATGAACGAGATGCATAGAGGGATTTGTGGAATGCACTCGGGATCTAGGTCAATGACTCCCAAGTCCTCAAAGCCAGATACTACTAGTCGATAATGAGAAAATATTGCACAAAATATGTAAAGAAAAGTGAAGAGTGCCAAAAATTTGGCAAGATATCTCCCTTACCAGCTAAGGAATTGCATAGGATAGTTGCTCTTTGGCCTTTTGCTACTTAGGAAGTAGACATACTTGGACCTTCCCCTCGTGCAGAAAGACAAGTAAAGTTTCTCCTAGTTAGCATTGATCACTTCACAAAGTGGATTGAGGTCAAGTCCATAGCAACCATCTTAGCAGTAAATGTCCAAAAATTCATTTGGAAAAACATTATCTTTTGTTTCGAGATTTCAAACACTTTGATCTCCAATAATGGAAAGTAGTTAATTGACAACGGGGTTACGAATTTCCTTGCAAATCTGGGAATTAAACATACAACAAATTCAAGGTAACACCCATAAAGCAATGGGCAAACTGAAGCAGCCAACAGGCCATACTTGAAGAAGTGCAAAAACAAGTTAGAAAGGCCAAAGGTAAAGAGCTTCCCACTTTCCTTTGGGCTTATCATTGCTCTCCGAAGTCCACAATGAGTGAGACCTCTTTTTGACTCTCTAATGGGTCAGATGCCTTGATACCACTAGAAGTCAGAGAACCATCTCTCCGAAACATAAACTTCGTAGAGGAAGAAAACAATAAGATACTTACTGAAGCACTCGATCTGACTAAAGAGACCATTAAAGAAGTGCACTGAGAGTCGAGTTGTACCAGAGGAGAGTTGAGAAAAGATACAATAGTTGGGTCAAGCCGAGCAACTTCCAGGAAGGCGACTTGGTACTAAGAAAATATGGAGAAGCCTAGAAAGATGCTAGAGAAGGCAAGCTTGCTGCCAACTTGGAAGACCCTTTCAGAGTTACTGAATCACTCAAAGATGGAGCCTACCGACTAGAGCACTTATCCAGCAAGGCGATTTTGAGAACTTGAAACGTCACTGACCTCAAATTCTATTACAGTTGAACTTGTAAGTGTTGATGTACTTTTTTTTCCTACTCTAACATTTTGTCCCTATGAGGGTTTTTGTTAAAGAAGTTTTAATGAGACACACCCAAATTTTGCATTGACTAAAATCATTATTTTATCAATATTGTTGGCTTTATAGATCCGAGAATAACAATTCATCGCTCTGACTAAAGACCCAACTCGGGGTATAAATATGGCCTAATAAAGGTTTGGCTTACTAGTAGACCGACAACTGTAGTCAGCTGGAAATTGACCACAAATAAATTAGTTATTTGGCTAAAAGAAGATAAAAAAAGCTAGGTTACTTAGGTACAAATAGACTAAAGACAACTAAGCCAATTGGCAAAAAATATACCAAAAGAAGAAAAAGTTAATCGGCTAAAATTAGAATGAAAAAGATTTCATCTAAAAGCAGACCGAAAGACTAAGTTATCTAGCTGGAAATTAGATTAAAATACTTGGCTAAAATAAGAGTAAGTTATTTAGCTAAAAAGCGAGACCAAAACTAACCAAGAGATTCGGCTAAGATTCAATAGACTGACAAAATTGGCTAAACACCTTTAATGATTGTGTTTTTGAGTAATTCCTAAGTAAGAATTAGAGAATAAAATTGAATACAACACTTTGAATAAAAAAAGGCACTAATTCATATATTAAAAAGGAACTCCATTAGATTAGTGCGGTCTAAGCCTTTACAAAGAGAAATAAAAAAAACAAGATTCAACTTGAGCCAACATGGTTGGCACTTCATTCGCATGCATTTAATCTTTCATTGACTAATTCCTCTTTACGATTGACATCCTTGTCGACATCAAAAAGGAAAAGGTCAACATCCTTCAAAAAGAGCTTGACCTGATGAAGAGCTTTCTTGAAATTAGTTTGATGATTCTTTAAGATCTTGGACTCCCAATCTCACAGAGACAACTTTTCAATTTCTCCTTAGCTTTTTCAGTGTCCACTTTGAAGAGAGTAAACTCTTTGTTGAGGCATTCAATCTCTTCTTGGAGAGCCTTAGTAGAATTCTCGGCGGAGGCTAACTTAGTTTTTAAGGCCTTTTCAGGATCTCGACTTCCTTTAACTTTGTCTTTGTATCTTTAATAGACTTTTGGGAATCTTCAGCTAATTGCAGAAAGGCCTCATTGGCGTTGGTGGCTTCAATCAAAACTTGTTCAGCTTTGGCACACTATATTAGAGCCTTTTTGGACTCGACATCAGCCTTTTCAAATTCGTCAACCTAGAAATCACCAATCCTTAAGTCCTTGTCACAAAATGAGTAATAGAGTGCATCAACACATAGGGCCAACTTCCTTTAGCATGTTGCGATCCAACTAGTTAAGCATGAAAGACTGGATGCAGGTGCTAGGATTGGAGTCTTTCCCTCAAAGAGAAGCAGTCCCTTCCTTCATAAAAAGGAAGGTGAGGGGGGGGGGGGGACTCTCAATGGAGGAAAAAGCAACAATTAGCATTGGCTCCACTCTTGGCCTTTTTGAAGGCCCTTCATCTTGAGGACTTGGGTTTGCCCTTTGGCCTTGTTGGATTGAACCTTCTTGGCCTGAGCCTTCTTGATGAATTGCCAATCGAACTTGTCGAGTAAAATAGTTTGGCATAGTATGGCATAGCCTGGGCATCGAGACGAACTTAGAAGAAATGACCATTAATTTTTTTTAATAGAGGTTGTATATGGGTTGATAATAGCCCTTCTGGGATCGCCAATAAGAGAGACCTAACCCCCCTTTTTCTTTACCTTCACATTATAATGATGAATGAATTTGGGAGCAATAGGAGTGATAAAGAATTCATCACATAAAACCCTGAAAGCACACATGGCTTCTTAGGAATTCAGATGCAATTAGATAGGGGCGACGTTAAGTTCTCAAAGGAAATATATGTCAAACTTATGAAAAGGGGCAGTAAGAAGTAGGATCAAGAAGAGAATAGAATACATATAGATAAAATGAGTTTCAGTTGGATAAGCGCACATAAAGACACACTTACTACCAAGACAAGATTCAACGACCATCACATCCGACCCATAAATATGACAAAACTTGATGGACTCGAGAAGTTAGTGATACTCTTATAGGTCAGAAAACCACTTTCATAGGATCCGACTTCCTTATGAACCCTGGAGTAACTCGGAAAGGTTATTGGAGGTTACTTCTTTCTGACCTTACTAGGTTTTCTAGGAAGAGGAATAAAAAGACGACAGACTATAACTTGGACAATAGTAGACTCTGAGTCCAAGTCAATCACATTTTTAGGAGGAATGGGCAGAAGGGACTAGGCCTCAGCCTCCCAAGGGGTGGAATGAACGCTAGGTTTAGGGTGAAGTCCTCCCTCAACAGTAACAACACCACCAATAGGGGTGCCATTGCTGCTATCAAAATAAGCCATGCCACCAACAGTGGCAACATCACATGCGAGAATGCTAGAAACATGACCATTAGTGACGTTAGAGCCGTTGTAATGGTGAAAGGGATTTTCATTAGAACTTTCCCTTATTTGATGAACTTTTGGCAAAAGCATCATACCCCCACTAGAGTGCTCAGAACCCCCACTGAAAAAAGACATAATGAACTTAAGGGGGTTGAGAAGCGTACTTAGATGAAAAAGAGAGATGAATGGAGGAACAACCAAAAAGAGGAAGAAGATAAGCTAAGAAGAAGGAAAACTAAGAGACAAAAGTAAAGATGAAAATAGAAAAGGTTTTCCCTCTCTTATAAGTTTCTAGAAACTTCTATGGGCCGAAAGGACGCATCCATTCAGACTGTTAGATCTCTCCTTGAAGAGATAGATCAACGGTTGGGGAAAGGAATGACTTTTGGTTATTCTAAGAGCGTTTTGAAATTTAAAGGACGTAATCATTATGCCTTTTATGAAAGCGTGCAAAAGCATTAAATGCATCTGAATAGATGTAACCATTTATAAGATGTCACTAGGAATCTTTAGCCATTTGCACTCGACACTAACTATTCAATTTTGACTAAGAACTTAGCTAAAAAGGATATCCTTCTCAAACTCAACTACAACTAGACTGGTAAGTATCACTCGAACTCGAATGGTAGATAGCAAAGTTAGAGTTCATGACTTGAGATTATTATTTTATATATACAAAGTTTCTACAACCAACTTTAGAGTTTTAGGGGCTTATGTACTACTTGGACTCAGCAAGCCTCCGTACTCAGTGGTTGACCAATTAAGTAAGAGAAAAACTCTATCAAGAGTTATTAGCAGACCTAATTAAGTAAAAGAAAAACTTTATCTTCTACTAGAAAGAAAGAGATATCCTCTAAAATAAGATATTTATTGTTAGAGGAAAAATAAGATAAAATCATATTTTTTCTTGTTTACATTATCAAGGGAAATTGTGATCTTATCATCTAATTTTATTTCTATAAAAGGGAATCATCAAGGTTCATTAAATCAACTCTTAATCCAACCTATATTTTAATACATGCATATCTCTAGATCACTAACTTGAGCGTCAGATTGTCTTTACAAGCACACCCTACCACTATTCGTGAAGGAATTCACAAATAAGTATCACCGTAAGAAGATTCAACTAAATTCGAACAATTTTTATATGAGAAATTACTATATATACGATCATGTTATATCCTAAGCACAAAATTAAGGAAAATCCAACCAAAAGAATAATTTATTAAGTAAAAGAGTCTCTCTACTTGACTAATAAATATCACATTAAACTTTTTAATATATCCAAATTGTTATGAATTAAGTATAAATGGATAATCCAATCCAAAAGATTAATTTAATAGATATAAGAGAGCTAGACACATGACTTAATACTACATTTAACTTCTTATTCTATTCAATATAAGAGTCATAATAGATCAATTTATTGACAACAATATTATTAAACACATCTCTCTTATAATACAAGTAACCAAACAATTATTCGTTCGTGCATCGCATGCAACAAGTCAATCATAATTCATAAGGGACGTAATAAAAAATGAAAATAGAGAAGTACCATGAAAAAAAGGAAAGCACAAGTCTTTCATATGACTCTATCCGTGTTTCTCGCTATGTAGTCGAATTAATAAGGCCTGTTTCAACAATTCACCTTATTCTCACTTACCCCCACCCCCCAAAATATATTTTAGGTGACTTTATTATTAATAAGTACGGTTTATTGAAATTAAATAAAAATATTGAAGTTCCAAAATTAATTTTAACTTATTGTTAGCAGGTTCAAAGTTATATAATAAGAAAAAAAAATATAAAAACTTCTAATATCAATCTACTTTATTTTTTCAACTATGTTAAAAGTATAAAATATTCAACTTTATCGGTGACTAATTTCTCTCGATTATAATATTTAGAACGAGTGTTAAAAATATATTCTCTAATACACTTATTTAAATATGCTATTCTTTCTAATTTCTTAAAATTTATTAAAAACTATCCAATAAAAATAAAATAATTAAATATAATGTAAAATCTATAAAATTATGTTACTTTTAATAAATTTTAACGAATAAATAAACTGTGTCTAAAAGAATGCTTCATACAGTATATTCTTATCATTTCTCTAATATCTACTTATATAATTTAATTCTTGAGAGTGAACGATATCCAGCCTCATATGTTCATATAGGTCCAACTAGCATATGGAACTCTAATATTCTGTTACCACAGCATATATAACCGACAGATGCATTTAGTGTAAGTTGTCATCAAGCTAATGGATGCAGACAAAGAATCTTATTTTATTTTTTTTGGCGTGTGATTCCTCTACTTGTCTCACTGCCTCACTGCACCTTCATAAATCACAAATTGTACAATCGGTGCATATTTGGTTGTAAGCAGTAGCATGGATATATACAATGGCACTATTTTTAGCTCCTGATAATTCATAATATATATAAAGGGCTCATGTTTAAAATTCGAATGGGTGGGGTAGAGATAAATTTCAGGGCTACGTATAGGTCCATCCCATCAATGTTCTTGTGTTTTAAAGTGCTGCATGCCCTAGATTTTCATTTCTGATGTCATGGACATACAAATCCTATCACAGTAAAAATTGGGGGTGGAAAAATGCAGTTTACACAAGTAATTAAGTGTTTGGAATAAACTTTCATAAATTTTATGAATGTGGTTTCATTTTTTTTTTTTCTGTAATCACTAAAATCTTGGTTGATGAACAATCCTTATCAATGTTCCTTAATTAACGTCAAAAGTTACTTAAGTATATTTTTTTTTAAATCTAATGATGATAATAAATAGTTAATTTTAACTATTAAATTTTAAGAAAATAAATTATAAGGATGAAGAGTAACTCTAAAAGAATTATTATGAAAGTAATTTGATTCATCCTCATATATGATTTATTAAAATTAATTAATTGTAATTTAGACTTTTATAATAATTTTTTGAGTGACCTCTACTAGTAGTTTTGGCATGTAACTAACATCTCGGTCCAAATTTAGTGTTCTCCATTCTAGTACCTTATTATTTGTATATAATTTTTTTAATTAATTCATATCTTTTAAAAAAATTAGTTAATTTAGTTTATGACATTAAATTTGTTAATAATTTATAATGTTATAAATTACTCTTAATATTTTTTTAAATTAATATTCTCATTTTTTACTTAATCATTAATTTCTCTCCGAACATTAATTAATTATGTGAAAACAACCGAACATTAATTAATTATGTGAAAACAATTATGTAATTTGTGATTACTCATCTTCTTCTGTTGTAATAAGAGGGAAAGAGTTTATTTAATTAATTTCCAGTATTTATTAATTTTTAGCTAAAAATTTGTTAATTACTAAGGATATTTTAAAAGAATAATTAATGCAAAACATAAAAATAAAATGATCTTATAAAAATGAACATATATTTTTAAAAAAAAAAAGATTTTAATTATATATAAGAATAAAAGTAATAAGAGATATAAAGTTGGTTTAGTGGTTGAGAAACTATCAAAGAAAAAAGGAAGGAAAGAGAGATCATATGTTCTAATTCATTCATCTATATTTTTTAATAAAATTAACATTTATCGATAAAAAAATAAAAATAAAAGTAATACCGCTAACCAAAAATGACTTACGTAGCATGCTTCCGATTTAACTATTCCACATCTTGAAAGAACACGTAATTTAATTGAATGACATTGACTTGAGAAAAAGAAGAGAGGAAATCCCCTTTGTTTAATGAATATGACTATATATAAAACAACAGCATGAATTATAATTGAAAAGATTCCCTTTGAAATAATTGGTAGTTCTCTAATAATTGACTCAAACACATTAATTTCATATAAAAGAGGCCAAAAACAAACAAAAATGGTTTTCTGGTACATACAAAATGGATTTTTTTTATACATGGATGGAAAATGGGATAAGATGTGATGGGCATGAAGCTACCAGATTAATGATAAATTTCACATGTTTACTGTGTTATGTGAAAGTTGAAATAGTTCTGAACATGTGGATCAGACAGTCGGTGAAGAAAAGAAAGTGAGTTCTAATTAAAATGTCTGATTTAGTTTAATTTTATGCATAGAATTAATTATTTTTTTTCTAAAGTTTTAAAAATAATTCTTTATAATAGTTAATTAAGTTTAAAGAAATAATTATTTAATTAAAATAATTTTTCTTTAAAGTTTGATTTGTTTCTCTTGTTAAAATTTCTAACAATACTCGATCTTTTTATAACATTATTTATTATTTGATGAAAATTCATGTAATTAGATTCACTAAAAATTAATTAAAGAAAAGAAAGGCATACTCCACAATCAGGTCTATTCTAGTCATGGGTGGTGGCTGCACTGAATTTATAAGGATGTGATAATTTAGAAACTCTTTATTGTCAGTGTGTAGATCAAGTGACCAACTACAATTGCTCTAACTCAATTTAAGACTTTCGAGTTCAATTCCTCAAAATGCAACTACTTTAAAATTTGAAGGAAAAACTGTCTTTTTTTTATGAAAGGAAAAACTTTGGCATACAATACAATGATAATTTTACATGACTCATATGCAAAGTTTAGCATATAGTAAAAGGAGAAATGTCATCTATACATTTTTTTAACACACTCTTTTGAATATGTTCTTTTTTATTGGTTAAAATTTCTTGAAAATTACAAAAAAAAAAAATAGGTTCTTCATTATATTTAATGACTTTCTCATGATTTTATATTTTTTAATAAATTTTATCATCTAATAAGATGTGTGTTAGAAAATTTGTTATTAACACTCCTTGAGTAATAATATTAAAGTTGACTCAAATTAATGGGATGCTAGTTGTTAACATAGTTTTGAAACTAGACCGGTGGTTTCATCGATGCTGCAATTAGGTCATGAGTTTACGATGGACTAGGCTCAAATATCTTTCACTAGCAAAAAATTAATAAAATAATAATTAATATTGTTTGATAAAAAAAAAAAAAGAATTAGCTCACAATGGAACGACTAAGAACTATTTTAGTATATGATCTATTAAGTACAAAAAAAATTGGTTCATTTTGGCACCAGTCAACTTGTCGAACTTTCTAAAATTAATAAAAAGATCGGTGCAGGAAACCAATTTTTTATTTTTATTTTTCATCCTTTTTGTTTTTAATGTTTTCTTGCTCATTTTTAATTTAATATAATTTTTTAAATAAAAAAGCACATATTTAAGAATTATCCGTAGGTATATATTATTTACCAATCATTATTATTATTTTCATTTTACAACACATATAATTTATTTATTTATATTAATTTATAATTTTTTATATGTTGATTTGTTATACTTTTATATTATTTTATTACTTAAAATATTATATAGTATTAAAAACATAAATGTAATCACTTCCAATTTTACTACAGTTTAGTTAAACTAATAAAATATAAACTGTTTTTTTTTTTTACCAATCCAATTTTTATAATTAACACTGGCTATCAGATAAAAGTGTTACCACAGAAAAAACAAATAAGTTGTTGATTACATTTGTCTTCATCTGGTTCATTCTTTCTGTTGAATCACAGAGTTTACTACTAGTGAACTAGTGAAAAATCAAAATCAAAAGTCCGTAATAATGATTTCGGTGGATTAATTCCGTTGACTTTTAACAAACTTCTGAGGCTATCTCTCCCTGTACTGTAGTATGATCGTCTTGCACCATTAATTACACCTACTTGTCTTTGAACGCAGCCCGTCATCAAGCTATAGTTACACATAAATATGTGAATAAATTATACATTTTTCTTAACTTTCAGTTTATCACAAGAAAAAATATTTTGATTAATATGAAGTCCGGTGAAAAAATAAGTAAAATTTGGTAAAAAATTATTTTTGTGAAGAATGAAATTTGGATATTATATACTAAAATGATTTATCTTTGATTTTATTATATTAATAATTTGTGTTTAATCACTTGATTTTATACCTACAAATTTTAAGAATAAAGTCATTAATTGTTTAAGAATAAAGTCATTAATTGATCAGTATAGTGTGATATGATTGTCTTTTAAACATGTGATCATGAATTTGATCCTTAACTGTATATGAAAAAATATTTCTTAAAAGAAATTAACCCTTTAAATCAATTTTAATGTTTCAAAAGATTAAAAGAAGGATATCTCAATTCACACAAAATCAATAAAATCATTGATATTAGAAAAATGTATTTTTATTTGGCAGTTAAACATGTTTAAGGTTCTGTTCTTTTTATATAAATGAATTTAATTTTCAAAACTTTAACATTTTTATATTAATTATATTTATTGGAAAAATAAGAACTAAAAATATATTTTTTTAAATGTTTTAATATGTATGCTAATATTTATTATTGTTTAAGTTTTTATTTAATATTGGTAATTAAAAATAAACTTTGCATTTAATATTTTAATTTGATCAATATCTATATATTGTACGTAAAGAAAGCCATTGAATCACAATTTTAATTTAACAATAGTAATTAATTTGATTTAATAAATATCTAACATATTTTAACATTTATAAACCATTAGATCAAAATTCTAATTTGACACCAGTAAAAGATTTAATTCAATAAATATCTAACATTTCCGGAACTTTATATTGAGATTTTTTTAATTTCATAACAAGCTGAAGTGTTGAAGAGATTTTTTATTTGTGGACAGTTAGAGGTAAAGAGATTTGTTGTCCATTCACGATCTTCAAAATTTCAACTCATACCAAAACAGCGGTAAGTATTTAGTTTTCATATTTTTTTAATGTTTTTGGTTGGTGCATTGAATTATTTTTGTGATGCATTATGTTTTCGAACAACCTTTTATAACTTTTTTTTTAATTAACTGTTCAACACTCGATAAATTTTGATTAACTTCAGAAACATAAAACACATATGAAATAATGAGTTTTGTACTCTCATGAACATTCAAGAACACGTAAGTTAATTTGGACCACGTTTATGCATGCCTCCATGTCTTGCTTTGTCAAGAATGCCTGCCCACGCCTGAAAACACAGCAAAACAGTTGGCTGAAGCTCTATTTTATCTATAACTAGCCTGTAACCTTTAGCAAGCATCAGATTTTTTTTGCAAGGTAGGAAAAAAAATACATTTTTTGTTCTGTTTTTTTTTCTTCTAAGTTTTCAAAATTCTCATTTTGTAATTATTTAAGCACGGATCATAACATTGGGCATTAAAGCATTTAGTTTCAAGTACTACATGGTTAATTGCCTAAGAACAAAGTATACACACCAAAATAAAATAATAGCTTAGAAAGTCTTGACACACAAGATTCATGACCAATCACAGCTAAACCATCATTGATATTTGATCAATTGTCTAAAAATAAAATATACACACCAAAACAAAATAATAAGTTAGAAAGTGTTGACACATATGATCTTAAATCATGACACCTAAAAGCACAATTCAGACGTCCAACTATTCATTCATTCTTGATATGCTTCTTGGTAGTTGAGAGAAAGAAATTATTTAGGAAAATTATCATCTGAAAAGACAAATCGCGCTGGAGTAACAGGCATTTCATCCTGTGAATCATGGTTAGGTACTTCATCCATAGCTTTCTTGGTTGGAGATGCAGCCATTGTAAGCTCTGGATTATGATTTGATGTTGCAGAGAGTGATTGCTATGTAAAAAACCAACATAATAATTGAATTTGAGTTAAGCTATAATTATAAATAATTTATTAATACGTAAAAAAGTATAGATACATTGAATAAATGAATATAATTTAAAGTTATAATAAAAATAATATTTAAATACAATAGATACGTGCATCAAATTGTAAGACATAACTTACACTTCATTGTTGGACAAAGGAATCTCACGTCTTGTTGTATCCTATCATAATCAGTGGGCCAATAAATTTATTAAAATGGGTAATGAAATTTTTATAGATGTTCCTACTACCTCAACTTCAAAAGAAAAACAAACTTGAGCTTCAACTGAATCATGTCATAAAATACGAAGGGAATAAAGTTATTTACGCATACTAAGCGTTAATAAATTATTGAGATAATATTGATAAGCAAAACATCACTGCCACCCATTAATGGATACTTAATCACAACTAATATTGGATTTTAGTACCCTCTTGCACGCTACTTCCTGGACCTCTTTGTATGCCAAAAAGGAAAAGGGGAAAATCATAGTAAAAGTAGGTACATCAGCGGTTGTTAAAAAAACCATAATCAAACCATATGAAAATCCCAAGTAGATATCCTTTAAAAAAAAAAAGACAATATAATACTGAACAAAATCAAAAACTAAAATTGGGGTTCACTAATGTTCTAAACTACAAAATATATACATAATCTAAATTCCATAACAACACTCAAAAATTAAATTACATATGATAATTGGTAATGTACGTTTTGTTGTTATTGTTATTATTATTATTATTATTATTATTATTATTATTATTATTATGTAGGCATTGTGTACTTTATTCTCTTCGAGAGCTTCAAGAACTCAGTTTGGTCAGAACTATGTTCTGCATATAATAGGGAGAAAATTAGCCAAATTTATTCATCTAAATTAAAAATATATATACATAATCTGAACTCCATAACAACACTCAAAACCTAAATTGCATAAAGGGTCCACAACAACCTAAAGATAACTATGATTATGTCAAAAAACTTAAGAAATAGATGATACCATCAACTCCTCAAACTGTAAAAGGTACCAAGCTCGAATTGTGTACTCTATTCTCTTGGACCCAAAATGTCATACCACAGAGTATAATAACATTGAAGGGGAAAAAATTATCCAAATTTCTTCATCTAAATTAAAAAATATATACATAATATAAACTCCATAACAACACTCAAAAACTAAATTACATAAAGGTTCCACAACAACCTAAAGGTAACTATGATTATGTCAGAAAAATCAAGAAATACATTATAACATGTGCGCATAAAATATATTGAACGGATTATTTAATAAGTTGATAAGAACTTTATCTGAGTGAGAGAGAGAGAGAGAGAGAAGTTGATTACTGCTATAACTTATTAAGTTAACCAAATGATTAATTAATAAAATAATGACTTTAGAAATAGTAATAGTAATAGTAGTAGAGAAGAAAAGGAGAAACCTTGGGCATAGGATGAACTCTTGAGATCCCAAGCCATGAACTCCAGTAGGTAACTATATCTTGAAAAATGATTTTTTTTAAAAAAAAGAGTTAAGCTAAAGAAACCTTACCAAACATGTAGTCCTTTAGAAGTTGCGGGATGAGAAAAGAAAGAAAGTAAGAAACTTCTTAAAAAAAACATCAAGAAACTTTGTCATTAGAATCACAAAAGTTAAAATGAAAAGGAAAAAAAATGAATGAGGATCACCACAGAAAACACCTTTTTGAACCAAATAAACCTTCTTGAACAGTACCTAGTTTCGAACATGCAACTCCTCCCAATGACTTTGAGATCTTTTCTTTGCCAAATCTCTTCTTTGTCAAAATCTCTTTCGTGCTTCCACACATGGATTATTTTAACACAAATAGGAAGGAAGAGGAAAAAGTATTAACACAAATAGGAAGGCAATGCAATTTTTTTTTAAAACAAATTAGTTGTATGAACCATAGTATATTTACCCGTGGGCCCTCATATGAATGACCATCTTTGGATTATCATGGTGCTCTTGTTCTATGTCAACAAACTGACCAATCACATCTTCTTTAAAAAAGAAGATAATAAATCTAAAATTGTCCCCCAAAAGCATACGTCATATTTTATTCTATAATGATTAATATGCAAATTAGAAATTACCTACTAACACATCAGATGAAGCTTGTCCACTCAATATTTCTTCAAATGTAGTAAGTCATATACATGCTCAGGAATTTCAAGAAGCTCATGTTCTTTTACAATTGTTCCTTTTGTAAAGAACAACCTGTATGGATGCTTGCACAACTTATATATTGTCCAATATTATTTTTTACCTCAAGGTTTTGAACAATATGAGTTTTCCTCTCTTTGAGTTGATTTTTCCATTTGTCAAATTCAAAATGTTAACTGTAGCTCTGATCTTGTGTCCCTAAGAAGATGAGCAAAAAAAAAAAAAGCCATAAGGGCTCCAATTGTGTACATAATATTTAATCAATTTGAGTTGATAATTTAATGAATGTAGGATTACCTTCTCATCCATTAAAAGCATCTCCAAAAAACCTCCTCCTGGAGTCTTTTGTATGAAGCACATTTTTGTAATTCTGATTGCAAGTTTCCATGTCTCCTTTGTATCATTAATCTCACCAATTAAGCTAATTCTACATGTCATACCTGTTTTTCAATTTAAATATGTAGTCCTTTAGGATGTCATGCTAGCTAATTAAATAGATTTGTGTTAATAAGGGGTAATATAATACATTCTGATACATTATGTGGTAGATGCAGATATAATACAAAAAAAATAAACAAATCAATGTTTTTGAGGATACGCATGCTTATTGGATAAAGAATGTATCTTTATATGATAAAGATATATTTTTTGTTAAAGAATGTATATTTATACGACAAAGAATGGTTACCAAGTTGATGACATGATAATATAGCTAGCTATGTGCTCATTATCAGAAAGTTATTTTCCTTTGCTATTGTTGTAGGATATAGATAATAGAATGGTTCCAGGGGGTGTATATATGTATGTAATATCCATGTGTTCTTTATCAGATTGTCAGCATGCATGCCATGTAAAGCTGTATGTACTATCCATGATATATTGTTGCGTTAGGTTGAAATTGCAAGACCTTTAAAAGAATATTTAAAATTTTGGCTGAAATATATGGATATGCATGTTTTTAGTTGGATTTACAATATTAAAGTAAGAATTTAGAGTCAAGTTGTTTTAGTGCTTTTATGTTGGAACACACCAAAACAAAATTTAACTGAAATCATAAAAATGCAAACTTGAAGAGAACCACCATAAAATAGCAAGACAATTGTACTTTAAGTTTCACAAATCTAAAATGAAGTGTATAGTAAAAAAAATAATCTAAAATGCAGTGAAAAATTACAAACTTAAAAAGAACCACACCTTCAAGAAGGTTTTCATATATTAAAAAATATAAAGATTTAGAAACCTGTTAGAAGGATGGAGCAACTATCCTTAGAAATTTTAAAGGATTTCTCCAGGGGTTGTATTGCTTGTGGCCGTCACTGAAATCATAAAAATACAAACTTGAAGAGAACCACCATAAAATAGCAAGACAATTGTACGTTAAGTTTCACAAATCTAAAATGAAGTATATAGTAAAAAAAAATTAAAAATGTAGGGAAAAATTACAAACTTAAGAAGAACCACACCTTCAAGAAGGTTTTTATATATTAAAAAATATAAAGACGATGCCTTGCAGGTTTGAAATTTCATAACAAGCTGAAGTGTTGAAGAGATTTTTTATTTGTGGACAGTTACATTATGCGAGAGGTAAAGAGATTTGTTGTCCATTCACGATCTTCAAAATTTCAACTCATACCAAAACAGCTAAGTATTTAGTTTTCATATTTTTTTAATGTTTTTGGTTGGTGCATTGAATTATTTTTGTGATGCATTATGTTTTCGAACAACCTTTTATAACTTTTTTTTAATTAACTGTTCAGCACTCGATAAATTTTGATTAACTTCGGAAACATAAAACACATCTGAAATAATGAGTTTTCTACTCTCATGAACATTCAAGAACACGTAAGTTAATTTGGACCACGTTTATGCATGCCTCCATGTCTTGCTTTGTCAAGAATGCCTGCCCACGCCTGAAAACACAGCAAAACAGTTGGCTGAAGCTCTATTTTATCTATAACTAGCCTGTAACCTTTAGCAAGCATCGGAATTTTTTTTGCAAGGTAGGAAAAAAATACATTTTTTGTTCTATTTTTTTCTTCTTCTAAGTTTTCAAAATTCTCATTTTGTAATTATTTAAGCACGGATCATAACATTGGGCATTAAAGCATTTAATTTCAAGTACTACATGGTTAATTGCCTAAGAACAAAGTATACACACCAAAATAAAATAATAGCTTAGAAAGTCTTGACACACAAGATTCATGACCATGACAGCTAAACCATCATTGATATTTGATTAATTGTCTAAAAACAAAATATACACACCAAAACAAAATAATAAGTTAGAAAGTGTTGACACATATGATCTTAAACCATGACACCTAAAAGCACAATTCAGATGTCCAACTATTCATTCATTCTTGATATACTTCTTGGTAGTTGAGAGCAGAGCAGAAAGAAATTATTTAGGAAAATTATCATCTGAAAAGACAAATCGCGCTTGACTGGAGTAACAGGCATTTCATCTTGTGAATCATGGTTAGGTACTTCATCCATAGCTTTCTTGGTTGGAGATGCAACCATTGTAAGCTCTGGATTATGATTTGATGTCGCGGAGAGTGATTGCTATGTAAAAAACCAACATAATAATTGAATTTGAGTTAAGCTATAATTATAAATAATTTATTAATACGTAAAAAAGTATAGATACATTGAATAAATGAATATAATTTAAAGTTACAATAAAAATAATATTTAAATACAATAGATACGTGCATCAAATTGTAAGACATAACTTACACTTCATTGTTGGACAAAGGAATCTGACGTCTAGTTGTATCCTATCATAATCAGTGGACCAATAAATTTATTACAATGGATAGTGAAATTTTTATAGATGTTCCTAATACCTCAACTTCAAAAGAAAAACAAACTTGAGCTTTAAATGAATCATGTCATAAAATACGAAGGAAATAAAGTTATTTACGCATACTAAGCGTTAATAAATTATTGAGATAATATTGATAAGCAAAACATCACTGTCACCCATGAATGGATACTCAATCACAACTAATATTGAATTTTAGTACCCTCTTGCACTCTACTTCTTGGACCTCTTTGTATGCCAAAAAGGAAAAGGGGAAAATCATAGTAAAAGTAAGTACATCAGCCGTTGTTAAAAAAACCATAATCAAATCATATGAAAACCCCAAGTAGATATCCTTTAAAAAAAAGAAAATATAATACTGAACAAAATCAAAAACTAAAATTGGGGTTCACTAATGTTCTAAACTAAAAAATATATACATAATCTGAACTCCATAACAACACTCAAAAATTAAATTACATATGATAATTGGTAATGCACGTTTTATTGTTGTTGTTGTTGTTGCTATTATTATTATTATTATTATTATTATTATTATTATTATTATTATTATTATTATTATTATTATGTAGACATTGTGTACTTTATTCTCTTCGAGAGCTTCACACTACTACAAAAGTATGATTCAACATCGTTAAATCTAAGTCGGTTATGAAAAAACTGATGTAGTAAAGCTTGCGGTGGCAGTTTTGAAATTAAACCAAACTTTTATAAAGCGTTAACGCCAGTTTTCATTAACCGTCTTTGATATAAATGTTACGAAGGCGGTTTTACAAAAACCGCCTTTGTTTTATGTCACTCAAAAATGGTTTCTCATAAAAACAATTGTTCTCAGTGTAATTTTTTAAAAAAGCATGACTCTTCAATTCCTTCAATTCCTCTCTCCTCGTCCCGCTCACTTTCCTTTTTCCCATGTCTCTTTCATCTTCCCTAGTCTCTTGAGAAGACGCGTCCACCGCCAAAACCAAACCCAATGTCGTCCACACTCTATTTTTCTCCCTCGCCCTGCCTCTTCAGTATCAAGTTTTTTAGCCCCTCACGATCTTTCATTTTGTTGATAACCAAATTCGACGCCGCCATTGACATTGTCGAGGAAGCCAACCAGCACCGGCATGAAGCATTCCGTTCTGAAGAGAAAATGGTGGTTCTCCTCGAAATCTTGTGTGAAACGCTTGCTTTTCAAGAGCGAGTTGAACCAATTGTCGCTGTGAGTGTGCAAATCGGAGATGGCGACGATGATGCGGTCCTTGGAGAGGAGTGATTAGGACTTGGTGGAGGAAGAGGTTCATGTAAACTAATAAATGAACTCTATCCATGAACTCTTTCTCCTTTGATCAAGAACTCAGTCTAGTTAGAACTATGTTCTGCATATAATAGGGAAAAAATTAGCCAAATTTATTCATCTAAATTAAAAAATATATACATAATCTGAACTCTATAACAACACTCAAAACCTAAATTGCATAAAGGGTCCACAAAAACCTAAAGATAACTATGATTATGTCAGAAAAATTAAGAAATAGATGACACCATCAACTCCTCATAGAAGGTACCAAGTTCGAATTGTGTACTCTATTCTCTTGAACCCAAAATTTCATACCACAGAGTATAATAACATTGAAGGGGAACAAATTATCCAAATTTCTTCATCTAAATTAAAAATATATATACATAATATAAACTCCATAACGACACTCAAAAACTAAATTACATAAAGGTTCCACAACAACCTAAAGGTAACTATGATTATGTCAAAAAAATCAAGAAATACATTATAACATGTGCGCATAAAATATATTGAACGGATTATTTAATAAGTTGATTAGAACTTTATCTGAGCGAGAGAGAGAGAGAGAAAAAAGTTGATTACTGCTATAACTTATTAAGTTAACCAAACGATTAATTAATAAAACAATGACTTTAGAAATAGTAATAGTAATAGTAGTAGAGAAGAAAAGGAGAAACCTTGGGCATAGGATGAACTCTAGAGATCCCAAGCCATGAACTCCAGTAGGTAACTATATCCTGAAAAATGATTTTTTTTTTAAAAAAAGGAGTTAAGCTAAAGAAACCTTACCAAACATGTAGTCCTTTAGAAGTTGCGGGATGAGAAAAGAAAGAAAGTAAGAAACTTCTTAAAAAACATCAAGAAACTTTGTCATTAGAATCACAAAAGTTAAAATGAAAAGGAAAAAAAAATGGATGAGGATCACCACAGAAAACACCTTTTTGAACCAAATAAACCTTCTTGAACAGTACCTAGTTTCGAACATGCAACTCCTCCCAATGACTTTGAGATCTTTTCTTGCCAAATCTCTTCTTTGTCAAAATCTCTTCCGTGCTTCCACACATGGATTATTTTAACACAAATAGGAAGGAAGAGGAAAAAGTATTAACACAAATAGGAAGGCAATGTAATTTTTTTTAAAACAAATTAGTTGTATGAACCATAGTATATTTACCCGTGGGCCCTCATATGAATGATCATCTTTGGATTATCATGGTGCTCTTGCTCTATGTCAACAAAATGACCAATCACATCTTCTTTAAAAAAGAAGATAATAAATCTAAAATTGTCCCCCAAAAGCATACACCATATTTTATTCTATAATGATTAATATGCAAATTAGAAATTACCTACTAACACATCAGATGAAGCTTGTCCACTCAATATTTCTTCAAATGTAGTAAGTCATATACATGCTCAGGAATTTCAAGAAGCTCATGTTCTTTTACAATTGTTCCTTTTGTAAAGAACAACCTGTATGGATGCTTGCACAACTTATATATTGTCCAATATTATTTTTTACCTCAATGTTCTGAACAATATAAGTTTTCCTCTCTTTGAGTTGATTTTTCCATTTGTCAAATTCAAAATGTTATAACTGTAGCTTTGATCTTGTGTCCCTAAGAAGATGAGCAAAAAAAAAAAAGCCATAAGGGCTCCAATTGTGTACATAACATTTAATCAATTTGAGTTGATAATTTAATGAATGTAGGATTACCTTCTCATCCATTAAAAGCATCTCCAAAAAACCTCCTCCTAGAGTTTTTTTTTATGAAGCACATTTTTGTAATTCTGATTGCAAGTTTCCATGTCTCCTTTGTATCATTAATCTCACCAATTAAGCTAATTCTACATGTCATACCTGTTTTTCAATTTAAATATGTAGTCCTTTAGGATGTCATGCTAGCTAATTAAATAGATTTGTGTTAATAAGGGGTAATATAGTACATTCTAATACATTATGTGGTAGATGCAAATATAATACAAAAAAAAAATAAACAAATCAATGTTTTTGAGGATGCACATGCTTATTGGATAAAGAATGTATCTTTATATGATAAAGATATATTTTTTTGTTAAAGAATGTATATTTATACGACAAAGAATGGTTACCAAGTTGATGACATGATAATATAGCTAGCTATGCGCTCATTATCAAAAAGTTATTTTCTTTTGCTGTGTTGTAGGATATAGATAATAGAATGGTTCCAGGGGGTGTATATATGTATGTAATATCCATGTGTTCTTTATCAGATTGTCAGCATGCATGCCATGTAAAGTTGTATGTACTATCCATGATATATTATTGCATTAGGTTGAAATTGCACGACCTTTAAAAGAATATTTAAAATTTTGGTTGAAATATACGGATATGCATGTTTTCAGTTGGATTTACAATATGAAAGTAAGAATTTAGAGTTAGGTTGTTTTAGTGCTTTTATGTTGGAACACACCAAAACAAAATTTAACTGAAATCATAAAAATACAAACTTGAAGAGAACCACCATAAAATAGCAAGACAACTATACTTTAAGTTTCACAAATCTAAAATGAAGTGTATGGTAAAAAAAATAATCTAAAATGCAGTGAAAAATTACAAACTTAAGAAGAACCACACCTTCAAGAAGGTTTTCATATATTAAAAAATATAAAGACTTAGAAACCTGTTAGAAGGATGGAGCAACTATCCTTAGAAATTTTAAAGGATTTCTCCAGGGGCTGTATTGCTTGTGGCCGTCACTGAAATCATAAAAATACAAACTTGAAGAGAACCACCATAAAATAGCAAGACAATTGTACTTTAAGTTTCACAAATCTAAAATGAAGTGTATAGTAAAAAAAATTTAAAATGTAGGGAAAAATTACAAACTTAAGAAGAACCACACCTTCAAGAAGGTTTTTATATATTAAAAAATATAAAGACGATGCCTTGCAGGTTTGAAATTTTGCTTAATGACCCGCAACATCCACATCAGTCCATCATCAATGATATCACCACAAACATTTAAATACCTGAGCCATGTGTTAGATAAATAGCAAGACACTGAAGACAGTGCATATGCTATGATATCTACGCCAAATTTAAATTAGGAGTTCGGCCAGAAACAACAAAGTTTTCTTAAATGACATTGTCTTTCAACAAAGTACTTAAACCTTTTTTTATATCAGAATATAAGTATATATGTTACGATGAAAGGAAGGTTGGAGCAACAATTCTTAGAAATTTTAAAGGATTTCTGTAGGGCTGTATTGCTCGTGGCCGTCACTGAAATGATAAAAATACAAACTTGAAGAGAACCACCATAAAATAGCAAGACAAATGTACTTTAAGTTTCACAAATCTAAAATGAAGTTTATATTAAATTAAAAACAAATATGAAATATCTGTAATAATAAGAAAGATGTAATTGACAAAAAAGATGAGAAAACAAACTTACCAATGATATCGATGCAATGGTGAAGGAACTAACTGTGCAAAAAAATGACATAGAGATGTATATTAATATAAAAAATTACTTAGCCACACTTTCTCTCAGCCAAACCCCACCAGAAACTAATTCAAAGACAAATATACCAAAAATCCAACCATACATCCACAAAAACCCAAAAATCCTAGGAAAGCATCAACAAGAAATACCCAAAAAAATACTTAAGCTAAAGAAGATCTACCAAATGTTAAGTCCTTCGAAAGTTAGGAAAAAGAAACAACCAAAATTTACAAAAAAAAATTAGAATAATTTTTTTAAAAAAGGAGTTAAGCTAAAGAAGTCTTACCAAACATGTAGTCCTATAGAAGTTGCGGGATGAGAAAAGAAAGAAAGTAAGAAACTTCCTAAAAAACATCAATAAACTTTGTCATTAGAATCACAAAAGTTAAAATGAAAAGAAAAAAAAAGATGGATGAGAATCACCATGTACCCACAACTTCTAGTTTTGGACGAAAGAGAAAAACTTGAAAATATGAGAGGTAGAAAGAACAGAGATTGAAGAAGAGGAACATTACCATCTTCTGCGAAGGTTGTGAGGGGCGAGTGGGAGAGTAATAGAAGTGTGAAGATGGAGACCCATTTCATATTCTCTCTTTCTTCTCTCACTCTCTCTGATACATGTAGGGTTCTCTGTTTTTGAAGAGCGCAAAGGCAAAGAGAGTAAGAGGACTGAATGTCCTTGGCAAAGACAAAGCCGGTGAGAGGGAAAGCGGAGAGAAGAAGGGTTTGCGTCTGCAATACGAAATTGCATGTCCACTCTGAAATGACAGGACAACACTGGATAGTGAGACACGTGGGAGAGGCAACAGGGGAATTAAGTAAAATTAAATGGAGAGTTAGAAATCCGCCAATGAGGGAGCGACACTTGGCAATGACAGTAAAACAAAAAGGGGCAAAAAGACCAAAAAACCGAAAAAAAATACCACGTGTCAAAATTTCAAGCATGGGCATAATAGGCTTTTCATGGGCATTCCCTTTTATAAGACTTTATATAGATCAAGTCATTGATTTGACTGTTGATATTTTTTAAAAAAAATATTAAAATATTTTAGAATCGTTAGAAGTTTTTATATTAATTTGACAACATCCATTTATTTTATTTAATGAAAATCTATTGATTTTATACAATGTAATTTTTTTTGAAAAAAAATCTTAAACATTTTAGAATAACTAGGTTTTTCTTATAATCTTACAACTCTCCTATTGGTTTCATGTTATATTTTTAAAATAATACTAATAATAATAGTTATCATTATTATTTCCAATATATTACTAATTAATATATGAATATAATTCATTTTAAAGATGGTCTCTCTCTCTCTCTCTCTCTCTCTATATATATATATATATATATATATATTTAATAAGATTTAAGTGATTAGTATTTAAATATTATAAAACATTATAAAACAAATTACTTTTTTACACAGATTTGTAATGTTTACTCACTAATTCAATTTGTAACTGTATAGGCCTAAGAAGCGTTATGTGAGTGTATTATTTGGTTTACCATTTTACCCTATAGCTGTTCATAAGTAACTGTAAGATATGAGAGTACATTACACCTTCTTTCCAAACGAGCAATCTCCATTCTCCTTTTCTCATCCTCTCTTTCTCTGTGTATTTGTGGTTGTGCCAAAACGAAACAAGAATAACTAGAAAAAAGAAGCACAATTTCAACGATACGCAAACCTAGAGCACCAAAAGTTTTTTCTTTTGTATCAATAATTCTTCTTTTTTGCGACATTTGTCTTTCGAATTTGTTTCGATTGTTGGCAGGTCAACATTAATGTGCTACCACTTTGAAGAAATTGATGTGAAAAACAATGCCAACACTGAATTAAAAAACGAAAACTATAGCAAGGAAGGCATGAAACAATTGTATATGCCTTTTTATACCTCTGCATACCATATTTTTGTACCGTCTAAGTACTAAAGTAGTGCTTAGGTGTGGGAGGTAAGTAAAGGAAAGTGAAAAAAAAAGTTATATCTTAGGCTTAGAAATGTCTCAACAATTTTATCATAGATCTTTAACATTTTTATAAATTAAATGCTTTGAAGTTTTTAATATATTTATTCATCTTTATTGTTTGGCGGATTTTTAGATTTTACACAAGGTTTTTAATTCATGTAATGGACTTTATTTGACGTGATATTTCTCTCTTTGCTATATGTCAATGTAATATTGTTTTTGTGTAAGGATTTGTTTTATTTGTAATGTAATGTCTGGTAGAGTGTATGTTTAACTATAGGGAAAATATATGATTGGCAATGCAGCTTTGCTTATCTTCTTCGATGACCCATTGATCCTTTGGATAATTAGAGTTGAGTCTATTCAATTTGTACAAGTTGGGTAAAGGAAAACTGAAATGAGGGACAAAAGAAAAGTGCAAACTAGTGCAGGATGTAGGACAATGGTCCACAAAACATACATAATCAAAACATTATTTTAAATGTTTCTATAAGCAATACATCTAAACATGTGCATCCGCCCACACACTCCCATAGAGAAAATAGGGAATGTATAACTAAGACAAACAATGAGAAATCATCCAAAACATACATTACATAAAAATAAAATGAATGAAACAAGAATGCTAATATATGCACATGACTGAATGCTATTGAAACAACTATCCTACAAAGAAGTTATGAACTCAATCCTATCCCATATTAAGTTGACACGTTAAAAATCACACTTAAAACACGGACAATTTAAAAATTAATGTGCTTAATTAAAAGTAGACAAAAATGAAAACAATATTTATTATTTATTATATCAAAATATCTCTATGTGATATTTTATTTTTTGATATTTTTCACTTTTAACCATTTATAATAAAATTTGTTTTTAATTTTAACGAAATAAGATATTAAAAAGTATGATCAAAATATAAAAAATAGAGATATTAATTTCATTTACACAATAAAAAAATTATTACTAACATTTAAATAATTATAAATTTATATTTATTTTTTATTTGAATTTACACATTTCACATTCATATTAATCACTGATTTTACTTGGAGAAAGAAAAATTATAATAAATTTCAATAGACCTAATATTTTCAAAAATAACATTTACTCAATTGAAAATATAATTAATCATCTTCTTCAATTTTAATGTAATTAAATATTAAAAAAATATAATTTTATTTATATATTTTTAAAAAATAATAATACAAATATAAAAATGTATAATTGAAACGAACCCATGCATCGTTTGGATTTAAAATCTAATTTTAAAGTAAAAATGACTTATATTAGTTTGATCCTTTAGTGTATTGGAAATGTTACCTTAAATATGAATTCTCTCATTCCGTTTTGTATTTTATTTTTAAATTTACCATTATTTTAATTTTTCAACGAAATCAAATTCGGTAAAGTTTAGTTTCTTTATATAACATATGAAAAATTGAAAAGACATGGTAAAAATAAAATAAAACAATTTTTTCATTATTAATTTATATTTTTTATAAAACAATAAAATAC
Source organism: Glycine soja (assembly GCF_004193775.1). NCBI lineage: Eukaryota > Viridiplantae > Streptophyta > Magnoliopsida > Fabales > Fabaceae > Glycine > Glycine soja. The sequence goes on from NC_041016.1 coordinate 50,295,216, forward strand.
CTACTACACGGTGTCAAATTTTTATTAATGATGAGAAAATTTTAATTATAACATGTTTAATAAATAAAAAAAATTATTTGATTAACACATTATAAAAGGTTGAACTTAATTTTTTTTATAAAAATATCGAATATAATTTTGAGAATAAAATGAGCAACTAGAAATAAAAATGCATTAAAAATATTTTTTAAAAAAATTTAAAAAATGATAAAAAGGAGGAGAGAATATAAATTATTTTATTTTTATAAAATTAAAAAAATGAAAGGTTGTGTTTTATTTGATACTGCCTCTATAGTGTTATCGATAAATACAAAGCATAATTATATTATTATGTAAACCAAAAAAGAGAGGAAAGACATTACATTCCCTCCTTTTCCTTTTTTTTAATCCATTACATGTTTATTTTAATTCTAACATCATACACATGCAATATTTTTATAAATGGAAGAATTTTTCTTAAGTAAACATTATTAAAAAAATTCATCAACCAAATTATGTCATCATATTTAAAGATATTTTATTTTTAGTGAATAAAATAAATTTAATTCATGCTTATTTTATTTTATTTTTATGTCATATTTTAGTTTATATGTTATATATGTAAGGATTTAATCTATATTATTGTGACTTTTACTCAAAAGAAGATTTTAAATAAGAAAAAAAAATTAGATGGTGAATAAAAGTAAAAAGAGTAATATATATATATATATATGGAGTTTTGATGGTGAAATTGATAAAGCTAAACGTCTCATTGATGATATTCAGATTCTTTTAAACATCCATGGCTTTTCTGATGACCTCCATGCTAAAGAGAAGCAAGCTCAACTTGACTTCCAAGTAGTTCTCTCCTACTAAGAGCAGTTTTGGCAGCAAAAATCGTGCATGGATTGGCTCACATCTACGAACAAAAATATTGATTTTTTCCATAAATATGCGCTGATTAGACAGGTTCCAAAGCAAATGACAATGCTAAAGAATGGTGATGGCGTGTTCCTTGCTAGAAAGGACATAGAAAGTCATGTTCTGGGATTTTTTTTTTTTTTTGAGCTTTATACCTATGAAAATCAATACTCTGACAATGATTTAATCCAATCTCTTATTCCCTCTATGGTGTCTGCGGAGGAGGAAAAATCAACTCTCACAAATGTCCCAAATAAAGAGGAAATTAAGCAAGTTGTCTTTAGCATGAATGGAGCATGAGCCCTAGCTAGGTCCAGACGAATTTGGTAGGTGCTTTTTCTAGCTTTTTCTGGGACATCATAGAAAAGGATGTTTGTAACTCAGTCTTGCACTTTTTCCAAATTGCTTGGATCATGCCAAACATGAACTCCAATCAAGTGTTTCTTTTACCAAAATTCAAAGAAGCAAACAAGTGATTCTTCTACAGATTCCTCTTAAAGGCTAAAGTGAGTGATTTTATCAATAATTCCTCTTGGAATCTTGCTGCTATTTGGAATGTATCTTTCTCTAAGCTGATGGAGGCGATCAAGGCCATGCTTATCCCTATAGTTCCTATCCATGACAAACTGATGTGGCTTGGCTCTCATGACGGAAATCTCAGTTTCAAATAGGCTTATAATTCCATTAATATCAATATTCCAGGTTCTCCAACTCTTTTAAGGCCACTTTTGTTCCCTCCTTGTTCCTCTTCTATGGTCTCCTCCTTTGTCTCCAATCAATGCTCACAAATGGGAGATATCTCACTTACGGGTTTGGCCTATTCAATGTGGGGAATTTGGTTTGCTAGAAACAACGCCAGATTCAATAACCAGTTTCAATTGTCCGCACATATTATCTCTTTGATCCATGCCTCGGTTTCTCTTTCAGTAACCTGTCTCATGGAAAATGAAGGTCGTCCATTGACCAATTCAATATGATGCAACAATTTAACACCATTTGCCACCTTCCCAGAAGCCCGCCTATTGTTGAGGTAACGTGGCATAGACCTCTTCCTTCTTGGGTGAAGTGCAACATCGATGTGGCCTCTCACGGAAATCCTGGTCAAGCTGCAGCTGGTGGAATCTTCAAAGATTGCAATGGTATTGCTCGATCTTGGTAGTTTTGCTACCTACCTTGGTGTTCAAACCTCCCTTTATACTGAACTTTTTGGTGCAATTATGTCCATAGAAATGGACTTATCCAAGGGATGGCAAAAGCTTTGGCAAGAGGGTGACTCCTTCTTTATTGTTTAGGCTTTCAACAACCCGATTATTGTCCCTTTCAAAATTAGAAATAAGTGGTTAAATTGTTTGTATAGGATCAATTTTATTCAATTTAGAATTTCTCATATTTTCAGGGAAGACAACATTTGTGCAAATAGACTAGCTAATTATGCAGTTCATACCCATAGATTCTTTTGGTGGGATTCCATTCATTTTTGTTTTTTGCCTAGGGAACTTTTATAGAAATAGATCCAATTTGTCTTCCTATAGGTTTAACGTTTCTAACCTTTTGTTCGGGAGTTTTGATTTTTCTCCTTGGATGTTGCTATTGTCTTATTTTTATTATCATTGATATTCAAGACTGGGTTTGGGTGAAGGGGCAGTTAAGTGCCAACCTGGTTGGGATGTATTTGTAAGATAAATAATTTATCAAACAGTTTATATGAAATTTAGAACACCAATAACTTTACTTACTTGTTGAAGACATGATGAAAAGAATCGTCTATGTATACGCGACGATCACTTTGAAATCCAAAAGACAAGTCTTTCTCTGCCTGAGCATACATGTTCAGACTCTAGAGTTCACAGTGGGCAAACCCTAGATAACAATTAATGACGTGATGACAAATGGGATATAGCCTCTTTATTTATTAATCATAGACACCTCCCATCATGAGTCTAGTGGTTCGATCCACACTGATCAAAAGTAAGTGCCCGAAGTCCATTACCATTAATCACATTATATTTAGTGGGCTTAAGTATAATCAAATGGATCATAATATTAGCTCATTTTTGGCAAAACAAAATATTACAATTAATTGCAACCCATAATAATTAATAGGAAAATTCTAACATTCTCTCACTTAGGCAAAATTAATTGTATATATGTTTAATTTAAAAACATTTTTGAAAACGACTCTCAGGCTAATAACATATTGTGGCCACAAAACTAATGATCTCAAGATATAACACCTAATTAAGACTTCATCCAACAAAAGTCATGTAACACCAAATCATGGCGGTAATTACATCCCTTATTGATGTAACACCTTCCATAGTCACAAATATCATCGACTCCATCGACTAGCCATCAGTGTGGAGTGTAGCTAGAAAATGATGTTCTAATGTGATTAAAAAGTCATACCGTCATTTTCTTCGTCAGTCCTCAATTTCTCTAAAGTGCCTAAAAGCTAGATAAATTATATGGTTTATCTTAAAACCATCATGCCTCAGCTTTAATGCTGGTGTCAATTGCCAACATAGTGGTCCCAAAGACACCGAGCGAATTGATATCATTATGCCTCAACTCTAATTCTGGTGTTGATCGCCAGCATAGTGATCCCAAAGACACTGAGCTTTTAATTAATTTCACATTTGATATACACATACAAAAGTATTACAATGAAATTCATCTCATCATTTATTCATCAAGTCAAATGCAAAATGTCATCAATACATTATTCCCTAGAATTTAAAATAAGGATTCAACAACATAAAAGGAAATAACATAAATTTGAAGCTCCCACTAACCAAGCATATCAAAAGAACTCACAATGCCTATGTTTTCAACATGTTGAATGAAAACAATAGGCCTAAGTCCCTTGGTCATGAGATTAGCTAGCATGGAATCGGTGTCCACATGCTCTACTACTATGGAACCATCTTTCACAAGATCTCTGACAGTTAAGCACTTCAACTCCAAGTGCTTAGATCCACGAGAGGTCTTGTTATTCTTTGTATAAAACAATGTAGCTTTGTTATCATAGAAAATCCTCAATAGCCTAGCAATGGAGTCCACTATGCAAAGTTCTATCATAAGATTCCCCAATCAAACAACATGAGTAACAACAACATAACAAGCAATGAACTTTGCTTGCATGGTAGAAGAAGAAATTAGAGTCTGTTTCTTACTTTTCCAGGATATCGCAACTCTAGTCATCATGAAGATGAATCCAAAAATTGATTTCCTATCATCGGGGCACTCACCAAGATCTGAATCTGTGTATCCCACAACCTCTAGGTTGCCAAATCTCCTATATACAAGCATATACTCCTTGGTCTTCTGCAAGTACCTTATAACCTTTTTAGCAGCTACCCAATGATCCTTCCCAGGGTTTGGCTGGTATCTACCAAGAACGCCAACTATAAAGGCAATGTCTGGCCTAGTGCACACTTGAGCATACATAAGGCCACCCAAAGCACTCCCAAAATGCCTATCTTTCATCTGTTCTCACTGGATATCATTCTTTGGACATTGATCCATGCTCAATCTATCACCTTTGACAATTGGAACATCTCCAGGTTTACAATTTTTCATATTGAATCTCTCTAAGACTCTATTAATGTATGCCTTTTGAGACAACTCGAGTGTGTAGCATGATCTATCTTTGTGAATCTCAATTCCCAACACAAAAGAAACTTCACCAAGATCTTTCTTGTAAAAGGACCTCGTCAACATCTACTTTGTCTCATGCAACATGCCAAGGTCATTAGAAGCCAACAAAATATCATCCACATACAACACAAGGAAAACAAATTTGCTCCAACTGACCTTGAGGTATATGCATTGATCAATCTTACTCTCCTCAAATCCCATGGAAGTAACAACTTCATTGATTTTTTATACCACTGTCGAGAAGCTTGTTTCAAGCCATGAATCGATCTCTTTAGTTTATATACCAAATTCTCACTACCACCAGTATGGAAACCTTCAGGTTGTTGTATGTATACTGTTTCAATCAAATCACAATTCAAAAAAGAAGTCTTCACATCCATTTGTTGTAACTCCTAATCAAAGTGAGCTACGAGGGCCATAATGATACTAAAAGAATCCTTTGTAGACACAGGTGAAAAAGTCTTTTTAAAGTCAACACCCTTTTTTTGTGTAAAACCCTTTGCCACCAGTCTAGCCTTGAATCTCTCAATGTTACCATATTAGTCTTTCTTTGTCTTGAAGACACATTTACAACCGATTGCCTTATAGTTTTCAGGAAACTCAACAAGCTCCAAAACATCATTAATTGGCATAGATTGCATCTCTTCATTCATTGCACGCTTCCACATTTCTGACTGGGGGCATGAAACAACTTCCTAATAGCTCTTTGGATCAACCATATCTCCAATATCAAATGCGTCTTCATTGAGATAGACTTGAAAATCATCACCAATAGCTAGTCTCCTCTCTCTAGTAGACCTCCTCAAAGGAGCCTGTGGAAACTGCTGAACAAGTTGTTCATTTTCATCCACAATAAGAGAATCAATCACATCATTAGCCTAAGGGTCAACTATATCTTGAGTCGCACTACAGTCTCAACTAGAATAACGTTAGAAACACCAACACCTAGAATAAGTAGTGGCAAAGAGACAGCCTCAGGTGACTCAATATCAACACCATTAGATGGAACAATGGGGTCTGCCACATCAAGCTCCAAAAACTTGGCATTCATGGATTATACAATTTTGCTCCCGCTACCATGACAGAAGATCTTGTATCATTTAGCATAATTTGGATATCCAATAAAAAAGCAACGAATTGTCTTGGGGTCTATCTTTTTCTACAAGGGATTATAGATTTTCACCTCAGTTGGGCAACCAAAGACTCGAAGATGGTTTAGGATGGGTTTTTTCCTGTCCAAAGTTCAAAAGGAGTTTTGGGAACGAATTTACTAGGAACTCTATTTAGAATGTAAATGGTTGTTTTCAAGGCTTCTCCCCATAGAAATTCTGGCAAGTTACATATACTTATCATGCTTCTCATCATATCTTTAAGTGTCTTGTTACGCCTTTCAGCTACACCATTTTTGTTCAGGAGTCCTAGGCAAGGTGTATTGCAGAACTATTCCACAATCTTGCAAGTATAAAGTGAATGGTCCCATATGTTGCCCAGTGGCACCATATTTACCATAATACTTTCCACCATGGTCAAACCTCACAACCTTGATAATTTTTCCTAATTGCTTTTCCACTTCAATTTTAAAAATTTTAAAGTTTTCAAGTGCTTCAGATTTTTCTTTGATCAAATAAAGATAGCCATATTAGGAAAAATCATTAATGAATGTGATGAAAAACTTGTTACAAAAAATTGTAGAAGTTAAGGACCCACTGATGTCTGTATGAATAAGCTCTAAGTGATTTGAACTTCTAGTTGCACCTTTTTTTTTGTTTTAGTGAACTTTTCTGTTATACAATCCACACAAGTGCCCAAGTCATCAAAATTCAGAATATTTGATTTTGTCAATCTCTGAACCTTTTTCCTAGAAATATGACTTAAGCGCTTGTGTCACAACACAAAAGATTTTTACTCAATTTTAGACCTTTTAGCAACAAAACTCTCAACAACCGATGATGAAGAAACATTATCAAAATATAAAGACAATTTATATAAACCACCCATTAAATCTCCATAACTAACAATTTGGGAGTTAAACATCATATTTATTTCCTTATCACCAAAAGTAAAAGTGAAACCAAGTTTGTCTAAATAAGAAATTGAAATTAAATTTCTCCTAAAAGAAGGTACATAAAAGGTAGCCTTCAAACTAATTCAAACCTAGAAGCTAAAACTAGGCTGACATCTCCCACTTTTTCCACGAACACTTCAAGGTCATTTCCTACCCTTTGATTTGCCTCAGACTGGGCTCCCTCGGATTTTTGAACCCTTATAAAGACACAACAATATGGGTTGTGGAACCACTATCAAGCCACCAAGAACCTGTAGGAACATTAACTAGATTACACTCAACGCACACAAAAGCTAAGTTATTAACTTCTGATTCTTGCTTTTTCTTTAGCTAGGCCTTGAACATCCTACAGTCAGCTTTCTTGTGCCCCTTCTTCTTACACTAGAAGCATCAAATATCCTTCTTAAAGGTAGTTAACTTAGGACCTCCTACATTTTGTTGTTGACCTTTCCATGATTTCCCAGAACCTTGACATTTATGAGAAACATTAGATATACTCTTGGTATTTTTCCAATGTCCCTTGCTTGAAATGGGTTTGCTATGGGCATATAATGAAATTTTTTCCCTAATATACAAAAAAAAAATTACCAAAATATACAACTTTACTATTCAATGTAAATTTGGGTTGGGGGGACCCGAATTTACATTGATTTTTTAAAAAAATTTGTAATTTGGTGTTGAGAATTCGGGTCCCCCAAACCCGAATTCTCAACATGGTTTTTCATTTTTTTTAATTTTAAAAAAAATTAATTTTTTTAAAATATATATAGATAAAGAAAAATAATAAAATTAAAAAAAATTATAATATAAAGCAATTATGTATTACAATGGGAAGTGGGACATACCACGCCAAGGTGGGTTTTTGGGTTAGTCCTTCACTAGAATAAATCCAATAAGATTTGACATTCCTTCGGGATGTAGCATGGACAAACTCAAGGATCTAATCAAGCAAATTGCACTTATGGAAGTTCCTCTTATGGAATTCACGAATTACAAATTGGTTAAATGATTGTTCTTTTGACAACCAGATCATGCTAAGTATTTAGAAAATTTAATCGAATATGAAATAACAGAATTGAAAAACGACGAATACGTGCTAAAGGTGTTAGTAGAATCCAACTATTGGAAACGATTCTGCCCAATAGAAATTTTAGCTATTTTTAACAAACCAGTAACCCAAATGGAAGAAGGCATGTCTCCTACACAACATATTTCAGACTATCATTAGTTTCGTCATATTTGTGTTGCAATTATATTTTTTAGTATGTTTCGTTATTCTCGTCTATCATCTCAGTCACTACACTTTTTAATTTTGTCTATTATATATGAAAGATGTATCAATTATTTATTCACTGTGTTTTTTATTTTGTTTTAATACTATAAACTAATTTTCTCATTTTTTAATTAACGTACATAACAAAAAAAAACCGTCAATGACACGTAAATTTAGCTAAAAATACCTACATCCTAACTAAAAAATTATACTATAATTTTCTCCAATTTTATTATTTTTCTTTATGTATATATATATTTTTTATAAAAAAATTTAATTTTTTTTATAAAAATTAAAAAGAAATGCACAACACCAAATTGCATTTTTTTTAAAAAATCACAATGTAAATTCGTGTCCCCCTAACTCGAATTTACACTATGAATAGTAAAATTGTATATTGGGGTAAATAATGGGGGAAATTGTATATTTTGGTAATTTTTTTGTATATTATGGAAAACATTTTGACAAATAACAGGGATATGTCACTCTTTTCTTTCTTGAGTTTCTCTTCCTCAACGACACATTTGGTAATAAGGTCATTCGCAATCCAGTTTTGACCAATGGTGTTATGGGTAGTTTTAATTTGTGTGAAATCAGCGGGTAGAAAATTTAGGGTATGTTCAACAATGAATTTCTCATTAAGGTAAATTTTTTGGGATTTAAGCTTGGTTTGGATGTGAACCATCTTCATAATGAATTCCCTTACACCCCCAACATTATCATATCTCATGTCCGTTAATTGCTTCATTAGACATCCAGACTTAGCATTATCAAATACTCATAACCTCTCTCCTAGAGCGTCAAGAAATTCCTTGGCTGGCACTTTCTCTAGCAAACCACTCAGAAGATATTCAAGGACTGTCCTCTTGATGACAATCAAACTCGACCTATCAGACCTCTCTCACTTAGCCAAAAGTTCCTTTTGCTCAAGTGTGCTTCCTGCATTGATCAGAGACTTACTCTCATGTAAAGCTAAATCAATATTAGAAATTCTTAAGGAATATTCCAAATCATCCTTCCATTTGGGGTAGTTCAATCCATTCAAGATCTCATTGGAATCAAAACAATTATTCATAGAAAAGTTCACTATTAAGTCAAAACCAGAATGCATCAGGATAAATTGAGGACAAGATATAACTCAAAATGAAACAAGCTATCAAAATGAGGGAAGTACCATAGCACATTCCCCTTTGGCCAAAATGTACAAACCAAGGTCAGAGATGGGTTAATCCATGAGCATACACAAAATTAAGAAAATAGTCCCCTTTGGGCAAACATATCCTTAACTTAGTGTGTTCCCTTTGGACAAGCAATCACATGCAAAGATTAAAATCATTCCTCAAATTACAAAAATTTTCATGAATCAAAACAAGTGATTCCACTTTGGTAGTAACAACTTATAATAACCCGTGGAAATTCTCAAATAGGAATCAATTTTTTTTCTCTTGTCCAAAAACATGATTCAATCAATAGGCAAATGAATAAAAAAGAATCGTTCCTAGTAAAATAAATTAAAAGACAATTCCCCATATATTTTGAACTTAAACAGTAATAATAAAATAAATTTCAAACATTTAAGTTTCTTAAATATTCTAACAATATTTAGAATAGTGAAAATTGATAAGTTTGAAATCAAATATAAAGATATAAATTAAATATATGCTATTAGTAATTTCCAAATGGCAATCACCAAAATTCTATCACTTAAGAAAAGATTGCAACGGATTTGGTATTATCAATAACTAATAGTCTAATTTAATTGGAAACATAATATCATATTAAATATTTTAATGACATTTTCCAATTAAGCATGATAATTTGTTTAAAAAACAAAATATCATATAATAACTTAATAACACAATCAAATAAAAAAAAACTTTACAATTACTTGTAATTTATTATTGAAGATAAATAAAAATATCATATTAAAAAAAGAATAATAATTCAAAACTAAAATCAAATATCAAATATGATTTTCGTAACAATCCAACGTAAATACATATTCAAAATCCGTGAATGCAAAAACATAACGAAAATCCAGTGTGATTTTGATTTTGCATTTTTGAAAGAGTAAATTAATTTTGTTGAATGGATTCATGAAAAGAATCATCATAGGCGTGAATTATTTGGAAACATGTATTAGAAACATGTATTAGTAGAAAGAGGCATGAATTATTTTGATTTAAATATTATCAGAGGTGTCAAGAATCAAAATTTCAAAAGCATATCATCAGAGGTATGGAATGAATGAGACATGCAACATAAAATACAGTCATGATTATACAGAGGCATCGTGATAAAAAATTCACGCTCACACAAAAATACAATTGATAATAGAATAATAAGTCCATTACAATTATAGTTAGTTGAAAAATATACAATGCACCGAACATGATTAGAAACAAGAATAAATAATCAATCAATAATCAGGTTCTAAATCATATAAATTGGCTCTGATATCAAATATAAGATAAATAATTTATCAAACAATTTATACGAAATTTAAAACACTATAAATTTACTTACTTGTTGAAGACATAATCAAAAGAATTATTCATATATAAGCGATGATCACCTAAAATTCAAAAGATAAGTTTTCCTTTATCTGATCATAGACACTTAAATTCTAGAGTTCTCAATAGGACAAACCCTAGATAGCAACTAATGACGTGACAACGTAAAAGACATAATCTCTTTATTTATTAACCATAAGTATCTCTCATCATGGGTCTAGTGGTTTAGTCCACACTATTTTCCACATTGATAAGAATTAAGTGTCCGAAATTCATTATCATTAATCAGAATATTTAATGGACTTAAGTATCATTAAATAAATTATAATATTAATTCATTTTTGACAAAATAAAATACTACAATTAATTGCCGCATACAATAATTAATAAGAAAATTATATATATATATATATATATATATATATATATATATATATATATATATATATATATATATATATATATATATATATATGGGGATATATGTGTGGGGGAAGGAGAGAAAGACAAAGAGAAAAAATATTTCATACACTAACAATATACAAAAATTTTATATTATAATTCAAAATATGTGTGTGGGGAGGAGAGAAAGACAATAAAAAGAGAAAAAAATATTCCATACACTAATAGTATACAAATTTTTTATATTATATTATATATATAAAAAAGTGCCAATACAATAGATATTTAGATGTGCCAGAATTTGGTAGCCAAATTCTACCTTCCGAAAGCCTAGACGTGGGTGATGGCCAGCTCAGACTATATGCCAATGCCACTATCTCTCTTACTTTCTTTTATGGTCATATATAATGGACACAATAAGTAAGGGCGCTGCCTTGTTTGATTCAAGCAAATTCCAACTTGTTGTACCCCATCACTACTATTTCTGTATATTAGTTTCCTACATTATTTTTTTTTATGTAATAATGTGAAAAGTCTGAAAATTTTATTATGCTCGTTTAATATTCTTATTAATAAGGCTGACTTTTCACGGCATGCATGTGAATCCATTTTTCCTTTTCAATGCTTAAGTGACATTCATGTATGAAACTATTTTGGTTTGATACGCATTGACTTCAGACAAGGAATTTGTATACTGAAGATTTATATGATGCCACATTCGGTGAAAATCGTTATATCTGATTATATTCTTTGTTTATAGTATATTGACATTGAAATGTCTCTATTATTATCATTCATATTTATGACTTTGACTTCAAATTCTAATTCGAGACACTTCTTTGAGTTCACGTACATTTTTAATTAATAGTAATACCTACTGAACCTACTAGTAAGATCTTTACCAAACTGTATGCTACGGAAGAGTTGATTATAGCTCTATTTTCATTTTCCTCATTAGGTTTAACAAGATCTTCATGGAGAGAGAGAGAGAGAGAGAGAGAGAGAGAGAGAGAGAGAGAGAGAGAGAGAGAGAGAGAGAGAGAGAGAGAGAGAGAGAGAGAGAGAGAGAGAGAGAGAGAGTACCAAACTCTAATAGTAGTTTCTCAATGATATATTTTAATATTTTAACATATTGGACCTATCGGCTATTAATTATCTTACAAATTTCATAACTTTCATATTAGATTTTTTGCCTATTTTAGAAGGCTAACTATCGTTATATCTTTTGATTGAAAAAGAAAACTTTGTTTACATGCATAAAAATAAAGGAAAAAGAGAGGGAAAAGGAAAAAAGATAAATTATGCTAGCTATCCGTATCCAATATATCCTAGTGCATGCAAGACGCAACGAGTCCAAGTGAAAACAACCTTTTCAAAACGACAAAAACCTAAACCAACAAGATAGTAACAAATTAACAATGCAACTCATATCGTAGACATCTATACCAAATTAAAACATCACTAACACAAATTAACCTCAACAAGCACAATAACGTTTATGTTCTCTTCCTCCTAATTAAATTAAACCCCAAAACACTATTGTGAATGTGTTCAAACCCCAAAACTACATCCAATAACTGCAACTCTAACTGCTGCGCATATGACCTCTTGAAGAAAAAGGTGATTTGTGATCAGTGTTGTGAATATAGCATTATTCGTTATACTGGAATTGCCATCCTTTCTCACTTATTTGGTTGCTACTGGCCTACACAATTTTTCATAGCATGCTCATCAACAGTTATTGTTGGATCTGTTTGCTAGACATGTTTGCTGAGGATTTGGTTTGAATTGCAATATTTGTTTGTTGAAGTTTAATTTTGTTAGGTTAGAAAGTTCATTTTTAAAAAAATATATATTTTATTAAACAGGAACTAAATTGAAATATATAATAAAATTATTACTAAATATAAAAAATAACGAGATGACTATCTAACTTGATAATTATATATCGGTTAAAATATCAACAGTAAAACTCCAAAAATGAGTAGGAATACCATATAAGCTCCCTTTGTTTTTTTTCTTCTTAAAATCTACATGATAAAAAAAGGGGGTTTTCTTAGGAGTGATGATGTTTGTCAAAATCACCCCTACCATGTGAACTAATATAATTAAACCGCTCAAAATTACTTACATGGATCTTCCAAAATATCATTCACATATACCCAACCAATTCATGGAAAAAGTATTAACTAGAGGGAAAAAAATAATGTGCCCTTTTGCCTAACTTTTGACAACGATGCTTTGGAATTCGAACAAACGCAAATAAATCTATCCTTAGCTGTCTATGATCGTATTTTTGTTCTAGATGAAACCAAAATAGCTGTAGCTTGACCTTAGGATTTGGTGATTTGCAACTTGCCAAGTCAGAAACCACTTCTCTTTGACTGATATGTTAGGCCTATATTACACTTCTGTGTGCTAAGTCAATTCATGTAGACAGACATTGGCTGCTAATCCTGCATATTATATTTTTTTGAAGATTAACCCTCATTCTTGCTGCACATGTACGGATATATATTATTTTTTCCTAATGACAAAAAACAAGATTTAAATTTATGATTTTATATCACTAGATCAACTACATATTGAGTATTAATAAGGTCTAGTTACTTAAGTAATATAGGTGAATTGTTGTAATAGATTTGTACATGTGCGAATATAGTAAGCAATCTTGATCTTTTTTTTTTCTAACTAATATTTTAACTTAGTATGTTTTGGCCCAAAGGAAAAAATTAATGTTGTAAATTAAATATTACATTTAACTACATTATTTTGAACTAATTAAAAGTTGTTGACATAAATGGTTCGATATTTAAGTTCATTATCCAAAGCTTGAGATTTAATCCTGGATATATAATAACAATTAAAGATATCATTTTATCCAAAAAATAAGTCAATTCAGTGAGAGGGAAATTACACCTCCAAGCTGTAAAAAAAATACATTATTTTGAACTACTAGTGCTGAATTGCACGAACAAAAATGTACCAAAATCAAATAAATTTTGTTTCAATCAACCAGATCAATGTACAAAATAAAGGGTTGATAATCATGTAAGCAAGCAATTGTAATATTATGCCTTGAATTGGTTCATAATGGTATATATCACACTATTGAACACAAAATGTGCACAAATGGTGATCCCATAAGGTTATGTACGTCCGGGGCAAAATTCCACTTCCTACATTCCTACATGCTTAAGAAGAATTGGAGGATTTGTGTTGAATTTTCTGTGCATTAGCACATGTATGCATGGAAAAAGGGGAGAGATTTTTTTTCCTTGTCAAAATAAATAGTTTATGATACTTGAAATGAAATAATACAAAACAACGGTTTATTCGTGAATCCAGAATCATAAAGTTCCTTAAAAATAAAGTTGCTCAAATAAAAGTAAAAGGTTCTTGACCAAAGTTGGACTATGGGGCCTTTCTAAAACTTGCTTGATAAAGAGAGGACAATTGCTTTGGGCACCCAGCAATTTTGTTGGTACACCCAGTACAAGATGGGCAATTTCAATATTGCATTTTCGTAATACAATTTTTTTAAAAAAAATCAAAAATATATTTTACGAACTAATTTAAAATTAATGACCCATGCAGGAATTAAACCTATAACTTTCACATTATTAGCACAATGCTCTAACTAACTGAACTGATAGGTCAATTATGTTATAAAATAATTAATGTTGTTATATATAACAATAAAATTTTTAATGTATATTTAATATACATATAAATTTACATAATAAATTTTGATCTAATAATTAATTTGTTTACATATATAAATTTTTATGAAACCTATGATTTTTATTTAAAATTTATATATGTAAAAAATGCATTATTAAATCAAAATTAATTGTAATAAGGCTAAAAAATACATTAATAGATTTATGTTAATAATATATTTTTTACATATATAAATTAATTGTAATTATTTTATAACATAATTGGTTCATTAGTTTAGCTGGTTAGAGCATCTTGCTAATAACATGAAAGTTGTCAATCCATAATGGGTTTATGGATTCTCAATCCGTAATGAGTTTACGGATTCTCAATCCATATCAGCTTTAAGAAAGGGTAATATTGGAATTGTCCATCTTGTGCTGGGTGTACCAGTAATTTTCTGGGTGCACAAAGCAATTGCTTAAAGAGAGGGCCTTTTGGAGATTGCAGATTGGACGAGAAAAAAAATCCAGGGAAGCACAATGCCAATTAAAAGAAGGCCTTTACTTCCTTCACCCCCTTTTCGCTTCTTGCACCCTAAAAGACTCCAACGGACAAAAATACCCCTCATTAGGCACCCTACCTCTCCCAAGCAAACCCTAACTGTCAAACACCATCACCACACCCCACCTCCAACTCAACCACCCAATACCCACCACCCCACCCCACAAAAATTACCTAATTGTCCTCTCATTTTCCTACACCCCTCCTCTTCCTCTCACATCCTCATTTCTTCAAACCGGTACCCTCCCTGCCTTCTAATCCCTTCTCCCTTTGTGTCACCTTTCCCTCCCTCATTTGCTTTGGTGTGCTTTCATTGATGACCCCCAGAATAAACCCGTTGCAGTTTCCTTTTCTTTTTCTCCAATTTTTTCTATTCAACAAAAATATAATTCCGTTCCATACTGTAACACCAAAAATTTGTATTTCTATCGTGTTTTGGTGCACATATAATAACAAAAATGTATTTATTTTGCATATCTCAACTTAAATATATAATGGAACTATATTTTTGTTAGCATCTATTACAAAGATATAAAAAAAATATTTTAATTATATATCTAAGTTAAAACATGCATGTGTATCTTGTTGAGGTGCACAATGAAAATATATTTTTGTTGTGTCTAATAATAAAGTTTGACAAAAATTGTTGGAGTGACCAAAATAATTAAGATCATAGTATATGAATTAGATGTAATTTAATATTTTTTTTTGACAATTTGATGATTAAATTGTAATTTTAGTTTTCTTTTAATTAATCTTTTATTTTTAATTTTATTTTTTCTAATATTTTTTTTGTAATTTTAGTCCAAATTGAAAATTTATAATTTTGGTTCAATCTTCGATTTTACACGTATGTATTATTTTGGTCTAATTTAACTCTAGACCTAACATATTAATTTAAATTACCATTAGAAAACAATTTAATTAACTAAAAAGAAATAGTTAAAAGAAACAGGGTGTAAGGGATACCAAAAAGAATAGTACATAACGGAAAAGGACATTAAGTTATCAGAGGAAAAACACTAAAGCTCTTTCACATAACCCAACAATTCCTTTCCAAAAGAAAAAGCACAAAATTTCCTATTTAATCGTGAATAAGCCTTCCCCCATGATACTAACAATCTCTTCAACAAAAAATACTCCCACTACGTGAAGAAAATCCTTTCCTCATTATGTGTTTGATAAAAGACCACAAAAGAAATGTGTTTCTAGTGTGTAACTCAAGATACACAATAGAATGTCATAATCACGGTTGTGCATTTTATTTTTTCACCTTTAATTTTTTTAGATGTATTTTAATTTAAATTCTACAAATTATATATATTAATGTTATAAAATTAATCTTAATATAAAATTTTATTTATTTTAAAGTTTCTTACATTTTGTTATATTTTCTTATGAGTTATAAAATTATGTTTTTTTGTTAAATTTATAGGTTTTTCAAATTTAAAATTTTAAGTTATATATTTCTTAATTGTTAGCTAATTGTGAAATGATAGTTTTATGTAGATTTATTTTTCTTATTAAATTGAGTAAGTTGTATGTGTTATATATTCTTTGTTATTCTGCTACTGTGTATTTTTTAATTAAAATTGTATTGAAATTTTTTATGCATTTTTAATTAAGTTGTTTTTAAATTAAATTATAATGTCAATTTTGAAGTTTTGACATGGTTATTGAAATTTATTATTGTTTAGTTAATCATAATTGTAAATTTGATTGTCTTATTTTTTTTCAATTGTGCAGTTAATATTTTTTTGTCTGCTATTGAATTAAAATATTTATTATTTTTAATTAATTATTAATTTTAAATTTTATTTTTTTGATTTATTGTGAATTGTGAATTTAATTGCTAATTTCTTTTTTGGTGCAAATTTTTTATGGCCCGCACAAAGGTGGACATCATTTGTTGCTTGACGAAACCTTCCATTTGATCGAGGAAGGGGTGATGTTGCATAGCTTGTTGAGTCATCCATATGTTGCTGGATTAGAATGACAAAGTAAGTAGCAACAATAGGCACATGATGCTAAGGATGTGCTGCATGACATTGAGGTACCATAGTCTG
Source organism: Glycine soja (assembly GCF_004193775.1). NCBI lineage: Eukaryota > Viridiplantae > Streptophyta > Magnoliopsida > Fabales > Fabaceae > Glycine > Glycine soja. The sequence continues at coordinate 50,312,316 of NC_041016.1, forward strand.
TGCTAGAGGTATCATACCCAAATCAGATCATTGGACCAAATCAACAATTGGGTGCAACTCTCAGGGACAGAGATAGAGGAGGAGGGGTAGTGGCCAAAGAGGCAGTTGATTTTTGTGGACATTTGTATTTATTATTACTATGTATGCAACTTGTTATCTTGTACACACATTTTTTATATGAACTTATATTTTATCGTACATTTCTTTATCAACTACTTAAACAACACATGATTAGTAATGTAATGAAGAATAACCTCCTTATAGATTTCATAGAATAAACAACAATAACCAACATAATAATACTCCTACATAGATTTCATAAAACAAACAACAATAACCAACATAAATGTGCTTGTACTTAGATTTCATAAAATTAAGAGTAAATTACACTTGTTTTTTTCTATGTTTAGGACTTATTGCACTTGCACCTACTTATTGTTGAAACACTACACAAAACCCCCTCATTGTTGCAAATTCATTGCACATACACCCTTTCATTATTGGAACCCTATACAAACTTCCCTTATTGTTGCAAATTCATTGCACAGACACTTCCTGATTGTCACTTCCGTTAAAATCATAACAACATGTGTTGTACACATGTGTTTTCATGAAATTTTTGGTCCTAAATGCCTTCATCTTCTTCCTTGGAACACTTTCATGTTCATGCTTTCAACAATAAATTCAAGAACATTAAGAACAACAACAAAATTTAATTAAAAACATCTTGCAAGATCTCCTTAAGACAACTAAACAAGCAAAATTTTTAGAAACACTAAGGAATATGTGTGTTCTTTGATCATCTCATCTCTTTCATGTTCTAAATCATAAAAAACCTTTTTTTAATCAACAAGAAAAAAAATTCATTAAAAAAGTGAAAAGATAACAAGTTGTACCCAATTCACATAACAAGTTGTACAAACAAATAAAAACATAGCATCTTTTGCACCTCAATTTTCCTATCTAATCCTTAAATCACCAAACAACCACATCATTACAAACCCCATCTGATACAAAAACTACGTCATTGCCCAACAACCTTCAATATCAATCCAAAAAAAACAATAGTTATATGTTAAGGGTAAGTACACACATCAAAAGTGAAGCTCCACACACCTAACTAACCAAATTGAAACTTGCCCCATCCTCCCCATGTTGACATTGCATGTACCCTCGATAAGGTTGTCTTTATTGTGTGTCGCCACTACCACGCCTTGACAAGACCACCTTGCTCCACCCTGTCTTTACCCTCATCTCCCTCCATTCCTCCTCCAATCTCGTTCAAGGCCTTTAATCTTTGCCTTTTCATTTGCCTTGACCTTGCCCATCTTTTGTCGGATTTGGCACTAAGTGGTTGCATCAGAGGCACTTGAAGCTAAAGCCAACCATGGACTAGTGGGCTTCTTTAACTGAGAACATCAGTAAGGGATTTGAGGAAGAGATCTATGACATTGAAGAAAAGAAGCAGTTGTTGCCTCTGCTAGTTCTGGATGTTGTTGGGGTTTCAATATTGTGTCTCGGTGGAGGGGAGAGGGAGATGGGGGAAGATGTCAGTGGTGGAGGATGCAGGATTGTGGAACATGGGGGTTTGGAGAGAGTTGATGGGTTGGGATGAGGTCGTTATGACGTTGCTTTGTGAAAGATCGAGGTTGTTTGGTTTTGCCAATAGTGTTTGGATTTGGTGGGGGTGGTGCGTTTGGTGGTGGAAGGAGTGAAGTTAAGGATTAGGGTTTGAGGAGTGGGAAGGGTTCTTTTGACATTTCACTCAAAATTAACATTGTTACTTAACTTTGTTGTGTCAAGGAAGACAAAATAAATGCATTTTAACGAATGTGTGCAAGTGTAATAAGTCCTAAATATAGGGGAGATGATTACTACACAAATTTATCTTCATAAGAGCAAATATCTCTTTAGATACATACCAAGGCAAAGATTTTTTGAAGATTGACCAAATGTGGCATATAACTCAATCGATCCATTGAAATGAAATTACTAAAAGAGGAAAAATATCTTTTCGACATCATTATCGTCTCTAAGCTCCATACAATCGTACTTAACACAACCATCACCTCTATATACATGTTGACAATAATGAATGTCAAGTAACATTCTGTTACCTTCGATGACATCCATAGCTACTTTTCTTAAAGCAACAAGCGACATGTACACATCTATTCTAATGAATTTAAGACCGTGAGGACATTCAAACAAAACCACCTCAAAAGTTGGTATCATGTGACCTTCATAATACACAACAACGAGAACCTTTCCATTTCTTACAAAAATAGTGACTATGAGACACTGGAATGAGCTGCCTCATTTGTTTTATAGAGGATGTATTATTCACTCATTAGTCAATTATCACACTCTTTGTACTTTGATGAAGAAAAAGAAATGGTTAAGATTGTACCGACTAAATATATGGTTTGGATTGCATCGATATTTACGAGGGTTCTATATTCACGTGCTAGATCATAATTTAATATGGTTGTGCTGCTGTGTAACAAAAAAGAAGAGGTCCATAGTTGCCCTAAAAAATCAACAATCCATATGTATTAATTGTTCATGTATCACTCAATAATTAAAATATCAAACATTTAATATTCATATATTTTCAACAATTACCTTTAAAAAACAAAAATAAATAAAAGCACACAACAAAATCATAATTCCATTGTATTATACACAACAAAAATATGATTTCGTTGTGTACAACACAACAAAATCATATTTTCATTGTGTTAATTTGGGGTGAAAAAAATTTCAGCGCAAACATGATTTTGCTATATATTTTGCACAAGAAAATCATATTTTCGTGAAGAGGGCATTTTTGGAACAAAGGAATATCACACATGGGAGGTGTAAATAGCAATCGACGGTGAGAGTATCAACTCTTTGTTTGTGTCCCAAGGTTCTGGGCTTGTTGAATATACTGAGTCCCTAACAAAAATAAATGGACTTTCTTTTCTTTTCTTTTCTTTTCTTTTTTTAAATTGCTAAATTTATTTCTTTTAGTATATCATTAGAAACTAATTTTGCGAAAGTTTTAAAATTTTAAAGCATTCCGGAATTTACTTTCTAAAAACAGTGAATTGGCTGGTTGAAGATGTTATCAACAAAGTTGAGATATGACAAATTTAGAAGGTCTGCTAGACAAAAAGGCCTTGTTTAGAGTCTTCAATGGAAGCCCAGAAGGAGAGAAGGATGTCCCCCTCTGATCAAGATGAACTATGATTGAAGATGGGAAAGGTCATAGAGAGAAGGAATAGTTATATACAGAATATAGTAATAGTCATTAGCTTGATGTCTTGTTTTCAACAACGGTAATATAAAATTAGACTTCATAGGCCAATTTTCCTTGCCAAACTTCAATTTTATGTTCATTTTCATATACATGAAATAAATACTATGTGAAAGAGTATAATTCATGTACACAATTTAAACAATGAATTTTTGGTTTCCTTATTTCTACCATAAGCACCACCACCGTGATACATAAAAGCCCCATAGTCTCAAGAATCATGAATGTTTGAAAATATGAGAAGCATATATGGTAAGTGATAAGTAATTTCTTCTATGAAGAAAAGTAGAACCAACATGTGATTTACAAGAATTGTTTTATCAACTAACAAATCATAATTTCATTTTTATTTTGATAAACTAATGTTAGTTATTAATTTTTGTTAGTGAAGAGAATTCAAACACATGATCTTTCTGTTCCCTTTTTATATTAAACCAATTTTATAACTACTGGTTTCCTTATTTCTACCATAAGCACCACCACCGTGATACATAAAAGCCTCATAGTCTCAAGAATCATGAATGTTTGAAAATATGAGAAGTATATATGGTAAGTGATAAGTAATTTCTTCTATGAATAAAAGTAGAACCAACATGTGATTTACAAGAATTGTTCTATCAACTAACAAATCGTAATTTCATTTTTATTTTGATAAACTAATGTTAGTTATTAATTTTTGTTAGTGAAGAGAATTCAAACACATGATCTTTCTGTTCCCTTTTTATATTAAACCAATTTTATAACTACTCTAACAAATCATAATAAATTAGAATGGATACAAAAAATCACCCTGCATTTTTTTTTGTAATCTTTCTAATGAACTATATAAAGGTGTTCAATAGGGAAATGCTAACAATAAATTGTCTCATATAAATTTTTTATATTGTTATTATTAGTTTATGACAAATGTTAATGTGTTTAAAATACTAATTAAGGGAATGAAAATTAGAAAAGGAATATTATATAAATATAAAAAGTATTTCATAATAATATTTTAAGTAATTTAAAATATTTAGTATATAATACTTCTTATTTCTTGATTAGTGTCTTTAGGATAGTAATTAATTATAGCTTTCTTTATAGAATAAATAATACGTGTATTGATAATTTTTTTAAAAAATTATAATGTCATTGAAGTATAAATTTCTTAGGTATGATAAGTTAATTGATTTTTATAACTATATTTTTCATTAATCAAATCAAGAATGATTTCTAATTAGTTGGTAATTCAATTTTTTTTTACAGTTACATTTCTATTAAACGCTTCATTGTATCATCAACTTATAATATTTTGAATTATGTAAAATATTTACAACATTCAATGAATACTCATAAAAAAGAATTCTTTTTGTGGTTGTGTGTAGGAAAGGAGGGGCTTTTGAAGCGATTAGGTCATGATGTGTGGTAGGCTTGACATAATTGGGCTTATTAAATATCAATCACACATTTGCATCTACCATTACTTTCCATCTTCGAATTCTCCACACTCCCTTTCCCTTCCCCTATTTTCAACTAAGAAAACGTTTATTCCCACATTGAGAAAAAAATTGAGTCAAAAGCACTTCCAAAAGTTGCGTTTCAACAAAACTACTTTGGACCAATGACCGACAAGAGAAGCATCTCCCCTATAACAACACTATTTGGTAATTGGCACAGCAAGATCTAAATATCTTTGAGGGCCATATAGGCCACCCTATAAGCATTGATTTTCTTTCATCTTGGTTGTCTAGTTCCACAAGCCACCATTCTGAGTTTCATGATCAGAAGAGTTTAGTAGCAGCGTCATGGTGAGAATCTGAAGAAAGAAAAAGAAAAAAAAGGAGTTTTCTTTGTGTTGTTTGTTGGTTGTTGTTGGATCCTTCCCACTTTTTTGCTGTCAGATCATGTGTTAACAGTAACACTTTTTCTTGCCTTGTTGTGATTGGTTCAGGGAACACCTGTGAACATCATCGTTGGATCACAGGTTTGGGTTGAGGATCCTGAGGATGCATGGATTGATGGAGAGGTGACACAAATCAATGGCAAAAATGTCACCATCATTACCACAAATGGGAAAACTGTAAGCCTTTTACTTGATCATGAAATTGGACTTATGAAACTCTTGTCATTTATTGGTGAAACACTTGGAATCAAGTGCTTATCACTAGACCAAAAGCTTTTCTTGTACTTGATAGTCAAGTCAACTTCTTCAACATCTTTTTTTTTACTTAAGCTCACAAGCTTAAGAATCATAATTTGATTGTATTCTGACACATCTTAGCCTTGTCTAGCCAGAATGCTGGCCTAAAGTCAACAATTCCCCTCCCAGCACATATCACCATACTCATAATCTTGTTACTTGAAGTACATGTATAAATAAGCATATAAAACTAAACATTAGCAATGCCCTCAATTTCAGGTGGTGGCAGAAATTTCAAGCATATACCCCAAAGATACAGAGGCACCACCTGCAGGAGTTGATGACATGACCAAGCTAGCATACCTTCATGAGCCAGGAGTCCTGCATAACCTCGCAACTCGTTTTTCTCTCAATGAGATATATGTGAGTCACAATCAGTTAATCAAGTAGCCATTCTTAATATATTTGATAGAAAAATTATATAAATAAGAGAGCAAAGTCTGACAAAAATAAATGAAATAAACAGACATATACAGGGAATATCTTAATTGCAGTGAATCCTTTTCGAAGACTGCCACACCTGTATGACATCCATATGATGGAGCAGTACAAAGATGCAGCATTTGGAGAGCTTAGTCCTCACCTTTTTGCTGTAGCTGACACATGTTACAGGTATATTACATCAACGTAGAAATATATTTGGCACATGTAAACTCGGAAAACAATTGATTATAGAGTTGATTCAGTTCAATGTGTCAGGGCAATGATAAATGAAAATGGAAGTCAATCCATTTTGGTAAGTGGAGAGAGTGGAGCTGGTAAAACCGAGACGACAAAAATGCTCATGAGATATCTAGCATTCATGGGGGGTAGATCTGCTACAGAAGGAAGAACTGTAGAACAACAGGTTTTGGAGGTGAGTTTGAACGACTCATTAATTGTTTCTTGATACTCATATAAGGTATATGCAGTGATATTTTCACTTCTGCAGTCCAATCCAGTGTTTGAAGCATTTGGAAATGCCAAAACTGTCAAAAACAACAATTCAAGGTAAGTTGCATGAATATTTTCTCAGGTCCCATTTGCTACAAAAATTCCCATTTTAGTTGATCTTACAAAATTATTGGAATTTGTGGCAGTCGTTTTGGTAAATTTGTTGAAATTCAATTTGACAAGAATGGGAAGATTTCTGGAGCTGCAATCCGTACATATCTCCTTGAAAGATCACGAGTTTGCCAGGTCTCTGACCCAGAGAGAAACTATCATTGCTTTTACATGCTTTGTGCAGCACCACCAGAGGTGAAATTTCTACAATTATCCTGAAAGGAATTCATCAACATACAATTACCTCAAAAAATCTAATAGTTAAAAGTTTCTTGATAGGATGTCAAGAAGTACAAGTTAGGGGATCCAAGGCAATTCCACTATCTTAATCAATCAAACTGTTATCAAGTGTCGAATGTGGATGATGCAAAAGAATACTTGGAGATAAAAAATGCAATGGATATTGTAGGCATTAGCCAAGAAGAGCAGGTATTGGACAAGTGCATAAGTGCATCACGTTCTAATGAAGCAGTGGTTTGATTTTATCCAAACATTTGATCAAATAAAATTTTCCTTCACAGGATGCGATCTTCCGTGTGGTAGCTGCAATCCTCCATCTTGGAAACATTGACTTTGTCAAAGGGAAAGAAGTTGATTCTTCCAAATTGAAAGATGATAAATCACTCTTCCACCTCCGAACAGCTGCAGAGTTATTCATGTACAAGCTTTGATCCACCTATCAAAATCATATAATTCCTACGCTTCAACTTTAGTGTCTCTTAACATGTTTATGTTCAGGTGTGATGCAAAAGCACTCGAAGACTCACTTTGCGAGCGTGTCATTGTAACTCCTGATGGTAACATTACCAAACCTCTAGATCCAGATGCAGCTGCTTTGAGCCGAGATGCCTTGGCAAAGACTGTCTACTCCAAATTGTTTGATTGGTAAAACCAAACTAACCAATTACACCAACATGTAACTCACCTAATTCAGTAGAGGAAATTGAAAATCCAAAAACTGTGATGTCTAGGAAGTTAGGAAGTCTCACATCGTCTGCCTCAATTCTCAAGGTACAACTTATACATCTGTTAGGAAACAAACTTCACTTACTGCCAATTGGTTTTAAGTTGAAATCTAACATGGTATCAAAGCCTATACCACATCTTGGTTCTTGCCTATTCTAGTAGACTCGCCTGTTCTGGCAGGCATCTGCGGAGGGGGGTGTTAGGAAGTCCCGGGTGCAGGAAAATACTAGTCCTTAATAACCTTATTCATAATACATAGCTAAATCTTCTCTGAACTGAAGTGTTTTGCTTCTATAGCCCCTATCGACAAACATACTTTCAGTTTTGAGACAAGGAATGACAAATTCTAAACGAATTCTTCAAATCTGGCAGGCTTGTGGACAAGATTAACAGTTCAATTGGTCAAGATTCTAATGCAGTAAGCATAATAGGAGTCCTTGACATTTATGGATTTGAAAGCTTCAAAATCAACAGGTAAGAAGCTTAATTATTACAAGTCAGAACTACAGTTTCTACATCTCTATCGTATAAATCTCATTTGTTCTCCTTTTACAGTTTTGAGCAACTATGCATCAACCTAACGAATGAGAAGTTGCAACAACATTTTAATCAGGCAAGGTTATAACTTCAAAATACAACTTGAACATCATTATTAATGAAAATACATAAGATAGAAGAAATGCATCTGTTTCAACAGCATGTATTCAAGATGGAGCAAGAAGAGTACACAAAGGAGGAAATCAATTGGAGCTATGTAGAATTTGTGGATAATCAGGATGTTCTCGATCTTATTGAGAAGGTAGTTAGATACTTATGAATCATCATTGTTTGTGAAAGACTTATTCTACCAGATAAAATTGTGAAACTATTTATATGTTCTGCATGCAGAAACCAGGGGGAATTATTGCTCTTCTTGATGAAGCCTGGTATGTCATTTCTTACTCAAAAAACTATGAACATATTAAAATGACAAAACAGAAACATATTTGCTTATAATATGCCTGCAAAAGAATTCCTCAGTACAGCGAACATGGTGGATGAACTTGCTTTGACAATTTTATTTCCTTGATAAATAGGAAGCAAAAATTATATAATAGTTGAAATTTTAATTATTTTCGGCAGCATGTTCCCCAAATCAACTCATGAGACTTTTGCACAAAAGATGTACCAGACATATAAAGGACACAAGCGCTTCAGCAAGCCAAAACTTTCCCGAACAAATTTCACGATTAACCATTATGCTGGAGATGTAAGCTTGAGAATTTAAAATTTTTCATGGCCATCCACTAAGAAAATTAAAACTGCTAATTTATTGTCACAACCTTTTGATGCACAGGTTACATATCAAGCAGATTATTTTCTTGATAAAAACAAAGATTATGTTGTAGCAGAGCATCAAGCTCTTTTATGCGCTTCCAAGTGTCCATTTGTTGCTAATATCTTCCCTCCTTTACCAGAGGAGACATCAAAGCAATCAAAATTCTCTTCCATTGGTTCACAATTTAAGGTAAACCAGTTCAATTTCAACATTGACAAATTGACTAGCTCCATCTATTTCTAGAAATACTCAACCCATGAATTGCTTCTGAATCAAATCTTAATATGCAGCAACAACTGCAATCTCTCATGGAGACACTGAATACAACAGAACCGCATTACATAAGATGTGTGAAACCAAATACAGTTCTGCAGCCAGGAATCTTTGAGAACTTCAATGTCTTGAACCAATTAAGATGTGGGGTAAGTTTATTTTTCATATTCTCTCTGAAATGTATGATGATTCAGAAAATCTGAGAAAGTTTCCCACCAATAACATTCACATCACAATCCTTTCAGGGAGTACTTGAGGAAATAAGGATTAGTTGTGCTGGATATCCAACAAAAAGGACATTTGAAGAATTTCTTGATCGCTTTGGAATGCTAGCTCCTGATGTCCTTGATGGGTATAGATTATTCTAGTCTACAAGCAAATGGAAATGAAAATGATTTTTTTCTTTTACTTTGAGTGTCATACTAATATTGCATTCACACACCTTCAAGAAAATAGAGCAAGAATGATGAATAAAAATGTAATGCAATCATTGTTCAGCTAAACTGCTTAAAGCATCACTTGAAAATAACAAATAAGAATAATCAATGTAGCAGCTCATACTATAGAGAATCAATTCAGGATCACTTAAAAATATATATCATAAATCTATATCTCTCATTGTCAAGTCCTATAAAATATAAGTTAAGCTTCATACACCATATGATAAATAATGCTTTCTTCTGTGCAGCTCTGATGAGAAAAAGGCATCTATGGCCATCTGTGATAAGATGGGCTTAAAAGGCTATCAAGTAAGTCTGTGCATGGGAAAACATTTATCTAGAAGCAAAAAGCATGATTATCCATAAAATTTCAGGAATTTGTGTTATAATCACTAATGTGTTTTCATCTTGATGTTTCAATCAGATGGGGAAAACAAAGGTATTTCTCCGAGCTGGTCAGATGGCTGAATTAGATGCACGAAGAGCAGAAGTCTTAGCTAAAGCAGCTAAACTCATACAGAGACAAATCCGAACACATTTAGCCAGAAAGGAGTTTATCACCCTGAGAAAGGCCACGATTCATATCCAGAAGATTTGGAGAGGTCACATTTCTTCACCAAAAAGACTCACATTTTTAGTCATGTCCTTCTTTTTCTTTAGTGCATCATTGTTATGGTTCTGTTCTGGAAATAACAGGAGTTATTATTTTGCTGGCTTTACCTTTTCAGCTAAACTTGCACGTAAACTCTATGAGCATATGAGGAGGGAAGCAGCTTCTATCAGGATACAGAAACATGTGCGTGCACACAGAGCAAGAATAAATTATACAACGTTACAAGCATCAGCTATAGTTATTCAATCAGGGTTGAGAGCATTAGCAGCACGAAATGAATATAGGTACAGAAGAAGAACAAAGGCTTCAACAAAAATTCAGGTAAATACATCTTTAGAAAAAATATCTAACACTAACATAGATCATGACATGCTTAATGAAAAAAATTGGAATCCAAAATGTGATTTTTCGTTGAAAAATTCATCAAAGTTTCATCAATAAAAACTTTGAAGATACTTTAGATATGAGTATGCATAATAGGAAATTACATAGCTCCTCTATTATATTGATACTAATTATTCCATTTCAATTTCTTCTTACAGACACAATGGAGAAGAGCCCAAGCTCTTTCTGATTACAAACAGCAAAAGAAAGCAACTGTTACACTTCAATGTCTATGGAGAGCTAAAGTGGCAAGGAAAGAGCTCAGAAAGCTTCGGATGGTAAGTTCTATTTTGCTGTATCATTTTGTATAATTTTATGCCATTTATTTTTGCGTATCTACAAGAAAAAAATGTTTCAAAAGTAGAAGCATGGTAACAATTTTAAGTTGCTGTGCAGGCTGCAAGGGAAACTGGGGCACTTAAGGAAGCAAAGGACAAGTTGGACAAACTTGTTGAGGAGCTTACATGGAGAATAGATATCGAAAAGCACATGAGGGTAGATTCTCAACTAGTTGTCCTTGATAAATGCCAAATGGATTCAAGTGAAATGATTAATGCCAGTAAAATTGAACGGCATAATTATCAATCAAAATAAAAAATTTTGTAACAGTTTTAATCAATGATTAATTCAGTGAACACTATACAAGATAGTAGTGAAAAAAAAACATTGGTTCGTTCATAAAGCATTTTATCCACCCCGTCTAATCTGGAAAAAATAACTTGCAGACGGATCTTGAAGAAGCTAAAGGGCAAGAGATTGCAAAATTGCAAAATGCTTTACAAGAAATGAAAGCTCAGTTAGATGAAGCCCATGCTGCAATTATACATGAAAGAGAAGCAGCAAAAATAGCAATTGAACAAGCACCACCAGTAATTAAAGAGGTACCAGTTGTGGACGAAACCAAGCTAGAGTTACTGACAAATAAAAATGAGGAGTTGGAGGTAAATCTAGAACTTGGTTTCCTATATATTTAGAAAATTTTACTTTGAGCACTAAAATGGTGGAACAATCAAATTACATTAAGCAACAGTTCTGGTACTTTTTAAAAGAAAAAGGCAACAGTTCCAGTTTGTTATTGACATGTTACAATAAAAGAACCATTGCCATTTAGTAGTATCTGAAAAAGGTATATCATAAACAAACTTGATGTACAAGAAGAAACATTAAAAATTTCATTCATATAAGTATGACATACTTTGAAATAATACATAAAAAGGTAAGGGTGGCCTTTTTTATTTTTTTTCCCCAATAAATATTACATCTTTTACCACCAACAAATTAAAAGAAAAATATAATAAATTTTAGGAGGCAATATAGGAAAATGATAAAAAAAAAGTGTCTAACATTTCAGGGCCATTCATAGCTAAAGAAAGTAGAAACTACCTTATGTAAGAAAAATATGTTTTCACTCATTTTTGGGAAGGTAGTAAACACAGCAAATGCTGCAATGTGGGGCATATGAAGCATACTATATTACTGGATTTGATTCTGACAGCTATGGTACTCCAACAAATAATGCTGTAAAAAGCAGGAGAAAAGATTAGCTTGAAAAGTACATATATAAATATTATGCACTGTCACAGTTGCATACAAACAGCTCGGCATATATAAAAACTTTGCAGTTGACACTATATGATGACAAATACCTAAATTGAAGTTCTGAAAATACAGACTGAAGTAGAAGAGCTGAAAAAGAAGATTAAAGAGTTTGAAGAAAGTTGCTCTGAAATTGAGAACGAGAACCAAGCAAGGCTGAAAGAGGCAGAAGAAGCACAGCTTAAAGCAACACAACTTCAGGAGACTAATGAAAGGTAGTTAAGTAATAATTAGCCACACAATATCTCTTCCACCATAAACTGGCATTGACTATCCATTCTTTATTACTCCAGATTAGAATTGAGTTTGTCAAACCTTGAGTCCGAGAACCAGGTTCTATGCCAGAAGGCTTTGGAAGAATCAAAAAATGAAGAACTCTTTGAAGAGATCAAAATGTAAGATCTAATATATTATTCACATCATTTTTAATATTTCTATGTTTTAGTGATATTTAGCTTCCAGGGACAATTATTAGAGCGTGGGTGCAGTTGAATGTAGCTAATAAAAGCTTTATGTGCATATTTTAGGTCCCTTCTTTTAGGGTTGGATGTTTTGATGGACACAACTCCTTTAGCAAAAGGGGATACATAAATGATACACCAAAATGAGTCTGGTGTATGTCCAGTAATTGTTAATGAAATAGACTTTAAAAAATCAGATGATAACAACATAACTATGGATATTATGATCAACTGTTCCTTACTTTCAGTTTAGAAGTTTTTAATTCACTGCATTTATATGTTTACTCTGCATTTGGTACCTTCTGTACGTAATGCAAATAAGTAATTAGTTTCAGGGAAGATTTAAACTTTTTCAACAAACAAATTCAACTCCATAACACAAGCCACAATATGCTTCTCTGTTGTGCTAGACTATGTGGCTTACACATCAGTAATGACACTAGATTAAAAATAAATGTAGGAAGTAATAGAATTGTGTAAGAGCCAAGAGTGTGGCCTTTTAGTTTGAGTGACCTATTTGTCCAAAGATATCTAGGCACTTTAAACTCATAGCCCTCTTTATATACCCCCTTAAAATTGTTTCAGGTCTGTTCTCACCTTTTTTAACCATTTTTTGTTTGTTTGTCTTGACCCTTCCATTTTATTTTGGGCCTTTCAATTTTTTTGACTAGTCTCTTTTTTAATTGTTTTAGGCTTGTAAGTTCTCAGTGAGAGCCTTTATCTTGAATAGCCTATTTGTTCAAAAATATCTAGGCACTTCAGGCTCAACGTGGGACTTATTCTCCAATAGGAAGGAATATAGAAGCATAAAACTGAAACTAACATATACATGCCATTAAAATACTAAAATTTTCATGTTGTCTCTAGCCTCAAGGATCAGATAGCAAATCTACAATCAGAGAATGAATCCCTACGGAGTCAGGCAGCGGCTGCTGCTTTAGAGCAGAAAGTTCATCCAGAAAAAATAGAACCAGACCATTCAGCAGCTGCTCTAGAGCAGAAAGTTCATCCAGAAAAAATAGAACCAGACCAAGAAGTTGCTGTTGTAGAGAAGATGCAAGTGCAGCCAAGAGTTATTGCAGATAATACAACTGCACAAATCAAGGTACGTGATAACTGCTAAATAATTGTGAATTTATAGGAGTTAAATAGTCAAATTTTGGCTTAAAATTAATTATTTAGCAGTTATTTGCAATTAAAAGTGAGAAAATTAATTTAAATTGAATTTCTGGTTGCAGATACGAAAAATAAGGTTGCATTTAGCAAAAGTGGCACAGAAAGAAAAAAAAAAAGAAGAAATTCTGAAGCAGGCCCAATCCAATAGGGGCGCTCAGCGCGCATCAGGCGCTAAGCGAGCAACTAACTGGAGGCGCTTAGCGTGGCAGAAACCGCTGCCACCGTTACGCGCGCTAAGCCCAGCTAGGCGCCCAGCGCCCGATCCAACAGACGCACAGGCGCCCAGCGCCCGATCCAACAGAAGCACAGGCCCAGCGTGCATGGCGCGCCCAGCGCGCGATCTGAACGCGCTAAGCGCGAGGTGTGGCGCTGAGCGCAACTACGAAGGCCCGTAAGCCCACTTCAGCCACTATAAATAGAGAGACAGTCCCAAGAAAAAATGATCCCATCTCAGAGCATCACTCTCAGTACTTCAAGCCTGAGTTTTCTTCCCTCTTTATATTCTTTGTTTTGTAGCCTATTCTTTATTTCATCCCCAGTTGTAAGCCCTCAATGGCCATGAGTGGCTAAACCCCTAGCTAGGGCCTGGCAGGCCTAAAAAGCCAACGATGTACACTGAGCTTCAAGAGTTATCAATGCAAAGGAATTTATTCCAGGTTTTTCTGTTCTATTTCTTTTCTTTTATTCTTGCATTCATTCTTAGATCTCTTTTTTTCTTTTATTCTTGCATTCATTCTTAGATCTCTTTTTGGGTTTTAATCGCTCGGGAGAGGGTAATTCTCAATAATATTTAAGATTCAATGCATGCATCAGTTTTAGGGGTTAATCGCTTGGGAAAGGGTAACACCTAATAGAACATCTAAAGAAAAGAATCATTGGGTTAGCATTGCTAGGCATAGAATGATAACTCACTGCCCATGCATCTAAGCAACATCTAGAACTTAATCTTAACGCATTTTAATTATTGAATCTTCGCAAAGGCATTTGGGAGATAGGTAGTTAAAATAGGCTTGCCAACGTGAGGCATCAGGGGCAAGTAGTCAACAGATGTGGGTAGAACTAACACCATTTCATTGGTAATGAATATTGTGACACCCTCTACCCCTCACATATATATTAATAAAGGAATAAAAATTCAAATATTAATTAAAAGTATTTTTTAAAACATTTTTAAATACAAGCTTTTCAAATGGGTAAAAGGCTCACATTCACTTTCTTCTACATCATATTCAAACTTGTCCAAATAAATAATAAAGTCATCTCGACTCAAAGAAAGTCATATAAGTCTCATACAATTAATATAGAACCTATATCCTAATGTCACATCCTATCAGAGCGTGGTGTTCCCGTGTCCTCTAGCATGAGGTTCTTCATAGTCATCCACCTATTCATCTGCTCCCCCGAACACAAGTTCAAGATCATCACAGGATCCAAACACAACAACACACAGGGAGTGAGTTATCACATTCCTAGCTAATAGAGAAACAAGACAATTAAATATACGTATTATATAAATGAGATACCACTTGCTTAAACATAGCTCACGTAACTTCACCACTTCGTCATTCAAAATTCACTTTTCAATTATCAATCACATTACACAAGAATCCCACACTTCGATCAAGGTATAATAACACATCAATTAGCAAGCATATGCAATAGTTATGCTAAGACTCAATTTTATATGCAATGTGGTACCATGTCAGTGAAAAACCACCCTGGGGCGCTTAGGAGTACATAACAAGACACACCACACAATGGGTTTGTCAGGTCACTCTCACTAAGTAAGATCATAGGGAGACCAGTCAGGGTCACGATGTTTTGCGAGAATGCTCCAACCATATGAGATCAGTATAGGCTTAAAGGAGCACTCAAACCCGGTGACCCCCAAGGCCTACACTCCGAAGAGTCCGTCAGGGCCTCTCCCTCCTGATTCAGGTCCAACCCCTAAAATAATTTTTTTTTACATGCAGACACTGCTCATGAATTATACAATACCCACGACCTTACACTCGTGTTTTAAACACGTTCAACACAATTGCGCTACGATTTAACACTGGTTCCTAAATAGGAAACCTACATTTTCTCTTTAACACTGCGCATCAACGCTTTTCTCAAGATAACGCTGGTCGGGTATTGTACAATTCATATCTTACAACACAAGTAATTTCACATCAAGTGTTAACTACACATTTATCCACAACTAGAACTCATTCACAATTTCACATCTCATAGTGTCACAATCCACCATCACATGTTTACACGTATCTCACAAATTAACACATGTTCAACTTTACACTTATACTCAATCTCAATAACAATATTATAATCTCAAAGCAACATGTTATTCTACAATTCATCACATACTCACAATTTGAATTATCATTTCATATCCTCAATATAACAATTTATATAAAAGACTATCACAACATGAGGACTAAAACCCCTCAAATAATATTACACAATTATATCCAAATCATAGGTCCAAATATACAAATATCAAGAGCACAATTTATCAAGCAATTTTCATCAGGACATCAATATTTTATTTATAATCATAAAGGAAAAATTGCAATTTAACAAACATCCCAAAATAAAATCTCAATTTAATCCTCTAAGGATCCCTACACATGTTCTCACTAATCCCCAACTGTGAATAACTCATTCCTTACCTCTAAGCGGGCTCACGTGTCTTCAGCCAGCGATAACAACATCTCTAGCGGTTCCCAAAAATTCTTTCAATTATTCATCCGACTACTCCGATAGAATTCCCAAACGTCAGAGAGACGGAGAAGAGATTGAAACCTCCACTTGTATTGTCTTCATACGATTCCTTTTTCTCCCTCCACGAATATTATCTCGCAAATCCCAACGGTGGAAGCGTGCGGAATTGAATTTCGAACAACATATCCAAATTTCACAATAATCCAACGGTTAACGAAACTAGGATTGTAGTTTTACCAAGACAACTCTGGGTTTCTGCGGGAAAGAAAAAGGCTACAATGCGAAGGGTTTTTCTCTTAGTTCAGACATGATATCGAAATTCCCAACGGTGAGAATGCTCGGAATTGTGTTGCGAACATGATACTCAAATTTCACGACGATCCAACGGTGAACGGGTTCGAGATCGTTGTTTTTCTGAGACTGGTTTGGTGGGCTGCGGGAAAAAGAAAGGGTTTTGAGAGGAGAAGGGGAAAAACGAAAATGAGGCCAAAAGGAGGCAGCTGACTTAACATAACTATTTATACCTAGGGTACTCAGCCTATTATTTGCTCTATATTTATTTATTTATTTATTTATTACTAAAAAGCTTTTTAAATTTATTTACGAAAAATTGGGATGTTACAAATATCATACTTACATGCATCGTAGGCCAATTGGGTTTGTCTGGTCTTGGCATTTCTATCAATTGTTTTCCCTTTTTCTTATTTGTTTTAGTAATAGCACTCTTTACTATTCCCACTTTCATTTCTACTTTACTATTTTACTCCCACTTACAAATTGAGAGGTATTTACTATTCCCACTTTCATTTCTACTTTACTATTTTACTCCCACTTACAAATTGAGAGGTATTGGAAAAGTGCAATAAAATCCCTGTGGACACGATACTCGGACTTCCGAGCTTTACTACTTGTCACGATTTGGTGCACTTGCCAAAGTCCTAACAGTACGCTACCGTAAAATTTCCCATTTAGAATTATTTCACTATGTAACATTTATCTTTTATGTTGTTGCAGGATTTGGATAATGGAAATCCAACAGAGGAAGAATGGCATGCAAGAAAAGTATTTTACAATTTACCTCATTTCTTCTTTAATAATTCCTGTCTATGTAATCAACAACAGCATGTTAATTTCAAATAATAAATTATGTTTACAGGAACCAAGAGCACCAGTCTTCTTGCTTACTAAACAAAGATCACTCACTGATAGGCAGCAGGTATGTTTTAAAGACAAGTCCAAGTCAGGGAAAGTCATGTAGTTTCACACTAAAATAAATGGTACTTATTTCCCTATCTCTTATAAACAGGAAAGTCATGACGCACTGCTCAAGTGTCTCACTGAAGATAAGCGATTTGAGAAAAACAGACCAGCTGTTGCTTGTATTGTATATAAATCACTTCTGCATTGGAGATCCCTTGAAGCAGAAAAGACTCATATTTTTGATAAAATTACACATGCTTTCCGATCATCTATAGAGGTAGTATTCTACAAGAAATTTAGTACACTAACAAAGATTAAGGAATTTCAAATAAAACATCATCATTTCAACCTAAATGTAATCACTCATATTGTTGTGTGAAAATAACATGCATTTTATGTTCTGGCAGAGTCAAGAAGGAATCCATGATCTAGCCTACTGGCTTTCAACAACATCAACACTTCTGTTTTATCTACAATGCACAATGAAGGCCAGCAATACAACTAAGGCAGTCTCGCGTAATCGAAACTCCCCCGCCACTTTGTTTGGAAAAATGGCACAAGTGAGCTTTTCAGAACTGCAAGTTTTCATTCTATGAAATCAATGTTTAAAATATAATGGTGCTTGATATACAAATTCAGGGTTTACGTTCATCTTCACTGGGCTTGGGGATTTCAAGTGGCTATAGTGGAATGGTGGACAAGACAAATGATCAATCTAAAGTAGAAGCCAAGTACCCGGCTATTCTATTTAAGCAACATTTAACTGCATATGTTGAGAAGATATATGGAATGATCCGTGATAGTTTAAAGAAAGAGATTAGCCCCTTCTTAAATTTGTGTATACAGGTAAGCATCACGTGTTTAAGACCAAATTCTAAAGTACAACAGAAAATTAGGTATTGGTCGATTGGGTAAATCTTTTATCACCATTGGCAGGCACCAAGATCCATAAGGACTAGATCAATAAGAGGGTCATCCAGAAACATCCATTCAAATATTGTTGCAAAACAACAGACATTGCATATGTACTGGAAAGGCATTGTGGACAAGTTAGATACTGCCTTGCATATATTGTCTGATAACTATGTAAGCATAAATTACTCATTCAATGTTTGTTTGTCTGGTTTGTGCTTATCAGAGAAGAGATTTTCCAATATTCTACATCTTGTGACTTCAGGTCCCTCCCATCATAGCAAGGAAGATATTTAGCCAGGTTTTCTCATTCATGAATGTCCAGCTCTTTAATAGGTGACAAGAGCTTCCATTCAATTGCACTAAATATCTAGGAGTAGTAAATGTTATTCAGTTTAATATGAATTCTCATGATGTTTTGAAAACTCTGGTCTTGCAGTTTGTTGCTTCGTCGGGAGTGTTGTTCCTTTAGCAATGGAGAATATTTGAAGGCAGGTTTACATGAGTTGGAACAATGGTGTCTTAAAGCAACAGACCAGGTAGCTTTATATATTTGCCACAACCTATGCCTAGACTAAAAAGGCAAAAGTGCAAGAAACACATTTTCTACATCTTTTTATCTTTTGTATTTGGTTTATATTGCAGTTTGCTGGGTCATCTTGGGCTGAACTCAAACACATACGCCAAGCTGTGGGCTTTCTGGTATACTTTCTTGGATCAAGATTAAGGAGAATACACTCTTAATTCTTTCATTACCCTTTCCTCAATATTCAGTTTTTAAAATTCTTTGTTTATGCAGGTTTTGCATCAAAAGACTCAAAAATCTTTGGAGGAGATCACAAATGAGCTCTGCCCGGTAACTACTAATCTATCAAAGACACACGATGCAAATTGAGTATCTAACATAATTTCTACCTTGAACCTATTTGGATTAAAGTAGCTTTTGTTTAGCCTTTAGATCTATTATGATTAAGTTTTTACTTTATATTTTATCAAACTAACATATTAAAAGTACCGAGAAAAGAGGATGATTCTAACTCTTATTATTGTAATGTTTTTCTTGTTTATTGTTCTTATATCAGGTGTTAAGTATTCCACAAATATATCGTATAGGAACTATGTTCTGGGATGACAAGTATGGAGCACATGGATTATCTGCAGAAGTAAGTCCTTGTCTCCTCAACCATGTTTAGCTCTACTTCATTTTTGTGTACAGCTTTTCCAACCTTTTAAATTCATTTGAATATGATGACAAATTGGAAATTAGCAAGCATTCAGTTTGTTTCAAATGCATTATAGCTTTAAAAGAAACTAAAATGTTTCTAAAACAAAGAAACTCTGAAACTGGAAGTCAAACTATCACTTCAGTTAAAATATTTCACTTAAACAGATTTGCATCATAACTGATTGTTACATTAATGTAGAAAAATAAAAGACAACAAAGGAGCAATACTTTAAAAAATATTGATAATTAACCTCCAATAATAAGATTAAAAACTATAGAGAGAGAGAGAGAATAAACTTTATTGAGGTGGTCCATAAAAATCTAGTTGCATTAGAACGAGTGATCCACAAAACAGAATAAATCATATTTATATATAGGAAATAGAACTAGCCTATTTATATCCTAACATCAAAACCATCAAAACAGTTGAGTGACACATAGTTCCCAAGTAGAATACATGCACCAAGAATTAATACAACATGCATACTGCATACATTAAATTAATTACTATCATCACTTCATTCTGCATTAGAACTTAATCACACATGATAACTAAAGATCTTTGAATTCTTTTTTTCCCCTTCTGACTATTGTTTTTACAGGTAATTAGCAGAATGAGAGTGATTATGACAGAAGACTCAATAAACATACACAACAGCTCATTCCTTCTAGAGGTGGATTCCAGGTAATATTTTGATTTCCCCCTTTTCACATTCAAAATCCAAAAGTCACTTCCCAGCCAATAGAAACACATTTTTCTTACAAGCTATTGCACTGGTTCCTTTTACAAAACTCAGCATACCATTCTTAATGGAGGAGATGTTCCAGTCCATGAGTGACATCCGCCTATCAGACATGGATGTGGATCCACCACCAATCCTCAGGCAAAGGTCTGACTTCCAATTCTTGTTACAACAAATGGATAGTGACTCTCAGTGAGCTAGCAAAAGTTTGGTGCTGATATTAGTTATAGTTTCTGATTTGTATTGATTTAATTTGGGTTTGGAGTGGAGAGAGTAATTGAGTGATGAGGTGAAGAATTGTAATTAGTTTATTTATTTATTCTAATTTTTTACATTTGTTTTTGGGAAGATCCCAATATTGTTTATTATTCTTGTAAGGCTTCTTGTCAAGGAAGGCCACAGTGAATTTTTCCGTTGTTGTATACAGTTACTTCGAAAAGTAATGAAATGAAGGAAAGTTTGGCTTTAGTTTACTTTAGTAACTTTATCAAGATATTTATCAGTAACTGATTCAGAAGATCATTTTAGTCTGTTAGAAAATGTCCAATGGAAGAAAAAGAATATGAAACCTTGTAGAAGGGAGCAATTCTTGATGCGCATATTTAAGAGTTCCCAATGAAAAGAGATCAGAAAGAATACAACAGTCATTTTATCCATCATCGCAAGACCTTTATTCCATTTCTTATACATATGTTGGGAGAAGTCATTCTTTTAATGGATCTGAGTATCTCGAGGGATACCCTGGGATCACCCAAAAGCTTATACTTGGTACTACATGTAAAAGGAAGGTAAAATATTTTTTTCAAAAACTAAATGCATATTTTGAATAGCTTTCTTCAAGTATGTAATTGCCTATTTTTTAAAAGTTCTCTTAGGTTGCTAACAAAAAGGGTTAATTATTTGTCTAAAATAAGCTACACCAATGCCTAACTTCCCTTGGGGATTTCAAAGACTGATCTCCCCTGGATGGTGTTAACTTGTGCAGAAATTTGTATGGAGGGATTGTCAGGAGTATCTACAAACAGTTTACATAGAGAAGTATCTATCACCAAGGGGATCTAACGCAGTCGGTTGAGCATGTGCATGAATTATTTTAAATCTCTTAGTATTGGAGTTCGACTCCTTCCTTTGAATAAAAAAAATAAGAAAAAGAAAAGATATCTATCTGTATTAGGAAATTCAAAAATAAGGTAGGCCAACTTGATGTCCTAGTCCAAAGAGAGTTTATGTACATGTTTTCATGAAGGCCCTAATATAACTTTTCATCATCCATTTGCTCTGTATCTTAAAAGAACACTAAACTTCAATTTTCACTTTGCATTCCTTCCCCTTCTCCACCTTATTGTAGCATTTAACATTCTAAATTCTAAACAAACCACAAATATCAAGCAGAAAGCAATTTATGTGTGCATTATTTTATTATGAATGCAATTCTTCCACTCCAAATATAATTTTTGGAGCTTAAAATATTCCTATTGAGATACAGCTTCCAAGTTCCAATTGTCCAAATGCAATCACAGGAATGTTATATAACCTTTTCCATAAGGAAAATGTAAAGAATATTCTTGAAACGATATATGCATAAATGAACAGAATAGGTAAGCACTGTAGCAAACAAAACATATCATGAGCATGTAGTGAAAAATTTCATAGAAAAAAAAATTTGGACCATTTCTCGATTTGTGCGTGTCATCCTTGCGCAGGGGCCATGCTAATCTTCTCTGTATCGTTCCAATTTTATCGGATGTCCCCGAAGGGACAAGCTCTTGCTAAGGCTATGGGAATATAAACTGCTTGAAAACTGTATACTCAAACGATGTGGGACTTGTACTGTTGCGTCATCGTGTCACTCCAAGTAACAAACCTAACAGACCAGAAACAGATTGTGAGTGAATTGTGCAACTTTCACCGAGCGGAATTGCGGTGAACAAGATGCATGAAGCTCACACTAAAAGAAGGAATAGTAAAGTTGGTGCAGAGTAAAGAGCAAAAAATAGTCAATTCAAGTTTTAACTTTGGCTTATCTACAATTTTAGATCCCCTATTTCTTTTGTCAAATCCACAAACTGTGATTGCATTAATAATAAATAATTTGTATTTTTAATTATTAACATAATACATTAAGTAATTAAAATTAAACAACAAAAAAATATTTGTAATACTAAAAATTAAACTTCACTTTATAATTGTGATTATTGGAGTCATAACTCATGACATATAATATTTTAAATTAAACATAAGTTTCAATCAAGTTTGTGATAATATTTAAGTTAAATAACAAATAATAATATCTCTTAGCATAATTAGAAACAAAATAAATATAATTTTATAAAAATCTTATAATATTAAGCTATAATTATATCATTAAGATTGGATGTTTTTAATTAAAAAAAATCAACCAACCAAATAGATTTTGTCAACTGTAGTTAGTTTTGGATGGGTTCAACTAGTTTTATAGTGGTTCCTTGTAAGATTGATTTTTAGGATTAAATAATTTTTTTAATCATCCTAATTAAAATCTTTGACTTTTTAATGAAATTCCAAGATATTTTTACAAGATTTGGTCCTTTGAGTCAATTATGATCTTATGGGATCAATCTTCGATTAAAATCTTATTTACATTTAAAGTTCATCATCTCTACTGAATGATGAATTATGTGACAATCAAACTTAAGTCTTTTCTAACAAACTTAGTGTGTGATGCTATCTGGTTAGATTAAATAATCTAGTATTCATTAAAATAACCCAAAAAAGAGAGAATATAAGGTAAAATGGGTTACTTTTCCGAGCAGTGCTACCTAAATTGGAAAAAATTAAAAGTTTGATGTGAATAAAATTTCAAAGGGGATAAATGTTGTATATAACTTGAAATTATAAAAATTAGAAAGTTTTTAATTAGTGAATAATGAAGAAAAGTATCCATAGTCAATTTTAATTGAAGTTCTCAATTGTATCTATACATATAGGGTGAAATACTTCCCAACATATTTAAAATTTAGCTCGGCTTAGTCTATTTAGAATAAAGGATGCAAGCCCTTTTAGTAAGGACAGTTGCTAAATTTACCTCTTCTGTTAGCTAGCTAAATGCTTTCTTATGTAATTTTTGCTTTTTTTTTTTTTTTTTTCTCTCTCTCTAAAAATTACCCCATTTCCGCAAAGTATTAAATTTTAACACTTCTCAAAAGTCAAAACTACTTTCTAGAAGGGCTATAATGCTTTATTTCCAGAAGTGTTATAACACTTTTTAAAATTTAATTTAAAAAAGCAAAAATAGGAATTGTATGAAGAATTTGCCATGAAAGACAAAGTAGGATTGCTTGTACGTTGTCGTCTCAGAGTTTACCATCTACACTTCATAAAGCACTTCTCCTCAATGTTGGTCCTCTCCTTTGCACTCCTTTGCTTCCCAATGCGTTGCTCCATCCTCAACCCCTTCTATATCTAACGTAATATCACTTTCCCCCAATACACCTCTATCACTTCACCTTCTGTTTTAAGTTTAAATGTTGAGTATTGTCTATTTAATTTTAAGTTGTATTGTAAAATAGATAAAATTTGTGATTTAACTAAATAATGGATATAAATAGTAATATTATATATGATTTATATTTTAAATTATAAACAAATTATATTAATGTATATTTACTATAAAAAAAATTGACAACGTCATTTTAACATTAATTTAACTTCGTATGCTGCAATTGTATTGGTTCTCATTGTTTATCATTGGGTCATTTTCAATTTTCAGTTTAAAATAATTAGATATTGCATTGAAAATTTGTCATTTCTTTTATGAATACCTGTTGGACTGATGCTTACAGTTTGTATTTTGAATTTCTCAGTTAAGTTGGAAGAGAATGCCAAAGGAAAATGGTGAAAATTTTATGGCACTTACAGGACCTTTGCCTGATCTGGACTCTTGGTCTGCTAGTGTGAAGAACTGAAGACCTTTGTGAGCTAGTTTCTAGGATTATATCTTAACTCTCCCCAGCTAATGTAAAATATGTTTTGTGGAGAAAGAAATTATTTTTGTTTTTCTAATTCAAACTTGATTGCTGATAGTCTACACACCAAGATCCATCCTCCCTCTCAACAAACAAGATTGGAGCTCCCCAAGGTGAGGAACTTGAGTGTATGAAACCTTTATATTGTAAATCCTTTAATTGGTTCTTCAATTCCCTCAACCTAGAAGGAGCTATGCAATACGGGATAATAGAAATTGGTTCTTCAAATTCTTTAATTGTAGAGTCCTATGCATTTACTCAATTTGGAACACAAACTCATAAGCAAATACAATATCTCTTGATCAAGATTTTAAAAAACAGTCTGCAACCATGACTTTGACTACAATGTCAAGGTTTTTGGAGTGTCTGTGATTGCAATGCAACCACAATTGTGATTGCATTGGCCGCATTTGTTTGCAATTTCAAAAAAAAATTGACGAAACTGCAATTTAAAACCTTTCTCTCGATATAGGTAATTCTAATAACTCATCAGGAAAAATATTCAGAAACTCATACTATTGGAATTGATTTAAGGCCACTTGAACTTACAGTGTCCTAAAAATTGTAGCAATAAATCCTTCACATTTTCCCTTTTATTAGCTTTTCAGCCTTGATAGCTGAAATTTGAGTTTCAAGCATTTGATCACTTCTATCACCTTGAAATGTAGTCTCAAACTATTCCTTTAGTGTAGTGGAAACAACCACTGACTGGACCATTGTCTTTAAATGCATGTTACTAAATACAACATATCTTGTGTAGTAATAAAAGAATGTGCAGTACCAGAATCAAAGATAAATCAAGTAGGTGAAGAGCCAACTAACAGTGTGGTAACCACCCCTTGCTAATTGAGAGCAAATACTTTAGCGGTGCCTTTGGCCACAAGTACCACACACTGGAAAATCAACTCCAGATGAATGGACAATAGAACAGCACTTTGGTGAGGACCTCTAGCATGTGCTCTATAGATAACAAATCATTCTTTGGCTATTCCTTAGAACAGAAACTAGCCAATTACATTAACTTAACGGGCATAGAGCCCAAGGTGGAAAGAACTGCTTCAATACCCAAAACTGTGGGACACTTCAAACTATGAAATTCGCTTGAAGTATCTAATGTGAGAAATTACATAATAGTTCGGATGATCCTGATTAATCTCCATGTGAAATGTAATGTAATTACATTTTTTAATTTACAAAAAAAATTGAAATCATGTGAAATGAAAATATTGGTGGAGACCACATAATTTGAGACATGTGATAATTTCTCCTAATAATGTTAACTTCACTCCCGATTATGGTATCATGCGAATCATTTTAACCAACGTCTCACTCAAATTCCTCTTCTTATTGGTGAGCTGTAGACTCCCTCACGGGATAGTAGCCCGAGACCTTTACCTCTACAACCTCGGAGTTGCTTCAAAAGAAAAATGCAACTTAGAGTTTCACGGGATAGTTCCCTAATTTTTTTTAAAAATTGTAATTTTGATTCAATCTTCAATGTAGACATTTATTTCTTTTATTTTTATATTTTAATCGATTAATTTTTTTTTTATGATATCTTAAGTTAATATGTTAAGTCTAGAGTTCAATTTGACCAAAATATTAAAAAAATATATGCACAATGGATGATTGGATAATTAGGAATTTTCTAAAAAAATACCAAAATCTCAAATTAGAAATTATAGGAGAGGAAACTAAAATTCCAATTTAATCTAAATTTTAAAATATTTTTAAAATTTGAACAGTAACTTATTGTTGATATAGTTACATTTATATAAACCACAAAACATGCTACCTCAAAATGATCACACGATATAGTAAGATGTATGTCATCTCATTGCAAAGTTATGATAGGGATAATTCATTTGAAAAAAATTATGAGGATGAAAATTAAAAAGTTAAATCAAATTTAACTACACATAAAAATACTAAAATTACATATTTAAGTTAATATATGATTTTCAAATGTATTTATTGACTTCATTTGGTTACTTAATCAAGCTACTGCATGAATCGATAGCTAGATAACTCTCCTCTAACTAGCTCCTTCACTCCATGATCTTCTCTCCAAGTATTTAGTTAGTCAGTTCTTTATAAAAAAAATACTTAAAAAAACACTTTAACGATCAAGTTAGGATTCGATATTAAACAATAAATGAGAATCAATAGTATTTTATGTCAAGAATTTCACTTTTATTTATACATATCTTGATGGACCTTGAATTTATATATGGACTTTTATACATGATTATCATTTTAGGTAATCTAATCTTAATTGTTAAGATATTAATTACCCATACGATCCTGATTATTACCTACTTATGTTTTATTGCCAAGCTGTTCTCCCATGGCGTATTCGGCCATTCAGTCAGCCTATGTATATGGCCATTCGGTGCACCGAAAGATCGAAGTCTATGTTGTTGTTTAATTACTATTTGATTGTTATTCCAATGGGGTACTCGGCTATGACCCAAAGGCTTATCTCACTATTCATATTCCTAGGATATGCGTCTCTTTCAGTTTCTTTGAGGGTATTCGGCCATTTAGTAGGCTGAGTATCCAAGCTCTTGTTGGACATTTTAGTGTAATTGATCTCTTTATTATGTTAAAATAAGAGTGCACGCTTGTTTTAATGTAATAACGAGATGTTCGGTTTAGGCAAATTTTGGAAATTACATGGAAGTGACTTTCAGGAAAAGGCAGTTTTTAAAAAAGATAAAACTTCCATCAACCGCCAAAAACCACCTGTTCATCAACTGCCAAAAACCACATGTTCTTTGATCATAAATAATCATTCTGGTTCAGAAAGCATAACGGGTGACAAAACATACAAGACCAAAACAAAACTCTTGAATTATAATCTTCTGATTTTATCCGATTGAACAATTTTGGTTGAACCCCGAAATTTGATTCAATCTGAAAGTATTATACACGACTTCAGATTTATCCAGTATTATCTCGATTTTCAAATTAACCAACAAAAGATTGAATCAAATCTTTCGAGATGACGAACGATAGTTCAAAGATGACAAACAAGTTTGCGAAGTTAGACAAGTTTGAAGGGCAGGATTTCAGAAGATGGCAGAAGAAGATGCACTTTCTCTTGACAACATTGAAGGTGTTGTATGTGCTGAGTACACCAATACCGGTGTTTATGGAAGACGAAACTCTGGATCAAACAAGGAAGCGTTCGAAATGGGAGAACGACGATTACATTTGTCGTGGACACATTCTGAACGGTATGTCTGACTCTCTCTTTGATATTTATCAAAATGTTGAGTCTGCTAAGGAATTATGGGACTCTCTTGAATCCAAGTATATGGCAGAAGATGCCTCAAGTAACAAATTCTTAGTTAGTAATTTCTTTAATTACAAA
Organism: Glycine soja; assembly: GCF_004193775.1. Lineage (NCBI taxonomy): Eukaryota > Viridiplantae > Streptophyta > Magnoliopsida > Fabales > Fabaceae > Glycine > Glycine soja. The sequence goes on from NC_041016.1 coordinate 50,340,251, forward strand.
ATGATTGATTCGAGGCCTGTTATGGAACAATATAATGAACTGCTGCGGATTTTGGGTCAGTTTACTCAACATGATATGAAAATGGATGAATCCATTGCAGTTTCATCTATAATTGATAAACTGCCTTCTTCTTGGAAAGACTTCAAGCATACCTTGAAACATAAGAAGGAAGAGTTGACTTTGGTTCAACTCGGTAGTCATTTCATGATTGTGGAGTCGCTGAGGGCTCAGGAAATTGACAAAGTCAATGATAAAAACGTAGCAGGTTCCTCTTCCGTTAATATGGTAGAGAAAGTGGAACAGTTAAGCAAAATTACAATGCTAAAGGTAACAAACGAAAATTTCAAGGAAATAAGAACAAAGATCCAAACAAACAGACAAAATTGTCATGTTGGAAGTGTGGGAAACCTGGTAATTTAAAGAGGGATTGCCGGGTGTTCAAAGGAAAGAACAAGGTTGGTCCAAGTGGGTCTAATGATCCTGAAAAGCAACAAGGTCAGATTGTAGTGAATAATTTTAATTCGAATACGAATTCAAATTATGTATCACTAATATCTAATGCATTCTATGTGCAGGATGATGACGTTGCTTGGTGGTTTGATTCGGGAGCAACAAGCCATGTGTGCAAAGATCGTCGTTGGTTCAAGGAATTTAGACCAATCGATGATGGCTCTATTGTGAAGATGGGCAATGTTGCAACTGAACCAATCCTAGGATTAGGTTGTGTGAATTTAGTTTTTACTTTCGGAAAAAGTTTGTATTTGGATAATGTCTTATTTGTACCTGGTATTCGTAAGAACTTATTGTCTGGTATGGTTTTAAATAATTGTGGTTTCAAGCAAGTACTTGAAAGTGACAAGTACATCTTGTCAAGACATGGTTCGTTTGTTAGATTTGATTATCGTTGTAATGGAATGTTTAAATTAAACATTGATGTTCCTTTTGTTCATGAATCTGTTTATATGGCCTCGTGTAGTTCTATAACTAATATGACAAAATTAGAAATTTGGCATGCTAGATTAGGACATGTTCATTACAAAAGATTAAAAGATATGTCAAAAACAAGTATGATTCCTCCTTTTGATATGAACATTGAAAAATGCAAAACTTGCATGTTGACCAAGGTCACTAGGAAACCTTTTAAGGATGTTAAAAGTGAGACTAAAGTCTTAGACCTTATTCATAGTGATTTGTGTGATTTGCATGCTACTCCATCATTAGGTCATAAAAAATATCTTGTTACTTTTATTGATGATGCATCAAGGTATTGTTATGTATATTTATTAAATACAAAAGATGAAGCTCTTGATAAATTTAAAATTTATAAGAAAGAGGTAGAACTTCATCAAAATGGGCTAATCAAAACTCTTCGTACGGATAGGGGATGTGAGTATTATGATCCGATTTATTTTCAATCTACAGGAATAATACATCAAACTACAGCTCCCTATACACCACAATAGAATGGTGTAGCCGAAAGGAAGAATAGAACCTTGAAAGAAATGGTGAATTCCATGTTATCCTATTCGGGTTTAAGTGAAGGATTTTGGGGTGAGGCTATGTTGACAGCCTGTTACTTGTTGAACCGAATTCCTAACAAAAGGAATAAGGTTACCCCATATGAACTTTGGCACAAAAAGACACCAAATTTGAGTTATCTCAAAATTTGGGGATGTAGGGTTGTAGTCAGGCTTACAGAACCTAAAAGGAAAACCATAGGTGAAAGAGGTATAGATTGCATATTTATTGGATATGCTGAACATTCTAAAGCATATAGATTCTATGTGCTAGAATCTAATGATTATGTTGCTGTGAACTCGGTTATAGAGTCACGGGATGCTATCTTTGATGAACAAAGGTTTACATCTATACCTAGGCCAAAGGACATGAATTCCATGTCGAAAGTCTCAGTTAATATTGAGGATATACCTTCAACTAGTACTGAAACTAGAAAGAGTACGAGAGTAAGAAAGGCTAAGTCATTTGGTGATGACTTTCAACTCTATTTGGTTGAAGGGTCAAGGAATGATATTGAATTTCAATATCAATATTGCCTTAATGTTGAGGAAGACCCAAAGACTTTTAGTGAAGCAATGGCTTCAAGGGATGTTGTATTCTGGAAAGAAGCAATCCAAAGTGAGATGGATTCCATCATGCAAAATAATACCTGGAAATTGGTTGACTTACCTCCTGGATGTAAGCCATTAGGATGTAAGATGATCTTTAGGAGAAAGATGAAAGTGGATGGTACTGTTGACAAGTACAAAGCCAGATTGGTTATCCAAGGCTTTAGGCAAAATGAGGGTATTGATTTTTTCGATACATATGCTCATGTTGCTAGGATATCCACTATTAGACTGTTGTTAGCACTTGCTGCTATCCACAATCTGGTGATTCACCAAATGGATGTGAAAACTGCATTCTTAAATGGTGAATTGGATGAAGAGATATACATGAAACAACCTGAAGGGTTTGTTATGCCAGGAAATGAAAATAAGGTGTGTAAACTGATGAAATCTCTTTATGGCTTGAAACAAGCGCCTAAACAATGGCATCAAAAATTTGATAAGGTTGTGTTGTCTAGTGGTTTTGTTCTAAACCAAGCAGATAAATGTCTGTACAGCAAGTTTGATACTCATGACAAAGGAGTTATCATTTGTTTGTATGTAGACGACATGTTGATCTTTGGTACCGACCAAGATCAAGTTGATGAAACTAAGGCATTTTTGTCTTCTAAGTTTGATATGAAAGATATGGGGGAGGCGGATGTGATCTTAGGAATAAAGATCAAACGTGGAAACAATGGCATTTCCATCTCTCAATCACATTATATTGAGAAGATATTGGAGAAATTTAATTTTAAAGATTGTTCTCCGGTAAGTACTCCCATTGATCCTAACCTGAAGCTATTACCTAATAAAGGTGTAGCAGTGTCTCAACTTGAATACTCAAGGGCGATAGGATCACTCATGTATGCAATGATTAGTACTAGGCCTGATATAGCTTATGTTGTTGCTAAACTTAGTAGGTTTACAAGTAATCCCAATTCTCATCATTGGCAAGCTATGAATAGAGTATTCAAGTACTTAAAGGGAACCATTGACTATGGTTTGACATATACTGGATTTCCTTCGGTTATTGAAGGTTACTCTGATGCAAGTTGGATAACCAATATGGAAGATTATTCATCCACAAGTGGTTGGGTATTCCTCCTTGGAGGAGGTGCTATCTCTTGGACATCCAAGAAACAGACCTGCATTACAAATTCAACAATGGAATCTGAATTTGTAGCTTTAGCAGCAGCTGGTAAAGAAGCTGAGTGACTAAGAAATCTGATCTATGAGATTCCATTGTGGCCCAAACCTATACCTCCCATGTCTATCAGGTGCGATAGTCAGGCTACTTTGGCTAAGGCATATAGTCAAGTGTATAATGGGAAGTCTAGACACTTGGGTGTTAGACACAACATGGTTTAGGAGTTAATCATGCATGGTGTGATATCAGTGGAGTTTGTGAGAACTCAGCATAATTTGGCCGATCATTTAACCAAAGGGTTAAGTAGAGATCTCATGAAAAGGTCGGCTGTGGGATTAGGATTAAAGTCCATCTGAAATCTCTTATATTAAGATGCCCAATTCCCATCTAATATGACATTAGGTGCTGAATTCAATGTGGAAAGCTTAACATGTAGAGATTGGAACACATCATCGAAAGTATCCCAAAAGGTATGTGTTCGGTTCTGTAAGTTAAGGAGGTTGAAGTATAACTTCTTAATGGTTCTTTTGAAAAATTGCATTTGCAAGTGCAAGAAAGAAAATGACTACCTATATAAGCATGAAGTTTAGTCGCTTCAAGAAGCTGGGACTTGGCTTTGATATGCTTATGAAGGATAGGGACACAGGCTAGTAAACTAGTGTCGAGCAAGAGTAATGTTATAAACTATTGTGCAGATTATCTTCATGTATTCATTATGAATAGAAAGGGTTCAATCCTTAGTGACACCCTGATATTCGAATATTTGAAATGTGTAATTTGCTAAGATGAAATTCAATCGTCACGATATTTCATCTATGCAGTAGTTTGTGGTATATTATGACTTTGGTGATTTGATCGGTAATTACACTAAAATGGGGGAGGTTTGTTGGACATTTTAGTGTAATTGATCTCTTTATTATGTTAAAATAAGAGTGCACGCTTGTTTTAATGTAATAACGAGATGTTCGATTTAGGCAAATTTTGGAAATTACATGGAAGTGACTTTCAGGAAAAGACAGTTTTTAAAAAAGATAAAACTTCCATCAACCGTAAAAAATCACCCGTTCATCAACCGCCAAAAATCACTTGTTCTTTGATCATAAATAATCATTCTGGTTCAGAAAGCATAACGGGTGACAAAACATACAAGACCAAAACAAAACTCTTGAATTATAATCTTCTGATTTTATCCGATTGAACAATTTTGGTTGAACCCCGAAATTTGATTCAATCTGAAAGTGTTATACACGACTTCAGATTTATCCAGTATTATCTCGATTTTCAAATTAACCAACAGCTCTTGCCTCCATGTTATTGGTTTTGCTTGACCTTTTCAAAAGGGGTGTTCGGTCAACTAGTCGAATATCCTTCTAGTATACTTTTAAATGTGAACTTGGTCAAAGGGATTTATTAAAGAAAAAGAGATAAATAAGTGGAATGTTTGAGCAAATTAATGAAACATACTTTAACTATTAAATTGTGAACAATGTCTGATTGATTGTTAGAGATGACAATAAGGGTGACACAAAGGACACATAAGAAATTGGCTAAGATTTTGCATGTCAAGTTCGTCGTTGTTGTGTCGTGGCTACGACTACTGCCACGGTGATAAAGAGGAAGTATGGGGGTAATAAATCAGAGAAGAGTAAAGGGTAGAGAAGAAAAAGGAAAACGAGTAAAAAATAAAGAAGAAAAAATATGTCTGTTAGTTAAGTAATTGATAAACGTAGCAGTTGTGAATTACTTTGTATGTCACATGATTCATCGGATAAGAAAACTAACTAGACTTCAAGACATTCAAGCTAATGAAGTTACCTTGTGTATCCAACAAGCCTCAAGACCATTGTTTTATATAGAAGAAATAAACGTTAGAATTTACCAACTATTATATACACAAAAGCAATAAACTAGAAAACTTAGAAAGAGTCAAGATACATATATGCATAAGCACTACTAGAAAAATCACAATTAATTAGTGAGAGACAAAATCTGTCAATACATTCTTCAAAATCCGTTACAAACTATATCAGTGTGGGAATATTGTCTTCAAAAAATCTCATCACTAAATTCAATTTTTATAGTAGTAAAGTATGAAAGTTTCTACTTAGTATCTCGGATCAGTTATTGACAGTGAGTCACTTACTAAATCACATGAATGAGTATGTATTGATTTAACATATGTTATATTCAATATATATTAAATTTGGTTTATAGGTAGAAAATGTGAAAACAACCTCTAGGTTTTGCAATCAAGACCCACTTTTAATTTAACCCTCTTGATTTTCTCAATTAAAAATGTAATTACTTTCAAATTTATGTTATTGCAAACAGGTTGTAGAGAGTGGCACAATGTATAGACGTGCAATAACAGTGAATGGGTTTCCAACGACATAATGCTTTTGAAACAATAATGTCAATGAGTGGCAGATGATAAACCAGTGATCGAGTGTACTGGTTTTTATTGGTTTAGAACCAAATTTACTGATTTGAACCATTTTAGATGCTTTTTCGATCAATTGACTTGACCGGACCAAATACAGGTTCAATTCCAGTTGAATCAGTTAGACCGGTCGACGCAATCTGAATTTTAAAACACTACTTCTAATTTTCATGCAGAAAAAATACATAGTGCACTTTAAAAACGAGAAAAACATTTAATGTGCCTAGCTTTCATAGTTGCCTATAAAAGTTATATGAGTAATTAAGCTTTTGTATAGATTAATGACCTTTCTGTTTACCACGCTCATATATATTTTCAAATCATTTAAAAAATAAAGTATTCTTTCTAAGTATCGTAAGTACTTTGAGTGTAGTAGACTATTATTTATTGTAGGAGAATTTATTACATTTATACATAGAGTTCAACATAGTAAAATAAGAAATTGAAAGATTTCATTGAAATTGTTCATTTGGGAATTTCAGAGACTGATCTCGCCTGAATGGAGTTAACTTGTGCAGATATTTGTATGGAGGGATTGTCAGGAGTATCTACAAATAGTTTACATAGAGAAGTATTTATTATCAAGGAGATCTAACACGGTCAGTGTGTGAATTATTTTCAATCTCTTAGTATTGGAGTTCGACTCCTTCCTTTGAATAAAAAAAAAAAAAAAGTTGAACTTATTTCATTTATTGTAGGAGAATACAATTTATTACATTTACACATAGAGTTTAAAAGTTCTCTTAGATTGCTAACAAAAAGGGGGAAATTATTTGTCTAAAATAAGCTACACTAATGCCTAACTTTCCTTGGGGATTTCAAAGACTGATCTTCCCTGGACGATGTTAACTTGTGCGGAAATTTGTATGGAAGGATTGTTAGGAATATCTACAAACAGTTTACGTAGAAAAATATTTATCACCAAGGGAATTTAACACAGTCGGTTGAGCAGTGATACATGAGTTATTTTAAATCTCTTAGTATTAGAGTTTGACTCCTTCCTTTGAATAAAAAAAATATAAAAAAATAAAAGATGTCTATATGTATTAGGAAATTCAAAAATAAGGGAGGTCAACTTGATGTCCAAGTCCAAAGAGAGTTTATGTACATGTTTTCATGAAGGCCCTAATATAACTTATTTTTTGTAGGAGACTTTCATAGTTGCCTATAAAAGTTATATGAGTAATTAAGCTACACAAATTGTATAGATTAATGAACTTTCTGTTTACCACACTCATATATTTTCAAATCATTTAAAAAATAAAGTATTTTTTTCCAAGTATGGTAAGTGCTTTGAGTGTAGTAGACTATCATTTATTGTAGGAGAAATTACTTATTACATTAAAAATTCAGTGACTTGTCACGTTATTAAGAAGTCTAACAAAGATAATCATGAGTAAAAGTTTTTTTGATGAATTGTACTTATATTTGTTGATCACATTAGACTAGTTAATGAATTATTAAAAACACAATTTATCAAAATAAGTTATTTGTGATTATTCTGTCAATCTCCTTAATGATATGATATGTCATTGAATTGGGTGTCAACTTGCCAATTACATCATAAAAAAGTATTGTTAAGTGACTATAATTATTAAAATTGTTAAAAGAGGAAAAATATAGAGACCAACAACACTTAAACCTTATTACTAAAAAAACTGCTTACAATTTTAATTTTATTTAGGAACTAAAAATAAAAATCATAAAAAGTAAGCCTTTAAGTTTTTTTATTAGTAAGAATTAAATATAAATATAATAAAATTTACAATAATTTACTTATTCTATTCAATTAATTGAGCTAAATCACATGCTATTTAACCCTTATAATTAATTTTTCATGATTGTGACAGCTCTAATTTGGATATTGTTTTAAATTTCATCCTTACCCAAATATGATCTTAATCGGCTTTCCTTTTAAATATGACATTATATATTCATATTAAATAAAACCTGCTAGTTGTTATAATCTCATGCCGTTTTTCACTGCATTGTGTCTTAGGGAACAGGAAATAGAAAGTGGCTGATTTATTATAGTAAATGCAAATCTTGTTGGGAAGAAGACACTCACTGAATGTTGGAGATGGATCGATGAGATAAAGAAGTTGAATGTAAATGTTTATTGATCACACACAATCTATTTTACAGTTATACAATAAGTTGCTTTTATATACTAACACACACCAAGACCCATATGCACATTGATTACTAACTAATTAATAACATAATACAACTGACTCTTTAACAGAAATAACAGTCATTTGAATTATATTACAACAAATCTTAGCACAGTTATACCTTTAATAATTTCGACCTCATCCCATGTAGTTTATGCAGTACAGCATGAGTATATAACAAGGGTAAAACATGCATTCAATATCTAAATAACCAGTCTGAACGGAAAAAGTGGTTTCATTAAGACGTGTGCAAATTAATTAATACTAGTATGAAATTATTGATACTATTTGACCGTGTCCTATGACTTTTTTACAAGTTAATGCTTTTTCTAACCTATGCAATATTAATTTCCTAGAATAAGTTCCATTAATTGTCCCTTTCAACTAGCCTAATCTTTAAAAAAAGCCAACTAGTTATCTCTCATTGTTATATTGTCCTCTCATTTTAATTTCCTACAATTTTCTTCAATAAATAGTAACTCATTATGCATTTAATTAAATAATTGTCAATAGAGTGATTTGGTAAATGTTTTGGACTCTTGTTAACCAGTTGTGCCCCAGACACTAGTTAAGTAATTTAAAATGGATTTTTTTAATTAAAAATATTATTAATGTACTTTTAGTGTGATTTCTAATATTCAATAAAAAAAATTATATTTTGAATTCCTTATCATTTGCAAACGTTTTTTTTTCTTTATAATTATTTCATATACAGTGCAAATTGTCCAATTGATAAATAAAGATTAATTTATCCTTTTAATAAAAGTGATCGAAATAGACTTTATGTCTCCCAACTCCCAATTGAAGCAATCACTACAAATTAGATAATTAATGAAACACATTAATTAAATCATTAATATTACATAAGCAAAAATTGTTTATACGAAGGATAAATAAACTATTGTATAAACTTAGTTTATTTGTCTTTCGTATAAATGATTTTTGCTTATGTAATAGCAATGATTTATTTAATATATGAAGATTCATATCACATGCATAGACATTCTCCATTATTCATTTAGTAGTATTATTTTGCTTTTCTTATATAAGAATTAAAAATTAAAAATATAACTCATACCCAATATTATAATGAAAAGAATTATTTCTTGGAAGATATAAAGTTAATCCAGGGGAAGGGAGAAGGGAGGAAACAAGGTCACAGATTTAATTTTTTTTTTCAATTAACATTTTTAACAAAACTAACAAATTAACATTTTGTGAGAAAAAAATAATAATATTATATCTTGCCCCACCTAAACTAATTAATTTGTGCATATTTTAAAAATTAAATTAATTTTTTTGATAATATTAATTAAAATAAACTAATTTAACTATTATTATTCGTCCAATGAACGGTGATAGTATTTATTAAGACGCATCCATTGATATGTTTCACAATGGTTGACTGGTGAATGTAGTAGCATTACTTTTATGAATCATGATGCAAGTGCATCCGTGACAGGAATTTCTAAGTAATTAAGCAAGTGGATGTTTCAACTGCGCTAGCTGCAAGGGAGAATGAATAATTATTAGACTAAAAGTTTAAGAAATACAATAATAAGACTTAACTCCACGTTGACATTGACCATGTCCACAAAACACAATTTCCTTTGATGGTATAAGTCGCAACAGCATTAATAGGGCAATCTCATATTTTTGTCATATTCTACTTCAAACAAGGTTATGAGAAATATGGGAATGTCTTCGATGAGTTTCCTCATTGCTTTTCTAGGATGTCTAGTTCTTGCTGCTCTGATTCAAGCGCAGGACCAATCAGGTTTGATCATAACAAAACATAAACTTTAATATATATATATATATATATATATATATATATATATATATATATATATATATATATATATATCATTAGGACTTATTTGGGTGACCTTTTTCAAAATTATACCTGTTTTTAAGAGAGAAAAATTAAAAATGAAATGAATTATTTCATAAGTTTAAATTGATTTATACACACGTTAATTTATAGTTTTTTTGCATATTTTAGGAAAATTATATGGGAGGACTTTTATAAATTAGTTTATATAAATATGCATTTTTATGTTTTAGGATTCATCAGCATAGATTGCGGAACTCCTGAAATGAACTACACTGAGCAGTCAACAGGCCTAAATTATACTTCAGATGCAAATTTCATAAACACTGGTGTGAGAAAGTCAATAGCATCTCAACTAAGAAATGGGTATCTGAAACACATGTGGTATGTCAGAAGCTTTCCGGAAGAAGGAAAAAGGAACTGTTACAAAATAGAAATCACAAGAGGCACTAAGTATCTCATCAGGGTAGCGTTCTTGTATGGAAACTACGACGGTCAAAATATGCTGCCTCAGTTTGATCTTCTTCTTGGGGCTAGTCAGTGGGCTACAGTGACTATAAAAAATGCAACCATTGACCAGGCTGAGGAGATCATACATGTACCTTCACTAGATTACCTACAAATCTGTCTGGTTGACACAGGCCATGGGACACCATTTATATCATCTATAGAATTGAGGACTTTGAGAGATGACATTTATGTCACTCGATTTGGATCGTTGCAAAATTACCTCAGATGGGATTTAGGTTCTAGCAGAGGTTACAGGTAAAGTCATACTAGTTCTGCATAAGAAAAAAAAAAGAAGAAGAAGAAGCTTAGTTCTAGTTTTATCTCAAGAAATTACTATTTGATGTATTTTTTTTATGTCCTGAAATCATGATCTCTGACAATGATAAATCCCGAGAATCATTATTATTTTTGGGAATGAAAAAATTTGATTGATTGATCATAAATATTTTTGGAAAAGTTTCTTGAAAATAATAAATTTACTTGGTATTTTTATCGGTTATTTTAGTTATTTATCAAATTAAATTAAACCATCGAGTAACATAATATTTTTATTTGTAGTAAAAGGATACTTTTACTTGCAAAACTAAATTCTCACCTCTCTCCACATGTTCGCGAAAATCTGCACAGAAAATATTTTAGAAAACTTCTTTTACAAGAATCTTATCTTATTTTTTTAAAATAAATACTAAACATAATAAACAAAGATTCTCAATCAAAGATTTTCAAGAAACACAAAATTTCTCCCCTAAAATTCTCTCCCTAATTTTAAGGAATTCAAAATTTTTATCGTTTTACCATTAACAAAATTATAGTTTTTATCTCAATTTTTTTTATTTGTTTTGACAAATTTTGCATTTAAATTTTTAATTTTAACCAATTCTATCATTATTTTAAAAAAAATTGTAAATTTTATTCTATTTTTTTTATTTTGATGAATTTTACTTTCAACTTTCATGTTTATTATTAATAGACAAATAAAAGAAAGTAGAATATGTAAATTTTTTAAAAGTTAAAATAAAATGTGTCAAACCAATTTGTTGGGATAAAAATTGTATAAAAAATAAAAAATGCAACTAAGCCCGATTCAATTAGTTATTTTGATGATTTTTTCACAGGTACAACTATGATGTTTATGATCGTTACTGGAGCTACGGCAACATCAATGAATGGAAAATATTAAGTGCTTCTATTACTGCTGATTCTTTAGACCAGAGCCAGGATGATTTCAAAGTGCCAGCAATTGTTCTGAGCACTGCAATTACACCACTAAATGCTAGTGCTCCATTGGTAATATTGTGGGAGCCAGAACATCAAACTGAGCAATTCTATGTTTACATGCACTTCACAGAGATTGAAGAGTTAGCAAAGAATCAGACTAGAGAATTCAACATCACCTTGAATGGAAAGTCATGGTTTACAAATTTGTCTCCACAGTACCAAGGTGTCACCACTATCCGGAGCAAGTCAGGCACCAGTGGGAAAATAATTATATTTTCACTTGAGATGACTGAGAATTCAACCCTACCTCCCATCATCAATGCCATTGAAATCTATAAAGTTATAGAGTTCCAACAAGCAGACACATACCAAGGAGATGGTATGACAAAAAGAAATACATGTGTGACACCCTCTACCCCTCACATATATATTAATAAAGGAATAAAAATTCAAATATTAATTAAAAGTATTTTTAAAACATTTTTAAATACAAACTTTTCAAATGGGTAAAAGGCTCATATTCACTTTCTTCTACATCATATTCAAACTTGTCCAAATAAATAATAAAGTCATCTCGACTCAAAGAAAGTCATATAAGTCTCATACAATTAATATAGAACCTATATCCTAATGTCACATCCTATCAGAGCGTGGTGTTCCCGTGTCCTCTAGCATGAGGTTCTTCATAGTCATCCACCTATTCATCTGCTCCCCCGAACACAAGTTCAAGATCATCACAGGATCCAAACACAACAACACACAGGGAGTGAGTTATCACATTCCTAGCTAATAGAGAAACAAGACAATTAAATATACGTATTATATAAATGAGATACCACTTGCTTAAACATAGCTCACGTAACTTCACCACTTCGTCATTCAAAATTCACTTTTCAATTATCAATCACATTACACAAGAATCCCACACTTCGATCAAGATATAATAACACATCAATTAGCAAGCATATGCAATAGTTATGCTAAGACTCAATTCTATATGCAATGTGGTACCATGTCAGTGAAAAACCACCCTGGGGCGCTTAGGAGTACATAACAAGACACACCACACAATGGGTTTGTCAGGTCACTCTCACTAAGTAAGATCATAGGGAGACCAGTCAAGGTCACGATGTTTTGCGAGAATGCTCCAACCATATGAGATCAGCATAGGCTTAAAGGAGCACTCAAACCCGGTGACCCCCAAGGCCTACACTCCGAAGAGTCCGTCAGGGCCTCTCCCTCCTGATTCAGGTTCAACCCCTAAAATAATTTTTTTTACATGCAGACACTGCTCATGAATTATACAATACCCACGACCTTACACTCGTGTTTTAAACACGTTCAACACAATTGCGCTACGATTTAACACTGGTTCCTAAATAGGAAACCTACATTTTCTCTTTAACACTGCGCATCAACGCTTTTCTTAAGATAATGCTGGTCGGGTATTGTACAATTCATAGCTTACAACACAAGTAATTTCACATCAAGTGTTAACTACACACTTATCCACAACTAGAACTCATTCACAATTTCATATCTCATAGTGTCACAATCCACCATCACATGTTTACACGTATCTCACAAATTAACACATGTTCAACTTTACACTTATACTCAATCTCAATAACAATATTATAATCTCAAAGCAACATGTTATTCTACAATTCATCACATACTCACAATTTGAATTATCATTTCATATCCTCAATATAACAATTTATATAAAAGACTATCACAACATGAGGACTAAAACCCCTCAAATAATATTACACAATTATATCCAAATCATAGGTCCAAATATACAAATATCAAGAGCACAATTTATCAAGCAATTTTCATCAGGACATCAATATTTTATTTATAATCATAAAGGAAAAATTGCAATTTAACAAACATCCCAAAATAAAATCCCAATTTAATCCTCTAAGGATCCCTACACATGTTCTCACTAATCCCCAACTGTGAATAACTCATCCCTTACCTCTAAGCGGGCTCACGTGTCTTCAGCCAGCGATAGCAACATCTCTAGCGGTTCCCGGAAATTCTTTCAATTATTCATCCGACTGCTCCGATAGAATTCCCAAACGTCAGAGAGACGGAGAAGAGATTGAAACCTCCACTTGTACTGTCTTCATACGATTCCTTTTTCTCCCTCCACGAATATTATCTCGCAAATCCCAACGGTGGAAGCGTGCGGAATTGAATTTCGAACAACATATCCAAATTTCACAATAATCCAACGGTTAACGAAACCAGGATCGTAGTTTTACCAAGACAGCTCTGGGTTTCTGCGGGAAAGAAAAAGGGTACAATGCGAAGGATTTTTCTCTTAGTTCAGACATGATATCGAAATTCCCAACGGTGAGAATGCTCGAAATTGTGTTGCGAACATGGTACACAAATTTCACGACGATCCAACGGTGAACGGGTTCGAGATCGTCGTTTTTCTGAGACTGATTTGGTGGGCTGCGAGAAAAAGAAAGGGTTTTGAGAGGAGAAGGGGAAAAACGAAAATGAGGCCAAAAGGAGGCAGCTGAATTAACATAACTATTTATACCTAGGGTACTCAGCCTATTATTTGCTCTATATTTATTTATTTATTTATTTATTACTAAAAAGTTTTTTTAAATTTATTTACGAAAAATTGGGATGTTACAACATGCATATGATTTTTTTATCTCAGAACTCATCCAACAATGAGTAAGACCTAAGTAAAACATGAAAGAAATTTCCAAATTCACTTTAAATTTAAATTTAAAAAATTAATAAAAAAATATTTTTTCTATTGGTAAGTCTAAAATTTAAATTTTAGTTATTTTATCCTTGAATCAGCTTGTCTCATATCTAAAATTCATTTCTCTGGTTAACACTAATATAAGTAATCTAAATTATTTTCTACAATTTTTAATTGTATTTCGAGGAACAAACAGTTGATGCGATTACAACCATCAAGTCTGTTTATGAGGTGACAAGAGACTGGCAAGGTGATCCATGCGCCCCTATAGACTACTTGTGGCAGGGTCTGAATTGTAGTTATCCCGAAAATGATTCTCCAAGAATCACAAGTTTGTAAGTTATGCTTCTTAAATTAATATTTGAATTTAATTACTACACTCTAAAATAGTTTTATTATTAATTAAAAATCATTATTGATATGACTTTTTAATTAATTATTATAAAATTCAATAAATTTATTATATACGATATCCTATGATTCAACGACACTGTAAAACTGGAATAATAACATATATAACTATTGGTTGTGCATAACAGGAATTTATCTTCAAGTGGATTATCAGGAAAGATAGACCTTTCGATCTCAAAGCTCACCATGTTGGAGAACTTGTGAGTTTTTTTTTATTTTTTAATTTCACCTGGTCCAGTAAATGATGAGATCAGAAGAACATACAATTTTAAATATTTTTATTCTTTCTGCTATGTACTTAGTTTCAAGTTTCAACATGTCTTTTGGTACATGTGACAAGATTGAAAGATACTTTAAAGGGTTAAGTTATTTGTGTTCCAGGGATTTATCAAACAATAGCTTAAACGGTGAAATTCCCGAATTTCTGTCTCAACTACAACACTTGAAGATATTGTAAGTTGCTTTGTCAGTTGTTCCTGTGATCCTCTGTATCAAGACATAGAAATTGATATTATAGTTTCCATGTTTTGGCAGAAACTTGGAGAAGAACAACCTCTCCGGCTCAATTCCACCAGCACTAAATGAAGGTTCTGTCTCACTAAGGTATGAATCTTATTGAAAATTCTCATCAATCTTCTGTAATTTATAAATCTTTTGTAATTATTATTCTAGTGTGGGCCAAAATCCATATCTATGTGAATCTGGTCAATGCAACGAGAAGGAAAATGAAAAGGAACAAGAAAAGAAAAAGAAGAATATTGTTACACCCTTGGTAGCATCTGTTGGTGGGGTTGTGATCCTTCTGGTGGTTATGGCAGCTATATTGTGGACTATTAAAAGGAGAAGATCAAAAGGTGACACTAAAATGATAAAAGATTCGTAATTTTTATTGATAATTTGCCAAACTCACAATTTACAACCTGTTAGTTTTCAAAACTATTGCATGATATTTAACAGATTTGATGGTAGAAAAGGATCCAAGTCAGATCTCACCGCAATACACAGAACAAGATGATTCATTACTGGAATTCAAAAAACAAATATATTCATACTCTGATGTCCTTAAAATCACCAACAATTTCAATACAATTGTTGGTAAAGGAGGATTTGGAACAGTTTATCTGGGCTATATTGATGACACTCCAGTTGCAGTGAAAATGCTTTCCCCATCGGCCGTTCAAGGTTATCAACAATTTCAAGCTGAGGTAAGTTGTTAATCACTTTACACTAGGTTTTTGAGCTAAGTAACAAGTGTATATGGTCAAAAATGGTTGTGATTTTGTTTACCAGGTTAAACTTCTAATGAGAGTTCATCACAAAAATTTGACCTCCCTTGTTGGTTATTGTAATGAGGGAACCAATAAGGCTCTCATATACGAGTACATGGCTAATGGAAACTTACAAGAACATCTATCTGGTTAGTTTCTAAAGAGATGTGATACACATACAATAATTTATACAACATTGTTCTTTGTGTCTATCTCTCTTCTCCCATCATTTATTACATTTTCAACTTCTCTCTTTTTTATCTTTCTCTTAGTTGTACAATTTGATATACAAGTATCATTTTTCACTCCAAAATAAAATTAATTTCTTAAAAATTGTGCCAATAAATCTCCAAACTAGTTTTTGATTTATGAAACAGTGGGTATGGGTATTTCCTAAATGGACAATAGTATGAGTCATATAACTTAGTCAACAAAAAATAGTATGTACATAAAGTTATTGAACTTGATGATTCTGAAGGTAAACGCAGCAAAACAAAAATCTTGAGCTGGGAAGACAGACTTCGTATAGCAGTGGATGCAGCCTCAGGTCAGAAAGTACACTTAATTATAACTTTCTTCTCTTAACTCATCCTTTTCTCTCTCAGTATATTTTTGGTCTCAGGATTGGAGTATCTGCAAAATGGTTGCAAGCCACCTATAATCCACAGAGACGTAAAATCTACAAATATCTTGTTGAATGAACACTTTCAAGCAAAATTATCTGATTTTGGTCTATCCAAAATTATCCCAACTGACGGGGGAACTCATGTGTCAACTGTTGTTGCTGGTACTCCTGGTTATCTAGACCCTGAGTGAGTACTTCAATTATATTGTCCTATTTCTATCCATCATTTTCTTGGAAAATATAGTTTTTTCTTTTACCAGCTAATGTTAGTTGTTAACTTTTTTTTAGAATGTTAATGGGAGAATATGAACACGTGAACTTTTCCTTTAACCCTCAGGAAATATTTGTTTCAAGATATATTATTGCATTCTAGGAATCTCATTCCTAGGAATGATATGCCAGAGAATATTATTTCCATGAACATGTTTAGTTGACATTAGTGATGGTAAAAAAATTAAATAAATTTTATTTAATTAAAAATATAAAAAATGATCATGAAAAAAAAAAGGAAATGTGAAACAGTGTAGTAGGGGAGATATAATTACTCTAGAAAGTAACTTTCATACCCATGGGAATCAAGATACCCACCTCTTATCATTGAGATGTGAAAATATGAAGATTTTGTATTCATGTGAATGTTTTTTTTTTAAAAAACTTGTACCAAATATAGGAATATAATGTTTCCAAGTTTACAATCCCAAAAATCCTTTACAATATCTTAAAACAAACGTCTCTTTAAAAATTTTATTTTTAATCATCAAGTTAATCTTATAAACTTCTTAAAAAATATAGTGATTTTATATTGGCTTAATTAAATATGTTTTTTTATCCTTGTAATTAAGTTAGTGCATTTTTAGTTTTGGTTTCTATAAGTTCATTTTTTTTATTTTAGTATCGGTAAGTTAATATTTTTTTAATTTTAGTTGTTGTAAGTTATTTTGTTTATTTTTAGTCTTTGTAAGTTTATCCTTCTATAATTTTAGTCACTTTAAAATTCTAATTTTTCTTTTATACTTTTCATAAGTTCGCATTTATAGGAACAAAAATTGAAAAAATGTAAATTTATAATGACTAAAATTAAAAAAAAAATGAAATTACAGAAATCAGAAATGCAAAACCACTGGACAAAAACATATTTAAACATTTTATGTCCACAAATTCTGACAAAATAAAATTGAGTTACATTTATTGTCTTTCAGGTACTACAAAACCAATAGATTAACAGACAAGAGTGATGTCTATAGCTTTGGTGTTGTTCTTTTGGAGATAATCACAAGTCAACCAGTGATAGCGAGGAATCAAGAAAAGATTCATATAAGTCAATGGGTTAACTCCTTGATGGCGAAAGGAGATATCAAGGCCATTGTTGACTCAAAGTTAGATGGAGATTTTGATAGTAACTCAGTTTGGAAAGCAGTGGAAATAGCAACGGTTTGTGTGTCTCCAAATCCCGACCGAAGGCCAATCATAAGTGTGATAGTGACTGAACTGAAGGAGTCTTTGGCAATGGAAATAGCTCGAACTAAATATAGCAGTGCCGATACAAGAGATTCAGTTAAACTTGTAACCATGAATCTGAGTACCCAAGTTGTTCCCCAGGCCAGGTAAAAAGCTTGTCCAAAATAAGGTGGTTTCCTCTTGACGAATGCTAGAATAGATCAAGCCACACAAGTGAATATGACCTTGAATAAGTAGTGAATAGGTGCTTTAATTTGCATGTATGTTTTCTGTGGGAGACTTTGTTTTAATAGTATACTTAATACTTGTCCTCCAAGTGTGTTAGGATTGGTGATTCAAATGGAGTGAGCAAATAGAAGAAAAATAAATAAGGAGGAATGAATATCATTGTATAATTGATCGTCATTGGATGCGATTTATAAAATAAGTTGTTTTTACTTTGTGTTTGTATTTGAATTAATGTAATGTAATTTCATATTTTAAAAATATGAATTGTTTGCGACTTCACGTACATGAATGCCTTTTTTGAAGGAGTTGTTGCTTCATAAGAAAATTAATCAAGAGATAAGAGGGTAATTTCATATACTTAAAGAGTTTTGAAATTTTGGGTTTAAAAAAAAAGCAACAATTTATGTAATATCAAACTAAACAAAAAAAAGTTATCTAACAAGATGCAAGGCAATTGATAAATAATTAAATTACTTAAACATGCTATCATGTGACTGAGAAAGACAAAACCCACTTCAATATTATTTGCATTTTATTAATTGGTGAAAAAAAATCTTGCCACCTAAAGTCAATTTTAAGAAAAAAAATTTCTTTAAATGAGAGAGTTATATATTAAACTTTTTTTTATCAATATATGCGATCTTTTGGTTAACATATTTGAATTTTTTTGCTATATAAAAATTAATAGTAATTTTTTTGTACTGGTGGGCCTAAAGCTTAAAATTTAACTGTTTTACACTTGAACTGACCTAGTGCAACCTTCTCCGCATCCATCTTCATCATTTTCTTTCTCTTCACTCCTTTTCTTGTATTGTTTTGAAACCCATCAAACCTGTTACACCCGTGAGACACACAAGAATGAAGAAGGTAATTTGAGTTGAAAAAAACAATATCTATCCCCTTTAAGAAATCTCTATTTGCAGCTCTTTGAGTTTAATTATTTGGATTTTTATGATTTTCTCAAAATCCTAATGCTTATAAATTGGACATTTTGTTTAACCTCTTTATTTCTTATTCTTGATGTTTAGTTGGAAAATATATAGTATGGCTTCTCTCCCAATGACATTGGAAAAGATTGACTTGATTCTCTATAGTTGTGAGTAATTAATCTACCTAGTGGAATTTGTATTCGTATTTTTGGTGAGACATTTAAATTTTCAAATTAAATAGGTTTCTTTTGACTATAGATTCAATGAGCACTTGAGAATGAAGATCAATATAAAGACCAATATAAAAACTATTTACTTGCTATGAAATTGATTCTCCATGGTTCTTAATAATTATGATATTGTAATTTAAATATGGATTTGATTTTTCGTGAGTTCTATGATAGAACACTATATGCTCCAACAAGGAGAGAATGCATGAAACCATATATGGATTTAATACTTATAGTTTCTATAGTTGTCGTTTATTGCAACGAATAGAGAATACAATTTATGACTTAAAAATGTGTTTGGATAGAGAATTTTAACTGAGAAAAGTAATTTATCAGAGAATTTGAATTTTTGTAATCTAGAATTCACTGTTTGAATATTTTTTTATGAAGAATTTAAAATTTTGAAATTTTAAAATAAATCTTTTCTTTTCTTTTTTTTCATTCATTTTTTTTCTTTTTTTCATTCATTTTTTCTTTTCTTTTCTTTTCTTTTTTTCATTCATTTTTTCACCAACCATATCTTTTATTTTCTTTTTTTCATTCATTTTTTTCACCCTCATAATTTTAATTTTTTTATCCAAACACATAATTTTGAAAATAAAAGAATTTCAATTGAAGTATTTGAAATTCTTAGAATTCGAAATTTATCAGAATTTAAAATTCCCCCATCCAAACACACTCTAAGTGTCATAGCCCCATAGATATCTGATAACTGCTAAATATGAGTTATTTTGATAATAAAAATATATTGAAAATATCTTTAAAAATATTTATTTAGTAGTTATCTTTGACTTAAATATTAAGATTTGATATTTATCTTATTTATGACTTGCAGATATGAAAATGAGAGATTAAAAGAGAAAAAGATCTAGAAAATATTTAAAATATCAGGAAGTCTCACGAAGATATGATTAAAAGCAAAACAAATCCAAAAGATATCAAAAATGTCAAAAAGGAAGATTTCTAGCATCAGGCTCAAGTCCACTACAACAACTCTAAAAAGGAAGTCAAGCCAAGCAAAAAAACATCATAGAACCCTCTCTTCTATGGGTTTCATTTACTCCATCTCTCTTTCTTTCACCCCTCTTATCCCATCTTAGTTCTTATACCCATTCATTATAAAGCCCTCAATGGCCATGAGTGGTTAAACCCCTCGGTAGGGCCTGACAGGCCTAAAAGTCAAGCGATGTATGATGTACTCACTATTTATTAATGTTGTTTTCTATTCTATTATATTTTCTGCTTTTATCTTGCATTATTCATCTTTGGAAAGTCATTGCTAGGAATAGAATGATAATTTTATGTCCATCCATTCTTGCAAACATCTAGAATTCATACTTCATGTATTTTATTTGTTGAGTCTCTGCAAAGAAAAGAATTTTGAAGATAGATAAATAAAATAAACTTGTCATCATGAGGAATCACGGACAAGTAATTGAACAGATGTGGATAGAATATAATCACCTAAATTAAAGAAAAATCATAAACTCATACATCATAGGCAAACAAGGCAGGCCAGGTCCCAACCTTATCAAATTTTGATTTTATTTTATTTTTATCTTTTATTTTTATCTTTTACTTTTCTTATCTTTTATCTTCTATTTTCTTTTATCTTTATCATATCTTAATTTAAATATTTTATCTTCTCTATCTTCTATTTTTATCTTTAAATATTTTATCCTTTCTTTTAAATTATTATCTTATCTAATATATTTCTTTATCTTTATTTTAAATTCTTTATCTATTGCTTTTAAATTGGGTTTGCATTAATCTAAGTACAAACAAAGTCCTTGTGGATTCGACACTCGGACTTCCGAGTACTTTACTACTTGTGACAAATTTGGTACACTTGCCAACGAGTTAACAAGTTTTTAGCGCCGTTGACGGGGACTTTGTTTTTCGTACTTGATTATTTGCATATTCCAATTTTAAAGTAATTAGTTTTCACTTTTTATTTTTTATTTTACTTTTTTTATCTATTATTTTTTTTAGTTGCTTCATTCTATTTTTCAATTTTTCTCTTTATTCTTTTCTTTTTTATAAAAATAAAAAAAATTAAGTTTAATGTTTATTCTGTGAACAGTGCACATTCCTTCTTTAAACTATTATTCTATCCCTAGCAATGGCTTTCTTATGAAATTCTTTCTTTTTGTTCTATTAGAAGTTACCCTCTCCGAGCGTCTAACCCCTAAAACCAATGCATGCATACCTTCTTTAAATCTTATTTAGAAGTTACCTTCTACCGAACTTACTTCTAACCCCTAACAGAATATAAAAGATGAATAATGCAAGATAAAAGCAAAATAATAATAGAATAGAAAATACCTTTACATTAATAAATAGTGAGTACATCATACATCGCTTGACTTTCAGGCCTGTCAGGCCCTAACTAGGGGTTTAGCCACTCATGGTCATTGAGGGCTTTACAATGGATGAGTATAAGAACTGAGATAGGATAAGAGGGGTGAAAGAAAGAGAGGGGGTTCTGTGGTGTTTTTTTGCTTGGCTTGACTTCCTTCTTATAGTTGTTGTAGTGGGCTTGAGCCTGATGCTAGAAATCTTCCTTTTTGACATTTTTTATATCGTTTGGATTTGTTTTACTTTTAATCATATCTTATTGAGACTTTATGATATTTTGAATATTTTCTCGATCTTTTCCTCTTTTAATCTCTCATTTTCATATCTGCAAGTCATAAATAAGAAAAATATCAAATCTTAATATTGAAGCCAAAGATAACTGCTAAATAAATATTTTTAAAGATATTTTCAATATATTTTTATTATCAAAATAACTCATATTTAGCAGTTATCAAAATCCCCCAAATTAAAACTTTGATTGTCCTCAAGCAAAAACAAAAATGAAAGCAGGCTTCGAATGCTCCAACACTTTCAATAGCTACAATTTTTTCAAATTCTTTAAACATGCAGTACTTTATGCTACCTTAGAGTGTGAAATTGAATAGTAATTGTAACCATAAACCAAATGGGAAGATAAAGGATAAGTGTAACAAGTTAAACACATAAGCTCCATAATAAAATATGTGGCGGTGATGTTCTTTTTTAGGATTGCCTGAGCAATGTTTCTAATATCTTGTGAAAAATTAAACACAATTTCAACAAAATACTTAAATAAATTATAAATGTTAGTTTCAAAAACAACAACCACTTGCCAAAAAGGGTTTCCACGTCTTTCGCAACATTTCTTCCACTTTTGCTCCTCAATACCATACTTCTAATAAGGAGTCCCATCATCACCCTTGACTTTTGTAAATGCCCAATGAGTGGTCAAGTTTGACTTAAATTGCCTTCATCTCATTCCTACCAATAAAATGATCTTCCTTCTAGCATTTGATACATTTGGAATTTCAAAGTGTTCCTTCATTACAAAATGTTATTTAAGAGCTACTGAATAATAAGAATATATATGCAAGTTAAATACATCAATTACCATAACATAGAGAGTTTAGTGGAAATTCCAAAATATCCTCCCAACTCAACTTCTCAACTTCTAACAGATGATCCCAGTTATGATGCAAAATACAAACATTTTCTTGAGAAATAATTATAACATCCCAAATTTTTGGACATTAGTAATACACAATTCAGAGATCTTTTATGGAATAGTCTTTAATCTAAATGGTTAAAGGATACCCTTAGGCATTATTAATAATAGTTAGCTTGATAGGATTTGACATACATAATAATAGGACCCAGATGGGGAAACAAGGCCCAAAATGGGTCGAGGCCCGCTAAGCTCAACACACACACTTTAAATAGAATAAGGAAGAGAGAATTAGAGAGATAAACAAGAAAGAAACAATTAGAGAGAATAAGGAGAATGAGAAGAGGAAGAGTGAGAAGGAAAAGAGATCTTAAGACATAGTGCCCAAAGTTCATATCCATGTGTTCTTGGAGGTGAGTGCTTACTCCCTTGCCCATCCTTATCCCTTTGGTTTGTTGTTTACTCCTTTTTCCCTTTTGAACTCTAAGCTTGGAGATAGTAGGATTTTGAGGATTATGTAAGGTTGATGATGTTTTTGAGTCAATAAATTGGTTAGAAAGCATAAGGGATCAATATTGATGTGTTTATTGTGAGTTTAAATGCTTGGGTAGCCATTAATGAGGGCAAAAGCTTGGATTATTGAAATATAACTTGGTGCAGATTTTTTTTTTTGCTCAAGCTATGTTTCTGGCTGAAGCTAAAATTCGTTAGCATTGAGTCTGCTCGAATTTAGATTAAACTATGATTTTTAGCTTAAACTAAATTCT
This sequence comes from Glycine soja, assembly GCF_004193775.1. Classification (NCBI taxonomy): domain Eukaryota; kingdom Viridiplantae; phylum Streptophyta; class Magnoliopsida; order Fabales; family Fabaceae; genus Glycine; species Glycine soja. Next base: position 50,363,837 of record NC_041016.1, read on the forward strand.
GGTTGTATTAAGTATGCATGAATTTAGCAATAGCCATGATTTTTAGCTCAAGCTAAATTCTGAAGAACTGGAATCTACACAAATTTAGCTCGAGCTAAATTTTCTAGCTAAAGCTAAATTGAGGTAAAGTGCTACTTTCTTTAGAGTTTCCAATCCAATTCCAAGTGCACAAATTATTTTTTTTTATTACTAGGATAAAGTTGATTATAAGTTGAGATCATTTAATTCATATTTGTATGTGGTTTTGGTGAAGCGACTATGAGAACTCTAAGTGTGGAATGTCTTACCTTGTTTAGGAAACTAGGAGTGGGTTCATAAAGGTGTCGAATAATGAATTAATGATATAATGAATGTTATGTGATTGTTTGAAATATTATCATCAAAGTGGATAGTAGATATTATGAATCCTAGCAATAAATGTTGAAATATATTGATTAGTCTACAACTATTTCTTCTACTATTGAGAACATTATATTATGTTGTTGTTGTTGATATGTATTTGGACCTTAAGTTAGGCCACGAGAGATGGTGGGTACGGAGGTGTTGTATCTAACACCACAAAGGATTCTAAATATGTTTTGTCGATGGTATACAATGGTTGCATAGTTGGTGCACTGACATATACCATTTATGCACTGTTGGTGCATAGGCTATGCACGGTCGGTGCATAGTGCATGAGTAGACACATAATTTGAGGGTGTTAGCTGGACTCTCAACCTAGTGTTGGAGGATTTTGGGGTAGCTAATAAGAATGGACCTATATAATTGACGAGTGAAAAAATTTCTATGGATGTATGGTCTTGCAAACCTACAGATGTCACTATCCATACTTATCTATATTCAATAAAACCACACTTCCTCCGTAGGATTAGCCCAAGAGACTCCCTGAATTGTCAAAGAATGAGACTATGTTAAGAGATGAAGCTTATGGGAGATTTCTCACATTGTGTAGAAAACTCCATGGAGTAGAGTTTGTTGTTAATGATGTTGTCTGCATCAAATGTGATGGTAAATGTAAGAGGATTTATGTTATGATGATATTGTTGTAATAGATAAGATTGTTGAACTATGAAGTTGTTGACTATCGGTGTTTATTGGTATACATTAGTTATGATGATGAACTTTAATGATTAATTTATGAAAATAATCTTGTATATTTGATGGTTAATTGTTGTCTTATGGTGATTAGTTGGTGATCGAACTAGGAAGATGGTATCTATAAAAGAACATGTTTGAGATGACTTTATATAAATGGTGTTTTGTTATAATTCCTAGAAATTATATACAATATTTTATAAATTTATAAAGTTTAGTTTTCTTCTATTTATCTTGATTGGAATATGTTTATGTTAAGTGAATGGATGAGTCTAACTTAGTGATGTATGTAATTGTTGGGAATAAATGTGTATGCCTAAGATCTAAGCCATCACGTTATCAATTTTAGTAAATAATTTTTCTTTATTTTATTATCATATTTATTGTTTTTATTAAACTATTAATTTGATAATCATTGATTAAAATTAGAGACTTGTTATCATGATAAGGATTATGATAATGAGAAACAAGTCCTTTATAATTTTAATTTTAATTGTTTTTTATCATAGAATTATTATGAATAGGAGATCAATAATCTGAATAGATCAATATACATGTAATGTTCTTTATTGGATAAAGATTATTCGATATCATTTATTAAATTGTATATATAGATGATGTACATATAGATGTCACATTGAACTGACTCAATTAAGATTTTCTAATGGTTAATATTACCTTAATTTGTCAATAGGAAGTTTTCAAGAAGAAATATAATAGTTTTCTTTGACATGAGATTATCATAGTAATTAATAAGTTATTTGTTATATTTTAATTTCGGACACCTAATGTCTTAGGGAACTAGTTGAATGAATAATGGATATGATTAAATACTTGTAGAATTAATGATTAATCAAGAAGGAATCTGTCAACTCTAGGCAATGAATTTGAGTTCTATGATAAAATTAAAACCTTGATCAGGGCAATTGAATGAAAGAAGAAAAGAGTTTCTTAAGTCATTCATTGATTAAATATAATGTGTTAATGTTGATGGATTAACAAGTGTACTAATTCATCCTAAGTAATAAAGTTAAAATGAAAGACCGAGTATCGTATCCACATGAGCTTTGTTTGTACTAAGGTAGATGTGTATTTGATTAGTAAAAGAAGTTAAAGAAAAATTGATTTGAAAAAAATATGAGAAAAATAATAATTTAAGTTGATAGAAAATTAAATCAACACAAAGAGAAATTAAATAAGAATTCAAATTAATTAATTAAAAACAGAAAAAGAGAAGTAAAGCCAATTATTATAGAAGTTAAATTCAAAATATGAGAATGTTGGAAACTTAGCCTACTAAAGCTACCCTTTGATGTAATGTTAAGGATTTTTCTCTATTTATAATTATTCCAATTTATACATGCATCTAGTAGTATACTTTAACTTTGGTCCCCCAAGAGCCTAATTTATCTATTTTCTCTCCCAAATTCTTTTGTAGAGCTAAAATAGTGAATTGCATTAAGAATAGATAGAGATGTATAACAGGCTAAACAAAATCAACGTATCCCTAGTGATGACTTTATTTAGATACTCTTTTCTAGTTATATTAGAAAATCATGCATGTTTTCCAATGTTATCCCTAAAACTTATCATGTCAATGGGTGATCAAGTCACAAGCAATAATATTACACACAAGAAAGGATAATGCAAATGTAATATTCATAATAGATAATAAGAGAAATTACATCAAGAATAGTTGGTTGCCAAGTTCCTAACAAAAGGGATTTAACCTCTCATAGTCATAAGAGATTTTACAATTGTAAGAGGAGAATATTTAGTGAAGGGGAATAAGATAAGAAAAGGGGATGGAAGGAAGGAATGACTCATAATAATTACCTTTCCTTCTTCTAGCTTTTACCTTCTATAAAGAATTGTATTCTCTTGGAATTTCTGTATGTTTTTCTTCTTCTTCTCTCTTCTTCTTTTATAGGTACAGATTAGCTTAGTTAGGTAGGCTTCTCGCGCTAAGTCCGTCTTTACTTTTCTTAATTAATATGTTTTCCTTAATTAGCTCTGCTTTTCTTAATTAACCTGTTTTCCTTAATTATCCCTGTTTTTTTTTTTGCTTTATTTTACTCACTAAGCATCATAAATTCATCACTTTTAATATTTTCTGCATAAAAACTTAAATGATGTTAATTTAATAATTATTTGCTCAAAAAGAAAGAATTAGGAGAGAAAAATTATAAATTCCTATGTAATTTAATCCCAAAATATACTCATAATTAGTCGTTATCAGTTAACTTATTAGAGTTTGATAATAATACTATACTCTAGAGTTAACCTTGAACTGTAAATGATGGAAGAAAATATTACATTATTCTTCTATTAGTTCTTGAATGTAAAAAAATATTATTTCATGTTATCCGGACGTTAATGACTATTGCTAGATGCTTACCTTGATTAGTAAATTAATTATGATTAATTTACTATTGGTTTAGTATTGAATTTACGGAATCACACACAAACAAGTGTTTCAATCTTTGCAAAAGAAAATAATATATTTGATAATTAAATTATAGAATTTAATTTAATCAAATAAATATTTTAGTAGAATATTTTTATATTCTTTGCTAGCACCAAGAATATAATTAATATAAACAAAGATTATTATTTTATAAATCTGGAAGTTGTCCATAAAATAAGGATAAGATTTTATTACTACATAGTAGAATCAAATCATATGATTAGTTATCGTAATTAGTTATGTGATTATTTGAGAATGATCTTTGTCTTATATCAGGAAGTTTCTTGAGATGAAAAGATGAGATAATTTTTTATTTTCAAATATAAAGATAAAGATATATAAAAATATTTTAAATAAAATCTCTCCTTTTTGAAATTATTATAAATAGAAGCATCTACCTGAGAGTAAAGTGTATCAGACACAAACTAGAAAATTCTAAGCCTAGTTTTTAAACCTGAAAAGTAGAAAGAGAGTTTGCTCTTTAGAGTTCTACTCATCAAAATGATCTCGGTGTGGATACACGTAGAGTCTTCACATTATACATTATTAAAGAAAAAATTTGTTGCTTCAAGAATGCGCATCTAGATACACAAATCTATTTTTTTTTTCTATTCATTATTGTTGTATATTTTGAATGCAAAATAAATCCTAATTTTGTGCTGCAAGTGTTAGGAACACTTCTCGTAACTATCATGTAATTACCTTGTAAAAATATGTCATGTCATGCCTGATAGAGAGGCAATGTAAGCCCTAATTGCATAACTTAGAAAATAAAAGGTTATACACATTTCTATAAAACACAATAATTAATGAAGTGAGATTCTAGTGAGTGACCAAGATAAAAAGAATGATGTTTAAGTGACATAGAACACTAGTGGACTTAGAGATAGTCCAGGTAATCAACTCTAGGTGCCTAAGGGAAGGTTAAAGTATGGTCCAAGGAGATATAAATGATAAGTTGTGACAATAGTTATGAGATTAGAATGCTTAAGAAAAGAAAGGAAAAACCATGAGAGTTAAGAAAAGATCTCTAGAATAGGGTTGGCCTAGAGTCCTTAGGGTACTCATTGAGACATTATGTCTCATCCCTTTTAGTTTTTATTTTTACAGGTTAAAACAAGTGGATGCTAGATGAGTTGAACTTTGTGCATGAAGCTTTTACTTGGAGGAATACATATATAGTTATGTATGCCCCAATGTATGGGAATGGACTATGTGTTTTGTTTATATTTTAAGTTTTATTCATGTTATGTATTTAATAAGTTTTAGTTTCTGCATCGACAACTCTAATATTTTTATATACTAAAGTTTTTTAAAATTTAGTAATATAAGCAACAAAAGAAAAAAGTAACACTATTAGGATAATATTGGAAACTTAAGATAGAAAATCAAAATGGGTCTGATACTTATTTGCTGTCATTATTAAGGTGTAGTTATTTGCTTTCAATTCTATTTTCCATTTTTCAAGGATTTAGTGTAATTACCCTAGGAAGAGCAAGCGGTGTGCTTTGTGTATATAAATCAGTCTTTGTGCATCAATACAATATACAAAATTCTGCCTCATCATATTCTTTTATGGTATCAGAGCTAGGTCTTGAGAACCTGTAGATGACCAATATGGCAGAGAAAAAGGATGATGGCAACAAGATAAATGACGAATCCAACAAAGATGAGAGTGGGTCTCATTTGAAGAAACAGATCTCTCCCTACGATCTGTATTCAAGTGATAACCCAGGAAATATCATAACCCAGGTACAATTGAAGGGTGAAAATTATGATGAATGGACTCGTGCAGTCCGAGGCTCGTTGAGAGCACGACGAAAGTTTCGATTCGTAGACGGATCGATTAAAAAACCTGATGATGCTGCCCCTGAAATCGATGATTGGTGGACTGTCAATTCCATGATTGTTTCGTGGATTTTCAATACGATTGAACCGAAACTTCGATCGACCATCACATACAGAGAAAATGCACAAGAATTGTGGGATGATATCAAACAGAGGTTTTCTATTTCAAATGGACCTCGCATCCAACAATTGAAATCTGAATTGGCGAATTGCAAACAGAATGGAGACTCGATTGTCACATATTTTGGACGGCTTAAGAAGCTGTGGGATGAATTGAACGATTTCGACCAGATACCCATGTGCACATGTAATGGGTGTAAGTGCGGCATATCTGCGGCGCTAAATAAGAAGAGAGAAGAGGAAAAGCTTCACCAATTTCTGATGGGCCTTGATGATACTCAGTTCAGGACCGTGCGGTCTAATGTCCTGAGTCTAGACCCGCTGCCGAATCTGAACAGAGCATACCAGATGGTGGTGCAAGAGGAAAGAGTCAGAGTAATGACTCGAGGCAAGGAAGAACGTGGAGATCCAATCGCATTTGCTGTCAAGTCTGGTAGGACATCGAGTTGGGAAAAGAAACCTAACACAGGGTCGGAGAAACCATGCTCACATTGCAAACGTGATGGGCATGATATCGACTCATGTTTTCAGCTGGTGGGTTACCCAGATTGGTGGGGAGATAGACCTCGATCTGTAGGTCGTGCGCTTGGACGTGGAAAGCATGTGCATCGACCAATGAGTGGCGCGGTAAAAGGAAGAGGCAATAATGCAAAAGTGAATATGACACAAGTTGTTGATGACACTGAAGTAATGAAGTATGAAGATGATCAGGTGCTGCCGGGGTTGAGTTCAAAGCAGTGGAATGCTCTTCTTAATGCGATTAACACACAAAAAGGTGGGACGAGTACAAGACTAACAGGTGAGAATTCATGGATTATTGACACAGGTGCCTCTCATCATATGACTAGCACTCTTGCGTGCATGAATGATGTTCGAGATATAGAGCCTTGTCCGGTTGGAATGCCCAATGGGACACGGACATATGCAACTAAAGAAGGAATGGTCACTGTTGGTGACAAGCTAATGTTGAAGCATGTCCTTTTTGTCCCTAATTTAAATTGCAATCTCATCTCAATCTCTCAGCTCTTACATGATGCTGATTATATTGTTCACTTTACTAAAACAATGTGTGTTATACAGGACCGCACTTCGAGGATGATGATTGGAGCGGGTGAACAATCAGAGGGGCTTTATGTGCTTAGTGTGGTGACACCAGTCCGTGCATACCAAGCAAATGGCATTAGATTTTGTGAGTTGTGGCATAGAAGAATGGGACACCCATCATCTAAGATAACTAGTATGTTACCTGATGTAATTGGAAAAAATATTGATAGTAGACTAAAGACTTGTGATGTTTGTTTTAGAGCCAAGCAAATAAAAGAATCATTTTCATTGAGTGAGAATAATGCAAAGAATTGTTTTGATTTGATTCACTGTGATTTGTGGGGACCTTATAGAACACATGCCTCTTGTGGTGCTGCTTACTTTTTAACTATAGTCGATGATTGTTCGCGTGCATTATGGGTATACTTATTGAAAACAAAAGATGAAGTTCCACATATCATTAAACAGTTTTTTGCTATGATACATAGGCAGCATAACAAACAAATTAAAGTTTTGAGAAGTGATAATGGAACGGAGTTTAGAGGACTGAAAAGTTATTTTCAAGAAAAAGGTGTCCTTCATCAAACTTCAATTCGTTATACACCGCAACAAAATGGAAGGGTGGAAAGAAAACATCGACATATATTGAATGTGGCAAGGGCATTGAGGTTTCAAGCCAATTTGCCTTTGAAATTTTGGGGAGAGTGTATTCTTACTGCTGCGTATTTGATTAACCGAACTCCTTCTGCACTACTTGATGGGAAAACTCCTTATGAAGTGTTGTTTGATGCTAAGCCTGCATATACACAAATCCGAACATTCGGATGTTTGTGTTATGCTCTTAATGAAAATAGGGGGCGAGATAAATTTGATAGTAGGAGTCGGAAGTGCATTTTTGTAGGCTACCCTTATGGAAAAAAGGGGTGGGAAATGTATGATATTGAAACTGAAGAGTACTTTGTATCTCGAAATGTGAAATTTGTGGAAGACATATTCCCCTTCTCTAGCAATGACAAGGTGAGTGAAACACACGTAGATGAATGGGGATGGCCGCTTGATCCAATTGATGAATGTGGGGAAAGGAATGAGACAAGAAATGTAGTGACTACTAACGACTTGGGGGCTGTAGTTGTGGGAAATGATGTTCAGGACATTGAAAACCATGAGGAAGTACATGTTATGGAGCAGCATACTGAGACAATTGAAGATGTAGACCAAGGTGAGAGATTGGATTCTCAACAGAGTATTCGAAGTGATGAACTTCTTGGTCGGGGACATAGAATCAAGAATCCCTCTACACGTCTGAAGGATCATGTCACACACACTGCGACTGTAAGCCTCTCGACCAGTTCACCACTTCATTCAAAATCCTCAGGTACGCGTTATCCCATTGCACATTTTATTAATTGTGACAAATTTTCTATACAACACTGTGCTTTCTTGGCAGCAATTACTGCAGGGTATGAGCCAAATTCTTTTGCCGAGGCTGTTAAGGATGAGAAATGGCGAAATGCCATGAAGGAAGAAATTCAAGCTTTGGAGGACAATGGTACATGGACAACCGAAGATTTACCACTGGGAAAGAAAGCTATAGGATGCAAATGGATCTATAAGATCAAATATAATTCAGATGGGTCTATTGAGCGCCACAAAGCAAGATTGGTTATTCATGGCAACAGACAAGTTGAAGGCGTTGACTATAATGAGACATTTGCTCCCACGGCAAAGATGGTGACAGTTCGAACATTTTTAGCCATTGCGGCAGCCAAGAACTTCCAACTACATCAAATGGATGTTCGCAATGCGTTCTTTCACGGAGACTTAGAGGAAGAAGTGTATATGAAATTGCCTCCTGGCTTTGAAAAGAAATCTCCCGGTAAGGTGTGTCGCCTTCGAAAATCTTTGTATGGTTTGAAACAGACCCCTAGATGTTGGTTTGCTAAATTGTCGGATGCCTTGAAAACTTATGGCTTCGAACAGTCCTACTCTGATTATTCTCTTTTCATGTTGCGTCGCCGTAACACCGAGCTGTATGTCTTGGTGTATGTTGATGATATAGTTATATCAGGAAATCAAAGTGATGCTATACATAAATTCAGGGATTATTTGGGCCACTGTTTCCACATGAAAGACCTTGGAAAGTTGAAATATTTCCTTGGCATTGAGGTTGCTCGGAATGCTACATGTATTTTTCTCTCGCAAAGAAAATATGCATTGGATTTGATATCTGATTGCGGACTACTAGGAGCAAAGCCTGCGACCATTCCTATTGAACAAAATCATCAATTGGCCCTTGTTGAAGGGGAGGGCATCAAAGATCCAACTGGATATAGGAGTCTCATTGGACGACTTATCTATTTGACTATTACTCACCCTGAGTTGTCGTATTGTGTTCACATCCTCGCTCAATTTATGCAGGCTCCAAAGATTGAGCATTGGAATGCAGCTCTTCGGGTTGTTCGGTACCTAAAAGGCAATCCCGGTCAAGGGATTCTTCTAAGAACTGATTGTGATTTGCGCTTGTATGGCTACTGCGACGCAGACTGGGCAGGCTGTCCCCTCACTAGACGATCTTTGACAGCTTATTTTGTGATGTTGGGTAGTTCCCCCATCTCTTGGAAGACTAAGAAGCAAACTACAGTGTCTCGATCTTCGGCCGAAGCTGAGTACCGCTCCATGGCTGCAGCTACTTGCGAACTCAAGTGGTTGAAAGGATTGTTGAGCTCTCTTGGTGTTGAGCATACTGATCCTATGCAACTTTATTGTGACAGCCAATCTGCCCTTCATATTGCTAATAATCCGGTCCTCCATGAGCGTACGAAACACATTGAAGTTGATTACCATTTTGTGCGAGATGAAATTGTCAAGGGTAGCATCCAACCTTTGTATGTTCACACTTCTAAACAACTAGTTGATATCTTAACAAAGGCTCTAGGAAAACGTCAATTTGACTCTTTGCTGTCCAAGTTGGGCGTTCTTCATCTCCACGCTCCAACTTGAGGGGGGGTATTAGGATAATATTGGAAACTTAAGATAGAAAATCAAAATGGGTCTGATACTTATTTGCTGTCATTATTAAGGTGTAGTTATTTGCTTTCAATTCTATTTTCCATTTTTCAAGGATTTAGTGTAATTATCCTAGGAAGAGCAAGCGGTGTGCTTTGTGTATATAAATCAGTCTTTGTGCATCAATACAATATACAAAATTCTGCCTCATCATATTCTTTTAAACACTCTTTATTGTGTTACAATGACCCCCCAAATAGGTCTTCAATTTAGTTTTATATGGACTTAAAGCTTTTCCAGTGTCTAGATCAACATGAACTAGTAATCTCTCCAATCAAGTGCCTAATAATCAATCTTCTGAGTCGTGTGAATTATTTACTCCTCCTTAAGGTAGACTCTGAAGGAGCTGACTTGACAGAAGGAGAGTTCGATATGTCTATTCAAACAAAAAAACAATTAAGGTCAATAGCAAGTAAACAAAATTAATAAATTATAAATATTAAAATAAATATATTGAAAAAATGATTAGATTATTAATTAATAACATTAATATTACTTATATATAACACAATTAAATAAGAATATTCTTCCATAAGCCTTCGTAATGATCATGATAATTTGTATGTACGTCATCCTGTTCATTTTCTTCGATAATAGTAGGCATGCATGTGTGGAGAAAGGAGTCACACAAATTTTCATTTTATTGGACTAATACTTATCATGTGATTCAAATCTACCTTTTAACTTTATCAATATATATCTTTGCTTATAAAAAAAAAAAGGTCGAATCAGGTGTCCTAAACATTCTTAATTAACATAAGAATGTTTACTAACGGACAAACTTTTTGAATCTAAACACAATGTCCTGAGAGAAGATTATTCAGGTTTGAGCTTCACGTAACACAACAAATAGGAAGACACTGCAAATTCAACTTAGTAAGTGATAGTCAGAATTAAGCGACTAATTAAGGCTTTTTATCTAGTGTTTGATCTGAGTCAAACATGTGCTTATTTGTCAAATGATGAGTGCGAAAATCCGGGAAGAAACCAAGTGTAAACAAGATTGAGAATGCGGTTTTCAATTTCAATGTCTCCAAAAGCTAAGCCAAGAAGCGGCGCTCTATACCTTTTTTTGGATTTTTGTTTATAAGATTGCGCAAAAACTGGTTCATGAGGTACTCGATCGCGTTCTGGCTGCTCCAAGTGATCCATGCCACCAAAGCATGCATATCAATTTGGTAGTTTGAGGTGCATTATAATAATATTATTATTTTAACTAAGGTTTTAAATATCCTTTTATCATGTTTATTGATATCGTGACGAATTACAGACAAATGTAACCAACACATGCAGGTTTAATTATGATCATGTTACGATTACAAACACTTAAATCTTCTTGATGTTGTGGCACAAAATTACGGTCGTAGAAAACCTTGAATTTATGACATGTTCTGTTGCATTGCAATTAACAGCTATACTTCTCTACTACTGAGGAAGAAAACATAAACTTGTATCCAAAGTGATTTTCAAGAAAATCAACTTCATGCTGACGGGGACTACGTTACTTTGATCAATTTTTACACGAATATAGTGTAAACTTACATCACAACTAATCAAAGTTAAAGATATTTATAACATAACTTTAACACCGACTTTAATATAGATCTTAGCATTAATTTAACTTATCTTGTGTTTTTTATTAGTTGTGTCCTTATACTAATTGACAAAGACATGATAGGCGATAAAATTGTCACCATTTATAAGACCTTTGTATAATAGGAATTATTTTTTGTAACTTAACAAAAAAAACTAATAAATTGTTGGTATAACCATTACAGATCTACACTAATAATATGATATGTATTGCATTAATATTTGATGTACTAATCAATACTCTAAAATACTTTTAAATGTATTGCTGCATTCCTAGTTATGACAGACAGTATATATCAATTTTTCTTTATACAAAACAAAATTCTCTGTTAGCATGATGCATTTGTTAGTATAATCGTGTGATGTCTATATTAATAATATTGTTTATGCTAGAAATGACTATACTAACAAAGACTAATGCAATATTAAATTGTTAGTACATGACATTTTTTTTTTAGGATTATCTCCCTGTACTCTCATCATTTTTGTTGCCGGCTTCTAACACACTTTGTGCTAAGTTTGACTGCTTATTATCAATTATAATCATGCGTCTTTGTTATATATATATATATATATATATATATATATATATATATATATATATATATATATATATATATATATATAAATATAATATAATATAAAGGGACATGATGGTTTTTAAGCGTGTATATATATAGTCATTGTATTGTACTCAAGGAAGTATTGTTCATCATTTTGTTCTGCAACTGTCACTATGGATGGTACTAATTAATAACTCTCATTCAGCTAGGAGCAAAATTAAAATTTAATTCCTTTATTATTAACCATCCAATATATCTATGTATAAATCCAACCAATCCGGTCCATCCACTTATAAAAAGAAATAATGGATTGGTTGGATTGGATCATCATTTATTAATGAATCATCTAATATACTTTTATAATTTATGGGGTAAAGTAAATCCAAAGTTAATTGGTTGAGCACAAGCTTTTAAGGGACAATTAAGTTCTGAATGTATTTGGATATAAAAATGTGTATAAATATTGAACTTTATTTTATAAATATAATATTTAAAAAATATAATACTGTATACTTTAAATGAATGGATTGAATATATATTCATAAAAAATGATTAATGGGTTGGATTTTTTTTTTATCGAATGAATCGTAGATGAATTAGATTTTTTAATACATTATTAATGGATCATATATAAATGAATCAACAATTTCTTTTCAACTTAATCATAATTCAGCACGAAATTTCTTCGATCCATTCATTTGACACAAAGGCACCTGCATTCACCACACATCAAATATTCAAATTCAAACTAGGTATCCATTGTACCATTTCACAGCAAGAATTAGCTAGTTATGTATAGTTGTCCTTTGAATCAAGAACGTGTATCCCTCAACGCCATTCACACCTACACCAGACGAGGGCATGCATAGGATTCTCATATCTCTTAATTAAGCCAAAAATATTAATGTTAAATGTAGTGTTCGTAAAGGTAACGGCACCAGCACTAGTAAGCAAGATGCATGTGTACACATAGTATAGTATAATATTTACAATTAACAAGAAGCTAGATAAAATGGTTATAAATGGTTCAATAAATTGGTAGCTAGGAATTAATTGTGATGGAGTTTGAAGAGGAAGTCACGTTATAATGAGAGGCCAAAGTCTTTATAATGAAGGGGCTTTTGATTTTTGATTCATTCATTACGTTCATCTGCGTGGTTGACCAGCTAAGTAGCATAGTGTGAGTGAATTTTTCATGTGCAATAAGAGTGGGGAGGTTGCGTGGGAATCCCTTTGGTGAATTTTGTGAGAGATCGATCAGTCACTGAAACAAAGCCTTCCAGATCCCGGTTTTGCACCTATTTTGTTATGAGGATTTATGTGACCGAGACCTTGAATTGTGTATTCTATGTTGGATCAGCACGTGTATAAGCCACGGACTTTAAGGAATTTTGCTTTCTCTCATACCCTCTTTTTTATGTTTTTATAACCTTTAATTCTTATAAGTTTGTGCAAAAAATAGAATGGCAAACCCCACGCCATCCTTGTGACATTTTGGGCATATATTATCCACCTGACCACACACTAGAATTTCAGGAAAAAAAAATGTACTTAAGCAGTATACTAACCAATTAGTAATTTTAACGGGATGTCAATACTCTTTCATTACTAGTTAATTTGTCAATCTCATCGTGTCATGAAAAGAAATTACACAAAATTAACAATAATAAGAACCATTTTATTTTATTTTCTCGTAAACTTAAATAGTCAAATATATACTATGAAAGATCAAGTTAAATTTATTTATTTTTACATTATATATGTGTGTGTGGGCGCGTTTGTTTTTGAGAGAGGAATTATAGTCCGAATATTTCGATTGCAGCCAAAGTGATCAATCTGTTCTCAATGAAATTAAAGAATCATGAAAAAAAATCCACATGACCCACTTTAAAATATTGCGAGCCTCTAGACAATAAGTATTAACAGAACCAAGGTGCCTGTCTATATATGTTATAAAATTAAATATGATAGAGTTGTTTGATATATATACAGACAATTTGTTGCCTTTAATCACCACATATTTTTCTGCTTCATTTCGGATACATATATGCTAAACAAGGAGTGTTGTTATATGGTTAAAATTACATTTGATCGTTAGATGCAGTCAGCATGTATGACAAAAGGTAATACGCATCTTTGGATCAGAATAAATTTCAAGACAAAGGTGTGGTCAAGGACATGTTATGTTATCCATGTATTGTGTACTAGCAAACAAATGTGGTCTCACGTAACCACACCAAATGTTCCCATCTTTTTCAATGGAACATAGCAATTAAAATATAAAGTATAAACCAGCCAGAAAATAAGGAAAAATAGAAGTTAAAAGAGCAATAATTAGGGCAAAATTACACAAACTAGGTAGAAATTTTGTGAACTTTGTGGGGGCTTAAATGGTCATTTTTGTTTAGCTTGCTTTAGCTTGACTAATTCTTCTATTTTTATTACCACCTAGGATCCGGAATCATGATGCACCATTCATAGGTAAGCTGCATCTCAATAACCCACAAGATTTAAATTGGTAATTAACTAATATTGCGTATGCTCTTTGCCAGAGAATTACGACTATATATACACATTGGTAGACTTGGAACTCCTAAGTTCGACACTTACACTGAATTTGATGCAAATTTTTCACTTTTTTATGAACATGATTTCAAGGATAGCCGCTGGATCCTTATCCTTTGATTAGTTGACTGAAGCTTTACTAACGCTACGTACATTCATAAAGTAATTAATTATCCTTAGTGTAAATTAAAATATATAGATATACATAGCTAGCTCTTAACTGGCTTAAATTAAACCAGCCAAAAAGGAAGCACATGCTCACTTGTATAGGTTTCAGGATATAGTTTGGACTTGTGAATCATGATAGTACTTGCAAAATAATAACATATTATTATTTTGTAATAACAAATGTATTACTATAGTCTTGTAAGAATAATTATTATATTATTTAATAACATTAAGATGCATGTATTAGGAATATTGGAATGAGCAGAAAATGCCCTCTATCTGTATCATTCTTCTTTGACTTTGACTAGTGCGCGTGATAGTGATCGAAGACGGATACATTTTCATCTTGTAATTAAATTAAGGCACAAAAAAAAATATACAACAATAAAATAAAATCCACCCTTTAGCTTTAAATTTACATTTTATATAATATTTGGAAAAAAAAAACACATATATATAAAGGAAATTAAATGAGGAAAAAACCAAAAGAAGTTACTGTGACTATATTATAGATTAGTGATTGATAGTTAAGCAGATTTTCTTCATTGTAATAAGGCGGAACATGGGAGGAAGGTCTCCCATTCAACGGACATTTACCAAAGCCTATTTTGTATACTATTCTTAATCTTACAATACAATGCATAATTGTCTGTATATAATATACAAAATAAATTACCCACTTGAAAGTTTACAACATAACATGGGCCAAATGGTGTCAAGAACAAGCTCCATATGCTTCAATTTGCTTCTTATTAATAATGTACATTTATGATATCATCATAAGTCATAACACAGCTTGCTCAGTGTACTTCATAATTTATTTAATTATTCTTCATTTTGTTTCAGGTAAATATATAAATAAAATAAAATAAAGTTGAGTTTTTATATATTTCTGTGCCCATTCTTGGTTGTCAGTCCTTGTTTGTGAAGCTAGCAATATTTGCATTGATCCATTAATCTCTCTTTCTCTCTCTCATTCTCTCTTAAAACCCACGTCCGTGCCCTTGAAGCTAAGCAACAGTACAACCAAAGACTCCTCCAAGCTGTCTGTTTTCCTGTGTAGTTCTTTTGTCTGCTTTCCTTTGTCCTTGAGAGGGTTTCATTTTTTTGCGTATCACAAAAGGTTTGTTTCCTAATTTTTTCTCTTCTTTTTGGCATCACTTCTTTGTGTGTCATGAAACCATTTTCTTGCTTAGTTGATTTTCTTTCTTTCTTTCTTTCTTTTTTTGTTTACTCCTGGCTTCCTTTGTTTGCGCCTTGCTTTATTACATAATTTCAGAAACCCTTTTTGGATAGTAGTGCTTGATTATATCTCTTATCTCTTTCTTAATTCACAATTTCCTTTTCCTTATAGCTCTTGTTTTAGTTAGGTTAATTTGAAAAAGATGTGTGTGTGTGTGTGCGGTTCAAACAGAAAATTATGTTAGGACAGAAGCAACGAGGGTTTGATTTGTGTGCCTTATGGTTCTTCACTTCTTCCTTTAATTTCCATCAACTTAGTTATCAGATAATGGAGTTATATATATATATATATATATATATATATATATATATATATATATATATATATATATATATATATATATATATTAAATAGAGTTAATATTGAACGTTTTTGACATATATAATTGCATACAAAACCATATCAAGATGTGAAGATGAAGACTGATAACTTTTTCTCTTTCATTTTTCTTCTTGGAACAATGCTTAGCCCTTTTTATGCACGTAACAGTTGGAGGAAACGACTTGTTTTTGTTATTTATTGAAATCAATCCATGGATATGAGCATACATATTCCTCTCTTTCTGCTGTTTCTAAGGAACTGTGTTCTAACGTATATACTACATGGTGATGTAACTAGAGGGAACGAAGCATGGACAAATATATTTTTTTTTCTAGTTACTGTTCTAATAATTTGTAAGCTGTTCAACATCATGGAATATATAAAAGGTCTAGATATTCTGAAACTGAAACTGCTCAGCAACCAGGGACTTGGTCTGAAAAGTTAACTATCTAGCTTTTCTTTTAGATTCTTCCTAGGGTTAGCACTCAGATTTAGATTCCTTGTGTCAGGAAATGTCCCCTATTATGCATGGAGAAGGTTTTACATCCAATATGCTCATTAGTTTCCTTTGTTTATATAAATTTATGATGTGTACAATTCTTACTTTTTGTCTTTGATTTTGATCTACAGAATTCTGGTTTACATATAGCAGTGTACCTAAACAATGGTCTTGGAGAATATTAAATAATTTTCTAAGCTCCTCCATGTTTAATTTATTTATTTTATGGTCAAAAAGTAACTTTTTGACAGTGAATATGAAGAACTTACATGATCTCGAGATTAACAATCTTAGGCCATCATTTTTTGAATTTCTACACCATGGACTACTAGTATGTTCATACCTTCATGAAAAATAAAACCGTTTCATATACCCTTCTATAAGCAACGTACCCCTGATTTAATAAATGTATGTAATTTTATATCAAATTAAATTGTTTATCATCTAAATAGTAAATACCAATGGATCTTAATTTCTCTCTTGTTCAGGTAACAGAGTCAAAACCCTGCAAAAAGTACAAAATGATGCCAGGCAATGGACAGTTAACTGTTCCTCCGGGCTTCAGGTTCCACCCTACTGATGAGGAGCTTCTCTACTATTATCTGAGGAAGAAAGTTTCTTATGAAGTCATTGATCTTGATGTCATAAGAGAAGTAGATCTCAACAAACTTGAGCCTTGGGACCTCAAAGGTACACAAAACATTCATAATAAAAGAGATATATAGTTGGTCTATATTTCATTGTCACATGTTATGATACAACTAATATTAAAGAAATAGTTGGTCTATACACTATAGGAGCTACAACTGTTTTTTTGAAAGCTTCTCTACAAGAAATAAAGTTTTTTTCAATAGAAAACTCTCAAAAACACTTCTAGCTTTGTATCTAAACAGGCTTATAATATGCTTAAATTAATACAGATAAAATCATAAATCCATGCATATATGATATATCCTTCCCTTTGTACTATTCTTCTATCTAGGGTTTTATTATCATGGAAAGAAAGACATAGACTTGTTAGCCTTGAAGGTTATAATACTTCTTGAGTTTTTTGTAGCATGAACTAGTTAACATATGTTGATGCTTCTTTTCAGATAAGTGTAGGATTGGATCAGGGCCTCAGAATGAGTGGTATTTCTTCAGCCATAAGGACAAGAAATACCCAACAGGAACCAGAACAAATCGAGCAACTACAGCTGGTTTTTGGAAAGCAACTGGAAGAGACAAGTCCATATACCACACTAATTCCAAGAGGATTGGCATGAGGAAAACCCTAGTTTTCTACACTGGTCGTGCTCCTCATGGCCAGAAGACTGATTGGATCATGCATGAGTATCGCCTTGATGAAGATGATGCTGATGTTCAAGTGAGAAAACCACACATACACATACACTTCAATTATAGATGTCCATTCTCTTGATCTTTAGATTAAGGGCACATTTTTGACAAAAATTTTACTTGAGTATTTACTTGGTTAGAATTTATTTTATGAAAGTTTATTCATAAGCATGATAAATATGATTAAAATAAGCTTAAAATAGTTTATAAGGTCATGAAGCCATTTTCAAAACCTAAATAAACATTGTAATTGAAAACTTTCAAACATCCTTTAAATTATTGATTTGAAGCAATTAAGTTCATTGTATTCTTTAGTGAAACATGACAGTATTTGCTGAGAGCAGTGATTTTTGGAAACTCCACTTTTTCAAACACCTAATTAACACTTATCATTTGTTTCCTCTTTTTATCACTTCATATCACTTTAATCACATATAGTTCAAATAACACTCGTACGGATCCAACTTAATTTCCAGATAATGACAAAGTGTTTTCATGTGTTTAATTTCTTGCAGGAAGATGGGTGGGTGGTATGCAGGGTCTTCAAAAAGAAAAACCAAAGCCGAGGTTTCCAACAAGAACTTGAAGAAGAAGAGCACTTAACCACCCACATGAGAGCAAGTGGTCCATGCCAGGTTCTAGAGCAGAAGCATCTTCACATGCAAGGAGGACCATATGATCATTACAACTTTGATGGGACAATGCACCTCCCACAGTTGTTCAGTCCAGAATCAGCTATTGCACCACCTACAAATTCTTCCTTGGCCTTATCCATGAATGCCATGGACATCCTTGAGTGCTCTCAAAACCTGTTGAGGCTCACAACCACTGGCTGTGGACTTAATCTTATGCAGCAACAACAAGAAGAGAGGTTCAGTGGTGACTGGTCTTTCTTGGACAAGCTACTAGCATCACACCATGGCATGGATCAAAGCAAATGTAACCCTCCTACTAATCATCATGCTGCAACTGCTGTGGGCACTTCTGCTCAAAAATTCCCATTTCATTACCTTGGCTGTGACACCACCCATGATATCATGAAATTTTCCAAGTAGGAAGGGATATTGCATTTTAATGTGTTATTATACTTAAGGTGATCATGAGGTGAGAAATATTTGGTTTCTAAGTATGTGTAATATGTAGCACCTTGTTAGATACTCATTGAGATTCCACTCATTAATTTAGTTATTTCTTGAGTGTCAATTGTATATATGTCTATGATATCTTTTACGTTTAATTACATGCTATCACGAAGTATCTTAGTGCATGGGGTACCCTAATTATCCTTGTTACACAAACTATTTTGGATAAGCGAACACAATTAAGGATACTCTAATCTAGCTTTCTACAAAATAAAAACACACTTCCTATCCAACTCATAATTATATTCTAACTCATACACCAATTTCAGATTGGGGTACCTTTCTCATTCTAGCACCAAACCTATATGACATGAGCTAACCTCAAATCCATCACTATATATAACGAAGTCACACCAACCATTTAAGGAAAAATTTCATTCCAAAAGTGATCATATACGGACCAAAGTATAGCATTCCAAATCACCTTCTAAAGCTTTCTTCCCACCCACACCTCCTTTAAAAAAGGCCTGAAATTTCAGATAATGCTCAAATAAGTTATGGGGAGTCAGAAAAACAATACTGATCCAATTGTTTATAATATAATAAGCCAACTTAGTCCAAAATATACAGTCTGCCGATAACAATTAGAAGAAACTTAACTATTAGTATTAGATATTGGAAGGTAAATACATCCAAACACATGCACGAATGAAAACTATAAATCTGAACTGGATAAGTATAACAAAACAATGATAATCAAAAAGAAAAGTCAATTGATAGTGACATAATTACTTAAAGAATTATGTACTTTTTTTTTAATTTTTCTTATTAAAATATTACATAATGGTTTATATTTCCAGTTCTCATTTATTACAATAAAAGAAAGTTCTTATTTGATATGTACATATATAGAGAGGCTCCTGTAAAAATACTTAATTACTGTTATAAATAAAAACTATAAATATAGACTATTAAATCATATTTTAATGATGAATATATTAAAAGAAAAATATACATAATTTTTTAAGTAGTCATCTAATCACCAACTTATAATATTAATCATTCATATAAAAGTATGATCTAAATTTATAGATATCATCAACCAAATATTTTCATAGTAGTCATCCCTTATATATATGGGGCATATATATCAAGTGAGAAATGACAACTATATATTTGAGTAATATAATTATATATAAGTGATCAAGATTATAAGTTAATGGTCACACGATCACTTAAAAAAGTCTCACATGAAACATCTTTTAATTTTCATTATTCAAATATAATTTAATGGTTTATGAGTGTGTTTCGAATAACGTCCACTCACTGCATGAACTACAAGAATCACATCGACATATACTCTGATGAAGCTGAAGCTACTTCTTCATATTTTTTATGGATGTGGAGGGTGGCAATCTGCGTTCCAAATGAAGTTCCGAACACGGGCACTCTATATTTATAGTTTTTGTTTCCCACTTTAAGAAGATATCTTATGTAGAATTTTTTTAAGCTAAATTTTTAAATTTAGAATAAAGAAAATTCTTAGGGTTACTCTACCCGTCTAAGTCTTATAATGTCATATTTACTTATCTTTAACTGTTAAGAATAAAAGAAAATTAAGAGTGAGAATGACATTATTCTTCAAGTAACTTGATTTATCCTTCTATACACACGGTATATGTCTAGTTGACTACTTAAGATAATATACATTCTAGATCTGTATTTTTTGGGCTGATATTGATGCACCCTAGTGCTCTCTATATGTACATTCTTCGCTTATCAAAATAAATAAATAAATACATCATATAACTAACCTGCAGGCAATTCCATAGCTTGTATTTAATTATATTTTTTATGTTTCACTAATATGCAAGAATATGTCTGTCTATTTCGAAAGTGACAATGATAAAAAAGACAAAAATCAAAAAATAGGTGGAATTCAACATCTCATTAACTCTTTTTTTTTTTTATATTTCTCTCTTTTTATCATATTGTAAATCCTATCATGTTTATAAATTTTTTTTCTTTTTTAACTCTCTCTGGATATAAGGATGTTTATCAAAGATTGTTCTGACAAGCTAGATGCAGAAAATGTGTATCCAAGCAACATTGTACTGGACCTTGTGCTTATCTAATTGGAGAAATATGAAGTGGTCTAAGCACGCGATGAAAACTCCATCTATTCGTACAAAGAAGACACGACGTTACACTAATTCTGAGTGACTCATCAAAAATGTTTTTCAAACATATCATCAATTTTAGAGACAAACAGCTGAAATAATCTGTACCACTCCTTTTTTAAAATTCAATCTTAATTGGGCCTAATAGTGGCTGCTAGAAGTTTTGATTTTCATGAGAGGAGTGGATATGCTAATGCCTTGTAAAGAATATGGTGGCTTACTATTCTTGTACATTATATTGATCCAAAGGTCACCATCTATAATTTTTATAAATAAGAGAAAGATAAATATTTATTTTGATCCCTAGAGATATAAGATGATGACATATTAGTCCTAGAAAATTAAAAAATTAAAAATTTAATCATTAAATATGTAAAAAGTATAACAAATTAGTGCTATAAACAATTTAATAATAAATTAAACTTTGTAACTTAATGTCAAATATAAATCATTGAAAATTATAATTTATCGTCAAATTGATTCTTGAACATTATAACTTAATAACAAAATAGTCTTACAAATTTGATAACAAGACCAATATATTGTACTTTTTGCACATTCATAAATTAAATTCAATTTTTTTTCTTTATAGATTAATTTATCACGGTGTCACATCTTCAAACACCAAAATAAATATTTAGCTATAAGAAAACGTATGATACTATTGAATCTCAGTGTCATTAATTATCATGTATTCGCAAAACTGAAACATCCTCAATCCGAAAGAGAAATCCAAAAAATCACTAAGAACCAATCACTAAGCTAAGCCACATAAATTATGTAAAAGTAATATTAGGAAGCCTTTGTATTAGAGGACGTTGACTATTATTTGTGATCCCTTATATAGTTTATAATTCAACGAGTAGTCTAGCTGGACCATCGGTGTTGATCAGTTGGAATTAAATAAATGCTAAAGCACAAAGAAATCTTAATAAGAAGATAGAAGATCAAGGTGCATAACCTTTTGTTTTAGGGGAGACTTGCTTAATTAGGTCACAGCATCAGTCTTAACACAGGTTTATAGTGAATTAGTATTAATGGCCAACACCAATAAATAATCACTACCAAGTGTCTATATGACAGTTTCATATTAATTAACATAATTTCTGAAGCAGTAGTGACCTATGTGACCATTGCTTAATCGTACGAAAATTTTAATAAAGTGGTGAATCAACTTCTGTTTCAGTGGTTAAATAACAAAGTAAATAATCAAAGGAAGGAGGCGAATTAAAATACATCAACCTTAATTATGACCATTGGTATACAGTTATATAGTGTTCAGATTTGCATCTTTCGTATGTTCGTGTGTCAAAATAAATTTTATGATGGCACAACCGATTTCTCACAGCAGGTACGTTTTAAAAAAAAGATACAAATTGGTTAGAGGACCACCTTTTTTAAATGTGAATAGTGTTTTGGTTAGATGTTTAAATAATTTGGAGGATAGGTTAGTTGAGTATTTATTATATTTTTTTTTTGGGGGGGTATATTAACGTAAAAAAGTCCCAAATGACAATTATACATTAGCGAGCCACTAATACTTATCATTAAAATTAAACATTGTAAACTTTTACTTTGATATGATAAACGAATTAAACTATAACAGACGCGTTCAAACTGGAGGGGAAGTGAGCAACGTTAAAACACAGCCACAGCCACAAGTTAAAATTGAATATTGGAAAAAATATATTTAGAGACCTATTCGTAATGTATATTGAACAAGAGAGATTAGAAAGAAGAAGAAAAATACACAGAGAGAAATATAAAAAATGTGATGAATAGAACGCTGAAGCTTCCCACCAAAAGCAAAAGGGGTGGTAAGGGTTAACTTTGATTTTTTTTTTTTTTTGGTACGGGTTAACTTGGATTTGAAAGTGAATTGGAAAGATAAATTCATCTCTAGTTTTTTTTTTCTTTTTTTCATGTCGTTTTCTTATATAGGTTGGCGGGTCTCAGTTTGTTTAAATAATTAAGAAATTAAAATATACCAAATAATAATAGAAAAAGTAAAAAAGTATGATATTTTTAAGAAAAATGATTAAGAAATAATAAGATTTAAGTTTAAGTCAGAATCTTCAAAAACTTAAAATTAAAAAAAAAAAAAAATCGATAGGTTAACTCATTTTTCCTTTGATCCATCTTAACTTGTGGTCATGGGTTAGATAGGACACGATAAGTGGATTGATATATAATATTATGGCCTGATATATAAGAAACAAAAGATAATATTTTTTTTTAATTATAAAAAATTTATAAAATTATTTTATTATTAATTTTTTCTATTCATAATTAATTGTGAGATCTATAATGATATACTTTCATTTTTTTCATAAAAGTTGATGTATTTATTGAGGTATCAACAAATAGTTATACTCATTTGTTGAATTTGAAAAATAATCATCTCTTAAATCATTTAATATCATGAATAATCTTAATATAAAATTAAAATTTATGACAATTAATCAATTTACTATTTTTATTGATCTTGATGTATTAGAAAATTATTTTTTATATACAAGATCGGGGGTAGTATATGAAATTAAACTTACTAAATGATAGATTAAGTAAATTAATTCGATACGCGACATGATTAATATTATTATTCCTAAATTAGTGATATGATATGGAAAAAAAAATTATTCAGAGAAACAAAACACACTTCAATAATCTCTACGGTTAGTTTTATGACTTTCGTTTCTGAGAATATCTTACTTTTAAAAAAAATTAAGAAAACTAAAAAAAATACAAAAGATAGTATATGACAATATCTGAATTATCAAATATTTGTCTTTTTGAGCTGGATGCTTTAGACTTATAGTGCATTATATTCCCACTTGTGTTTAATTACACATATGTGGTTTTGTAGAATTTGTTTGTATTTGATCTTTAAGATGAAAAAGCATTTTACATGAACTAACGAGTGTCACATGGGTGACAATAGCACCCAACTTTTCATTTAGAAAACGAAGTTCTAAGTTCTTTGCACATTAACTTGTTTGTCACTTTCCCCCGCTAGCTAGTTCACACACACATAATCAACGATCACAAGCCTAACTTGTGAGAATCTAATCCTCAAAGCTGATGGGATAGGACTGCCAACGAAGGATGCCAAAGTCCAGAATTTTCAACCAATAAAACAAAAATTTTATAATTTTATTGTAAATTTGGTCTCTTTATTTGTTTTAAAATTTGATTTTGATCTCCTTATAATTTAATTTACAAATTTAGTTCTCCAATTTTTTGCAATTCCGTTAGGTCAGTTTTCAACTCCAAAATTGAACATTGACTACTACTTATCAACTTTGACTATCATGTGTCACGCTTTTAATGGATATCGACCGTTGCGTGTCACATTTTTCTTGGACATTAATTTTGTGTACTTAATTAACGTCAACCTCCAATAAAATCGCAATACGTAGCGGTCAACATCCAATAAAAATACGACGCATGGCGATCAAGATAAGCAATTAACGTCAACGTCAAATTTTGGGCTTGGAGACTGAAATAACGGAGTTGCAAAAAACTTATAAACTAAATTCGTGAATTAAATTATAGAGAAACCAAAATCGAATTTTGAGACAAATAGGGAGACTAAATTTAAAATTTAGCCTAATTTTATAGATATGTTTATAATATTTCTATAATTTTTCATCATATTAAATTTAATTTTATATATTTCTCTTCTTTTTTTCTGTCATTTCCTTAGTTATTAAAATTTTATATAAAAAAGTGTTGTATAAATAATATTTTTATAAAGAGAAATGTCCAGTGTGGTATACAATTCTTCCCATGATCACAAAGGGCAATATATGCTCCAACAAAGTGGGTATGGAACCTACAATTTTTTTTTCTTGGTGATAATCGAAGTTGGTTGCTTTTACTACATAAGAGTTAGGCATCTATCTAGTATCTAAGATAATGATTTGTGGAGACCATAAGATAATGTCCTTTGCCATATTTTGCCTTTACCCTAACATTATGGTGTTTGATAAAGATTTGTGAACATCATAAACAATGTCCTCTAAATTTGCAATATTTAGCCTTTAACATTAACGTACGTACGTTACGTAGGAATGGGTAGTTGGGTGACCATGATACGGACAATAGTACCCACACACGTACGTATTGTTAATTGTTGCTCAGAACGGTCAAAGGTTATGTACGCGAAGGAAGAATATTACGTTCGTGAATCATATTTTATTGAGCTCTTTCTAAATGTGTGTTAATTCATTCTTGGGTTATGTTAGGTATAATATGCAATCCGAGCAAGGGGAGGATCCTTTTGGATTAATGAGGTGGCCTTGGCTACCTTAAAATAAATAGACATTATAAAATTTGTACGTATATATACTTTTTATTTTGTCTTCCCATAAAATTATAAATATGTATAATAAAATTTGTACGTATATTCTTATATTGTAAAATTTTCTTTCCTTTAACTTGTTTTAATTTATATTTTATATGAATAAAAGTTATAATAAATCTTTTGTTTTATTGGTTAGATTTAATATGTTAATTTTGAAAATATTTTTTTACTCTTTGAATGTGGCCCCTCATAAAAAAATGAGCTAACTCCGCCCTGATCCGAGCCCTTATATTTTAATAACAATAAACAAAATATAAAATTTGTTATAAATAATAAATACTAATTTTGATTATCCTATTCATCCTAGCTAGCAGCTTAATATCATTTTAGGTACAAAAGGTTCATCTATCCATGCACTACTAAAAAAAAGGTCTTCTACATCAGTTCTAATAGTCTTTCTACATCGGTTATGACGCGTGGTAGTAACACAGTGTCGTTGAATACCGACATCGGTTAGAGGACCGTCTTTGAAGGGCAACCTTTCTACATCGGTTGTGTAGCTCAACCGATGTAGAATGTGAGTTTTCTACATCTGTTCTAAGATTAAAACTGATGTTGAATGATAGGGTTTCTACATCGGTTATCAGTCAACCGATGTAGAATAGGTAATAATGACAAGGTTTCTACATCGGTTATAAGTCAATCGATGTAGAATTTGAAGGATTTCTACATCGTTTATTACTGAACCGATGTAGAATGGGTAGGAATGACAAGGTTTCTACATCGGTTATAAGTAAACCGATGTAGAATTTGAAGGGTTTCTACATCGTTTATCACTTAACCGATGTAGAATAGTAAAATTTTTATTATTATTTTTGCGAAATTTATAATTTCTCCTTCAAATATTGATGTGATGTTAAAGTGCATGATTGTGGTTTACTAAATGTAAAAATACACATATTTGAGCCAGTAATAAAAAAATCACAAACTACGTATAAGACTAATGTGAAAAATCAAGAACATAAAAAACAGTTTTATTGAAATGTTATTTAACAACTTCTATAAAGATTTTGCAGGGTCAAGGAAAGTACCTACTGTAGAAGCATTAATCTGCAATAGATGGTGTGAAAAGCCCAAGTTATAATGCACTATCGACCCATCAACCAGTTGATAGACGAAAACAAGATTTGAATAATTAATATTGCAGAAGATAGGAATAAAGCATGTCAATACATTTTTCTGTTTCATGATTAACAAACAATAAAAAAGATAATAATGCCACCAACCTGTCAATTAGTATGACCATCACGACTAACCAGTGTACCAACGAAGACAAATTAAACAAATTGTATTATCAACTTGTATTTATATGATAATTTTTAATAAAGTTTTTCAACTAGTATTTATTTTTCATTATATATTTTTTTATATTCTATTTTTTATACGAATTAAATTAATAGTATAAATATGTATTATATTATCATCTAATTATAAATGATTTTAATATATACTAAAATTCTGAGTTTTATAATATATATATATATATATATATATATATATATATATATATATAACAAACAGGTATGTTTTATATTTTGTAAAACTTAAAATACTAACTTTTATTTATAGTATATATTAATCAAAATCCCAATTAATTAGGGAAACAATTAACGATAAATATGATAACCAATCCTAAGAGATAATAAGGAAATAATGAAACTAATTCTACCTAGAGGATAATCAACGATATGATAAGATATTTTCACAAATTCTAACAAAATCATACTAATCTATATGCATCAGGTGTGGATTTGGTTCAAGCATCTCATAGTATCTCCAAAAAATAAACTTCCACTTGGAAATGAGGATGTCATGGTTGTTAGGAATTAATCAAAGCTTCAAAACTCTAGGATTTCCTCTCTTCATCCTCAATAAAAATAAAATAAGTGCACTGATACAACTAAAAAGATATTAGTAATATATTATGCCACTATAACACCATTGACTCTTCAATCATAAAACTGTTAAAAATAAAACTATTCAAGAACTTCATTTCAAAATAGCATTCTTAAAAACCAAGCTGATTAATATTGGAGTAATAAAATGCTTATAGTTGCCATAAGTAAGAACAATATAGAAATAGATTTAGATTTACTATGCACAGAGTCAGTCCTAAACCCTCCTTTAATAATCCGTCTAGTTATTATGATCTATGTTTTTTATTACTACAATTTTTAGTCCATCATAAACTTCTGTACACTAAAAGCATTCTTAATCAATCAATTGCATTTGTGCTGGTTACCAAATCCTAATTACTTGAAAACCCTTCATTGGCTCATAGTGCAAGTGTAAATAATTTATACTTCGACCTCTGGAAGAGAAATTATTAAATAGTCTTTTAACTATTATGTGTTTATATAGTCTGATTAATCTCAACATGACATGTGTCATATAAAGATTAATTGAAATCACAATGATCTGGTTACCTAATAATTTGTCCTGCATGCCAACCAGCCAAATTCATCTTTTATCATCAAATTAACACTTTTACACGTAAAGAAAAACAACAATACATCAAATTAGTTTTTAGAATTTTATAAGTATCGATCGGTTAATCTAGTTTCTTTTTTTTTTTAAGTATAGGTTAATCAAGTTTCTGAAATTATATATAAATATCATTTCAATTTTTGAAATTACCAAATGTTAATCATTTTAGTCTTTATTGTTATAATTTCAAATACTAAAATAATATTTTTATAATTTTAAAGATTAAATTGACCGATTGATACTTATAGTTTTAAAGTCTAATTTTATATATAATTACTCTGTACCTAGAAAATTAAAACACGTACATATATAGTCATGTCATCTCTCATCTCAACTATATAATTAAGAAAGTTTGATTAAAAATTTTTAAAAAAAAATTGCTTAAAAAAATGTTTAATGAATTTTATGGGTCAACTTTGTAAGTCACCTAACGTACCAATAATCGCATATTCATCAAGTCTGTTTTACTTTTTTCTACCTCTACGTGACAAGAACTTGGGCTATCATTTATTATGGGTGAATATCTCGAGCTGCAAAATATAATTCAAATAAAGCTACCATCACTTGTTGAGCACCTTAACGTAACAAGAGAGAGAGAGAGATTATAGAAATTAAAACTATATAATTTGAAGTATTAAAGAAGAAAATTGAAAAAACTGAAAATTATAGAAATCATGATCACGTAGTATTAGGTAATATTTTTTCTTTTGTTAAATAAAAAAAGAGATTCTTAGTATGTTCTATACTGCTGTAAAAAGTTAGTTTTTATTTGGTTAGATTTAAAGGAGATGAGATCTAAGTGTAACTAACTTCTCAGTGTATAGTTCTAATCTAAAAAAATATCTAACTAGAGATATCATGAAGAAGCAAGTCTCAGTGGTTCAAAGTTCACCTTTTTCAAAAGCTACATAGAACACTGATCTGATATGGAGAAGCTTGTAAGGTCCTGTGACAAAGAATATATGAGGATAACCATGTTAAAAATCTTAGTCAAAGTTATCAATCGCACCATTCACTTTAGATTATCTTCATCTATAGAAGAAATAGAGTATATTTTACAACAACCATCCTAGCAACTATACATTCATTTAGGACAAATAAGATTACACAATCAACAATAGAGAGGAGTGAGTCAGATAAAAATTATACACATTCATTTAGGACAAATACATAAAGCAAGAAATTAATTAGTAGAAAGTGGTGTATTATTTTTACCTTTAGCAGAAATTAATTAGTAGTCTATAATCAAAATCCTCTGCTACAGCTCTGCTCCCCTAGTCTGCCACGCCCCTTCATCATCACTTGCCTTTATTCATCTACATAAGTTCATAAATTGATCTCTGCAGGATCGAACAAGTTGAGATTAAACTGATTTAACAATCAATCTAAAAGCTAAAAAATAAATCATACAAGTTTTTCTCACATTTTTCTTTTTTGCCTTTTCCTTTCATTACCAGGTTTTGTAACTTGTCATACCTCTTCTATCTATATGACATATAATACACTATCTATCACAGCATCACAAATCATCACCATAAAAGCATTGTATTCAGAAAGCTTACCAATACAAAGAAATAATGATCCTAAACTTATGCACCTCTGTTAAAATATAAAATAAATACCTCTTAAAATTAAAATAAAATCCGAAGCACTAAGAACACCAACAAATTGCCCCTTGCAGAAGTCCCAAAGAGGAGCCATGAAAACTCCCTGCAAATTATCCAGATCAGAAAAATTGCATATGCAAATTTCTAATCAGCAATTCACACTAAAACTAAGAAAGCTAATGCATATAAAGGAATAAGGATTAAGAAAAAGACTTAAAATCATTGTCAAAATAACTGGTCAAATTCCATAGAGCAATTCAAAAGCACGAGTTCATTCTCACTTATTTACCAGGGTAAAGGCACATTTAAAATGGCACCAATTTGTTTGGCAAAAATTACTAAATATGCTTAAAGGACTCTGGAAACTTTCATTTCATCTGAGAGAAAAAAAAATAGCTACCTGCTCATGCAATATATGAAATGCCTGTTTCACTGGTAGATCAACATCCAAAGCAACAACCTGTGGCCAGGAGTCACTATCACTATTAGTAATTTTATGATTCATGTTTGAGGTTTGTAAATTTGATGTAATGTAGGCAAATCATAATGTCAAAATAAAGGGTAAAGGTAAAACTTTCAAACCTTGCCTGACTCGGGAAGTAATTCATAAGCGGTGTGTGAAGATAGAAATGCAGAAATACACTGACGGGATATCTGTACATCAGTATCTGATATTCTTGGTTACTACACTTGACATCATTTTTTTCATTTTAGTCCCTATCTTGGTCACATTAGTCACTACATAATTTAAAAAAAAAAAAAACTACACTGGGTCTCTACACTTGACACATTATTTAGTTTTGGTGCCAATAGGTGGGGGAAAAGCAATAAATGGTACAGGCTAGGGAGTAATTTGTAGACAATTTTTCATGCAGGGACCAAAATGTTGAGTTTTTACATTAAGGGACTAAAACAATCTTGAATATAGGGATTAAATTTATACTCTAACAAAAAAAAAAAGCAACTAACCTCATTCATATCGTGCCATGTTTTTCAATGTATCCAATATCCTTACATGTAAACAATTTTTATAGAAATATTTATTCTTACATACGCAGGGACGAGGAATCCATAATTAATAGGAGCAACAATATGAAAATATGATAAAAAAAATACTCAAATAAGATATTAGTTACACATTTTCGAATCTAGTGATTATTATCTCCTACTTTATTGATACATTTCAAAGTAATAGGTTTATGTGGGACACTTTCATTGATATAATAAAATACTAATATATTTCTCTTAATTAAACGTGGAGCTCCTAATAAAATTCTCTTATCTCGATCCGTAGAGAATATGACATTCTAATATAAAAAAATCTAAACATAAACGGAAAATTAATTAAAGCAATCCGTGAGATCAGGGAAGTGAATTAAGTCAGTTAGATTAGGTTTACAAAACAAAAATCTGGTTTCCTTTTCAAATTAAATGCTCAAGTGCAGTCTATTTATTTAACATGTACAAGTGTTTTTGAAAATTTTGCCATATCATTTTAAAAATCAGGCTAATTAAACTTTTATACTTCAAGTTCATATGCATGATAATAAATTAAATCCAAACTCTAAAGGCATATAGTAACCCTGCAGGATTTTAAAGCTAAAGAAAAACATTTAAATTATTAAATTGTGACTATAACATATAAGTAACAAGTGGCAAACAGGAGGAATAAATACACAAAAATACCAAAAAAAAGCTACTCTTCCATGATTGCAGAACCAAATGGTGAATAAGAAAATAGTAAAGTGGCTAGGGAAAAGAAATGTGACACCAACTATCTCCATTTACAACAGCCAATAAATTGATAAATAAATAAATAAAAATGAATAAATTAAAAAAATAATCCATTTGAATAAATTAACTTATACACGTATTAACTTAATTAATTAAAAAAATACCAATAGTATATATGGTGAAATAAATGCTAAAGCTGAGAGAGTGCATCATAGTCAAAATTCAAATTATAGGGGTATCCTGTAATAGATTTTTCATAAACATTAGTATATGAGATAGAAAATACTAATTCTAGAAGTTAAGGGAAGAAATAAATGTTGTATCATACCTGAATGATAGTTGGTCCTTTCAGAGATTTTTTGTATTTAGCCAACATGCCTGCCATATAAGCTTCCCTTTCCCCAGTAACCTCATCATCTATATCAGGCTCAGTGACTTCAAGGCACGTGGTGTGAATATTTCTTCCAAGCACTATCTTTCTTTCTCCATTTTTTGTACCATTCTGAACAACCCCATTTCCCTATTTGTAGCACAAGAATTATCTGACAGACATAACACACAAGTGAATTATCAACAAATAGAAAAATCCAAGTGCAAACAAAATAAACTATGAACATAAAACTCAATCATCACTCCTTATCAAACATTTTTCTGGAAATCGCCATTCTAAAAAAAAGAAATGAAACAAGTCTAACCAAAAAGCTCGAACTGCTATACATGTTCATCTACACATATCCATGTTAGACATTTCTAATTGCATTGAATAGTATTCATTTCACTTTATTATTTTTTAAGCTTTTCCCGCAATCAAATCAAAGAGGCTGTTTTGTCAAAAGGCAACAACTTTATCCATGCGCCACACACCCTCAATCTGTAATGGCTCATACTTAATTTTAAAACAATAATTCTAACTTTTAATTTATTATAAGCCCTTTCATGTCTTACAATCTCAACCAACTTTCATTTAAATATCCTCCACGAAAAAAAAGCATTATAAAAAAAGGAAGTAAGCTTAGAAGGCTTCAAAGAAGAAGAAAATAAAAACAGATTTACTAGAAAAGGAACTAATTCAGCATATCTCAAGCCAAAACCAAAGTAACATGATGAAATGCTCTGTTTCGGAGATAATATACTCAAATAGTCAAATGAAAGAACAAAAATTCACAACTATAAGTAAAGAAGAATAGGCACAAACACAATGAACTACAATTTACAAGCAAGAACAAAATCTCTCTGACCATAAAACCAAAAAAACTCATTAAGTAATAAACGAAGCTAAGAAAAGTTCAAAAATCTAAGTATTTGGATCATACAGGAAGCAATCACAATTCACCAAACTTGCTTATGAAAACTAGAGAGCATGGAACAAATGGAGTAGTACTATTCGAGACTCTAAATTGGATGAATGTAGGTGCTGGATGGAGAAGCAGTGAATAAAAATATCCATAGTGAAAACAACACAATTCAATGAAATTAGGATTCCATCACAGACACACACAGAGGACCAACGCCAAACACTCTTAGTCAAAAGAGAAGAGAAGGCTCACCACAACATCATCGAACTCGAAGTGGCGAGCGTACTCCTCGACGGCAATCATGGCGGCGGCGCCCTTGCGCTGGAGGGCGATGCGCTTGGCCTTCATGGAGGCGGACTCATCAAGCGCGTCAGGGCCAAGAGGAACAGCGTCGGACGGAGGAAGAAGCGGCGGCAGAACCTTGGGGACGGGGACCTAAACGGTGGCGTCGTCCCTGCGCGTGTTGGCGAGGAAGTCACGGAGCACTGTAACATCGTGAACGAAGGCATTGGGAGCGTCAGGAGCAGCATCGAATGCGCACAGAAACCCTAGCGTGCAATGGGGGAGGAATACGAAAAGGGGAAAGAAAGAGAGAGAGAGAAAGAAAGTTGTCGTCAATGGGGGGAGGATAAGCTTAAGCTAGGGTTAATAAGTGGTAAAGGAAGGAATACGAAGGCAGTTTTGCTTTAAACCCGTCGTTGTTCAAGCTTTTGATAATAACGGAAATGCCATCGTGTCACATTCTAAGGCGATTATTTATAACCGCCTTAGAATGTACGACGTGAAAACAAATTTTTATTCCCTTAATTTCAAAAATGTCACCGCGTCATGTACTACATCGGTTTTTTAATAACCGATGTAGATAGCACGATGTGGAAGCCTACTTTTGTAGTAGTGATATGTTTTTCCTGCTGACTTAAGGAGAATAAGTCCAATGAACAATGATACGTTAATTGATATAAGCTTAGAAGTTTGGTTAAGATTTAAATCTTCATCCTTAACAAAACAAGACATATAAGATTTCTCTCTCCAATATCAAATGGCATAAACGCATGGGACAAGACGGCATTTACTACATTCTGTGTTGTTTGTGGGTTAAGGTTTCGGGAGAATTCTGAATCTGACGTGACACACCTCACCAATTATGCATAGACCGCCCAAAGAAAGCACGAAACATACCACATAATGGGAAGATTTTGTAAAATTTTAAACATTTCCTATATTAACAATTATAGGAAATTAACTAACAAGATAGATAAATAATATGTACATTTCTCTATAGTGAGACTTCTCTATGATGTACTTTGATTCCTTGAAAGTAGAGAAAAATAAGATTTTACTCTTTTAACTATTTTTTCTGTCTCTCACGTTTGTGATGGCTAAAGATTAGAGATAACATTTTTTTGTCAAGAAAGGGATCTTATTTCACATAAGTGACTATTAATCTCTTTTATAACCACTACTCTCATCAGTTACCTTTAGAAACTTCTCCTATTTAATCTAATTATAATTTAATCTCTAATCATTAATTATTTATTTATTAGTCCCTACATAAGTCACATGTATCTCACATGAGACATTAATTCTAACATTCTCCCACTTGGATCATGTGACATTACTAAACATTATGAACTAAATAAATAAATAGATTAAACTAACACTACGCATTAAAATGACTAAATTGTTCTATGCATTGGGTACATCATAATTTCATGATTAAGAATAGGAACCAATTCGAGTCATGACGGTTGTACATCACTTAATCGATATGATCCCTTTCATGTACTACAAATTAGTTTTCTCCTTAATATGACCATTATTTAGGAGTACATAATTGGTCTAACATAATATTTTTATTCAAGACAAATCTGTTAACATTACTCTAATACAAATATGCATGCAAACATAAAGAACAGGTAATCAGAAACATATCATAAATGAGTTCAAAGTGTGAGTAAAATACATAAAGCAAATTACACTTAACGATCATCAATAACAACAATGCTCATATTTTCAACATGTTCTATAAATGTCTTGGGCGGTAATCCCTTTGTCAAAGGGTCAGCTATCGTAAAGTTTATGCTAATATGTTCTATTGACACTCTTTGTTTCTGAACTTCTTCCTTCACGACAAAGTACTTTAATTTCATATGCTTAGCATCCTTAGAGTACTTATCATTCTTAGAAAAAAAATACTATTATGGAGTTATCACAATACATTTTTAGTGGCCTAGCAATATTGTCGACAATTTCAAACCCTGAAATAAAGTTTCGCAGTCAATTAGTCTTAATTGTAGTCTTAAAACATGCTACAAATCCAGCTTCCATGGTAGATGCAACAACAACTGATGCATATAGAATTGCTTCCATTTGTTTTCATTCCAGATCATCTCTAAGACATTGTGTGAGACTAAATTTGTCCCCTTTCTAAATTGGAACAGGTGACGCTGAGGCTTTTCCATCCTAAATATCTCTAGTACTTTATCAATATATGTTTTATGAGATAAGCCTAACAATCCTTATGATCTATTACAGAATATTTTTATCTCTATCACATAGTT
The DNA here is from genome assembly GCF_004193775.1 of Glycine soja. NCBI lineage: Eukaryota > Viridiplantae > Streptophyta > Magnoliopsida > Fabales > Fabaceae > Glycine > Glycine soja. Next base: position 50,399,079 of record NC_041016.1, read on the forward strand.
TGCCTCACCCATATCTTTCATTTCAAAGTTTCTAGAGAGAAACTTCTTAATCTCATGAAGAAGATCAAGATCATTATTTGCAAGCAAGATATCATCAACATACAAAATTAGAAAAATAACCTTACTTCCATTGGCCTTCAGATATATACACCGATCAACAGTATTTTCCTTAAATCCAAAGAAAACAATGGTATCATTAAAATTCAAATACCATTGGCGAGAAGCTTGCTTAAGATTATATATTGATTTCTTTAATTTGCACACCATGTGTTTCTTTCCTTCAACTGAGAACCCCATTGGTTGGTTCATATAAACATTCTCCTCTAAATCTCCATTAAGAAAAACAGTTTTCACATCCATCTGTTGTAGCTCCAAGTCATAATGGGCTACTAATGTCATGATAATCCTGAAACAATCTTTTCACGAGATCGATGAAAATGTCTTTTTATAATCAATGTCATCTTTTTTAGTACATCCCTTAGTAACAAGTCTAGCCTTGTAACGTTCAAGGTTGCCATGAGAGTGACGTTTAGTCTTGAAGGCCCACTTACAATCAACTCTCTTACAACCCTTTTGCAATTCTACAAGGTCTCAAACATCATTATGTTCCATGGAATTTATCTCTTATTTCATGACATTTAACCACTTCTTAGAATTATCACAGCTTACAACTTATGAAAATGAAATTGGACTATTATCATTAATGCTTAAGTCTGTTTTTGTTTCATGTAGATATACCACATAGTCATTTGAAATAGCTGGTCTCCTTTCTCTTTGAGACTTCCTTAATGCTACTTCTTGTGGTTCTTCCACAACATGTTCATCATGTATCATGGGTTCATTATTGTGTTGTTCTTCTTCATTATTGTTTTGAAGACATACATGACAATTTTCAAGACATACATCCATAAAGATATGGGTAAAGTTAAATTTCTTAACATACTCCTAACCATATTCATTAAAGTTCTATTACATCTTTCCGATACACTATTTTGTTGCAGTGTACCAAGCATTGTGTATTGCGCACAAATGCTACGTTTCTGAAGGAGTTTAGCAAATGGATCCGAGTGTTGCCTAGTTTCATCGTATCTTCCGTAATACTCACCACCTCTATCAGATCTAACAATTTTTACATTCCTGTCTAATTGTCTTTCTACTTCATTCAAGTAAATTTCTAAGACATTCACTATGTGAGATTTCTCATGCAATAAGTAGACATAACCGTAACATGAATAGTGATCAATAAAGGTGATAAAGTATACTTCCTTTTCGAAAGAATTAACATCAAAAGGTCCACCAATATTAGTATGTACAATTTCAAGAAGCTGAGTGTTTCTTGTAGCTCCTTTCTTTCTATGTTTTGTTTGTTTTCCCTTAATACAATCCACACAAATATTTAGATCCATAAAATTAGATCATGAAGAATTTCATTCTTTATTAATCTTTCCATCCTTTCTCTAGAAATGTAACCTAAACGTTTATGCCACAAGAAAGCAGATCGTTCGTTCACTAAATTATGTTTAGTGTCAACATTATGATGCAGAGTTAAAACGGTTTCAGCATACAAACCATTTAATTTTAGTTTATATAAACCATCACAAAGAACATCAGTATCAATGAGATGGTTATGCTTAAATAAACTGAAACATCCATTACCAAAATTAAAAGAGTATCCAATAACATCAAGTTTAGATAATGAAACTAAATTTTTAGATAAACTAGGTATGTAAAAAGTTTCCAGTAAATCTAAATGATATCTAGTGTCGAGTTTTAAACAATAAGTCTTGACTGCTTCCGCTAGAGTTTTCACTCTATTCCCTATGAAGACAAACTTCTCATTTGGGCTTATGGTTTGGATTGTAAGAAATCCCTACATAGTATTAAAAACATGAGTCGTACATCCAGAATCAATCCACCATGTATTATAGGGAACTTCAATTAAGTTTGATTCAAAACATACATGAACATTAAGCCCACCTTTCTTTTTAAACCAAGACTTACACTTTAGGAAATCCTTCTGGAAGTGTCATAATTTCCCATAAAATTGGCAATTATTGTCCTTTGATACCTTTTTCTAGATTTGCAAAGAGTCTTCATTGATCTTTAATGGCTCTTTGCCTTTTTCATGTTTCTTCACAAATTTCTTTTCAACTCCTTGAATCCCTTGGTGGCTTATATAATGGACTGAGTGACTTTCTTGATTCTTAAGCCTCGTTTATTCCTAAACTAACATACTGTGCAATTCATGCACATTCCATTTATCTTTCATGGTATTATAACTCATTTGGAACGGACCATACTTAGATAATAATGAGTTCAAAATAAACTGAACAAGGAAGTTCTCATTCATAATCATTCCCAAAGTCTTAGGTCTTGCTACAATGTTTGACATGTTCATGCATAGTACGTGAACCATCAAATTTCATGGTGGCCAATATAGTCATTAATGTTCCAACAAGAGACTTATCAGTTGTTTGAGAGCTCTCTTCCACTAGCCCATAAACTCTTTAGCATTATCAGTCTTAGGGAGAGTTGTCTTAATACTGTCTATAACAGTCATTCTCATGAACATTAGGCTGAGTCTGTTAGATCAATGTATATTGATGCTCTCTTTTGGGTGATACACCAACACAATATACAAACATGATGATGCTAATAAAATTCTTAGCATTATTTGACAATTAAATATGCACCAATTAGTAGTACCTATTACCTTTGGGTATATAAATAAAACCAATGATACACATAAATCGCCTACAATTATATTCATTAATTATAAGAATAACTAATCAACCTTTGGCGATCCATAAATGTCTTATATCAATGAATTTCAATTATCCATAAATCAATAATCATATAATTTAGCATCCATTATTTTATGAGTAATTGAAATAATCATTAATTTGGAACTAAATAACCTTATAAATTTGGTCACTTTGGTGACTAAGAAATTCATCATACATTTAATTCCAACCAAATATATGACCTGTACATACTTATTGCTATTAGCAATTCATAGTCATTTTATTAATTTCATTTCATGCCATAAAATAATATCCACATTTATTTGTCTTTTACATTCAAGCACGTGTAAGCAAATATGTAGCATGCACATATTTATTGTTACCGATAATTTCAAAGCATTCACATTAATTTAATTCCAAGATATAAACTTGTCACTCCTTCAATGACATTCAACAATAATATTTGGGGGGAAAATGAGCATGTGGCTTTCTTTTAATTACCATAAAATGCAATGTCAGCAGACTTCTGCTTTTCAAAGAATAACTTACAGCAAAAAACATGTACAGCAGATAAATCATGATGGGTTCCATATGTGCAGAAATTGGAGAGGCAATTTTAACGATCATAAAATTTCATACTTGTAACAAAAAAATCCCTAAATTTCATAATTAGGATTCATGCATAATTAAGAAAAAATAAATTATTTTTAGAGAATCATAAATTTCATAACACATGCTCTGATATCACGTGTAAAATTTTAAGGGTTTTCTAGATTAACAATAATAGGAAATCAACAGGATTTTAAAACCTATTATTCTCACAAATAATGAATAAACAATGCGTATTTTTCTCCATAGTGAGATTTCTCTCCAATGTATTTTGATTTCTTGGAAGTGGAGAGGAATAAGGTTTCACTCATTTGACTATTCTTTTTATCTTTTAACATTTGTGATAACTAGAAATTAGAGAAAATATTTTTCACTACTCTCATCAAATAACAGTTACTTTTATAAATTTTTCTTATTTAACTTACTTACAATTTAGTCACTAATCATTATTTATTTACTAGTTCCTACATAAGTCACATGTCTCTCAGGTGATAACATTAATTCAAATAAACTTCGTGTGACACAGGTTGCTTTCTCTATCGGAAATATATATATATATATATATATATATATATATATATATATATATATATATATATTAGTTCCTCGAGCAGTGGCATTGTCAGTGGGCTAAGTTATCTTAAAAAATAAAATTAAACTAATAACTATTATCATAATATAAAAACAATGAGATGGAATATAATGTGAAGTTTAGTAACTTGAAAAGAGAACAAAATATAAGAAGTAGTACTAAAATAAAATTTGAGAACAACTAAAAAATTGGAGACAGAGGGTTAAAATTATACAAATAAAGGGAGCTAAAAGATAACAACTTTGCAGATCAGCAGCTGTCAACAATTAATGGAGGATTGATTTTTGAAGAGAACTTTATTTAGAATTGTGTTCCATAATATTTAATCACATCTTAACAAATATATATCTTATATTCTCAGCTAATTTAAGGATATAAGATACGTTCGAATCTTAACTATTATTAGGAAACTTTATAAACAATTTAGTCCTCATACAAGGGTAAGACAAATCGAACACTTTTTATGATATAAAGTAGAAACCTCTAATTTCATGGAGGAACTCTATCCCGGAACAAGAATGAATTGACAAAGGTATGCTTTATGGGAAATATTTTTGTTCGAAGGAAATATGATTAGATTATTAAATTCAAGAGTTTATATAAATTCCTCATAATTTTATAAAATCAACTTGTGAATTTAACTCATAAATTTGTAAGAATCTACTTTATATAAAAATAATAATAATATATTGATAAATAACATATCAATTTAACATTTTAAAATAAAGCAAAAAAATCAAATTTCATAATACGTAAATTACTAAGTCTGATAATGCATCAATATTAGATAATAACTTGCAGATGTTATAATAGTGATAGAGTATTTTCATCAAGGGTTTGATGTTATTAGAGAACAAGAGTTTGATTTATTAGATTTAAAAAAAATTATTCAGGAATAACACACTAAATGGAGGTATGTTGAACCCTGAATAGACATAAAACAATCCAAAATGACTTACGTTTTAGTCTAATTTTTTAAACTTGTTAATTGACTCGTTAGTAAACTCAAGAGTCTACCGAATTTATTTAAAATTTATCGAGTCTACCTAAAGTTTACTAGAAAAAAAGTTTACACATGAGTCAACTCAAAGAAGATAAATGAACTTGTAAACTCGTAAGAGTTAAAGATATTAACTTAAGAGTTTGATAACCATGAATATGACTATTGCAAACAATAAAAGTTTCCTTTAACATATTTAACATAATTACATATGTAAGAATCTCAAATTCAAAATAATTAATTAACTTGGAACAACCTAACATAACTTATCTATGTCTCTTGTACTTTTTTTTATAAAAAAGAGTTAAAATGAGTACTCCCTCCAAATATAAGAAAAAAACTCATGCTAAAGTTAGTTAGTTAGCACTTAGCATCATTTAATTAATTGTATTAATCTTATTTTTAAAAAAAATCCTAATATTTTTTCTTAAGACTTAATATCAAGAATAAAAATAAGTCATTAAAAAAATTCAATCATATGAAAAATATTTTAGAAATGATATCATTAAATAAAACAAAATTAGTTAAAATATACTTATATTTTGAGACCAACACACCATGAACTTATAGTAACACGGGCTTACAACAACTCATGCACATTGATCAACCAATTGAGCTAATTATTTTTTAAACAAATCAATTATATCAATTTGTTTCTTTTATTGAAAATAATTGGTTTGAATAATTTTTAGATTATAAAATTATTTTTTATATTTTACGTGAATTCTTAGGATTAAAAACTTTGAGCGAGCTGAATGAATTGAAAATATGTTATATTAGTTTTGAAAAAAAATTTAAATTTTAGTTGGTATAAACTATGATCTTAATCTATTATTAAGAACAGAAATATTTTTCTTCAAATATTTAATGCAGTTGCATACTCAAAACACAAACTTAAACCTCTAATTAAGAAGGAATAATCTTATGTTAGTTAATTCACGCATTTGATGATAAATGATATTGAGATTATATTTATATTTTGATGGAATATTATTTCTCAGTTTTCCCTTTTTCTTATTTTCTTTTTATCCTTGTTTCATTTAATTTTCTTATTTTTCTCATTTTGATTCCTAAAGTTTAAGGATTGGTGCAAACCCTTGTGTATGAAAGAGTGTATCAATCATTAATCAGCAATATATGAGAAGAAACTATCTCCCCATCTCAAACTTATATCAGACCTCTCTGGTTAGTCCACCCTCTCCTCTCTTTAGGGTTTTAGCCGCTGCAAGTATTGGGTGGTAACCATATAGTGATAGAAACACCACCACGTCCAGTGATAAAATTAAAAAATAATTATGTTTCGTCCTTTAAATTAGAGAATCTGTTTTATTTTATCTCCATATAAAAATTTATACTTTTTAGCTAGTCTCTCAAATTTGAATGTTGTTTTAGTCCTTCTATCAAAATTTGAGAGACCAAAAAATTCAAATTTTTATTTGAGTGATGAATCACACGTCCCTTTCATTCTGTTGAGTCCATTCAACCATAATAACTGACACCACAATTCTATATATTGGGGACTCTTGGCTAAATTGGCTGTGTTGCTGATTTGCTAAAGATTCTGTCTCCTCCCATTCAGTAGGAGGTCCATTCAAGATTCCCGACCGTGCTTATGTTGCATCACACCCTTTGTCATTATTCACTAAACATGTTTAAGAAACATTATTATTGTTACACTACAAATAAACTAAATTATTTTTCAGATATTTAAACAGAAATTGTTTAAAATTTGTTTGAGTAAATTTCATTTAATTGTTCGGTTAAATATACAAGTTCAAACTTAAATTTAAATTCGAATATTCTTTGCTTAGATGCACTATATTGAACATTCATATTAATTCACATTAAATTAGGTAGAAATATAAACTATAATATTTAAATATGTTAAATATAAAATATTTTACACTGCATAGTCTTTAAATTCTTTTTTAATTCCTATCTTGAACTTGATTAAATTAAATTTTGATGAATTATATGTTAATTAATTCGGTGACCATATAACCTTCTTTAGAAATATATATATATGATATTACAAAAAAAGTCATTTATTTTCTTATTATAAAAATTATTTTATTTTTTCATAAATAAGTATTATTCAATTACTACTAAATTAATTTTTTTTAAAATCAAATAAAATTGTGATGAATAAAAAAAAATTAAAATCAGTTAAATGAGACCAGTTTAAGTTTCATCTTTTTAAACAAACTGAGAACAATTTAAAAGGAATTTTATTTTAATAAATAAGTCAAACATTGAGTAACAAGAAGAAGAAGAAAGAAAGAAAACATAAATTGGAACCCCTTGTCATTTTTTCCCCAGAATTTTTTTTTCCTGCTCAAATAGTTGGAGGTTTAATTTATGGTAGATTAGGATATGAAATAATTTTAAAAGTTTAGAAGCTGGAGATTTAGTGAAAGTTTGATAAAAATTGAGGATTTAGTGAGACGTGATTAGGTTTGAAGAGGAGACAAGATTAGGATTTTTATTTATATTTTAGCTGAAATTTGGTATTTTAGTTAGTGAATTTTTAAAAAAGGTTTAAAATGATTTAATCAATGTAACTTGCCAAAATTTGAATACAAAATAAGAATTTTGAGACTTTTAAATAGAATAAAATGATTAATTTACAATAGACTTTTTTTTAGGGAGAGGGGATGGTGGTACCCCGGTAAAAGGCAACAAAAATCTTCGAGCTAAAAAAGTAATTATAACCTATTTATATTTGTCTCACTTTAAAGAGACAAGTGGATGTTCAATTAAAAAAATAAGAGATTAAGTTAACTCAAAAAAATATTAAGAGAACAAAATCATACATTAATTAAGTATAATAGAAGGACTAAAAGTGTAATTAAAAAAATAACAAAATTAACCATTTAACTTTAAAATCATACTAATTGACATTTTGATCTTTCATGGTGAAAATAATAATTAAATGAATAGTGTCAAAATAAGCAATAAAGTTTTATTTTCAAATCATACAATGTTAATTAACTTCAGCATACAAATTGATGAAAGAGAAAACAAATTTGAATTAGTGTAAGATTTTATAAGCATGATGCACATCATTCCTATTTTTCTATCCAACTTGCGTGCGTATAGATAATTTAGTTTGACACATTAATTTAATCATTCAAAGCTAGGACCAACTACAACAGTTGTTTTCACAAATCACGTCAAACTAATTAGACCACTAACTATAAACTAGCTAATTATGTTTTAGTGATTTATTATGGGCCGCTAACAGCTAATAACTAAACTACAAAAATTATCATCAAACACTTAGATCAAGTGACATAAAGTTATTTTAAGTTCACTAATGTTTTTGAATTGAAGCTTTAGATATCTAATTATTAAATACTTAGAATAAAGATTTTATTATTCATAATAATTTTATTTGACTGGACATAATTATCTCTAGTAAAAAATTATATTTGAACTCATAAGTGATTGAAATGTGTACGCATGGTTTACAATTCTTTTATAACAAATGTTCATCGAGTACATGGAAAAGGAAAAAAGTAAAGAAAAGTAAAAATGGCGGTTATAAGGAAAACCGATTTTAATGATATGATTTGGTAAAATATTCCAATATCTTAATGTTCTATGTTGTCTCATATATATGCACTTTCACAAATTCTAATAGTCAAAGTATATCCATTATCCAAACCTCTTCCCCAAGAAAAGAAAAAATAAATCCAATATAGTCAAACTAGACGGCAAGCATCCTTTGCCTCGTCGAAAAATGCATGGCCAGCAGAAAATAAAATGCATGCCGAGAGAACATGATGTAATCATATTGGTTAAGAAAGTGAAATATTGTTGGCAATGTCAAAGGGTGAAGTCTTCTTTGTCTATCCATATCTATTTTTATTGAATTTCAAAGGTCCATTGAGATACCCAGAAAGCCATGATTAATGATTCGATTAAAATCAAAACAAACTAAGGTTTTCACTCGCCGTCAAATAAGGAAAAAAAAAAGGACAACAGGATCAACCTAATGGTTTAATCCATCAATTGGGGCTGTCGTTATAATTTGACTTTTTTTAAGTAAGGAAATATATAAATTAAGAAAATAAAATTATATTTCTTGTTAATTTTTTTAAAAATGTTTTGTAAATTTATTTTTCTTTAAATTAATATATAGTTGTTATTTCTGTTTGAGAAAATTTTGAAGTTATGAAAATTGAGTTCGTTTTTTATGAGGACATTTCAACGAGGAAGCATGCATCTGAGTGTCAATGACCATGAAATTAGTTTCAATTTTGTCTTACACAGTTATTATTTCAATTAACACGTGGAAGAATGACTTACATTTCATTAACCTTAAAAAAAATTTAAATGACTCAAAAGCTTTGGACTTGATAATAAGTTATACTCCATTTATTATATTATTTTAACTCATAAATAAAAATAGTGATGCGCTCAAGGTAGGACAATTGTGACTCCTAAATCACATAGACCAATCTACTAATATCGTGTATTTAAATTAATTAATTCTATTTATTTAATAAGGATTTTATATTTAAGATTGTTAGTAAAGTATGTCTAAACAAATTTTTATACTAATAAATAATAATTACCAACGCTTACTTATAATTATTTAATTCTATTAATTAAGAATCGACCATAAAATAATAATTACCGAGGCTTACTTATAATTACTTACAGTTAGTTAATTCTATTTATATTGGTTGAGATCAACCAGTATAAATCTTTCTGCTTTTATTGTTTTCATTAGTCTTTAACTGACTTTGAATTATGAAGTTGTTTTTTGAAAAGTTCCTTTTATAACAACATGGTTCTAAACTATCGTATGCTATTTTTGCTTAAACCTTATTTCAATTTGTTTTTAGACAATAATTTGCTTAAAACACAATTCAAGTCCTCTTTTGTGTTTTTTTTTTGTATAATTTGGTATCAGAACTCAACTTCTAAGGCGTTGAACATCTGATAATGTTTAGAGGAAAAGATTTTGATGACAAATCAAGATTCACATGATTAGTTTATCTCAAAAGGGGTTTCCCTTTCTAGATCACCAACCTTTCTAGGTGAAGATTATTCTTATTGGAGAGATTGTATGAAGATGTGCATCAAGTCTACATAGTATCAACCCTGGCATATCATCATGCATGGAGATATTCCTACCACAAAGCCAAAAGCATAATGCACTCAACAAGACTTCAACATTCTTTAGCTCAACAACAAAACTAGATATACCTTTACTTGTGCTTTGACTAGAGTTGAATATAACAAGTTTTGTAGCTTAAAGACTACCAAAGAAATACAGGATGATCTTTGCATCATCTATGAGGGGATTGAAGATGTTAGACTCAAAAAAGTTGCAACCTTGTCCAAATGCTATGAGAACTTCACCATGAACGCTCACAAAAACGTGAAGATCCTAAATAGCTTCCCAAGGTGTGGGAACCTAAAACCACTACTGTCCAAGGAACACACAACACAAAGACTTTGACCTTGGATGAACTACTAGGAGCTCCATGAGTTCATGAAATATGTATTCAAGAGCAAAATCATATTCCAAAAATGGAATTTGTAGCTCTTAAGACTAAAGAGACGGGCTCTAAAAGAAAAGAAAAGGATGTTTCTTCAAAGGCGTTAAAGGTATAAAAAAAACTATTGAATCGAGAAGTTCGAACAAGCTCTAGAAGATCAACAAACAATGAAGTGGCTCTCATGTCTAGGAAATTCAAGCAAATGTTTAAAAAGAAGGGAAAGTTCAAAGAATCCTCCTAAAAGAAAGACAACAAATTCAAAAAAAAGAAGAAAAAAAAGACAAAAGTAGTGGCATCATGTATTTTGAGTATAAAGAGCATGGACACATGAAAGCTTAGTGTCCCAAGCTAAGAAGGAAATGGCACTCAAGAGGAAAGAAAAACAAAATTTTGATTGCAACTTGGGATGATACAAAAAGTGATGAAAGCAACAGTTCAGATGAAAAAAACAAACCAACATTTGTCTGATGATTGATGTAGATGACAAAGTTGAGGTTAAAACATGTATTGAATCTGATAGTTAATTTGGTTCCTCATCAAACGATAAAGAAGAGATGCCTTTTGATGTTTTTCTTCAAAACTTTCATATGCTTTCTTTATAGTTTAAAAAATACAAAAAAGTTGTTTGTGAAAATTCATTGTCAAGGAAATAAAATAAAGAATTAGAAAAGAGAAAATTCATACTCTAGAAGAAAGTCTAAGAGAAGCCAAAAAATAAGACGAATGAATCGTTCGTAGTTGAAAAACTATGAGACGAAATTGTGTGACATTCCAATTTTCTAGATTGGGAAATACAGTGTAGAAATAGCTTCTGTTTGTTATAGTATGTACTGTAGTAGCATTATACATAGTGAGATAATTCATATAAGAGATAGAATCATTACTAGACAGGCAAGTGACCTAAATTTTAAGTACTGAAGCTAGGAAAAAGTGGTTTAGAAGTAGAAAACCCTTGACCAAACCTATTTCTTTTCTCTTCAATAAAATATTTTTTATTACCCTCTCTCCAAGGCGAAATAGGCGCAAGGGAAGAGTAATAGACCGGACCAACCCACAAAAACGCCTATATCCTCTTTTTCTTCTTATACCACCTTCATCTATCAATGTCTTTTTCTTTTTCCTATAACATTTTCTTTTTTTATGCCCCCTTCTTCTTTTACTTAATATGTCTTATTAATTTGTTTGATCATGCTAGCAATTATATATTTTAGATTGAATTGAACATAAAAATTAACATATTGACCCATGGTAAAGGGCTTACCGGAAGCATAAAGAATCTCCAAGTGAAGAATTGTCCCCTTCCTTGAATTTCTATGGGATTATGTTTGTTGAAAAAAACAAAATGTAAAATTTATCATCAATAGTAGGTCATGCTTTAATGATTTAATAGTAGGTCATGCTTTAATGATTTAAGTATTATCCCATTTTAGTATGCTTGTTTTTTGTAAGTTTACCTTTGCATTGTGATTCGTGTCTGTGATGATCATGTATCTAATGTACGTGGAGAGTAGATGGCTAGGAGGTGGCCCCGTGTGTCTTTAGAGACTTTGTGGATATGCATACCGAGATGTGAAGATGCATCTGTATTTGTTCTTTCCATCTTAGCATCTTGTATAGTGTTTACTGGTTTAGAGTCTAAGGAGTTTACCTTTATAGAATTATATATGCTTATGTTCATGTTTTGAGTAGTTATGAGTTACTGATCTGTTGTTAAGTGTATGCTATAATGGACTGCCACAAGACACATAGTCATTCGGTTGTATAGTTATATCATATGATGTTTTACATTTGTATCATGTGTCTTAACTTTGGTCTTTGAAACGCAAAAAATTTACCCATATCTTCACAATCAAATTAATTGAATAAGCTATATTATTTTATCAAAAATGTATGCCTTAGAATTTATCACTACTAGAAAAAGGGCTTTTTACGATGGTTAATAAGTGCTTTTAACGACGATTTTAAACTGTTGTTGTATATAACGTCGTTAAAACCAAATTGCTTTTTAAGACGATTATTATAAAAACCGTCTTTGAAAATAAGAATCATTCAAAGACGGTTATTAACTAATAACCGTCTTTGAATGCTATGTCTGTGTTGACATTCAAAGACGGTTATTAGCTAATAACCGCCTTTGAATGCTATGTCTGCTTTGACATTCAAAGGCGGTTATTAGCTAATAACCGTCTTTAAATGTCAAAGAAGAAACAACATTCAAAATAATTAGGCAGAGTGTCTTACCCTGCAATTGGGGTTCATTCCTGAAGAAAGGTATCGCTATTGCAATTGGGAGAAGAAGAAAAACTTAAATTGAGTCCATCTGGAAACAGTGAATCAAAATTGGAATCGTTGAGCTCCTTTTTAACCTCCAACATGACTCTTCTTCTAAATCAAATCCTACAAAGCATACATATGAGCAGAGATAATAATAATATATCGACAAACACCGTGATATTGGAAATAACTTGATTTGGCTATTTGCATATATGTTATGGAAAGGAAAACAAAAAATGTAATGTGAATAACAAAGAGGCAGCCCCAAGCTTTGATTCAATTCATTCAAAACACAATCCAATAATCGGAATTAATAAATTTCACCAACATTCTGTTATAAACTCAAGTCAATCAGGGAGGCAGCCCCAAGCGCAGTCCATCAGTATTCGCACAATAGAAAAATTAAGCAAAACAGTCAATCCCCTTAACCCAGACTTCCTTTCCCTATGTGCAAGCTTACTTTCCCCATTTTACCCCTTTTTTCATCATTGAAAGTTCACTAAATTTTGCCAAAAATTAACTCTTAAATGGAATGAGGATGAGTTAATCTTAGAACTTACAATAGATGCCCCAAATCATCCAAACCCTGAATCAATTCTTGATGTCTCGGTATACAAATATGATTTGTCATCCCCAGTAAAGCATTCCAATGCCCCTTCCTTTCTGATGCCTGAATCCACAACCTTGCTCACCACCATTCCAATTTTCATTAAAACACTCTACAACAGTTCCTCTTCAGTTATGTTCCTATTGACTACGGAAATGCCACAACTTAGAGGAGTGAATCTTCGCTTATACCGCCATTGGTTTCCGGAATGAGTTCGAAACGATAGCCGAGGCCGTCGGAGCTGCCGCGTTCACGCCACACCTCGAGCCTCCCCCAAGGCTTCCACGTGCCATCGTTAAGACGAAGAATGAGCCACGAGCCGGGGTTGGAGCAGCTCACCCGGTCCGAATCGAACGAAGCGACGAAAGACGTGACCATGGAAGCTGCGGCCACCGACGAATCGGAAAGATCGTGAACCGTTATGGACCATCCTTTGCGCTCCTTCCCCGGCCTCTCGCGCTCGCTCCTGAACGAACTCAAGCAGCTTCTAGAACCTCCTGGTTCCGATTGTAACAATTTGAACGAATGAGTATGAGAGCGTGAGAGTGAGAGGGTCAGCTAAGAAACTAGGGTTCTATGTGAAAAGGAGAAGGTGGGAGGACACTACGCGTTTTGCTTTTTTTTCTTCCTGGATTACGACGGTTTTTTATTAAAACCCGCCGTGAATTTAATTACATATAACATTCTAAGGCGGTTTTCAATAACCGTCTTAGAATGTGTGTCGTAAAATGCTCTATTCCTTATAATAATTACAAAAATACCACCGTACTACTTTCTAAGCCAGTTCACATACAACCGATGTAGATAGGGTGTCGTAAAAAGCTATTTTTGTAGTAGTGTATATAGAAATTCGGCATTATCTAATAATTAAAACTTGTTTCATAATTTAATGTTAGAAAATACTGAATTTATTTTTTATTTTTAATTTAAAATCATACTTTAATTAGGGTTAGTTTGGCCCAATGGTCCAACATAAGGTTGAATTAGGCCTAAAAAATTAAACTACAATCTAAAAAGAATGCGTCTAACTCTGTTTAATACTATAATCTGATGGATTGGACTGATCGTTTTGATAACTCTAATATTAAATCTTTTAGACTTATAATTAAGCTTAGTGGTATTGTATACGTACCAACATATTACTTGTATTCATTTATGTGAGCACAAGTTTTTTAGATGAGGTTCAAAACATATTATTATTTAATTTGATTGAATTTTCCTTCTCTTTATTTTTTTTAATATTTAGGTTATTTGAATAATTTAGGTATCAATATCTCTCCATTTATTATCTGCATATTTAAATTCTCTTCAGACAGTAATCTTTTTTTTTGTTATTCTTCTTTTCTTTTCCCACTAATAAAAAATCTCTCAAGACCCCTTCGATAACTTTGTAATTGTTCTTTAGGAAATTATTAAAAGCTTTTATATTCTATAATAATTTTAGTAATGATGTTATGCAAGTTTTATTACTTAAACTCTTTATAGTAATATTTTGGTTGACAACAACTTTTAATGACCTACCAAGTTGTTTCATTAATATTACTAATTTTGACGTTAGTATTATGAATAGTTAAGGAGGTGTTTGATTTGGTTGTTTTTTGTTTTTATTTTCACTGGAAATAAAAAATGGTGATGAAAATGTGTTTGGTTGGATTTCTGTTTTTATTTTCATTGAAAACATTTTCTCAAACGAACCAAAAGTTGGAAACAATAAAATTTTATTTTCAGTGTTTTCAGTTGAAATCAAGAACCTCATTTTAGGTAAAATGAAAATACGGTGACAATGAATGTAATTTTAAGCAAATCTAAAAATATATCTTCTTTTTAAAACACATTTTCAGTATTTTTATTTCTTGAAAGTAGAAAATAAGAAGTGAAACTAAATATATTTTCAAAATTTTAATCTTTCAAAAATTAAAATAATTTTCAAAAAATAAAAACAAAAAATAAAAATACAAACCAAACATACCCTAAAATAACATCAATCTTGTGTTATTTATAAATAGTATTTAACAACAATATAATATAATATAATGCTACCAGGAAATTCCTCTTGCATCATGAATCGTCATCAAATTTCCTTTTATAACTAGAGACTTCCCATAATGACAACCTCACGTTAACGCGTCGTGTAACATATTTTCTTGTTGTCGGCACTTAACCACGCGTCACACGAATCATAACGCGTAAACATTTTTTTCTTCTTCTACATGTATGGAATTGATAAAATTCTATTTATATGTAAACCCAACACTAACCGAAACTACGAAAGCTAAAAGTCTTGGGATGAATTAAAGGATCACCTAACATGGCCGACGAAACATGTCTCACACACATCAAATAAAAACAAACTTTTTGTGTTGGGTTCAATTCTTATTATTCAACCATCATATGATAGGTAACCATCTAGGGTTGTCGATGAACACAAAGCCATATGCATATGAGTTGTGGCACACTGGCTAGCACTGAAAGACCCACCACCACTACAAGATTGCTCTCCACGCAAACCCGACCAATTGTTAAAACCTACAAGTCATGACCAATCCTTGACCAAAATAAAGAGCCTTGACCAAATTATCCATTCTAGTTGTTCCATCAAATTAATCAAATTTAGATAAGGTTCTTTACCAAGAGATATAGGCATGTACTAGTTTCATAGTAATTAATGCATCTCTTCCATCAAATCATGGTTCAAATTTTTGTGCTAATTTGGGTTGGCAAAATTGATTAAAGATCCAAAATGGATTTCTATTTTTCTCATGACTGTCCATTAATTCTAATCCTTCTTACACAAATTTTCTCGCTTGGTGAACAATCTTCTTCAATAAGAATCCTTGGCGTCTAGAGACTAATGGAGTACCTACAACTAAACAATTCAGACTTGTACAAAAATCCTTGAGGTGAATCTATACTGGAAGTTCCAGCATGTCATTCGTGCCCTGATGTTTTGAAAAGAATTGCTTTTAAAAGAACATATTTGTAGAAAAACAATAAAAAAAATGATTGATGCACTAATTTAATCATATTATACTAAGAAAATAAATGTGTATCTATAAATTGACTAATAATTTATATAATTTAGCTCTGGTGTTGCTTTAAGAATATACTGGTTTGATTGCATGTGAATAGTAAGGACTTTTAACGTTTGTAATAATGATTTTTTGTTAATAAACAAATATCTTATACATGTTTTAAGAAAACCTTACAGCTTAAATATTTAAAAGAGAACCTTTGATTAAAAGAATTAAGTGATTTATATCAATATAAACGAATTTATATATAATCCTATAAATGGATAACAAAAGGCCAGCTTTTAAGTTTTAATAATTATTCGGTTTAGTTTTATAGTAGTGTTATTTGTTTTAGAAAACATTTTGATGATTATAAAAATTGTATACATATAGCCATTATATTTTTTTTTACATGTTAATTAGGTGAATTTTTAAACATAAAAAACTAAACCTTTACGAATTTTGGGAGAAAGGTAAATTTGTATTTCTGCCAACAAACTGTTCTGACACTAAAAAAGGAAAGAAAGAAAAGGAAGGGTTATTCCCTCTATTTTTTTTTATCGGCCAAGAAAAATATATTGAAGAAACGGTATTTAATTTACAAATCAAAATAAACCAAACGAATTTCCTACGAGTTGCTTATGAAAAAATCCTTTGACCCTTAAAAAGGTGCTTCATATAAGTTTTAGTATTTGAATGATTTTATAATTACAAGAGTTAGGTGATATATTCTTTTCCTATTAAATACAATAGGGTTTCTAGCATATCAAATGAACATGCAAGTATAAAAAACGGTAACTCCCATACAAATTAAATAGTTAGGTCTTCATTCTAGAAATTTACAAAAGTTTACTGCGCGTCATACAAAACCATGCAATTCCATACTTTGTTTAAAACCGTAGTGTTGGGCACAAATTCAGAAAAGAGAATCTGAAGCAATGGTTCTCCTCAGCTTGTAAGACTTATTTAGCATCTCTTTTGTTGTAGTCCTCTAGTAAAATACTTTCCATGTAAATAAAGAGATTCTTTTACCAATTAAATTGGTCTTCTTAAACTTATGAAAAAACTATAAAAATATAAAATTTAAATTTAAATATGCAAAAGGTCAAGAAAAATACAAATGAGAGAATTAAAAGAATTAATAAAATAAAATAAAATAAAATAAAAGAATAAAAGAATGATAAAAAAAAGCAAAAATAAAAATCGTAAAAATGTCATATAGCATTTATAGTAAAAAAAACTTTTACAACAAGAACTTTTAAAATAATACTAATAATTTCTCCACTTCAAGCAAAATTCATTAAATTAAAGATTAGTTAGTAGGCTCAAGTAGTATGACCGACCAATGATAATCCCTTCACCTCAATGACTTGCCATCACGAAGTCATTATTGAGAAGAATCATGCATTGTTCTGAGAGTCATAGACAAAGACTGCATATTGCAACTACTTAAGTCACATTCAACGATGTTTGAGAAAGTGTCTATTTTACTTAACAAAGATAAAGACATTGTATTCAGAAATATATGGATTGAACTAGAAAGTGTTTTTTCATAAATAAATAAAAAACTGAATATTTTAATTTATTCTAATTTTTAGAAAAATTAAATACTTCTAAATTAATTATATATATTAATTCTTATATTTAAATATTTTTAATGATCTTATTTTAATTTATATATTTTTTAGACTTTATTTAAATTAATAATGCATATATATTTCATTTCTTTTGTAATTTTAATTACTTAATCGATCTGTACTTTTATCTTTTTCTTGAATTTAAATATTCATATGATAGTCAAAATATTCGCAACGTGACACTTGTAAATTCATTAGTATATTTTTACGTGGCCAAATTTTATCGGGCTATAGGGCTATAAATAGTAAAATTTGTGTGAAAATACTTGCAATCGAAGTCACATTACATGATAATATAAAAAATAAAAGTAGTAACATACACACACACAAAATCACATTATATGATGCTTGAGGAAACACGTACTTATTGTACGCTAGACTAATATTAAAATATAGTAGTTGTTTTTCTTAAAAGATTTCATATATTATATTAAATATTTTATTAGTTCAAATTGAATTAAGTTAAATTACTATAGACCACAGAAAAAAGAAAGATATACCATATTTTAAGACAATTAAGACACAAATTCAAAACGATTTTAAATTAAAATAGGTTCCTACCAACTCATTTACACACGCCTTCGTAAAGTATCTTAATCCTAATAATATTGTTAAAACTTAAAACAAAACTTGACAGATGTAACGGCAGCAAAAAAAAATGGGTACATGATGTGGCGGCAGCAAATTGATTTGACTTGTGCAATATTAATTTTATGCAGACCAATTTTTTAACGTCATAAACTTACAAAATTTAGTGTTTACATAAATTAATTATAAAAGCATATATTTAATAATTAATTATATTGTTATGATTTATAATTAACTATATAAAATAAATTCTCTTTAAATGTGTCAAGTGAAAAATAAATTTAGAATGATTTATTTCATTTTAGAATATTTAAGAGAACCTTTTTTATAACAAAGTTTCATCAGAACAAAATGTTAACTTTTAATTATAAATTTTAAGTTTTTGTTGTTTGTGAAAATCATAAATAACTTAGTATTAAATAATACTTAAGTATTCTTAAATTTAATGAGAGTTTAAGGATTGTATTAAAAGTGGTCTAGAAAATACTATTGTAGTCATAGTAGGACAAAATAATTGTTATAATCAAGTTTTAATTAGTAAAATCATTTATTAGTTTGTAAAAGAGAACTAGATACAACTTTGTTTGAGTAAATCAGTATAAACACTTAATGTTTCTACTTCCATCCAAAGTTATTTGATTAGTATTCTCTTATGTTGATTTTAATGCACTTTGTCACACAAGTCTACGTTTGAAAACCTTTGTGAAAATTAAACTCTATTTTACTAGCATTGGACGACAGTCCACACTTGTTTTTAAGCAAATTGGTTTTTGAACTCATTGGACAATACATTCAGCATCTAGTGTTTAAACATATATGTTTGTGAAAATCATATTCTTTGTAAAAAGCTTTCAATTTTATCTAACACTTTATTTAACCCATCATTCTAGTGTGATATTTGTTATTTCATTCATAAGAATAATATCATCGTTCTGCAGGGCCTTATTCAAACATTTCATCTTTGTCCTTTCGACCTTTATTTACTTTTTGATCTTTTCAAACTTGTTAAAATCCCAATATGATAAATTTATCACAGCCCTTGTGATATTAGCCACCATATCTCCCCTTTGATCCAAGAGTTGTTGATAACTGATTCACATTCTTCATCTTGAGACCAAAACTTCTCGAACTAATACACCTCCATTGTTTTTCTTCTTCTACGACTTTGACCCTTCCCACAAAACAACAGAATGGGATTATGGTCAGACTTGTGGCAAGGGAGGCAGGTCATTAGAGAGTCGTCAAAGAGGCGCAACAATTTTGCATTGCTAAAAGCTTCGTCAAGCCTTTCTTGAATATGGTTAGGATATATTCTCTTTTTCGTCCAAGTATACCGAGATCCTGCAAAATTAATTTCAAATAGCTCGTAGTCATAGATAGTATCAGAAAAAGCATACATAGAGCTCAAGTCTGGAGGGGAGCCCCTGACTTATCTTGGGGTTCCATGATCCGGTTGAAATCACCAATAGCTAATCGTGATGTTAAGTCTATGAGTTTCAATTGTTGAAGCATAACCCTCGTAAGGTGCTTAAGATGACTTTGGGGATATCCAAATATGGCTGACATAAAGAAAGATGCCCCATTTTGTTTCACCACAATGCTTATATGGATATGTTGCATATTTCATGAGATGAAATCAATGTCAATCCCATCATTCTAGAAAATAGTTAATCCTTTTGCCTTATTTTTTCTCCTACCTTGGCAATTCACCCCTAAATTTTTTTTAAAACCAACTGTGTTTCGAAAGCACTGAAGTTCTACCTAAGTTTTCCTTGTCTCCATAAGGAACAAAAGGTCAAAACCTTTTTTAACCAAGAGTTTCCTCAAGGCTTTAACTATGGTGGGTTCCCAAGCCCCCATTAGATACAACTAATGAGCCTCATTGTGCCCCTCAATGTGCTAGCTAGAGTTCTATTGTTGCTTCTAAATTCATATTATTCTGTTTCCATGTCCACCACCTCCTCTTGCCAATGACTATCCCAACTTTCTCACTATTGACCCCTTTTTTCTAGTCATCCTTTTCCACAATTTGACATTTAGGCTTCCCTGGTGATCTCTTTATGTAGATTTGTTTGGGTTCTTTTGTTGTTCCCCCTCATAAGTACTACCACCATTCTCTACCTCTTTCTTTTCCTCTTCAGTAGCCTTCATAATTTCCTTCACATTAATAATATTGTTACTGTCTTTAGGGGGTATCCCCTTCTCTTAAGTGGGTTCTTGTCAAGAGCTTTCCTTTCCCCTTTCAACTTCTTTTATATTCCTCTTGTCCTCTTTCTGAGTAATTTGGACCTCCATGAGAGCCTTCATCATCTGTTCCATTGATTATGTGTCTATGGAGAGATTGGCATTTTCCCCTTAGGCGTCTCTGTGCTAGCTTCATTCTTCCTCAGGCAGCTCAAATGCACCTTCTTCCTTATGCTTGACACCACATTTTGTTTTTGTGCCAAAGCCCCTAACCATGGGCAAAAAGTTATATTCCCCCATTCACCCTCATGTGTCTCCCTTTCCAAATCATCACATTCTTTCAGCATATGATCCACTTTGCCACAACAATAGCAAAAGTTGGCAAGTCTTTCATAATGAAAGAAAATCTTTGATGTTTAGTTTGGCCTCACTTTCAGAGTCATGGCTCTTTTTAGAGGTTTCCTCACATCAACATAGGCCCTTACTCTCATTGCCCTTCTAGACTTGCTTTCGTCCCCTGCATATTAAGTCATGAAAGAACCAATATTGTTCCCAACAATCCTTCTCTGAGTATAGTCCTAAGGGAAGATTAATCACCTGAACCCAAAACTGGTACATGGTAAGATTTGTTGATTTTGGGTTCATATCTCCATGAAGCTTCAATGTGACCACCAATTGCTTGTTGAAATTCCATGGTCTCATATTTAGCACTTGCTCAGTGTCTTTGTCGTAAAGAAACCTAAAGGTGAAATGGTTTGTTGCTACCTCCCTAATTTCAACTCCCATCTTGGCCTTCCAAACCTAGGGAAAGGTTGATTTGAAACCCCTATTATTCGTTGTGTCTCCTTTCAAAACCCATCCTTAGAGAAAACTCTAGATGACATCATCCTCCTCTAGCTGCACTTCAACTTATTCCTCTCGTTCGAAAGTAATATGCTTCCAATAAAAGCAAGGATAATTAACGAAAGCAAGGTTAATTAAGGAAAATAGGACTAATTAAGGAAAGGAGACTAATTAAGGAAAGCAAGACTAATTAAGGAAAACAGGCTAATTAAGGAAAACATGATTAATTAAGAAAAATAGACTAATCCAAAAGCCCGCTAATCTCCACCTAAAAAAGAAGAAGATAAAAGAATAAAAAGAGACATAGAAATTCCAAGAGAATACAATTCCTTATAGAAGACAAAGGCTAGAAGAAGGAGAAGCAAGCATTGGGAGTCATTCCTTCCCTCTATTTTCTTTCTTATCTTTTATCCCTTTACTAAATATTTCCATTTTGCAATTGTAAAACCTTCATGACAATGAGAGACTAAACTCCCTTTGTTGGTCAATTATTCTTGATGTAATTTTTCTTCCTATCTATTTATGAATATTAGATTTGCATTATCTTAATATCATTGTTTGTGACTTGATCACCCACTTGCATGATAAGTTTTAGGGGTAGCATTGGAAAACGCTATTTTCTAATAGAACTGGAAAAATATATCTAAATAAAGTCATCACTAAGGAAAAGTTGATTTTTGTTTAGCTTGTTATACATTTTCATTCTTAATGCAATTTATTATTTTAGCTCTACAAAGGGATTTTGGAGAGAAAATAGATAAATTAAGCTCTTTCATGCAGGGACCAAAGTTAGAGTATACTAGTAAATGTAGGTGTAAATTGAAATAATTATAAATAAAGAAAAATCATTAACATTACATCAAATAGTAGCTCTGGTAGGCTAAGTTACCAATATTTTCATCTTCTGAATTTCCTTCTACAATAATATTGGATTTTGTCATCTTTTATGTCTTTAATTAATTAATTTAAATTCTTATTTAATTTCTTCTTTTATTTGATTTAATTTTCTGCCAATTTAAATTATTATTTTTTTATAACATTTTAAAGTCAATTTTTTAAAACTTTTTTATTAATAAAATATCCATCTACTTAAATACAAAGTTCATGTGGATTCGACATTCAAACTTTCGTTTTAACTTTACTACATAAGACGTATTGATGCACTTGTCAATTCATCAATAAGAAGACAAGGAGAAAACTCTTGCGGTAAGAAAACAACACCCTTACATTGTTGCCACCTAAACCCTAATATGATAGAGCATCCAACTAAACCCTAGCTAGGAGAGAAAATCAAAGGGACCATTAAAGCTTTGAAATTGAACTGTCTTAACTCAACATTTTATATAAAGACCAAGATATACTAATTCTTGAAAA
Source organism: Glycine soja (assembly GCF_004193775.1). NCBI lineage: Eukaryota > Viridiplantae > Streptophyta > Magnoliopsida > Fabales > Fabaceae > Glycine > Glycine soja. The sequence goes on from NC_041016.1 coordinate 50,422,055, forward strand.
TAATAGTCATATATAGACCTACGTGGCACTCGCAAAATCATGAAGTTTGACTCGAATAATGTAATCTGAACTTTATATATGTGAATACAATTTATCTATGTTGTACAGTCTTAGATTTTCCTACAGCATTAGTTATTGATTAAGGTCACTCGCACGAAAATGGGACACTAAAAAAATCTATTAAAGGCATCATAGAGTAGATTAAAAAATAACATTTTATGCGTATAACTTTCTTTCCCAAGCCATTAGGTTAGGGAAGTGATGGAGCAAAGCATATTCCTCATATCTTTTAGAAGCATCATAATGGTACGTGGATGCTAATAGTCATAGGAGTGTGCACCAATCTCTTTCGTATCTTTGAATATTCTTCTATACCATAGAATCGTCCCTTTTGCTAAGTTTTCTCAAATTAACCTTTTAACTTGGGGAATCACAAAGGGTAAACTTTCATTGGTTGTTTAATAAATTACTCCATCTCTACTTTCAAAACAAAACATTAAAAAGGACTCCTGATCCTGCTCCAATTCCTGTCACGCGCAGAAATTATTCCCGTGTCCCTGGTGGCCGGTGAGAAATTTGAACATCCACATTTACATAATTAAATTAATAAAAAAAATCAAATGTAATGAAATAAAAAGATACAGTAAAGGAGAAATAATCTAATATTAGTATGTAAACGACAACCTTGTCCAACAATATAAAATTTTAAAACTACACAACTTTATTTTATTCAACAACCTAGCAACAACAAATAATTTTAAAATTAATTACTTTAAAAATGAATAGTTAACAAAATATGCAAAGTATTATATATATATATATATATATATATATATATATATAAAAGTTCATTTCTCTGTATACACATATATCTATATACATAAAACAAACCTATGAAAATTATATAATTTAAAAATAATTAATACTTCAATTTTAATTATTCAATTTATTTAGACACATAATATAAATAGTTATTGATTATAAAATCACATATCTATAAATATTTAATTTATAAAAAAATTAACTTACATCATCATTAAGATAATATTACATTATTCGCTCTATTCAACTTATATAATATAAAATAATTTTGAATGAAATAAACATTTAATAGATTCTTATTTTTTTTTTCTCCAGAGAGAGGATGAGAGTTAAAGTGAGAACAAACTTTTGATTGCTATGAGGAAGTTAAAAAAATCATACATAGATTCCTATTCTTTCTCTATATAATTTATTTCTTTCTGTATAGAGAGAGAAGGTTTAGAAATCAAGTGAGAATAAAATTTGAATTATGATAAGAAAGTTAAAAAATTTGAATTATCACATCATTATTTTAAAAAATCATACATAAAGCTTTAATAGTCACATCATTATTTTAAAAAATTATGTTCATTTATATTTTAATCTTAATTATTTAAATATGATTTGATAATTTATGTTTATTTATGATTTTCATTTCTCACATATATATATATATAAAAGACATATCATGTGTGAGAGGATGAAAGAGAAATTTTTTAACTATATAATCATATATAAATAGTTAGAATTAAATCACTAAGTATATGTAATATTTTAAATAATCATGTGATCATTAAATAACTTTTAATTTTAATAATTCACATATAAATATATGGTCTTGATTCATTCTTCTTATTTTTATTCTTAGCACTCCTCTCGGTTAATATATATATATATAAAGCATCTTGGAACCCTATCTATTAAATTAAAATAATGTTATCTTTCCTTGTCGATCCCACATGAACGAAAGATATTTTCTTATGCAAATTCGGTACACCTATAACTTGAGCACATTAAGTCAATAATGAGTGTTGACATGTTAGTATTTTTTATTAAATAAATATTCAATTTACTAATATGTTTCTGATGTGCCAATATATTATTTATTCAATATAAAATCTCAAGCACATCCCTCGAAATAGTTCGGTACTATTTGCTCAAGTTAGAGAACATATTAATGTACATGTTAAGAGAACATATATGAATTATGAATGCACATGTTAGGAGAGATCACTATTCTATATATATATGGTGAGTAATTTAACATTTTACGACAGATATTATAAATAAAGTAAAGATAATTTAAAGTAAGTAATTTTCTATCTAGTTAAAAGGCTAATACGACATTCTTTATAGTTCATGTTTTAATCTTGGTTATAATTTTAAATTAATGTTCACGTATTTATTTTACATTTTCATAAATTATTTTATTTTATCATTATAAATTATTTTATTATTAAATATCATAAATTTAATTGAAAAGAAAATGAGTATTCTATGTTTTTTATGTGACTTATATAAACCTCATAACAAATAAAACATATGTTAATGGATGTAATTATAGTAGGATTTTTCTACAATTTTGTAATTAACAAGGTTATCGATTATTCTATAAGAAATTTATACGTGATAAGACTATGTATTTTTTTTTAAGAAAAATATTATTTATGAATATTAAATGGGCGAGGTTCTATCAAACTTTATGAGTGTCTAACAGCCATATTAAAATTTTGTCTCTTCATAGGCATATAGATAGAAAATCCCATTAAACTATGTACATGCATATATTGAGAAAAAAAAAAAAAGGAACGTAAATTTTTTACACAATCTTGTTGCTTAAGTTCACATGAGAAGATTTAGTTCTATTCATAATAAAAAAAAAATGTAAGGTGCGTTTTAATTATTTTATTTTCAAATTTAAAGGAACAGCAGAATAGCACAAATATACTTGAATCGAAACGGAAGTAATACTTTTTGATAAATCCTTTTTAATATCTTATGATTAAATGAACTTTATATAGGCCCGATTAAATTAAATGATATTGATTTTATTTTAGAGAAATGGTAAGATCATCAATATATTCTCTAGTACATTCTTTTGAAGATATTCTTTTTTATTAGTTAAAATTGATTGAAAATGATAAAATTTATAAGTTTTACAACATATTTGATAAATTTTTCTTATGATTTTGTAATTTTTAATAAATTCTAACTAAAAATGGGAGGTGTGTTAGAAAGCATGCCACTAGCACTTGTATTTATTCCATAGATCTCATTTTATAATTTATATTTAGTAAATCCTATAAAAGTTATTTTAATACAAAATTGTATTGCTTAGATTATTGAAATTGAAATCCATCCAACCACGTTTATTTTTGAACCAACTACATACAATGACAATATTCACTTATGATGAAAATATGAAATAAAATTTTATTGTTATATATATATATATATATATATATATATATATATATATAATTATAATTTTATGAGTCAAGAAAATGTTTTCGGCATAACTTAGACTTGGCTATTTCAACTTACAACTTAGTCTCATCTACTCATCCTAACTTCATATCAATTTGGAATACAAATGTGATTGACATCGATTTGGTCACTCATCATGATCCCAAGCTACTTAATTGAGTACATTTTTGGCATAGGCATGGACCTCGAGTTCCATTGGCACCCACCATATATAGCTCAAACAACTCATCTACCATCAATTTGCAATATGGCTCTCCTAACAACAAACAAATAACAAATGTAAGAGAATCTCAAACACACCACCTCCCAAATGCTTATTATTTACCAACGCTCTCTCAGTCTTAGGTATGTTCTTCAGAGACACTTGCATGATTTTATTCTTAATTAACTTGGACGTTAGAGTCTTTATAAGTAATCACCATTGTTGTGCACCACCTTAATTTGGATAATAAATTATCTAACCTTCATCAACCTCGATCAATGGATCATGATCATGAGTACTAGAGAATAACAAAAAATAAGTGAATTAGTCCTAACAATTATTTGAACTAATCATCAAGTTCAAGACATACCTTAAGACTTTAAGAGTATTTATAAATTTACTTACAAATTATTTATCAATAAGCTATTCACATCAATAACAAATTCAAACTCTTATCCTTATAAAATATGAGTTTGATCCTTAGTAACTAGATTAACCTTTGTTGATAGTGAAAAACAAAAAAAAATTATATATATAGATATTTTTGTATTAAAATTGAATAAAACTAATTTATTAAGTATGATTAACATATATTTAAATTAATTTTAATTATAAATTCTAGAATAAATTGTATATTTTTGTGAGAGTAAATAATTTCAAATTAATGTTTATAAAACGAGTACAAAGTAATTCAATTCATCGAAAAAGAAAAAAAGTAACCCAATTGAATGAGCTCACTTTTCGGTGCACCGATTAGTTTATATAAAATGATGTAGTACTACCAGTCTAATGCACACTCACATGTGAGTCAGGAACCAGAACACAAGAAAATGCAGCAGCTGCATGTGGATTGTCTTTGTTCTTATGTGTTATGTGTTATTTAAAGAAAACAAAACAAAACAATATAGAGGCACGCATGGTCCAATAAAGACAAATGGTCTTGGGATTGACCAACTTTGTTTAGTTTTTTTAATTTTTTTTACTACATTTATGGCTTTTACCCTTTAACTTCCTTTCTTGGACCATTTGATTTCATAACTTCCATGGCTCCAAATTTCTAACCGAAACTATATTGCATGTGACATCAAAGGTATCTTAACAAACCAGCATGTGACATCAAATCAATCTTAGCAAACATAAATGGTTGAATTATTGTTAAGGAGATATATTTATTAGCTAGGAGTCAAATATTGCATTAAACTATGCATTTCATTTGATTCTAAGATTCATGTGTGTATATATATATATATATATATATATTTGAAAAAAAAATCCTTTAAAGTTTGAATTAAAAAGAAAATATAAGAAAAGAAAATTTGAATTTTTTGTTTCTACAAATTATTTTTTCTTTTTTTCAACCAAACAAAAAAAAAGGTGATATTCTTTTTATTTTCTTTCCTCTCATCCAAACATATTACAAGAGAACAAATTTTTATTACTTCTCTGACTAAACATGTCTTAAAGGATTAATTTTTAACTTACCAGATAGAAAAAGAGAATCTAGATCACGGGATTCTTGTAACTTTATTTTCATAAACAGAGAATCGTGTGAACTTTACATAATTCTACAAATTTTTTATTGATCCAAGGTTTGCCATATGAGAAGTGAAAAGATATTTTAAAAAATTAAAAAGAAAAGGATGACGTGTCTTTGACCATAATTAGAGAAAATATATGATCTCAGTTAATGCAAATTAAAGCATAGTAAATAATTATACCTTTGCCTTAAAGAAAGGATATCATCTATCCTAAAGAAAAGATCTATCCAAAACACAGTAACTAAGATATGGATTTGCTTATAATCTCAACGGAAAGAGATATAGATATTGTTTAACATAATCTATGAAAGATAAACAAATGGAGGGTCATAGATGTAACCTAAGTAAGGGATAATGTAAAAAAATAGGCACAAGAGATGAACGTAATCTAAGGAAAGTAGGGTCTACAATGCAACCAACCACAAAAGCCAATAGCCGCATGACAAGTATTTTTTATTTTCGGTCCAATTTAATGTATATAAATTTTAAATTTTAATTTAATGGTTCATCGCAAATTAAACATAAAACAAAGTGTGGAAATATTTTTATAAACTTCATTTTGTCATCACGCCCATATGTAATGGATATCTAAACATGTACTAGATTTTTTTTCTTTGGGGTAATTTAATTTAAATTTTTTAGGTTGCCAAGTGTCGTGTTATTATACACCCTTTTGTTGAAAACTTTTGTCTGGTGTGAATGAATGACCATAGAATGGAGGAACAACAACAGCATCACCCTTTTTATCTTTGATTCTAGGTTAGAGATTGCTTTTGTGGAACAAACCAATGAAAAATTGTTTCTCCGTTAAAAGAGATGGAATAAGGAGAATCTGATACAAATAAATAACAAACCCCCAACATGGGTTTCAAAAGTTTGTTCATATTTAACGGTGATCTTTTCACATTCTCACACTACTCCAACTTTGCGTAGAATATACTCTTCTATCAACGGAATAATCAAAACTATAACTATTATTTTTTTTTAATATGGTGTAAGAAATATCAATAAATTTTGTTAATGATTAATCTTTATTAAAAATTTTGATTGATTATTTTTAATAAGATCTTTCATCTCAAATAGTTAAACTAGAAACTTTATTTAAAAAATTTAAACCCAATTCCATTTGAATCAATATTGTTGGTAAACAATTTTTTTGATTAGGTACAAAAATAAAAGACGGAAGATTACAAATAAAACAGACTTTACTTAAAGAATTCAAACCCAATTCCGTATGAATCAATATAATGTTGGTAAATTTTTATTTATTTTTACTGAGATAAGAGATGCCTAGGGCATAAGCTAATAAAAGAAAGTTCAAATGATGTGGGCAATTATCCCATAACATGAAAGACAAAGCAAATGAAGATCACATCTTCACAAGCTCATTGGCATAGTTGTTGCCCTCCTTAAGAATGTGAATAAACTTGAGGTTCCAAGCACAAGACATGTAGCTTTTGACCTGGTTGATCACAACAACATATGGGTGAAAAAGAACATTTCCCTGAGTAAGCTTACTCAGAGCCAATGTAGAATTTGACTCACAAATGATATCATGACAACTTGACTCCCAAGCTATCTTGAGACCTTGTAAGATAGCAAAAAGCTCCACATATAGATTAGTGGCTATACCACAAAACCCTGAAAATCCAGTGATCCATTCACCCAAGGAGTTACGAATGAAACCTCTGTAGCCTAATGGACTTGGATTCCTAAGCGAACTGCCGTCGACATTGAGTCTCATAAACTGACCAAAAATGGAAGCAAATCTATGAGAAAGGAAGTTGGACTTAACAAAGCATTTTTAGTTGAATTAGTAATGATTGCATGCAACATTTGAATCTAATTAATGATGTACCACAATGACCACTTTACATCCGGAAGACCTCCATGTTGTGAGCACGCCAAATGAACTAACAAGAATAGGTAGCCAACAACTTGTTATGACCTATGAGCTAAGACGTGAGCCATAGGATCTCATCATCAGAGGTGAAATTCTCTGATTGGTCAAGCTTTAGAATCCTCTATAGATAACAATCACCCTTGAGCAATCCCTAATCATGTGAAGAAATGACTCCTTAATCGCTCCACACCTGCAACAAGAAAGGTTAGAAGATAAATGTCGTTTAACACGAAAAGAAATTGTAGGGAGGCTGCCATGGAAGGCAAGTCAAAGGAAGAATTTGACATTTTTAGGTAAAGGAGGCTTCCAAACACAAGACCAGTTCACTAGAAAAGAAGAATGAATGGCAGGCTCTCGGATTAACCACTCGAAGGCATATTTAGTTGAAAAGCACCCTAAACTAGATGGGTTCCATATAATTTTGTCAAGCATATGAATAACAAGTGTGGTACTCATCATTTTGAGTCTAATATTATTTGGTAAGGTTGTATAAACAGTGTCCCAATTCCACTGGCCCTCAATGAGAATGTTATTTATGCTAAGATGGACATCATGCTCATGTTAAGCAATACAAAGTCTTCCTATGAACTCTTTCATCTGAGGATCAAATTTAATAAGAAAAGTAAGTCCCTACTACAGTGGATTATTTTTTCTTTTACTGTAAAAAAAACAGACTTTGCAGCCGTATGCAAAACCAATATTAAAAAAACAAGTTAATTAAATGTGAGTATTTGCATTCGGATCAAGGTCAGTAAAATACACCAAAATTTAGTAACAAGATCGAAATTGAAGTTGTGGTGTATCACTGTATCGTGAACCAAAGAAAACACTCTTTGAAACTACACTCGCTATGATTAATGGTTGAAATAGGATACACGATTCAATGTTAACGATACTATCCTTCAAAAAAAGTTTTGGTGTTAGAAATAAAAGTATATCTAAGAAAATATTGTCTGATATTTTATAAAAGTTTTTTTTATAGAAAATATTGTCTGATATTTTTTAAAAGTTTTTTTTATAGAAAATTTGTCTTCAGTTATTTCATATTATAGTTAAATTAATTAAATTCTTTTACTTAATGATCCTCTATATATAAGATATAAAATTATTTAATTTAAAACTTTTAGAGTTTTAAATAATTAAAACAATTTAATAAAAAATATTAAACACTTATTCACTAATATCATTTCAAAACTTGTTAATGTGATAATTCAAACTATACGCACCCTTAATTTTTATTTCTTGTGTATTCAAAGGGCCATGACAATTAAATTATATCCTACAAGTATTTGTTTGACTACGACCTAACCTTAAAAAAATCTTTTTCAATAGGGTTTAAGATTAAGTTCAAATTTTCCCCACTTTATAGAAGCGAGGTCGGGGGTCATGGATGTAAACACCAACCCTTGAACTCATCTTGCACCATATTAATTTTGCATATACACATATAAATTACACTCTATATTTCTATAATTATTAGAAATATAATTAATAAATTAATTATGACAATAAGTAAATAATTTAACTTATAGTAATATTTAAATAACAAATTAAAATTATACAATATATCAAAAAATAATTTACATCTTCAATTTTATTACTTTTACGATTCATGTTGTTTATTAAATTTTTATATATTATTTAAATTAAAATAGAATTAATAATTTAGTGTATGATTTATTTGAAATTATATGTAAACAAATAAAGTTCTCAAATGAGGTAACATGAGTTAGGTTAAGAGAAAACAACTTATTTCTGAGAGATGAATTTATTATTTTTTCTCAATTACTTAAAAAATTTAAAATTTTCAAAAGATGAAATTTTTATTATTTTCATTTAATAAATTTCTATTTCTTTTACACTGACAAAGTCCAAAGTCCAAATGGTTGATATTTGATTGCGTCAAAAAACAAAAATGAAAGGAGGAGTAAATTTTCAATATATATAATTTCCCTTTTTCTTTTTTCATTTATTTTTTTTCTCTAGGGGCATGGATTTTGCTTCTTTTTAAAGTTGAAAGGAGAAGCCATCTTCCATGTTCACCCGCCGCCTGTAACAAGAAGAAGAACAACAACAAAGAGATAGAGAGAGAAATAGAGGGAGAGAGAGAGAGAGAGAAAAGGGTACATTTTGATGTTTGTTAACCATAGAGGCAAAACCCAAAAAGCATCTTCTTCATCTTGATCAAAGTCCAAACCTTTGTACCCTTTTGTGTTTCCCTCCCATTTTTGTGTCACAACACAATCCTTAACCACACAAAATCCCTCCCATTTGTGTGCAAGAGGGTATTTCCCTCTATTTGTTGGGGGGCTAAAAAGAGAAAGTCTTTGGGCCAAAAGGGGTGGGTTGGTTCCCAGAAAAAAGCAGTGAAAGGAAGAACCTTGTAAACCCCGTCATTGTGAACAAGGTTCCTCATTATTCTCTCCCTTGTGGGGTTCTTCAAAGTTCCCACCTTTTTTTTTCTAATTTTTTTTCCTTCCCATTTTCTTTTGCTTATGATATCTATGTATGTAGTAGTTGTAGTAGTAGTAGTAATTTCATATACCTATCTATCTAAATCTTATCCGAACCACCCCCACTTACTAGAAACCGCCACCTCTTGCATTGTTCCCTTCTTGTACTGTTGTTGTCATCATTCTTAGTTTTATCAGAGGGCTAAAAGAGGGTTTTAGTGGGTCTCAGTATAAGTAGTGGTGCTTGTACTTGAGTGGTGGTATTATTGGCATGTGTCTGTTTTTTTGGTCCTAGGTTGTGTGTTGGTGGTGGTGGTTGTTTTTTATTTTTTCTAATAGTGCTCATTTTCAGGGTGGCTTTGTGCATTGAACAAACAGCAGAGGACTAGTTTTGAGTAGTTTCATCGCTGTTCAACTTAAAAAGGGTGGGAAAAATGAAGTATGTGTTGGTGACTGGTGGTGTTGTGAGTGGACTTGGGAAAGGAGTCACTGCCAGCAGTATTGGGTTAATCCTCAAGGCCTGTGGTCTTAGAGTTACCTCTATCAAGATTGGTATTTTTCCTTTTCTTAGTCTCCTTTGGTTTGAAGACTCACTACCCCTCTTTCTAATTCTTGAAGAGAATGCAGTTTTGTGTTTTTTTATTGTTGTAATAGAGTAACTATCAATGAATTTGATTGGCTTGCTGAATGGCCAAGTTTTCTGTTTCCTCTGATTACTTGAGGTTCCATTTGAATGGAAATGGTTTTGTTGAAGAAAAAAGGGGATTTTTGTTGTGTGGTTTACAAAGGGATTGATTTGATGTTTTTCTTCTCTTGTTTTGGAGAATTCTTTATCCTCCTGCATTGTGTTCCTTTCTCCTCAGTGTTTTATTCTTTTGTATTGATAAAAAAAAGGAGTAGATTCAATTTTGTGCTTGGTGTTTCTCTTCCCTCCTGTAAATAAATAAGAATCTGTCTCCTTTTCTAATTATGTTATGTAAAATAATGAATGCTAATTATCCTTCTTTTTTTAAAAAAAAAATTGTTTTAACTTTTTTATAATTTGCAGACCCCTACTTGAACACTGATGCGGGAACTATGTCTCCTTTTGAGCATGGAGAGGTTTTTGTCTTAGATGATGGTGGTGAGGTAAATAAACTAATTTTTTTTACCACGAGGATGCTGATTATTAGTTTCTTTTCCGGAATTCAATGGAAGGCTGAGATTGTATTTGTTCCTCTTTTGTGGTGACATGCCATAAGCCATAGTGTGAATCTCCCGTGTTGTATCCCCCTGTTCTTTTCATTTTCTCATTTTACTTTGAAAGTGCAGCTAAATTTGTCTTCTGTATGTTTCTAATTTCAGTTACAATAAAAAGAGGATAGCTACTATTGTTTTTCTTTGAAGTTTTTGATTGCCATTTTTATTCTTTCTTTTTTGTTTGTTGAAGGTTGACCTTGATCTTGGAAACTATGAACGTTTCTTGGACATCAAATTAACTTGTGACAATAATATCACTACTGGAAAAATATATCAGGTGAGTTTATTGCCTTTTGATGTTTTCTTCTTTGTTTTTGTCCAGGTGTGCCTTATGTTTCTTATTGTTTTATTGTTATGGATGTTTATAGTCTGTTATTGAGAAGGAGAGAAGAGGAGATTATCTTGGAAAGACTGTACAGGTATATTTAATCATTCTGATTTTTACTCTTTGAAGCTATTTGTAATTGTGGTTGGTGCCTTAATTTTCATTTTTGGTTTTTTTGCTTTATTTGTAGGTTGTTCCGCACGTAACAGATGCTATCCAAGAGTGGATAGAACGTGTAGCAAAGATACCAGTTGATGGGAAAGAAGGGCCAGCTGATGTTTGTGTCATTGAATTGGGTGGAACTATAGGTAAATAATAGTCAGAGAAAACGTTTAATCAAAATACTAAGATAGAACTTGATTTTCAGTACTATTATCCATTCAAAATTTTCCATATCTTAATTTTAAAAAATCATGGGTTAGGTAGAAGTAGAAAACTAAAATTGAAAGAGACTTCTATTTGGCAAAGTGAGAGAAAATAGTATTGATATTATCGGTACTGTGAAAACTCTAGAACCCCTATATTCTTAAACAGCCACCACCAAGCCTTTTTCCGCTTGGTGGGATCGGCTATATTTTAAAACATTCATTTAAAATGGCCTTTCTTTCATGCAGGGGATATTGAGTCCATGCCTTTTATTGAAGCACTTGGTCAATTCTCATACCGTGTAGGTAATAATGCCTTGTCATGCTTCAAACCTCATGCTCTATTAATTTTTATACATCAATTTGGTTATTGGTGTGCTTCAGTGAATCAATCTTGCTACTTTTTTTTTTTTTTTGCCTTTTTGTAGGCCCTGGCAACTTCTGTTTGGTTCATGTCAGCCTGGTTCCTATTCTCCATGTTGTTGGTGAACCGGTATAGTGTTACATATTTTATCAGTGAAACATTTTTAATTTATTTTTTTATTAGAAATAAATTGAGAAATGAGTATAAAATTGAAATTTTAAATTTTAAATTTCAATTTATTGGTCCCAAATAAACTGAATAGAATATTTTTGTTCCATGTTTCAAGTGGTATGATCAACACTTATTTGATTTTTTTTAATATGTAGAAAACAAAGCCAACTCAGCACAGTGTTCGTCAACTTAGAGGATTAGGTTTGACCCCTAATCTTCTTGCTTGTCGCAGTTCGAAGGTGTGTTTCTTGTCTTCTTTTTTTAATTCTATTGGCTCCTTGGAATAATGATTAAAATATCCATATCTGACTTGTCCTTTTATCAGGAACTTGATGACAATGTCAAGGCAAAACTTGCTCAATTCTGTCATGTGCCGGTAATATGACAAATATTGACAACTTTGACTTTTCTTATCACAAAAGCCTTATATGTATTCTTAAAACAAACTTTTGTATCTGCAGTTGTCAAACATACTTACTCTCCATGACGTTCCAAATATTTGGCACATTCCTTTGCTATTGAAAGTAAGTAATTCTATTTTGAAACTCCTTTCTGTGACCATTTTCTAGAACTGCTGGAACCGTAATTATGATGTTTATTTTGTTAATTTTGTGGTTTGATGTTTTTTTTTTGAAGTTGGATTGCATACTTTTCAATTTAGGTGGCTTTAATTCATGCAAACATTCTAAACTTTTTTTCCTTTGAATTTATTTTCCATAACAAATAGGACCAGAAGGCACATGAGGCGATCCTGAAAGCATTAAACTTGCTAGGGTTGGTTTTACAAACTCATTCTTTTTTTTGCGTATAACTCCCTCCCTTTCCCCATAAAAACCCTAATCCATTGGTTTTCTGAAAATGTATAGTTGTGTGCCAGCTGTTAGCTAAAGTGTTTGTGTCTTTCAACTAATGCATTTATTATTTGCAGTGTTGCTGCAGAGCCTAATTTGAAGGAGTGGACTTCAAGGACAAAAGTTTATGACAGATGTCATGAAATTGTGAGTATCATACATCTGAAATATATCATCTGAAGAAAAAAAAATCAACATATGAATAGATATAATTTTCTGAGTAGTGGCAAGTTTTGAGCTTACAACCATTATGTGCTTAACAGGTTAGAATTGCAATGGTGGGAAAATACACTGGCCTTTCAGATGCATATCTTTCTGTTCTGAAGGTAACCAGTTATTAGTAATATATAGTAATTTTCATTTACTTTTGGCATTCTCTGCTACTTGCATTTATAACACCTGAGTTTAAGAGGCATATTGAACATTCTGGAGTATACTGTAAGCTAATAATATACTTGGTTTTTTTGTGAAGGCACTTTTACATGCTTCTGTTGCTCGAAACCGTAAACTTATTGTGGACTGGGTTCCAGCTGGGGATCTTGAAGATGCTACTTATAATGAGGTGATTACCAATCATTCTGTTCTATTGCACATGTTGGTCGACTCTTTTGGTTTTGCTTTTTGCAACCCTGATGATTGATTAATGTCCTACTGTAGGATCCTGAGGCATATAAAGCTGCTTGGAGTCTTTTAAAGGTATTCCTACTATTTAGATGAAATTTCTTTCTTCAATGTTCTGATTATAATACAAATACATATTTTTTTTAAATGTATTTAAGTGATAGATTATTTACTGGTTTTCTCTAAATGGACTTGTGCTACAGGGTGCTAATGGGGTTCTAGTTCCAGGAGGTTTTGGTGATAGAGGAGTGCAAGGGAAAATTCTTGCTGCTAAGTATGCTCGAGAACATAATGTTCCATTTCTCGGCATTTGCCTGGGAATGCAAATTGCTGTTATTGAGTTTGCACGATCTGTTCTCGGTCTGCATGATGCTACTAGCACAGAATTCAATCCTGAAACCAAGACCCCTTGTGTCATATTTATGCCAGAAGTATATTATCCTATTTTGACGTTCTGCATGAATTGATAGTATTGTTCCTTTTGAAAACCTAGTTAAGCTGGTTTGTATTCTGTGAATAGGGCTCAAAGACTCATATGGGAGGAACTATGCGTCTTGGCTCAAGAAGAACTTACTTTGAAGTTGCTGACTGCAAATCCGCAAAATTGTAAGAATTAAGAACCAAACTTGATGTGCTTTTGTACTTGGATTGGATTTGTTAATTGAAAATATTTATCTTCATTACACCAAAAAAGAAAAATCACTATCACACATAGTAAATAGTATTTCAAAATGCTAATTTCTGGATCTACACTCCATATTATGTTGATATTGCATATATATGATACGGTAATTTGGAATTCTTTATAGGTATGGCAATGTAAGCTTTGTTGATGAGCGACATCGGCATAGATATGAGGTAAATTGTGTTTGTAAGCAGAAACTATCTTTATTATGGCTAAAGATGCAACCATAGTCACTAACAATGATTCTTATGCTGTATAGGTTAATCCTGACATGATATCACCGCTAGAGAATGCTGGTCTATCTTTTGTTGGCAAAGATGAAACTGGGAGGCGTATGGAGGTGAGTATTTACTTGAAAATATATAATGTCATTCATCTTAAGATCTGTGCAATATTAATAAGTATAATTCTGGTAAATATGTGCATTGGTGCAGATAGTTGAGTTGCCTAGCCATCCTTTTTTTATTGGCGTTCAGTTTCACCCTGAGTTCAAGTCCAGACCAGGGAAACCTTCTCCGCTCTTCTCAGGTATCCAGAGTCATTTCTTATCTGTTGTTCATTCAAACTCATTATTTGATGTTGTTATTGCAATCATGAAATCTTATGGTTATTGGTTTGACTTTTTCTATGTAAGGAGCTATTAATTTTACTTTTGTCCTTCGATTTAGTCATTGGGTTGGGGGATCCTGTTGGTTTTCTTCTCATTTTTATTATTATTGATGTACACTTACAAGGGTTGAACTGAACTTGAAATTTACTGCATCGGTAGTTCCAAGCTTAATTGAAAACTAGTAGTTCATTTAATCTTTGATGTAAAAGTCTCATAGTGATGGAAAAGATTAGGGAAAAAAAGTGGATAAGTAAATGCTGTGGTTTCCTTCATATACTACTTGGCTCTAGTTGACTGAGAGCAACATTGAATTTGATACACTAAATAATGTTACTACCTCATTGACAAAACAGGATTAATAGCAGCAGCAAGTGAATCTAGGAGGACAATCATGGTGCCAAGTAATGGTCACGCCAAGTTAACTAATGGAAATGGAATGTGCAATGGACACTCACCAAAACTGAAAGCACACCAAAAGGGAAATGGCTTCAATTCATCCAATGGTTCCTTAAATGGTATATATACCAATGGCAATGGGGTGTATGTGGATGGTAGTTGTTAGGCCTCATATCAAGTGTTTGGTGCATGCTAATAATCGTGGTATAACTATATCCAAGGGCATTCTTCTTGTCCTCGGTTGCTTGTACAGTTAGTGAGTGGATAGGTCTTTTAGATAGGGACTTGTCTCCAGCATGAAACAAATTTTGAGTCTAACAGCTTTTTATATTTCCTAGTGCGGTTGTGCTATGGTGTGGCGGTTGCAGCCACCATTGGTTTCACTCTTTGGTCAAATATTGGCCAAAACTTCACTTGATCATGCCAAATATTTGGGCTTTGGTGGCTTTTAAGTTGCTGTTTAGGGTTTTTCATCTTAGTATACAGGCTGAAGGTTTAAGATTTTACTTTCAACTGAGTGTCTTCTTTTGAGTGGCCATTAATGTAAACTCTTATATATTATGAACATTTAAGTTGAATTTTGTTTGGTGCACATGCACTTGCCTTGATCCTTTCTTTTTCTTCCCTTGAATTTAAATGATCAGATCAGAGAAAGTGGTGTTTAAACAATGATCTTTCCTTGAATGACGACCAAAAAATGAAACAATGAAGGACATATGGAGGTTGTATTTGGATAGATTTCTTATTAGCACTTCGATAAAAAGAAATAAAAAGCTCAATGAATCATATTTATTCTTAGTTAAAATCAACATACCCATCAACTTTGGAAGAAATTAGACTGGAAGAAATTAGACGAGTTTTTATTGAGGTTGAAGTGTACAATATGATTATAACCTGTAAGAGAAGTTGAATTTATTGTACCTTTTTCCCTCTAGTAAAATCACTTACAGAAAATTATATAAAATTACGATATATGGTTTTCTGTAAATACACTTTAATGAACATATTATTTCTCATTACTTGAACACTTTGAATGCACACAACAAGAATATTATTAAGAACATATTTTTTGAATACATCATCTTTATTTATTTTTGTTCAAAGGAGGGAGTTAAACACATTCATTGGTTGAAATTTATTATTCATAAAATTTTGTTGATCTCATTTAATAATTTTATTTTTATAATTTATAATTTTTAATAAATTTTAATTTTAATTCTAAAGGTATTAGAAAATATGTTCTTAATATTCATTCAATCCTTTATTAAAACGTGTAATTGTCTAACTGAAAGTTTCAGTGACTTTTTTTTAAAAAAAAGAGTGAAGGTGTTGCACATTGTTAATTTTTTTATGTACAAAATGATAAACTAAATATGCCTTTTTTGAATTACTTTTTTTTTTAAAATATAAATAACACATGTCTGTCGAATTATAACATCTTTTTGTCCGAATAATTGGCAAATCAGGATGATTCTCTCTAGGAAACAAGGCAATGCTGCTAAGTGTTAATAGATTGCAGGTTGCACAATTTCCAAAAACTGTTTTTATCTGAAAAGCATTGGACCCCACTGGGTTCCTACATCACTAGGTTTCTAATTCTAACTCAACAACTACTGCTCTGACTCTGAAATCTTTTAAGTTCTGAAAGATTCTAAGCAAAAAAAATTATAGCCATGAATGATCATCATGAATAATGTAAGATTGCCATACGTTGAACCTGCACGCAAAACATAACTTATGATGGCCGTTTGTTGAATGATGAGTGATTTGAAAGTCATATGATAATTGGGCGAAAACAGAATGCAATATAATAATTTTTCTTATATTTTATTTATTTCAAAAACAATTTTCTAGTGATATTTTATCATGTGAATGTGTACGTGAGTGGGACAAAAAAAAACTATTTTGAGAATCAAGTTGGTGTTCTGGTAGTACCAGACTTCAAAATTATAATAATTCAATCACATGATTTTATAGTTATTATCGTCTAATCATACATTGTAAAAGCAAAACAACAAAAATTAAACAATTGTGTTTTTATTCCCAAGAGTAATTTTTCTTTTACTCGTTTATACAAAAAAAAAAAGCTGCTTAACATTAATCAAACAAATTTAATTTACCACTATATAATTATATTTTATTCTTAAAAGTGGGATAACTTATTTTCCTTCAGTGATTCTCGTTTTTTCTTATTTTGTAATCCATGTCTTTTAAACTTTCATATAAAATTAAATCAACGGATTATCCTCTCTAATTAATCATACGAAAATAAATTTTACTTTTAATCAATGATTAAATCTCTTCAATCAACGTTAAACATATCCAAAATATGCAAACCAATGTTTAAATATTTTATCAAGTTAATATTAAGGTATTTCAGATTGAAAAAGGTTGAATGAATGTATTTTATATTAATATAGTGTTCATTAACCGTAAACATATTTTCAATCAATTAAAACATTCATCTCATAATTTGTATGGAGTTAGATTTTTTTTTTAATTGATACTACTGTAATTAGGATGTTAGGTTTCCCAGTAGTACATCAAGGTGTCTTTACAAGTTTGAATCCTTTAGACCAATTATGAGATTAATCCTTAGAAGAGTCTAATCACACTTAAAGTTTTTCATCCCTTCCAAAGAGTGGATTCTTTGAGAATTGAACTTAGAATCCTCCTCCACAAATTGTCCATGTATTATTAATTGAGTTACATCCGTTAGCTTTTTATGGAGTTAGATAAGTATTTTTGTAGTGAAAAGATAAAAGGCATAGGGTTTATATAAAGTAGAAACATATAAAACTTTTTTTACAAATATTTAAAAGCCAAAAATAATATTTTTGTAAAGAAAAATCATTTAAACCTAATTTTAACAATGTATGCTTATTATGTAGGGACTGTACCACGAATATGCTAGTGAATCTTCTAGTTTTAGAGTGTATCAGTGTATGACTTGCTCTTGACAATACCCATTTTGATAAGATTTATCCATGATGCCTGTAATTATGTTAAAAAAATATATAATTGTATAATAATATTTGTACAAAATGATAAGTTAAAATGTGCGAAGGATGTAAATTGTATTAAAAGTTTTGGGTTTGTGTTTCTGTTGATTTTGAGATTTGGTTTTATAGAATCAGGTTGAATAGATAATTAATTATTTTTAGAAAAAAAATATAATTATGTGATGCATTATGACACGTTTATTGAGTTAAAACTCCATTGATAACGATGGTTTTTTTTTTTTTTGGGTATATGAGAGAAATAATGAATGTGATAATGATGGATTATGATATTAGGGTTAAATAACTTGGTACTTCTAAGGGGAAGAAACTATTACACAATCTTTTCCCTTTTAACACTGAGTATTTTATGTTATCATGACATGAATAATAATTATATTTGATAAAACTAATTAAAAAATTAGTTGGTAGTCAAAAGTTAAAAATTCTTAAGCTAATTTTATTATATCATAAATGTTCCGTAAAATTACATATTGAAGTAATTGAAAAATATAAAATGACATAAATAAATATATTTATATGATATTTTTGTATAAATTCCATTTTTATTTTATGGATAAAAATATACTTTTAGGTGTTATAATTTTGGTTTTTCAATTAATTTTAAATTCTTGTAAATTTTTATTTATAGATGAATGATTTTCATTGTACTTTTAGTTTCAATATTTATATTTTTTCATATTAAGTATTCTACTATTAATCTTATATTATATCTTAAAATATTTTAAATCAAATTTAAAATAAAATAAAATAAGATATAGTTAAATAGACATTATATTTTTATTATTAAATTAGTGTAATAGTTAAAATAAATCATCAATTATAAATTTATTAACAAATAAAAAATAAAATAAATTAACATTTATCATTGTCAATTTAGTGAAGTATAATGTTGGAATAATAAATTAAAATTTATAAATAGTACAATGGTTAAAACAAAATGGTATAATATAAAAAATGTAAGAAAATTAATAGTACAATGGTTACAAATAATAAAATATTTTTTTATTTGAAAAGAATAATAAGGAAATTTAATAAATATGTTAAGGATAAAAAAGAAATAAAATATAAAGTTAGAAGATCGAAGTTGCATTTTAAAAAATACTATTTCAAGCCGCGTTTCAAAAACCGCTATTTCATATATTGTTTTAAAAAACAATGAATAAATATATTTAACAAATAATCAAACAAATTTTTAAGCTAATAAAAAAATTAGAAATTAACTGAAATGACTTGTCCAACATAACCTAAAGGTTATAAATAACTCGGTGTAACTTGGTAACTTATCCATTTATTAATGACACATTATTGTCTTTGTCATGTCGCATAATAACTTTTGATAATAATTATTTTGTTAAAATTACTTAATCATGTGTTTAAGAAGAGTATTTTTATATTTTTTTATGTCAGTTCAAGAAGGAAAATTTAGAAATAGTAGAAGGAAGGTCTAACATTATCCCTTATTGAACCATGAAGTGACACTTCTCCCAATTCAGCACCAGATTGGTCTCAACGCATCTTTGCAGCACAAGCTCTTGATTCATGAAGCACCAATCAAAGGAAGGTCCAAAGACTGAGAAATCATCCATGAAGACTTCTATGCACTTCTCTACCATTTCAACAAAGATGGCTAGCATGCACCTCTGGAAAGTGGTCGGTGCATTACATAACCAAAATGACATCCTTCTATAAGCAAAGACACCAAAAAGGCATATAAATGTTGTCTTCTCCTGGTCCTTGGGATCCACTGCAATCCGATTATATCCTGAGTACCCATCCAAGAAATAGTAGAAGGATTGTCATGCTAGCCGCTCCAACATCTAATCCATTAAAGGCAAAAGAAAATGGTCTTTCCTTGTGGCCTCATTGAGCTTTCCGGTAGTTGATGTACATCCTCCATCCCGTGGCAGTTCGAGTAGGGATAAGATCATTATTTTCATTGCGGATGACTATCATACCTCCTTTCTTTAGCACCACCTGGACTGGACTCACCCATGCACTGTCAGAAATATGGTAGATGAGTCCAACCTCAAGTAACTTGAGGACTTCCTTCCTCACTTCTTCCTTCAAGGATGGATTGAGTTTTCTCTGTGTCTGTGTCACTAGTCTGTACTCCTCCCCCATCATGATCCTATGCATGCAATAAGCAGGGCTAATTCCTTTGAGATCTGAAATGTGCCACCTAATAGCCTCCTTGTGCTTCCTGAGAACTTCCATCAATCGAACTTCCTCTTCTGATGATAGGTCACTACTGATCACAATCGGCTTGACTTCATTCTCTTATAGAAAGGCATACTACAGGTGCATGGGTAGGGTCTTCAACTCCAACTTTGGCTTTTCTGGAGGACTGTCCTTTAAATCTTCAACGACATCTTCTCATGCATGGATCTCCTTTAATTGCTCCAAGTCTTCTAGACAGGCTTCCAAATCTCTCTCCTCCTCATTGGTCAGATAGTCAACTGCATTTATCAAAGCCTTTTCCAATGGTGAGTGAGTAGCCATGTGCTGCATAACGTGGTCCACCTCTTGCTCAATTACCTTCACCTTGAAGCATGGCTTGTTATTTCTGAGATGCTTAATTGCTTCAAAGAGGTTAAAGGTTACCTTCTAATCATTCACACTAAGCTCTAAGTTTCTGTTCCCCATGTCCACCATGCATTTGGTGGTCAACATGAATGGCTGCCCCAGGACCAAGGGAATCTCTTCATCTTCCTCAATGTCCATGATTACAAAGTCCACCAAAAAAGTGAAGTGACGGACTTTGACCAGGACGTCTTCTACCACTCCAAATGGTCTTGTGATGGAGTGGTCTGCCAGCTGGAGTGTCATCCTTGTAGGGTCAATCTTTAGGTCACCTATTCTCTTGCACATGGAAAGTGACATTAGATTGATACTTGCTCCTAAGTCAATAAGAGTTTTACCTACGGATAAATTCCCAATAGAACATAGGATGGTGACACTTCCTAGATCTTTGAACTTGGGAGACAACTTCTGGATTATTGCACTGCAATTGCCTCCTACCATAATGGTTTCACTATTGATGTACTTTCCCTTTTTTGTGAGGAGGTTATTTAGGAACTTTGTGTACAGTGGAATTTGCTGTAGGGCCTCTCCAAAAGGGATAGTAATCTCCAGCTTTTGGAAGATTTCAAGGAACTGCTTGAAGTAGCACTCCTTGTCCTTTTTTGATGGCACCAGAGGGTACGATGCCTCCTTTAGTGAGGCCGATGGTATCTCTTTTTTGGCCTCCCGAGCTAACTGACTCTTGGTCTTAGGGGTTAAGACCTCGTCATTCTTCTTCTCCCCCTTATCATCTTCTTCCCTTTTTGTATCCTCTTCTTCCTCTTTGCTTACATCCTGCAACACTTTGTCAGCTTCAACATCTTCCTACTTCTGGCTTCGGGTGATGACTTCCTTGCATTCCTGCTTGGAATTCTTCTCAGTGTTGGCATCGAAGGTTCTAGTGGGCCTTTCAACCATTTGCTTAGCTAATTGGCCCATCTGTATCTCTAGATTCATGATTGCTGAATCAATACTCTTTTAGTGTAACATGGTAGTATGCATGAACTATATAAGCAATTCCTCCAACTTAGTGGTTTTCTCCTATAGGATGGGTTCTTGACTAGGAGGCTAATGAGATGAACCTTTTTGTTTGAAATTATTCCATGGATGAGATCTCCAATCTTGGCCCTATGAAAAATTACCTCTCTGATAGAATCCTGATGGTCCTCCTTGATGATTTTGACTTCCCATGTAGTTGACCTCGTTGGCTACATCATCTTGGACCATGCATGAACCTGACTCATGAGCACCCCCACAAATGCTGCATCCCCCACTGTGCATGGCTGGAGGAGGTTGCACTACATGTAGTTGTTGATGGAGGTTACTCAAAGTTGCTATGAGAGTCTCTATGGTCTTGTCCAGGATCTTGTTTTGAGCCAACTTAGCATCTTGAGAAGTGAGCTCAAGAAGGCTTTTCTTTGTAGGTGTGTAGGCTCGATCACGAAGGATGGCGTGATCACTGGCTGTTATGTTCTCTATCAGCTCCATGGCTTCTTCTGGAGTCTTCAACTTGATCTTTTCGCAAGTGGAGGCATCGAGTAGCTGCTTGGAATGACGCTACAAGCCATCAATGAAAATGTTGAGCTAGACTGGCTCGCTTAATCCATGTGTAAGAGTCTTCCAGAGTAACTCCTAAAAGCGGTCAAGTGATTCACTAAGCGATTCATCAGGGTGTTGGTGGAAGGATGGGATTTCCACCTTACCCTCAGCGGTCTTGGACTCCGGAAAGTACTTCTTCAGGAACTTCT
Organism: Glycine soja; assembly: GCF_004193775.1. Taxonomy (NCBI): domain Eukaryota; kingdom Viridiplantae; phylum Streptophyta; class Magnoliopsida; order Fabales; family Fabaceae; genus Glycine; species Glycine soja. The sequence goes on from NC_041016.1 coordinate 50,444,396, forward strand.
CCACCACCTCTTCCCATGTCCACAGGCTATTGCCCTTGAATGAGTGAAGCCATCTTTTTGCTTCACCGACCAAGGAGAAAGAGAATAGGTTGAGGCGGATGGCATCTTTTGACACTCATGTTATCTCCACCGTGTTGTGGATCTCGATGTATGTGGCTAGATGTGTGTATGGATCTTCACTCGGCAGGCCATGGAACAAATTCCCCTGAATTAGCTAGATGAGGGAATGTGGCTACATGATGTTGGCCGCCTGCACATCCGATCTGGCTATGCTGGTTAAGTACTGAGGTGTGGCAGAGCTAGAGTAGTCCTCTAGTGTCATCCTCTGTGGACGGTCCTATACCATGATGCGTTCTTCAGAGAAAGGATGTGGATTGGTCACAAAAGAGGGAGAGGATAATTCAGATGAGGATCCTCTCTCTCTTTAACTTATCTACACCTCTTGTTGCTCTCTTCTTCTTCTTGTAGCGTTGTTTCGTTGTCAAGTTGCTTCGATCTCTAGGTTCAAGGGAACAAGCATTTCCCCTACAACTGTACCTTGCATACAAGAAAGAGAACACTACTGTGTAGGTTATCGAGGTAAAAGGATTAAAAATAGAAAATATAATAAAAAATAAAAAGAATAAAGAATAAAATTGCATTCAAATTGGGATATGTGACAACCAAGTACGAAGGACAAAGTCCCCGACAACGACGTCAAAAAATTGTTAACCGATTGGCAAGTATAACAATTTTATCACAAGTAGTAAAGATTGAAAGGGAAGACCGAGTATCGAGTCCACAAGGACTTTGTTTGTACTTGCGTTGGTAAATACCCAATTTGTAAGCAAGAGAAGAGGGAGTAGAATAAAAATATGAAGAAAGAAAGAAATTAAATTTAAAAAGGCAAGAATAATAAAATAAACAAGAAGAGAACAAAAGATGATTTCAGAATGCAATTATGTTCAGGCCTAGCATGCTTAACTACCCTTGATGCAATATTAATGTTTTTCTCTATTAACTGGTTTTCCAATTTCCACCAACATCTGTTAAGATACTCAACCTTGATCCCTCATGATGAAAAGCTTAATTTATGTATTCTATCTCCTAAATCCCTTTGCAAAGATTGAATCATAACTTGCATTAAGTATGAAGATGTATGCAGAGGCACAACAAAGTCACTCTATCCCTAGTAATGCATTATTGAGATGCCCTTTCTCAATTCTTTAGACATTACCATTTCCCAATGTATAACCCCTAAAAACAAATGCATGGATGGCCAAACCACACAATAGAGATGAAGAGCAGAAAAAAGACAATAGAAATTGAAATTGCATTAATAAATAAAAAGATCAATTACATTACAAGGGCATTGGCTGCTAGGCTCCCAACAGAGAGGGTTTAGCCTCTCATAACCATGAGATGTTTTACACTTTAGAGGCTAATAGAAGAAGGGGTTGGATGACTGATAGCAAGAAAAGAGGGAATGGCTAAGAAAGAGGGTTTCTCCTAAGGGATAGGCCCAGGCTTTGGATAGCTCTGAGACTCGGTGTCTTTCTCTTAAACTTCCTTCTCCTTATATAGGTACCAGGTAGCTTAATTTTCACGTTGATTTTGCGCTTAGCGCGAGTCCTTGCGCTAAGCGCGCCTTTGGGCTTTGTTGTGGGCTTTTACGTGTGTTAAGCCTGAGTTGCACGCTGAGCGTGAGCATGCTCTAAGCCTGGGTGGCGCACTAAGGGAGTTGTCCACTTCTTCAATTTTTCTTCAAGGTTTTTTCTTCCACTTTTTGCCTCAATTTCCCTTCAAAGCACTTGAAATTTTCTTCTCTTGACTTCCGCTGATAAAAAATAACAAAGATGTTAATTTCTTCATTATTTCATTAAAAACAATAATAAGGTAGAGAAATTACACCTATTTATTAGCCAAAATTGACAATCAAATTAGCTCATATTTCACAGTTATCATTGTCCCACCAATCGAGTATATGATAAGAACAACAAATAGTGGAGGATAGATTCCATACAAGATATTGTTGAATAAGATTAAGTCTACAACAACATTAAAGAAAGTCAGGGAGAAAGCAGGGGATGTCCCAGTGAAAGAACTTAGATCATCAACAATTCGTTGGTTTGGATTATCAATGATTGACTGTGACTAAATTTTGTAGAAAGTTTGATTCTTCAGATAGTGATCTATGTAATATCTTGTCATCCAAGACCTCCATCTCAAAGAAAGAGTTTCTCTTGCATTTTCTCTCAACACAAAAATTTACAATGCAATGATTACCATGGTTAGAAACATGTGCAGAAGATTGGAATACGAATATGAGCATGACACCAAAAAAATATAGAACAACATGCATACATCTTGTTTTCATTCACAGTAGAAAATTTTAGAAAAAAGATAAAGAGAAGTGTAGAGTTTCAAGTCAAAGGATAAGGTGCATGCATATTGGAAATTAGATTTTTATCACTAAGATTTAGATGACTTAAATGCAAAGTGAAATATTGCATTTTACTAGATAAACCTTAGTTGAATAGATGCATTGAAAGTTGTTTTTGTTTCAACTTCCAAGAGAGCTTATTTATTATAGTTGGTGACAATCTTTACAATAAATAGAGAGGAGAATTAGTGGAGAAACACAACACATGAAAAGTGTGTGTATGAAGAAAGAATGTGAAACAATGTCACTTTATTGAAAGAAGAGTGTCTTTGTGTGAGAGTGTTATCATTTCTTGTAACCATTAAGTGAGGTACTCGGGTTTGTAGAGTGATATACTATTTGGGGTGAGTTATAATCTTGTAATCATTTTTGTGATAGTGAAATACTTTTTGAGAGGATTCCGTGGACGTAGGCAAGAGGTTCCGAACCACGTTAAATTCTTGTGTTTGTTATTATTTTTCTACGGTGTAATCTTTGTTGTGTTTTCACAATCCTTTGTGGGTGTGGGTAATTTTATTTGTGAGAGCGTTGATTACCCAACAAACATGGTATGTTAGTGTACTTTTTTTACAGACCATCATAAACTTGTTGATAGCTGCTTCCAAAACAACTAAGCCATTAACTAAAAAATCTTATCAAAATTGCTATCAAACAATAGTCGTGTATTTCTGTTACTTTATTTTCCCTTTTATTTGAGCTAAAGTCTTCATGTACTCTATTAAATCCAAGAATTCATTAATTTCAATATCAACTACAGATTCAGAAGAAATGCTACAACACAATTAAGAAATGAAATCAGTTCCAAAAGGATCAAAGGAGGAAAATTTATTATGTGTATTAGTCCTCATATAACAAATAAAGCCCCAAAACATGAAAGGTGCAACTTTCAAACTTCAAAGTCACATCTAGGCAATCCATATCGAAGTTAGTTCTCTTTTTCACTCTTGTTTCTTTCCAACTATGAAGTTGGATCAAGTGATAGTACACATCACTCTAAGAACAAAAGCAAAGTATAGCAGAGCTATACCTAAGAAAGTGCAGCAATGTGCTCACCGGGATTCCTCCAGCAAAGGTACCCAAGTAGTAAAGTAGTTGCTTCGTGAATTTCTCTTGATCCTTGTCTTGCATTAATAAAATTACAAAGCTTCAGTTTCTAGTTGCCACTGCATACTACGGTAAATATCCACTAAACAAAAACAGCAGAAAATCTCCCATTCACATACAAGCAAACTGTATATGCCCAAAATAGATGGAAGATTAACTCTTAGAATTTGGGTTTAAGCTTAACTAAACCCACAAAACCCAACATTATTGGGCTTGGTGCATGAATCAAATAGTAGGTAGCTTGTTAATGGATATAGGGATTTGATATCAAAGACTCAAAGGCAACAATTATAATTAAATTCTACAAACGCATCCAAAATCAAACCGAAAAAGGTCACTAACTGATATGCAAAGATAAAATCGTTCGGAGAGATTTCGTGTGAAGAAAAACAATGGAAATACTTGTTAGTAGAAGTATCATAGACGTGCACAAAATATGTAGAAGGGGAAAAAGAGAGTGAATGATATAAATTAATGAATAGTGATAAATCATATATTAAATATAATTAATACATGCTATATTTCTTTCTTCTAATAAACACTTTGATTAAGATATTTAATTTTTTTTATGTATTAATACAAAATTTTCTAGTGGAAAGCCGTGAGTACACACAAGATATTTAGTTTTCTGATTAAACACAATTAAAAATAAAGATTTCTAGTTAGATATGATATATCTCATAAATTTTAATCTTTTTAGCCGATTGTGAAAATAATATTTAATATGAAACTGATTCAATCCTTCTATAAAGATATGTTTCGTGAAAAAAAATCAATAAATCAAAAGTAATTTTAAATTTTTATTAACAAAATTCAATATTCAGTGTCATCATATTGTGGGAAAATACCCATTATGTTTAAAAAAAAGAGGAGGCCAAAAGATAATTTTTTATATAATTTACAAAATTTTCAAAAACCTTTGGGGAGGCCATGGCACACTCTAGCCCCCTCCCTCCTTTGCCTCTGCTTAAGTCGGACTCACTCAAGGGCAAGTGTATCATACACATGATAGTGGACCTAAGTTCGAATATCGAACCTAGATGACCCGTCACATTTCCAAATAACTAAATTTGTAAACAACTAGGCAATTTGAATTTATCAATTGAAGAAATATTTTTTTTTTCAATTACTCTTAAACAATTAAAGATTGAAGTAGGAGAATGTGTGAGAAAACAATTATAATGAAAAGGCAAGGATTATGAATTTGTGCATACCCCTTTTCCCCAATTTAATTTTAATGAATTCCTAACTATTGTCAATTACTAGTGTTCCCCTAATTCGGTTGTTAGCCTTTGATCTAGGTCTAATAATGTTCTTTTCCCTAAACAATACTCAATTGGTCATAGATATATTGATTTAGGTCACATGATCAAGTTCACAAATCACAAGGTGATCAATTATCTAATTAACCTACTAGAAATTATCCAATCAGTTAGATCATGCAAGTTTGTGTAAAACAATCTCTTCCTAGGTCAACTAATCACATAGATGATCATTGTCATGCAATGAATTAGATTTCCAAATTAATAATGAAGAATGAAGAAAAAATTTAATTGTTTGAATAACATTGAGAAATTTATTAAAATCAAAAAGGATAAGGGTATGACTACATCATAATCCTAGACTAAAAAGGACTAGCCGCTCATGGTCAGGATAAGGGTATGACTACATCATAATCCTAAGGGAAAAACATGAAAACTACAAAAAGAGGAAGAAAATTTATAAGAATCGACCCTCATTGTGATCTCAACGCTCCTTCATAGCCCAAAACGCTTTCATGGTGCTCTTCTCCCTTCAAAATATCTAAAACATGCTTAGAGGAAAAAAGATAAAGGTTTCTTTTTAAAACCTATTATTTATGAGGTCCAACTTAAGTGACTTTCAGTGTAGGTAGACCATGACCATGGTGAAAAAAAAAATCCTCACTAGGTCATGGTGAAGGGATGATGACTGTCCTAAAAAACTTTGTAGAAAATCCACTCTAGGTTGTGGTTCGGCCGGTGTGCCCATAGTGATGACCATGGCCGTGATCCATGAGCCATTGTTGTGGTCAGAGTGCTAGGAGTCTCCATTTCAGCCAAATTATGTAGTTTCTGACTCTTTTTCCACTCTTCAGCTTTGAAGTACCTGTATTGCATAATCTAGCACCCAAACATGAGTTTTGTCGATGAAATATACCAAAAATGCATGATTATGACTAGAAAACTCATGTATAAACAAGATCAAAAACTGATTTATCATCCTCCCCCATCTAAGAGGATTTTTTTTATTCTAGTATCTATGACTACTTTACTAAATGGGTTGAAGCCTAATTGATGGTGATGTGATTCATATGAATGCTATTTTGTTCATCCGGTGCCAAATCATTCACAAATTCAATATCCCTAAAATAATAACTATTAATAAGACTATTCTAGATAATTTATAGTATTTTTTTAAAATAAAAAAATAAAAATTGAAATATACACAAATGAAAAATAATATAAAACTTAAATATTTTTAAATAAAAATATTTAAATATGTATAAATATTATTAAATTATTTAAAAAACAAAAATAGTTAGCAAGTTTATTCTAACTAAAAGTATGTATATTTATTTAACTTTAATCAAAATGCTTTTTTAAAGTAAAATATTTATTTATTTTTTACATATTATCGATGTCATTACTTTCATGCATAGTTACTAAATTTGGACTTGCTCGGTCGGTCGAACTAATTAGACAAAAAACCAGGAGCATCATCTAGTCAAGTCTCTCTTCGAATTGGAAATGCATTAGCGTGGCATGATGTCATTAACCCGACTGGAAATTAGGTTTAGCCGATACAACTCAAAGTTGGGTGGACTAATTTTATTTGTTCGAACACTGGTCCTTAAAAGCACTTGGGACGTGTTTACCACTATACTACCAATGTTGATTAGTAGGGGTGGAAGGGTGAGCCTGCTTGGCCTGTTTTGGTCTACCCTTCCATTAGCCCACCAAAAACAGGGCAGGGCAAGCTGGGCCACCTTCTAATGGTGGGCTAAAGATTCTAGCCCGCCTCGCTTAGGGATGGGTTGGGGGGGGGGGGGGGGTTAGCGGGTTGATTTGCCATAAATGAATTTTTTTTTCATAAAATAAACCCAAATGAACAAATTTAGTTTTTTTTTAAAGAGAAACAAATTTATTTAAAAAAACGTAAAGTATATCAATTGTTTATTCTAAATATGATTTTAATATAATTTTTCCTATAAGTATTAGAGAAATTAAATTTATAAAATAATATAAAAACAAAAACAAATATATATTTGATTTTTGAACAACACTATAAACTTAAAAAAAATACAAAGTGACAACTCAAACCCTAAATACCTAATAATATTTACATTTTTTTTAAAAAAAATATATGTATGGCATGTTGGCAAGCCAACCCGCCCCGTTGTTGGCCCACTGGGCCGACGAATTAGGTAGGACAAACCACAACAGGTTGTCGAGTTGGGTTCTTCATCCTGCATCGCGTGACCCGACCCGTTTTGTCATCCCTATTAATTAGTAATATGTATAAAAGTAATAAATAACATATAACATATTTTAATATTTATGTTAATTATACTGATTCAACCATTGATTCATCAACTTAGTACCTTGACTAGGTCGATGACCGATCCAATTTTAATAATGCTGCTTTCATGTGTGAGATGGGTCAATGTATTGTATGATGACAATTTCCTAAAAAATTTGCTACGTGTAGTGAATCATAATGTCAGCTCTTTATATTTATCCTTCAAATAAAACTTATTACCGAGTTCAATCTTTGGTGAAATAATTTTTTTGTCAAACTTGACTTGACTTTTCTTATGATCGAATTTCGAATTAGTCAGTATGGTATTTTTCTGATGATAAATTCAAGGTTATGACAAAAAAAGACATATTAATTATGAAAATAAAGGTGAAAAATAATTATTATATTAATATTGAAATAATGTAAATCCTTAATTAATATTATTGACACAATAAAATTTTGATATAAAAGGAAGAGGATGAAGTGGTGGAAAGAACAAACGAACCATGGTGCTTTGTCTAGCATTATAAATTGTTGTTGGTGCAGGCCTGTTAACTCTAGACGTGTTTGTTTTTACTGTTTCCAACATTCCAAATCACATCCAACGTGAATCCGTCATTCAACGTGATTGAAGTATCCAACGACAATTCATACGCACACTAACCTTACTGAGGGTGTTCATTGGGAATTGGTTGATTCCACACATTTTATTTAAGCCAATAAAAAACACAAACACACGACCCATTTTTCTCTTGGTGTTGTAGAAATTGTTGTTTCTTCCTCTCTGAGTTCCAACTTTCACCTCAACCAAATACACAACAAAATGGGGTTTCAGAAGATAAGGGTTGGCAACCCCATCGTCGAAATGGATGGTATGCTTTGTACCACTCTGCACATCTTTCACTCTTCTCTCTTTTTATGCGTGTTTGTGTGTGATTTTTGTACTTTTGGGTTTTGATTAATGCTAATGGTGTGAGTACTTTAATCATTTTGTTCAAGTGGGGTCTCAGTTACAATCACCCCTTTTCAAGTTTGAATATGCTTCAAGCGTTTTTGGGACCTGAGTATATGGGGGTCTATTCCTTTCTTAAATTTTGTGTTTTTCCTTGATTTGATGATTATTGAAAATTAAGTTCAATTGGGGGGTCTCATCCTCAGAGAATTTGGCTTTTGAATCATATGATTTTTCCATAGGTGTTCAAAACTTAATTGACTTTCACTTTCAGTTTCTTGATCTGAATAATCAGTCTTTAATGTTCTGCACATGTAGGGGATGAAATGACCCGAGTGATTTGGAAACTGATAAAAGATAAGGTAGTTTTATCTTCTATAGTTATCTTCTTGAATCAGGGAAGGCTATGTTGTAACTTTTTGTATTTTATCCCTTTTTTGTACTTTTTTCAGCTTATTTTTCCTTATTTGGAGCTGGATATTAAGTATTTTGACCTTGGCCTTCCTCATCGCGATGCCACTAATGATAGAGTTACTATTGAAAGTGCTGAAGCTACACTCAAGTATGTGCTCAATTTTTTGTTTTGGAGGCTTATTTGCACATCTTCACTCTTGAGATTATGTATCATTTTATTGTTCCTATCAATTTAGCTGGTTTTTTTTTATCAGTTTAACATCTTCACATCTTCGCTCAAGTATTAGCTGCTTTTTCCCCATGATTATTGTTATGATAAAAATTGCAATACTGTTAATAGGAAAATCCACGCCTATCTTATTTCCTGTCCCAAAATAGGATTCAGTGCATAGTCATGCTTACTCTTCACTCATTTGGATTTTGATTAAGACAAATCATTTATCTAGATATTTTAGATACATCTTTTCTTAGTGAAAAATTTTGATCAAATTCTGAACAGTGTATAAATGTGTTGCTCATTGATTGAAATGTTTTTCACTCTCTTAGCAGAGGATAACTGAACTCAGGCTTCAGTGCCACCAATCTGTTGGTTCAACAGTAGATGAATCGTCCATTCATCTAACTAAGCTTCAAATTGAGTCTCACCTGTAGCCCTTTGACATCCTGATATAGCTATATCCCCAAGATAAATCCATTGGGTAGGCGCCCTGTTATACAATGCTGGAAATTGGCACTGTCTGCTGTGGGGTTCCTCTAGATCCATGTGATGGTAGAAAAGGGTGCAATGTTCTGTCCCAGTAGTAGTGGTGGAGCCTAACTGCCTTTATATTTAATGAGAAAAAGTATGATTTAAAAGGAGATGAAGACTAAATATTTAATATGCTCAATACTGTAAATACAATACTGAATATTGAATTGTTAGAAGAAGCTAGGTTAGAAGGAAAAAGAGAATGTTTATAGTCTGGCAAGAGGATTATGGTTTCTGAGTGTATTTGGTTTTGGTTGACATATTATCAACTTAAACCAAACTAATTTGTTTTGATTTTTTTAATTCTGTGGAATAGAGTAATTTTCCTTTTTGTTATTAAATAATTATTAGGGAAACTTGTCTTACACATTGAGGCTTCCTAATGTTTCCATGGATTTATTTTTTTCATTGCAGGTATAATGTAGCTATCAAATGTGCTACTATAACTCCAGGTATTCACTATTGTTCTAATATGGAATGATGCATGCTTTTCCATGTCATGTTAATTGTTAACTTAAGGTTGTGTACTAACTTGACATGCATTAGACATAAAATTCACATGCAACGGTTTTCTTTTTCATAGATGAAGCTCGCATCAAGGAGTTTAACTTAAAACAAATGTGGAGAAGTCCAAATGGGACGATCCGGAACATTCTAAATGGTAACTAAATTTTCTAATGGTTTCTGTATTCCTGCTTCGTGTTCTGAATTTTGGCTGACATCCAGGGTTTCAATTTATATGTCCTACAGGTACAGTTTTTAGAGAGCCAATTATCTGTAAGAACATTCCTCGTCTTGTTTCAGGTACATAATAGCTAGAACTTATTTGATATTTGAAAATTTGAATTTTACTTTAAGATAGCAAGTGTTAATTACTATCTGTCTATTGTTTAGGATGGACAAAGCCAATATGCATTGGAAGACATGCTTTTGGAGACCAATATCGGGCAACTGATACAGTTATAAAAGGCCCAGGAAAGCTAAAATTGGTTTTTGGTAAACTCACTCTCCATTCAACCGTTTCTCATGACTCAAGTAGTTTAAGAATGCAATCACAATGAAGTTGCAAAGTTGATCAATGAAAATTAAGATTTTGATTTCTGTCAGTTCCTAATGGATAAAAAAGTTGGAGGTCTATAAAAGTAAAGCATCTTATAGTTTTTAGTTGTGCGTTTACAGCACCCAGTGGAAATGAAGGCATTAAAGAGCTAGAGGTCTATAACTTTACTGGTGACGGAGGCATAGCTTTGTCCATGTATAATACTGATGAGGTTTGCATCTGCATAATGTTTTCTTTTATTATTCTTCTCAGAAAGAATTTTTGACTGCCTTGGTGATACTAAAACTATGTTGTATTTGGTCTTGAAACAGTCCATTCGAGCTTTTGCTGAGGCTTCGATGAACTTTGCTTACCAGAAGAAATGGCCTCTCTATCTTAGCACTAAAAATACCATTTTAAAGAAATATGATGGAAGGTATGTATACTTATTGCTCATCTTTCTGTGTTTAATTTCTCTTCAATTCTAAGTGAGATACCGTTGTAATTGTAGTTAATCAAATCCTCAAGCACATTCTTTACTCTTTGCTTTTGTGAAGATTCAAGGACATTTTCCAGGAAGTTTTTGACACTCAATGGAGTCACAAGTTTAAAGCTGCAGGGATATGGTCAGTAGAATTTGTTGTCATGCTAATTGAAACCTGTATCACTAGTAGATTGTTAATTCATTTTCGTGATTCTTAGGTATGAACACCGTCTTATAGATGATATGGTTGCTTATGCTCTCAAAAGTGATGGAGGTTATGTATGGGCCTGCAAGAATTATGATGGTGATGTGCAGAGTGATTTCTTAGCTCAAGGTGGATATCCCATATGCTCATAACTTTCACTTAGCTTTTAGTTATTGACTGTTTTGTTGCTTCTGTTGATGGATGGGCCAGTTTCTAGAAATTCATAATAATAGTTTCTGTTGAACAGGATTTGGTTCTCTCGGCTTGATGACATCAGTACTGGTATTTCTTTTCTAACCCTTTGTTGAGTTTCTCTTTATAATGCCCTTTATTTGTTTCTTTCTGTTCTTCCTTCGATCCCATCTCTAGCATGGATGTTCAAGAAGCTAAGTTTGGTGCAGGTTTGCCCAGATGGGAAAACCATTGAAGCAGAGGCAGCCCATGGCACTGTTACACGTCATTATCGGGTTCATCAGAAGGGAGGTGAAACCAGCACAAACAGTATTGCTTCAATTTTTGCCTGGTCACGAGGTCTTGCACATAGGTAAGTATTGCAATTGAAAGCCATATGATTAATTTTCTTTATGCTAGAATCCATAGAAATTGATCTTTTTCCAATTTTTGTTCATATACTGAAGGAAGGTTGAGTGGATTAAGGGGCTGTTGTTTGTGTTTTTATTTCTTTTTAAGGAAAATTGTTTTTTATATATAAAAAATGCCTAAAAAATTTACAATAATTAGATAAGGTTTTCGAAACAAAGCAAAAATCTAGATAAAGATGTTCTAGTGCTTTTGTCATTAGATAAAATGGAGCTTCTGCAAAAAATCTCTAAAACAGGACCCATTTGTGCTTTTGAAAATAATGTTTTTTTTTATTAAAACAGGTTTAGAATTTTTTATAAAAATTGTTCTTTTTAGAAAAAAACAAGTGAAAACCTAAAAGAAGTTGTTTTGATGTTTTTCTCATAAGCTAAAAGTAGTAGCTTGTTAAAAGGAAAAAAAAGCTCTAAAAGATATCATATGATCCGTGGTTACTCTTTTTTGGAACTGCACTGAACGCTGAACTCCATTTTGGTCATTCTTGGGTTCTAGTTTCGTTTCTTGTGTCTTCACCAATTGCTTCAACATCCACTTGAGCTCAGATAGCTTGCTGGTCCCTTCCTTTAAAAACCTTTGAATTGCCCATTTTTTTCTCCCTAAATTTGGATGGGGTTTCTTCAATCTGGTTGGATCCAGCTGGTAGGCTGGACCAATTTGTTAGGAAGCCATATTGGAAAATAGAAGAAAGAAAAGAAATATTGTATTTCTTGATTGCAAAAGAACAGACAATAAGACAGATAACTCTCCTCTCAGGGTTTTCCCTTCACAGAGGATTTCTCCATTCACAAAGAACAAAGCTCAATTCTCAAATGATATCAGGGATAGAATGAATCCTTTCCCTTTATATCCTCCTATTTATTTAACTCATGAACCCCTTAACTAATTAATATCCTAACTGTCTTAACTAACTTCCTACACCCTAACACATTGAAAAACTATATCATAAAGTGCGTTTTTGTTAATCTTTTTCAAACACACCCTAATTTTTGCAGGGCAAAGTTGGATGGAAATGCTAGACTGTTGGACTTTACAGAAAAACTGGAAGCAGCTTGCATTGGAACAGTTGAATTGGGAAAGATGACAAAGGATCTTGCACTTCTTGTTCATGGACCTAAGTAATTTTTGGCACTGGAATCGTTCTTTCAGAATTCTAGCTATTGCTTTTGCTTTTAATGCATCACAAATTACAATTTGGTCTTTCTTTAATGTATAGGGTTTCTAGATACCAGTATTTGAATACTGAAGAGTTCATTGATGCTGTAGCCAAGGAGCTGCAAACAAGATTATCTTCACAATCGAAGCTGTAATGTTCAAGATGAATGTGCCCAATAAATGTTCTCCATTTCCTTTCTTGAAGGAGGGGAATTCTATTGCTTTTGAGTTAAACATTTTAAAGCAATACCTTTAAGGTCACCAAAATTCTGATGCATCACTGATTGCATGTTGCTTCCTTCAGCCATAAGAACTCAACATTTGAAGAGCTCATGTCATGTATACCACAAACTCAATAATATCTTTTCATTGTCAAAACAGCAGTGCTACTTTGAAGGTCCTCACAACAATATTAAAGACATTAAAACATAGGGAGAAAGAGTGTCTTCAAATGAATTTACATGTCTGTTTACAATGTTTATTTCTCAGAGATGTCTTCAATTTTCTTTAGGGAAAGAGGTGGAAGCAACACTTTGTACTGTATATTCTTGTCAAAGAAGTATATTTTTAACTGAGTATATGACTTTTACTACTAAAAATACTCGAAATGTATGTAAGATCGATCACCAAAATTCTAATGCATCATCACTGATTGCATTTTGCTTGAGCCATCACAGAACTCTACATTTTAAGAACCCATGTCATGTACCACAAACATCTTTTCATTGTGAAAACATATTCTAAACACTGAACTTTGCAAACAGTGCTACTTAGGAAGTCCTTACAACAATATTAAAGACATTGTAAAAAAAAAAACATAGGGAAAAAGAATGTTTTTGAACGAATTTACATGCTTGTTTACAGTGTGTATTTCTCAGATCTCTTCGATTTGCTTTTGGGGAAGAGGTGACACTTTGTACAGTATATTCTTGTCAAAGAAGTATATTTTTATCCATAGGACTTTTACTGCTAAAAATACTCAAAATCTATGTAAGAATCAGTAGCACTGTTGCTGTGTTTATCATTAGCAATATCTGCCATCTTCTTGTCTGCCGGGGTTGCTGTGTCTTTGCTAGCATACTTGGAGAAATCTATAGCCTCTGGTATGTGGGGAGGGGTGGCACTTCTAACTAAAGCCCAGTTCATTCCCTCAAAAAATGGGTGTTGTTTTATCTCTGTAGCTCCTCTCTTATATGCAATTCTCTTCTGAGGCTCTTTCACCAACAACCCTCTAATAAGGTCACGAGCCACAGCACTGACTTGGGGAGTTTCTGGGAACCTAAGTGGTTGTCCAACAACATTGAAAAGTGTGGCTTTATATCCTGAACCCTTGAAAGGGGTCGTTCCAAGCAACAACTCATACAAGAAGATCCCAAAAGTCCACCAGTCTACTGCACTACCATGACCCTCTCCTTTGATAATCTCAGGAGCAAGGTACTCATGTGTCCCTACAAATGACATTGAACGCACATTGGTGGGTTCTGCCATCAGTTCAGGAAGGCGTCCTCCACCAACCAATAGGCCAAAATCTGACTTTGCCTTGCGGTTTTTCTTTGAAGGCAAAATGCGCGGGAAAAAACTTGATACCTGAGTAGTGCTTTGCGCTGCTTGGTCATCAGTTAATATGCCTCCAACATCATTGTTGCCACTGCTACTACTGTTGCCTGCGTGGGCGGAAGAAGACTTGACTAGTGTAGGACTGACGGAACAGCGAAGGGATAAATCAAAATCTGAGAGCATTATGTGCCCTTCATCTCTGACTAGAAGATTCTCTGGCTTTAAGTCTCTGTATACAATGCCAAGCATGTGCAGGTACTCGAGAGCTAACAACACCTCTGAAGCATAAAATCTATCACAAGACATTTGAGCACATGAGTTCTTAAATCGGGGTACAAACTAGAATTAGCAAGGTGAAATCAAATGGTTAAGAGAAATTATGAAAGTGGGGGGAATATCACTCGTTGTTAATATGAAAAAGATTTAAATAGGCAAATGCTAATGAGTAATTAAAAACATTCAATTGTGTGTGTTTAATTGTTTGGAAGTAAATGTTTTTTTTTTAATTTTTTCTCTTCCATTTTTAACATTTTAATCAGAGATTAAAAAAATTTAACAATTTTCCCTATTCACTAATCACAATTATCAAAATAACTATTATCCTTATAAAATTAAAGTATCTAATAGCATTTTTAACTTATAACCCATACGAATATTTTATGCATATAGAATTGTGTCATTTATGAGAAATGTATAATAATCTTAGTATTGTAATGCAAATTTAATTAAAATATATCGACATTATGATAATAGATTGTTATATCGAGATGGTGGTGGCTAGCATTGACATGGACGATTTGTAAGCAAAGGAATAATGTGATTTTTTCTAATGGGGCGTTTAATGCTAACAGAATACTGGATGAAGCACTTTTCTTAACATGGACATGGCTCACACATTTGGAGAAGGACTTTAGTATCCATTACAACCAGTGGTCTACTAATATTACAGCAGCTTTTTCTATTAGTGATGTATAGACTTTTTGCTTAACCAAATATGTAGCTTTTTAATCTTTCTCAGTTGGTGGTTCAGAGCATTTTTAGTCTCGAGCCTAAAATTGAGCAGTATCTTGTACCTTTTTAGTACCCCTGGTACTCAATTAATACATATAATATTTTTGCTGAAAAAAAAATGATAAGATTAATAACTTTTGTTCTTAGTTAACAGTAGTGTAAAAATCTTTCCATTGATAATGTCTCAAAATTAAATTTAGAATATAGATGAGGTTGTAGTTGTATACTAACCTTGCAGCTTCTTCAGTGAAACACTTGTTAGGTTGCTTTTGTCTTAGAGAATGAAGATCACCCCCACTACAGAATTCCATGATCAAGCAATAAAACTTATCAGTTTCAAAGTAAGAATACAAAGTGGGGAGGAAGGGGTGATCAAGGAGTCCAAGAATCTCCCTTTCTGTCTGTGCCCTCAGAAGCTTATTTCTGCTTATAAGAGCTGCCTTGTCCATAACTTTCATAGCAAAGTAGGTCCTAGTTCCCTTAAGTTCCACAAGGTACACACTCCCAATGTCTCCGTAACCGATGCGCTTGAGAAGCCTGAAATGGCTGAGATTGAGAGAGCCAACCCTTGAAATCATGTTGATAGCTTCCCACCTCACATCACCCCCAGTGTGTGGCCTAATAGGTGCACTTGTGCTCTCTAAGCTATCACTCCGAGAACTAGCACCACTCCCTTGACCTTGATTGGTACTGGTCTTTGTTTGAGGGGTAGACACAGACATTGCCTTTGCATGATGATCAGAATTTGAATTAGGCTTCTTTGTGCTTGGACTTTGGTGTTGTTGAGGGTTGAAGTCAGATAAGTTCCTGTTTGGTGGCAGTAAGTTCTGGGGTCTGGATTTACCTTCCAAATTTGCTTCAGTTTTGGAAGCCTGGTCCATATGTCCAGTTTCATTTCCTGAGTAGTGGACAGTTGTTGTGCTCGTGTCTTTTGCTTCTTGGTTCACATTCTTGGGATGAGTTGGTGAGTTGTTTCCTGAATTTGCACTACTACTATGAGCACTAGGGTGTGCCGCTTCTGATAACTTGTGCTCCATCTGTGTCTATGAATGAATTAGAAGTTTTGGTCAATTCTCAGTCATGAATAGTTTTGTCATGTTTTTTTTTCCCTAAAGAAACCATGGATGCATTCAAGGTTTTAAATTGTGGTCCGTTCATGGTTTTGTCATGTTCTTTGATATTGTGGGAATTTGCAGAGAAATGTAACCAAAATTACGGTAATGTCACGGTCACAAACATTCCAAAAACCTTAATGTTGCGGCCAAAATTGTTGTTGCATACCACTTTCTAAAACCTTGGATGCATTGTGGTTGCTTTTGGTTGGCAATTATGGGGATGTGTAGAAATGGATAGCCGTGATGAAACTCTTACCTCAGGTAAATCAGGCATCTTGACAGGATTTGATGTCATCAATAGGCAACACAAAAACACCCCTCAGGAGGAATTCCTGCCAAGGAAAAATGTGAAAACACATGAAAATGAGTTATATGGAGATGCTGCATGCACTACAGAGACAAATCGACATGATATAAAGATTCAAACAAAATTACATTTAATATAAGAAGCTAGTTGTTGGTCTTTCCATAATATAACAAACCAAAAGTACTCAATTCTTGCTCAATGCCTTTAATGTGAAACCATGTAACCATAAATAATCAAGTTCTTTTTTGTAAGCGAAGATGTATAAGTTAATAGGCGGACCTGGGACATTATTGTTGAGCATGCACGATGACATGATATGAACGTCAAGAGCATAAAGAGATCAAAAACTAAATTCATGGTATCCACGTAATGGAATGTGATCATAAGACATGGTCAAAGTCAGAATGCAAGAATAATAATATTTTTAATGATTAGAAACCAAATTGGCAAATCGTCATTATTATTAATACAAATCACAATGCCACATGAACAACCCATTATGCTATATATATTGAAGATTGATTTGACATTAAAAAAGAGACAAGATTACCAATCAGAAAAGAGATTTCAGGTAAACAATGAAGAACAAACCTGAAAATCAGAAATGGCATGAATCCTGATAACTCCCCTGGTTATCTAAGAGCTATAACAATTAACAACAATGTTTCAGATGCATTGACAAATGCACATAACGGCTTTTTTCCATTCAAGAAGAGAGAAAAATGATTGGGAGAAAAGGGGAAGAATAAGGTTGTTGGTTTAGGCAGGAAATGACATAATGAGGGTGTTGAAAATGAGCTGGTTCTTGATTAGACCACCACCCATCATCAAAAGCACTAGGATATCTTGAGAGGAAATTGTGGAACAAGAGGTAGAAGATAGCAATGTAACCACAATTAGGAAAAAAAACCAAGTTTATATACAGCAAAAATGGCAAATAAAAAACTATATGAAAATAATGTGATTTTATTAATTGGTACTACAGTGGTTCAAAGAATAGAATGATGGAAATAGAGAGAGAGGAAATGGTCACAGCTATGAAAAAAAATGGATAGGCGTCATATTCTCTGTGAAATGGAAATGGCGGTTTAACTGCCACCCTCTCCTCTCTTCCCACTCCTACAGTGTCCATAAATTGACATTAACATTAAATATGTATGTTGTCACCACCATTGCATAGTTCCCACGTAACAATATCATATTTTTCATGTTTGTTTTTTTTGTGTTCTTTTTACCATAATGCTATTTTGGACATCACTTACCACTATGCCCTGTCATAATATTACATGGGGAAAGTGATCATTATTAGAAGAGAAAAGAAATAATGTTGTGTTGTTGAACAATTATAAATGATATGGCGTAATAAATTTTAATGTGATATAAATTAAAATTATTATTTGAGCAATTCTAAATTCACTATTATATTCTTCTATTAATCTTTCTATGTGTTTTGTATGATACATATTGGATGTTTTTATGTTTTAAAATATTAAATACATTTATTTTTCATTTAATACTTTTTTTTATAAAGTATTAGAAAGATTTGTAGTAAGATTTATAAAAAGATATAACTTTAACTTTACACCTGTTAATTTTATAAAAATATATATATAAACTTCGAACAAATTTTTTGAGTCTAGTATCAAAGTTGCAGATGGAGGAACCAGCACTTCAAGTTTGTCTTTATTTTTTTATTCTTTTTTTGAAGTCAAGTTTGTCTTTATTAATTAGTCGGGGTGATGATATTAATTATATGTCATGGGATTAAAGGTATATTTATATGTTTTTTTACTGCAAGTAGATTTATATGTTATTCAATCTAAATGAGTGGTTTTTTTTAATATGAGGGTCAAACAGAAACATTACAAGTTTATTTATATCAATATATTGGCAGATACATATCAGTTTCTTTTACGAGGGTCAAACGGCAACACTATAAATTTATTAATGTTAGAAAATCATATTTATTAATTATTGGCTTTACCATATTTTTATTCCCTAAATTTTTAAGATTTCTATGAGTAGTTTATGAATTTTTTATACTAATTTTAGTCTCTGTATTTATTTTTAGTCCCTATTAAAATTAAGGATGAAAACAAAGTTAAGAGAAATTAACAAAAAAAATTAGGGACTAAAAATAGAAATACTAAAAAATTTAGAAACTAAAAAAATAACAAATCAGTTATAAAAAATAGATAATGAACACTTAATTATTTATTTACTTCATTCCTGGTCACATACACATTATTATTATTATTAGCAGAGACAGGCACTCCTTGTCTCTTTAGCTATTTAAACCAAAAATAAATAAATTAGAAGTAAAAAAAATTAACATGAGAATAGTGGGTAACTATTAGGAGAGAGTAACAGAAATTTAAAAACTAACAAAAAAATAAAATAATTTAATGAAATGTGTATATGAAATGGGGGTATTCTCTTTATTATTGGTATAAATTATTATTATTATTATTATTATTATTATAATAGATAGGGTTGGATAGTAAAAGGCATCCATACCCAAGCCATACCCATCAAGTAAATAATTATCCTACCCATGAACATCATATTAGATTCATTCGACTAAACCAAACTTTGATCTCAACATACCAAACACCATTTGCCCCCAACCAATACACAACACAACAACAATTTCACTCTCAAGAAGGTTAAGCTATGCGCTCTCTGTTTCCATTCCCCACTTTCCTAACCCCACTTCCCTTCTTTGCTTTCCATTACACTCCTACTTTCACACTCATCCCCCATCCATTGAAAATGCTGATGATGCCATTTCTTAATTCAATGCATGCTCCATATGCATCCATCTCCATCCATCATTGAATTTGGC
The DNA here is from genome assembly GCF_004193775.1 of Glycine soja. Classification (NCBI taxonomy): domain Eukaryota; kingdom Viridiplantae; phylum Streptophyta; class Magnoliopsida; order Fabales; family Fabaceae; genus Glycine; species Glycine soja. The sequence goes on from NC_041016.1 coordinate 50,463,891, forward strand.
AACATTTTAGGAACCCTCATAGGGATGAAGCACTACTCCACTGTTACTTTCCTTTTTCAACATATGGAAATCCATCGATTTTTTCTAAATGTCAGTACTTTGAGCATCCTCATTAACCTTTTTGCCACTTGGGTTAGATGAACTTGGCTTTTCTATATTGAGCAAGATTCTCAAAAAGGGTTATGAGCTAGATACAGTAACATTCAATACACTCATCAAAGGTCTGTCTTAAGGGCGAGGTTATGAAAGCACTTCACTTTCATGATAGCTTGGTATCATGGGGATTTTGGTTGGGCCAAGTTAGTTATGGGATTTTGATCAATGGGGCATGCAAAATAGTTGAATGATAATGATCAAAACATGAATAAACATAATAATAAAATAAGAAACTAAAAGGAAAAAAAAAATACATAAAGTTGCACATGTGGAAAGAACACATAATAATTTGGTTCTCAATCCCCACTTCATATGTTTCACCAAATTCATTTGATGATGAACTTGTATTTCTTATCTGTATAAAACATAAATGTTGCAAACAAAAGTATGCACCTAATGTTGTGATCAAAGACCAAGTTCAGGTCATACTCCTATCAATTATGCTCCTCCTAATGCGGTGACCAAAGACCAAGTTCAAGATATGATTGGTCAAGCTATGAATACTTTTGCTGAATGTCGACGCCAAGAGAACGAGCAATTCAGTCTCTCAATGCAAAATGTCATTACAATACAGTTCTTCAACCTTGGTGTTGTGTTGCTTCAGAACTTGCAACAAGCCCAGATGTCGATGTTAGGTCGTTGTTGCTTCTCCTGCACCTCATGTTGTTACCCCTGCACCTCCTGCTATTGTCCAACCTCCACCAACTACTGTTGAACCAACACCTCCTCCTCCACCACCTACGCAGCCTTCTTCACCACCACAAGTTCAAGAGTGGCAATGATGTTCTATCATGATTTCTTTCTTTGAATCTTTAGTCTTTTTGTTCATGACAAAAGGGGGAGTAGGTTAAAACACACGCGCGCGCACACACATATGTATATATACTTGCATAGTTATTCTTCATACTCATCCTTTTATCATGCATTAAAGTTGTTGAACTCAGGGGGAGTTTGCACATTCTTTATATATTTGTTCTATTACATAACTCATAATCATGTTTTACTATATCTATTTTATAGTGATTATGTTTTATCTTAGTTAAAATTTATATTATTTGTCATTATCAAAAAGGAAAGATTATTAGGTCTGAACGATCCACTGGACGACAACTGAAATTATAACAATCATACTAGACAGGTGGTTGAATAGTATGTTAATACAAATAATGAGTTTTAAAATGTTTATCACATGTTCAAACACACACACACCCCCCCCCCACACACATATATAAAGAGGGAGAGAGAGAACATGGCTGGCATAAAAAGCAAAATAAAGGGAAGATTTTCATCTACTAAAGTTGTCTCTAGCACTCTCATGCTGCACTAGATTGTGGCTCCTTCACTTTGTCTACTCCTCCTACTGTCCAACAAATAATAAAAACCAAATAATACAAAAGAAAGGAGGAGCGAGGTTATGGTAACATATAGAAACATGCAGGAGAGATACAACATAATCACAAAACAAATCAGTCTTAATGTTATTCCTATATCACAAATCAAAGCCCAGGATTTAAGGATTTACTTATATTATGAATCAAGACAATATACTTTAACATAATTTAACTACCACATCTTAAGAAAACAACATATGCATCAAATACAAGGCAAATATTTTCAAGCACATTACAGTAACATTCATAACTTCAATCACCTAGAATTAGTCGCACATTCCATAAGGTATGTCATGTTTGCATGTATGCAAGTTAGCACTTCTCTTTCAATTACATGCAATGTGTATGTATATTCAGATTTATATGGCGCAAGCCGTTACAGGCCCAAGAAATTAGGCATAAGGCCTTCATAGTTAGCACCTAGCCAATAAATTTATTTTGCACCTAGCTAGGATCAAGCACTAAGCAAAAATCCACTGGAGGCAAAGATCACTAAGATCCAGCCAGATAAGTGTAATATGGCTTTATGAGGATCCACACTTAGTCTGAAACCTTAAATAAGTGAGAAGGACACTAAGTCCAAAATGTCATGATGCATGATTCAATTTTCAATCTTTTATCTTCTCTTTATTAAGATGAGTTGGATTGGATGGACAAATACATGAAGATCAACCCCTCCCACTCTCACAGATGAAAATCTCTTTTCTACTCTTATTTATTTCTTTTACCCATATTACTCTAGAATAGCAATGAAATACAAATAATTGATTGTTGTCTACTCAAATTAGAATATAAGAAAATACTTAAGGAGACAATAATATAGGATTGAAATCTATCTTTAATACTAAAAAAGTAAGAATACATATGACAAGTTTGATATAAAATATACACATTGTAATTTTATATAATATATAAAGAACATTTGTAAAATCATATAGAAATGACTAAAAGTAATAATCACATTAGATAATAGGTGAACATCGATAATTGAGATGCTAGAGTGAAAATCACAATTTATAAGAAAAAATTGAATAGAAGTTGAAAGTTGTCTGAGAACTCATTTGAATAGTCTAGGTGAGGAAATTCTTAAAAATAGAAACCTCCCTTACGTAGGCTAGCAACTGGCCGGGGTTCACTCTTTACAAGAATAAACAAGTAGAATTTTTTCCAATATTGTACCTTGAGTACAAAGACCACAAATACAACACTATTTTCCTTATTTCAGAATTGTTTTCTCAGCATCCTACACTACAACAAAATCGACTTCAACTAGCATTTTTTTTCTATGTTTAGTGGCGGTTAAAACTACGACTAAAACTACTTCTGGCGATTCTAAAACCGATGTTAATTCTTCCGCCACAAAGTCATACACTGTCGATTAAGGGTAACCGCCAGAGCAATTGTCGGTAGGCATTGAATGTGTTGGCGGTTGTGGAACCGCCACAATGGACCAATACGCTAGTGGTGATATAATCATCATTGTATAATAGTTTTTTGGCACTTTCTGAATCACCACTATGAGCAATATAAAAATATGTATTAATCATGTTAGTTCTGGTGGTTGTGAACCCCCACTAAGTATTTTAAAAGTCTATTTATAACCTTATATATGTACATAATTGGTATTTCTATTGTTATTTAATTAAATTATGTCATTGTTTAGTAAAATGTTTCAAGCAACAAGTCAGAGTAAGGTATTCAACATGACAGATATAAACAATGCAATTAAAAGAACACAATTTCAGCAATTTGTCTTAATTTCCAAGTAGAATTCTGAAAGATACATACAAGGCTAAGGATTGAACTTTGTTTTTAGAAATTTCTAGTTATTGTGTAAGGTAGGTGATAAATCACTAATTCAATAAATATGAATTGCATGCCTTACATAGTCATATTTTTACCTATTATACGCACCAAACCTAGTCAAAAGCTACTTTTTAACCTGTTGCACTAAAAGAATTCATAAATTGTAGAGATATTGTAATCGGATGATTCCAAAATGGTTTTAAAGCTAAGACATAACTCTTTAAGGTGTAAAAAGAATTTTAATAAATTCACTATAGCTTGTTTATACATTGTTACCAATTAAAATATTAACCAAATGAATCAAGCTAGAAACTTAGCAGAAAGAAAGTTATTTGTTATTTCAGATAAGTGATAAGATATCACCATTGGAAGATATAGTTCAGCAAATTTTTTAAAATTTAGAGGATTAAATCAAAAGCTTCAAAGATAAATGTAAGCATAATTGAAATTGAAGCTAAGATTGAGGGGTATTGGTTAAAAACAATTATGTGTTAGAAAATTTCACATCGTCTGTCTTAATTTTTGGAGTGCAGTTTATATATTTATTGGATAATTTCACCTAGTACCAATTGATTAGGAGATGGTGAGTGATAGGGAGCATGAGAGAGAAAAAAGGAAGAAAAAGGAGGAGTGGACTAGGGTTATCAGGAGAAGAAAGATAAGATTTGGACATTTAATTTTTAAAAAATAATTTAAGTCTCAAAATAAGATTTATATTTAAAATAAAAAAATTTAAAAATCTTAAAAATAACGTAACAATGTGAAGTACATAAAAAAATAATTAAAATCTCTCATTGGAAATGTCCTAAATGAATTACAGATATCATCAACTTCGTAAACTCACAATATAAAGGGTGAATGACAAGTCAAGCCAAGCCAAAACAAAAAATCCGAAGAGCCCCATTTCGGATTGCAGAACAATACAGTCACAGAAACATTTTCCAAAGAAAAAGCAAAAAAAATGAATGCAAAAACGAATTCTTCGGCGCCGGAAACATCGCCGCCGGTGATCCACCCGGCAGTGGCACCACTCTCCTACCTTCTGGGAACATGGAGAGGCCAAGGAGAAGGAGGGTTCCCCACTATCAACTCCTTCTCCTATGGCGAAGAGCTTCACTTCTCTCATTCCCCCAACAAGGTTTTCCTCTCTCTTTCTCCATAATCGGGTCTCTCAAAGTTGTCTTTTTTTATTACTGGGTTTTATTTTGTTTCTAGACCACAGTTATCCACCATTAGAGAAAATTCTGTTCGACGGGTAGACACATTGTGGGTTGTAAAGCTCTCTCTCAAAGTATTCAATCCAGGATTTGAAGTCGAGACATCCAATTAAACTGGAACAATCTCGTGCTGGTTGATCCACGTCCTCGGTTGTTTTTAGAGTTTAATTTTGAGCTAGCATTGAGTTGTTTCTGTTTAACTAACCAACTCAGCGATAAGCAGTTGCCTTAAGGGAGAGTTTTGTCATTCAGCGATACTTACCAACTTGAGGAGCAAGATTGCTTCCAAATGAGGATATCTTTTGTCATTAGCAAAGAAAAATTAAAAACTATCCAAAAGATTATGTTTAAATTAATTATTACAAAAATGTAAATGATTTCTAATTATATGGCAGTGAACAATTGGATTACACTATTAGTGTTTTTCAATTACCTTCTTTTTTTTAACCATTTATGATGATATATTCTGAGGACTTCAGTTTAACCCATCAAGTCTCTCTCTTGTTCTTTATGTGTGTGGTTGTGCACTGATTTTGTTTATTTGGTTTGGTTGTGTGTGTGAAATGGGTGTAGCCTGTGATAGGGTACACTCAGAAGACATGGAAACTCAGCTCTGGAGAGCCTATGCATGCTGAGAGTGGATACTGGCGTCCTAAACCAGATGGCACCATTGAAGTTGTGATTGCTCAAAGCAATGGTCTTGTGGAGGTTCAGGTACTATTTTTCAATTTGATTTGGTTTTGTGTCACGGATACATTGTTTGGCTTCGTACTTGTGTCCAGTGGCGGAGCCAGAAAAATTATAAAGCCTGGGCAAAAATTTAAAGAAGATAACGCAGTCTCTGAACACCATCACAGATCCCATATATTTCCCACGATACATGCTTTAAGCACTAATAGGCTTAAAAAAAACTAAACACATAGGAACACAAATCTAAATAGAATAAATATACAAAATACACAACAGAACTCTGCAGCTGGTAAAATCCATAGCTGATACAAACAATATTCAATACCCATTCAAAGCTTAAAACAAGTTTTTTTAAAAAATGGTGTGCGACCTTGATTTAGGCCACAATGTCAATGTTTGTACAACAAAATCGCAACAACCATAATTTAGAACCTCGAACTGAAGCTCTACCAGTGGAAGAAACCAAACCATATCAAATAAAAAAAATGCAGTCATAGTAGGGGCAAAGGATGTTTATCAGGCTCAATCATATAGATTCACATCACATTGAAATAATGTGGTTTATTAAAAAAAAAAAACATAAATCCAATAAGAACATCAATGGATCTCAGCAATATATGGTTATCTTCAATTCCTTTGGGAAGATTCGGATAGATAACGCAGTTTAAAATAAACATCACCGATCCATAAATCCAACCAACTAAAATGCAAAAAAAAAAAAATCAAAATTTTCGGGTGCGAATAGGTCAAAAAGCTGAAATTTTTAGAAAAAGAATAAAGAGAGAGATTGCAGAAAGAGCATCTCAGAGTAACCATTCCCCATTAGCTTCTTCACTGGTAATCAAAGTGCAAGGATAACATTGGAATTGCTCATCACTGATGCTCGCAAAAACAGAGACGTGTTGTGCAAAGGAATTTGGGCCAGAGCCTGGGCAATTGCCCAGGGTAGCCGGGCCTTGAAACCGCCTGTGCTTGTGTCTCTATAATCCGTATGCTATTGGAATGGTGGGTTTGGAAGCTCCATGGACTCTTAATTTGCAAAGCTCCTCAGTTTAAATTTGGAGACAACTCAATTTGAATAAAAAGTTAATGACCTGATTTAATTTTGATAAATATTACCCTTTGATCTGGCCTAACTCCTTAATTTTTCCTTACTTGTCAAACTATGGCAAGCACGTCTTTATTAATTTCTATTTGCTATAAATAAGCTCCAAGCAAAAAAGTCCATCCCGAGTTACTACATTTTAATTCCCAATTTTACTAACATTGCGCGCAATCCATTGTTGTCAGTTGTTTGCAAGAGTGACATTGAAATTGCATAAATTTCTTTCTGTATTCAATGATTTATAAGTTATGTAAAGCAATTATGTTTATATTGTTTATTTTGTTATGTAAAGATATTCTCCCAAATATTGGCTGGATTTATTGTCTTCTTCCATTATTGAATTGCTTAGACATAAAGATCTTGCTTATTTCATTGTTTCTAGGTTCATGAAGCAAGTTATTTTCCTGCTTTTCATTTTTTATTCCCCTTTGCTGTGCTACTAACGTGTCACTTGATGTTGTACTTCCAGAAAGGGACATACAGTGCTGAAGAGAAAATGATACACCTTCAAAGTGAAATAGTGGGGAATGCCTCTAAGGTAATCATATTGTGCCTTCCCAAATGCAACATTACTACTATCTCATGCTTATAAATGCTTTGTTTACATACATCACATTCTGATAGTGATTCAATGGCTGCCTTTAGGTTACATATCAAAAACAACCATCTAAGTAAGGTGTCTTAGTAAGGTGTCTTCTGATATTATGAATATGTATAAAAAATATGCATAATGAATACTTTTTTGGAAATTTTTTATCATCATCTGTGAGGATTATGATTGCAGAAAACAGAAACATGACAGTACTTTAGAGAGAGAGAAGAAAGAGGGGGTGGGGGAGTGGGGTCTTTTGAACATTTGGTAGATGAAGAAGTCATTGAGTTTACTTGTATTTTAACTAAGTCGATGAATCATTGGTCCCACAATCATTGATGGCTTATAGTAATCCACAGACACAGTGAAGTGATACTATAATACCTCATTTTTTTTTTAACATTTTGGCCGAAAGTTTTTTTTTATGTGATATTACCATGCATATTTTATCATTGCTTTTTGATTTCTCTCGTTAGATCAAATGTTTTTGTTTACAATAGGAAATACTTTCTGTGCCATACTCAACTCAATACCCCCATGGTAAAACAAATTAGATATCAAAGTTAGATTAAGGAAACACCTTACCACCAGCTTTACTATATTGATAAATGAAGAAAGTTGGGGGCCAGAATGGAGTACCTCATTTTGTGCTCTTTTTGTGGTATTCATACCTACAATGTTTTATGCACTCACACACAGGTTAAAGAGATAAGAAGATGTTTCCAGCTGGTTGATGGGAATCTTTGTTATGACGTTCAGATGGCTACCAATACAATAACTCTTCAACCACACTTGAAAGCATCACTGAAGAAGCTCTAAAGCAAACATCTTCCTCGATTGCTTGCAGAAGGATGTCAATGAGTATATGGAGCCATCCAATGTGACTCTTTTTAAAGAGCAATTTAGGTCACCTTGATAATTTTCTGCCAATTGGCAAAATGATCTCCTTTACAAATTACAACCTATATGCAAGGTTCTGTCTGACATGTTCACAAGTCTTGTATACAAGGTCTTCAAGACCTAATGTTTGAAGAACCCGACATGAATTAATTTAATCAATTTATTGGAAGCAGCCAAGCAGAAAATATTCTGTTTGTACATCATAATTCATATATAATAATACATGCTTTATATTAACTTCGTTGTTTGAAGCTATTGTGGTGCAGTAACTACAGCCAACATTTGATGTTATGCTCAAAGTGAAACTATGTTTCTTCTTTACCATCTAGTATTTTTTATGAACCTGCTAAAGGAATTACTCATCCTAACCCTCAAACTTCTCTATGCTTTTATAAACCTTTTAGTTTACTTTAAGCACAGCAATCTTCACCATCGAGGTTCTAGAGCCAGAAATTGTTCAATTGAGTGACAGTAGCAGTGTTTGCTTGGAGGGTAAAATGATCTTCACTCTAGTAGTTGCTGTTGATGAAGTGTACGTACAATCAGGTTCTTTGTTGTATTTATCTATAAGGTATATAGAAAACTGGTTATCATTTCACAAAATGGGCTATGTATTTCTTATTCTGGGGTTGTAAGATAATGGATATAGCCAAGTATCGATTACTATGTAACATATAATGCAGAAGAAAATGCTAGAAAATAAAGATTTTATTAACAAAGGAGTTATCTAACGTACGAAAAAGATTCCAAAATGGATGAATAGAAGACCTTTTTGTTTGGGACATATTTGAAATAACACAAGGCCTAATGAACATGAAGTTGAGAAAAAAAAAAAAGAAACTAAAAGAAATTGAGCACGAAAACCATATATAGGGTGAATTTGGATTAACTTCTAGCTTATGATATTTTTGCTAATTGTTAAATCTTAAGACAAGATTTCTGCAAAGACTTTTTTAAGACAACAATGTCGAGTTCTGCTTGGTTATAAGTACTTTTAAGTGAGTAAGTTAATACACAAGAAATTTGATTTATTTTGTTTCATTAATTTATTTTATTTCCATCTCCTACAAATACTTATGAGAAAGTTCATCTATACACTTTGCTTCAAGAACAGAACAGTGGTTTCTGTTACATTCCAGCTACTTGTAAAGCTTCTATCATCATTGTGTTGGTAACCTGAGATCCGCAGGCAAACATTACATGCTATTCTACGATTTAAATCTCACTTAAAATTACCTTTATGGCCAGGAACCCGATTACTAAAAGGTGGACATTTTATAATCCACCGAGTCTGGAGACACATTAGTGTTTATCATATTTGAAACTTCTTGTACACATTTTATAATTTGATTTTTTTAAAGCTTTGCCATAAGGGTTGTGTTGGTATCAACCAATATTCTCCTCAAATTAACTCAAACATGCTTTATTTTTTCTTCAGAGAAGTCATAAAAGCTCTAGTTTTATAAATGGCAACAAAGTGAGCAAAAAGAATCTATTGACAACTTACTTGCACCAATCGAGAAATGGTCCAAATTATCTCTATTTTTCTTTTGGTGAACCTTCTGCAGTTTGGTTCGTTAACGCTAAAGCTTGATTCTATTTTTAAAGGCAAACTGTTATATTGTTTATGATGTATGGTGCTGTATTGTTGGTTGCTCTCTTGTTGCTAAATTGTTCTCTACTGTCCAACTCAATAGTACATATATCACCTGATTTCTTTCTGACTTCAAAATCCTTTTCCAACAATTTGTTATGTGCTGATATGAACTGCTAAATTCTGTCATGCCGTATAATGATTTTTAAACTCCATGAACGCGTGGTGAAATGTCTCGTGGAAATGAATATGCTTCTTGATATATTTTATAGACTCGAGAGGCAATCACGTGCACATTTTTCACAACTGTGTTAGTGCATCATATTGTCGTGTCTCCAAGAGGGCAAGATTTTTCCCAAAGCAATTGAATTTGTACAATTTCATACTCCTTGTGTTCCATAATATTTGTCATTCTAAGTTTTTTTATTAAAATAATTAATAAATTGATAAAAGAGAGTAATAATTCTTTTATAGTTTTTGTGGCCCTCATTGATATAATAAAAGATACAAGTAAAAAACAGTAATTAATATTACATCGAAAAGGTAAAATAACAATTAGATTTATTTTTTTCTTTTTACACAACAAATATTATGAAACGGAGGGAGTACATAAACAAGTTTATTGAAAGACCCTTTTAAACAGAAATTTAAGTTCCCATAAAGTGGAAAGAAAATCAATTTACTTGCTGAAAGTAAAGCCGAGAGCCATAAAATTCCAGCTTGGCATAGCATAAAACAATTACACATTCCAGTTTATTGTGCCAAGACTGTAATATCAGAATTCTAGACGATACAAAACACTCTTGACCACTTTATTTGATGACTAAATGACTATTTGTAACAGCCTATGCTCTAACTCACCAAAGTTACCAATTCTGAGAGTTGGAAAGGGAACCAAGAATCAACAATCACTTCAAACTAGCCATGAAAATACTTGTAATAGAAGGCATTGGCCTAAGAATGGATAATTAAGCAGCAGCAGTGATGTATTGGATTGCCTGTTTGCATATACCAGTCATTGTTGCCTCAGGTCCATAAACCTGTAAAGAGACCAAAATATATATCATAAAAAGTTCCTTAAAAAAATTTGTAAGTATCAGTTCAGATGGTTTCTTAACACAATCAATAAAAGGAAATCAGTTAGTTATATAACCTCAATAGGAATGCCAATTTCCTCTCCGAGTGCCCTCATTTTTGCTAGACCCTTCTGGTAGTTGGGACCTCCTCTCCTCACATAGATGTGCATCTTTGCTTCTTTTAGCTTTTGTTCCTGGTTTGTAATAGGTCAACAATCAATTAACTCTACTCTAAGCAAATTAATATGATATTATAGAGCAAAGCTTCATGATGATAGGCTCACCTTCTCCTTCAGAGCACGGATTATGCCGCTGAATGTAGCAGCAACATCAGTAAAGTTAGCTATTCCTCCACCTACCACAAGGGCTCGCTTTTGGCCATCAGGATTTGAAGTTGCACACTGCAAAGAGATTGTCATAGAGATTAAAGAATCACTATATCATGTTTCAAAGTAGCATGCAATTTCATAAGCTATTTTCACACACTCTTAGAATGTTTGGCTTGGGCCTAACCCAACCCCAAAAGCTAGCTCATGGGATGAGGGTTGTCCCTCACTTAAATATTTCATCTTTGCCTTATCTCTAGTCAACATGGGATTTAGGTTTTTCCCAATATACCCCCCCCCCCCCCCTCCTCACACCCAAGCACTTTTGAGCTCCCCCCCCCCCCCCTCCTCACACCCAAGCACTTTTGAGCTTGGTGTGAGGATAATATGGTGGGTAGCCTATTTAATGGATCTAGGATAGGGTCTGATACCATCTTAAAATGTTGGTTTGGGCCTACTCAACCCCAAAAGCTAGCTTATAGGGCGAGGGTTGTCCCCTATTTATATATTCTATCTTTGCCTTATCTCTAGTCAATTTGGGACTTGAAATTTTTGCAATACCAATGATAATGTTTGAGATAAGAATTGATTACATCAATCACTACTCTGGCATACTGCAAGACCTCATCTTCCTTGGGTGCACCACTATATTCTGCATAGTTTCCAAGCTCAGGAGCATAACCAAGATCTCCTACCTGTTTTAATAAATTAGTATGTAAGAAGTGTATTGCTTAATGTTACAAGAGATTGGAAATTAGCAAGGAATTTAACTTTTAAAGTAATAGAAACACACCGTATCAGCATAGATAACACTAGCACCTCCCCCAGCAACCATTGTCCAAATTCGGCCCATTGGGTTTAATACTGTGAATTTCAAAGATGCACTTGTCTGGAAACAGAAAACAAACAAACAAACATCATAAGTGTTTATGTAAAAGAATTTATAGCACCATGATTACTAGAAGCAATAAAATTATGATTAATAAGAGGTTAGTACAAGGAGTTCAATTGACCCTGGAGATCTGCAGACCATGCATTAAAAGTTAACAGTATTTGCTAAGGAGCAAAAGTGATTGAGATCTGCAGCTTATGGACAAAGTTATAAACGAATTGAATCTGATTGAAGATACATGACAAAAGTATATTTTTTCACCTTTTCATCTAATCCATGAATGAAAGCCTCTGTAGTACTCATAACCCTTCCAAATGGCAATGGAAATTCAATGTTTCCCCATCTGCAAATATTAATAACATGCATGGTTTAAAAATTCTTATACTATGAAACATTATTGAGTTATACATGATGAATTAGAGATATGATTTTCATCCTTCAAATAATAGTTGATATTCTTTAGAGGGAAGAAACCAACTTCTTGAAGTTCTTGAAAGCAGCAGTGTCATCAAGTTCGCCCCTCATGTCCAGAGGATAAGGCTTTCCATTGACCAAAGTGAAAGGATTCATCTCCAAGAAAGTAAAATCCAGGTCTAACACGAGGAAAAAAAATAGGAAAAGAAAATGTTTAAAACTTTAAACTTAAATGCTACCATCAATGAAGTTGTCTTCACAAGCACATCTAATGTTAATAAATGCATATTTTGTAGCATACCTTGAAATAGAGTGAAAATCACCTTGAGAAATTCCTCAATTTCTCCCTTGATCTGTAAGCATGAATGAAGTACTTTTAAATAATTGAAACAGAGTGCTTATAAAAATAATTGAAATGAAGTGTCCTCTAACAAAAGAGCATTTGATGTTCAATCCCATGGTCTTACTGAAAGTTAACTTATTAAAAAAATAACAAATTAGTAAATTAACATACCTCTAAGGGAAGTGTTGCAACAAGTGGGGCAATACTCTCTGATGTAAGAGACACTCCTGTTGGCATAAATACAGTCTTGACCTGAAATATGAACAAAACACTTTGTAACTTATGGGAATTACGAGGAAATATGAGCATAATTTACTTCAAGTAATTATTTGTAAGGTCAAAAAGTATGAATTTTGGCACCTTATCCCAATTCTCCTCAATTTCAATCCCTCCACATTCAGAAAAGCTTATACTGTTCCCTAGTCTCTCTGAGACAATGTTAAGGTAAAACTCCTCATTGTGAGGGATAAAAGGTTCAACAATGAAAGTTGTTATAGGTCCTTTGCATCCACCCATCTCAACCTACATCATAGAGAAAAAAGATATGAGCAAACACTTAAAGGGTAGATAGAAAGTAAAAAGAAAAAGTGATTATGAAAAGGGAAAAACAATTTAAGGTTTGGAGGGACAGAGGAGAAAGAGCACCTCTTTGCCAAGACGCCCTTTCACAAAAGAATCAACTTCTGCCAAATCTAGATTCAAGGCAACCAAACCACTTTTGCCACGCTTTCCAAATAACATGTCTGGTTTCACAACCAATTTTGAAGATAAAAGCCAGGGTTCCTTCTCTGCTAGCTCACTGAAATTGGTGGATTCTGTAACCTGAGAAATAAAACACACAACAAAATTATTATTCGAGTTACATGAGCATGTTGCACTGGCTGACTAGTAAGATACAAATTTGAAATTTTCCACATATCAATTATACATCATAGAGTCTTGCACAGCTTAAAGCAGGGATTAAATTGTTTTATTGAAGACACACCATATCAACTGGATAAACAAATTTTTTTGACAGAGGTTCAGATTAGATCTATTCAGGTATAAACTTATACACATAATTTGCACAAGGCACATCATAAGATGATATCAATCATATCATGTTCTGTTTAAATTTATTCATCCCAGGAAACAAACTAAATACAGTAACATTATTTACAATAAGCCAGTCAGATGTAAGATTTGAAGATTGTTATCTGACTAATGCAATGCAATGAGATGACAGATAGACAAAGCAAGACTAGTTGGAAGTTCAATCCCTTGAGGCATGCACCAGATTTTACTAGCTATCATGATCTAGGACAAAAATTCAAATGGTGTTTGAGACATCACATTGGCTTCAAATAAACATAGGGTCCTATATCAAGAAAAAGATAACAAAACTCAATGCGTGATTCCAATGTGAGTCAACACACAGAAACTTTTAAGGTACAAGATTCACAACCAAGCCAACACAAGAAACTACTTTGGAAATCTAATTTAATCCACAACATAGACAGTAAAAATTCACTCTCCTCACTCTCTCAATTAGACGTTCTCGATATTCTCTCACCTCTATTCCTCAAATAGCCAAAACATTTATCTATCAAACTATCCCAAACTACCCTTCTTACCCTTCTTTTATTTTTATATCTATATTTGATCTTCTTAACATGGTCTCTGATCTACCGTCCTTTATTTCTATATCTAAATTGAATTTCAATATTTTAAAAAAGAATCAATGTTTATAAATAACCTTATATCATAATTTAAATTACTCTCGTGTAGACTAAAATACTGGTTCAAATATAATAGTAATGTACATACTAAAACACTAGTTAAATTAAGCAATAACCCCGTGATGAGAATGCATACCTGTGCAGACTTGATGGGCAACTCCTGGCCAGAGATTCTCTTAAAGTGCTCCTTCAACAACCTCTTGGAGTCATACTCTCTGATCTTCTTGCGTGCCATTGCTTCTTAAACGTGCAACAAACTCGCCACAAAAAACAAAAGACTCTCCTTCAACACAAAAACAAGAGAAACCCAGATCAAATGAGCTTCTGGGGCCCTCAGAATTCCAATCAAAAACAGATTTTTAGCATGACCACGTGCAATGCAACAGAATCACACAGGAAAAAATGAACATGAAAACAAATGCAACAGATTGAAATAGGAAAGAACTCTAGAGAGAGAAAGGGGCAATGCAGTTACCGTTGGAGAGAGAAACGGAACAGTGGAGAAGAAGGTTGGAGATTGGTGGATCCAATGGTGGGTGTGAATTGTGTTAGTACGTTGTTGGTGGCAACATGGTATTGGTATATATATAACACAGCATAAGCTTTGGAGAAAGAACAAAGAAACAGGAAAACAAGGGTGTTTTTTGGGGTACTATAGGTTGAATAATTTAATGTTTATTTAACATAAATCATTTATTTATTACTTTATAAGCACTCGTGCATCGCACGGTATGGTGAATGGAGGGGCCATGCACGAAACTGGAACAATACTCTTTAGGCTATTGGCCCTTCATTTTTTATTTTTTTACTTTTACATTAGTTTTAAATATCATTAGTTTAGTCTCTTAAGGTAATTTATTATATTAAAAGTTTAATACATAGTTATTTGAGAATTTTTAATTAATTTCCTAAATAAAAAAAATGTAATTAAGTTCTTGATTTTTTATTGAGTTCATAGAATTAGTAAAACCTTAGCATTTTTTGACGTTCAAGTCACCATAACTTTTTTAAACCTATATTAATTAAATAGGTTTTTTTGTCAGTTTATTAGTTAACTTTGGTTCAATAAATGTAGATCTGATGTGCATCTCTCGTTGTAAATATTGAATGAACTTTGAAGAAAGAACAAAGGAAACATAAAAACGAGGGGTAGGTTGCCTATTGCAAATAATATTCTAGCATTTATTAACTCGTGGATCGCATGGGCGATGTGCAACATGTCATTTTAATTAAATTGTAAATAATTATTCAAATTTGATAATAATGCTTACTCAAGGCAAAGAAGGTCGCATGTTTCAGGTTGAGGGAATCCAGGATACATAAGGTTAAGGGTAAAATAATTAAAGTTTAAACTTTAGACCTATTAATATTTGTTATTAATTTTTTAAAATAAAAAAGATCATATATATTGACTAAAAAATTCCATATATCACTATTTTCTTTAAAGAAATAAAAGTTTTTATTAATTTTGTTTTATGTCTCACTTTTTGTTGGGATAATTCTGACAAGATGTAAGAGATTGTGAGATCGACCACGAAGGTAACGATCACAGAGATGTCATCGAGGTCGATGAGGAACAAGATCATGGTGATTCGATAGTTGTGAGTGGAGGATGAAGAAATAAAATGAAAAAGGTCCAAAAACTTATTTTTTTAATTAATACATATACCACAATTGTTAAATGAATGTTCCATTGGTAAACCACATTCCACAAACTTGGAAACATCTTTTAGATGTGCTTCACTAGTAAATCATATATTTGAGGTTGACCCTAGAATTTGTCATTAAATAGGCTTATTTTATATTAAGACATGTATGTAGGTTAACAAGCTAAATTTTAAATAGGCTAACAAGTTAAAAAGGTCATCAAGCCTAATTTTAAATATGTCAAACAAAAGTAACAATAGAGGAGAATAAACTTATATTCAAATCTAAATCTTATATAATTTACTTGGCTAGAGGCTTTGCCATTGTCCCAAACAGAATCACACAAAATCAAACAACATATATGTTATTTTAAAGTAAAGCTAAACTGAATAATCAATTATGGATTATTATTATTATTAACATTAATTCTTTTAGCAGTAAATATATAGGTTGATTGTTATACTACCTCCTTTTCATATCTTTCATTTTAAGGTTATTACACATAAATTAAGAAATATTTAATTGAATTAAAAATTGTTATATTTGGACTAAAATGTTTCTTCATTTAATACATTGATCTTTAATACTTGTACCATTAGTAATGGGGTTAACTAAGGATATATTTGAGAACAATACATTAATTAGATTTTGAAATCTTAAAACATCAATTGTTTTTTAAAAAAAATAAAAAGTTAAAACATCAAAAGATGTGAAAAGGGATAGTATCTTTCAAGAAAATCATAGGCTTCTACATTACTGAACACGCACTCAATATATAAATACTATTTTAGCACATGTAAAAAAATTTTAAAAAAATAGTCTCACTACATGAAAGAGTGCCCATAGAATTGACAGACAAATCATATATAACAAAATCAATTATTACAAATTTACCTAGACAATTGAAAGAGAAAAAGGGAAGTGGTCTACTATTGTTTTTAGAGGTTAGCATATGAGATTCAATCTGCGAACATGTCCAATCCAACTCAACTCAATTAAATTTTGATAGGTTAAATTCGGTCATTAAATTGGATTGCTTTTAATTTAATAAACTTAATTAAAATTAGATTGAGTGACGGGTTTGAAGTTTAATATAGAAATCTTAAATTAAGCTCATTTCATTCTCAAGATAATACATTGTTTATTTTAAGGTAATTTATTATTTTTAAAAAAAATTATTTTTATTTTAAGGTAATAGCATTATTTTATATGAATGGTAATGTGAATATATATATATATATATATATATATGTATGTATGTTTTATTTTTTTTGTTTACATATGAATAGTAAAATGTTTTATGAATATTATTTTTAAAACATCCTTATTATTCTGTCCAAAAAAATATCCCTACTATTTCTTAGTTTGAGGGATTTTTTATTTTTTTTTACAAGACTTAAAAATGTGATATTTTTTTAATGGCTTAATCCGATAATCAATCCAATCCAATTAAAATTGGATTGAGTTGGACTAGGTTGAAAAAATAAAAATAAAAAAGATAAACTTAATCTAGTCAACCCGAACAGCTTGCACCCTTGAATGTTGTATCTGCCTATTTTTTTGGGAAGGCATAGGAAACATATAGTATGAATAAAAGGTGCTGGTAGCTTTTCATTGGTCGAGCCTCGGTGTATGTTGCAAGTTGATTCCAAAGTTGTGGTTTGTGCTTTGAGAGGGTCCAAGTTTGGAAGTGTGTCAAGGGAAGTTGGATTATTAAGGTGTTGGGTTCCTTCAGGAATTTTCGTATTGAACATATGTATGTCACAGCGTGATTTTTGAGCATTATCCTTCCTTTTTTAAGGACTTTTTGTTTGATGATGCTCAGGGAATTTGTTTTCCTCGTGTAGTTGCTTTGTAGTTTCTTTTCCTTTGGGCCTTTAGTCTTGTTCATTTTTATTTTATTTTTTAAAAAAAGGTGTTAGTAACTAAATCACAAGTTGTGAAATACTCTGCACCAAACAGAAACGTTACAAGTAAAAGGAAACACGAAAAACAATTTTGTACATACTAGAACTAATAGCAACTTAATAAATTACGATAAAAAATTTATTTTACTAATAATCTATTTTTTATCTCAAATATTTTATTTTTTTATGATATAATATTATTAACTTGTTAAAATATTAAATTCATAAGTACAATATGTATATTAATTTTTTATTGTATTTAAATGAATAAACAAACCAGCCTATCAGGCTTAATAGATTTTTTTATAAGCTTAAACATAACATATTTAATTAAGTAATATTTTTTAAACGCGTAAGCCTAACCTTTTTATTAAATGATCAGGTCATGCTTTAAACAAATCAGGCCATAGGATCCTCTTGACCTATTGGCCTATTTACATTCCTAAGGTTTAATGGATAAGAAAATGATTAAATTATTTGTTCCTTAATTTATTTCTTAAGATATGGTTCACCTATGCCCATACATGTTAAATTTGTGATAATTTATTCTTTAATTAGTATAATTAGACATGTGCAAGAAAATCTTGGTAATATTTGACTATGTTTGTTGCTCCTACTTTAACTTAAATGTTGGGAATATAAAGTTGATTGGGTGGTTAAGAAAGAAGGAAAGAAGAAAAAAGTCACAAGTTTGATTCCCTACTAACAAAAGCTAATAATTAATATTTGCCTATAAAAAATCCAATGTTGTGTCATTTTGTTATGCCAAATATCAAGATTGGTTCAAATACGTGAGTTGGAGGGATGAATACAAGGAGGGAAAGGATGTTTAGTGAAGATATCTCTATGTTTTCCTTTGCAAGATTCCTTAATGAATGCAACGAGGTGTTTTTTTTTTTTGTGTACCCCATTGCCCAGAGGTTCTTCGCTATGCGAAGGTATGGGGGAGGGATATTGTACGCAGCCTTACCCTTGCATACGCAGCCTTACCCTTACTTATGAAAAATCTTCCAGAAATGAGATAAGGTTTAGGAACAAATATGGTTTTGTAAGATTCTTGGTGTCTGGAATGTGAATGAACTGGAGCAAAGTCTAGATACTATATGCATTGGAAACATTAAGATGCATGTGAATCTACCTAGGTTTGTTAGAGGCGGTGGAAGGGAGGATGTATCAAAAGGTGTCGGGAGAAAGGAGTGTGTGCTTGGAGCAAGTGGGGAACAACACAAAGTTGGAGGATGAACAAGAAATATAGTGATGAAATAGGTAGATCAAATAGATCTTATGCCCAGATGTGTTGGTTAAATTTGAAAATCGAGATAATACTTGGATAAATCTGAAGTCGTGTATAACACTTTCAGATTGAATCAAATTTTGGGGTTCAACCAAAATTGTTCAATCGGATCAAATCAGAAGATTATAATTCAAGAGTTTTGTTTTGGTCTTGTATGTTTTGTCACACCGTTATGCTTTCTGAACCAGAATGATTATTTATAATCAAAGAACAGGTGGTTTTTGGCGGTTGATGGAAGTTTTTTTCTATTTTAAAAACTGTCGTTGATGGAAGTTTTAGTAACTTCCATGTAACTTCCAACCGTTGATGGAAGTTTTTGTAACTTCCATGTAACTTCTAACCGTTGATGGAAGTTTTAGTAACTTCCATGTAACTTTCAACCTTTGCCTAAACCGAACATCTCGTTATTATATTAAAACAAGCGTGCACTCTTATTTTAACATAATAAAGAGATCAATTACACTAAAATGTCCAACAAACCTCCCCCATTTTAGTGTAATTACCGATCAAATCACCAAAGTCATAACATACCACAAACTACTGCATAGATGAAATATCATGACGATTGAATTTCATCTTAGCAAATTATACGTTTCAAATATTCGAATATCAGGGTGTCACTAAGGATTGAACCCTTTCTATTCATAATGAATACATGAAGATAATCTGCACAATAGTTTATAACATTACTCTTGCTCAACACTAGTTTTACTAGCCTGTGTCCCTATCCTTCATAAGCATATCAAAGCCAAGTCCCAGCTTCTTGAAGTGGCTAAACTTCATGCTTATATAGGTAGTCCTTTTCTTTTTTTGCACCTGCAAATGCAATTTTTCAAAAGAACCATTAAGAAGTTATACTTCAACCTCCTTAACTTGCAGAACCGAACACATTCCTTTTGGGATACTTTCGATGATGTGTTCCAATCTCTACATGTTAAGCTTTCCACATTGAATTCAGCACCTAATGTCATATTAGATGGGAATTGGGTATCTTAACATAAGAGATTTCAGATGGACTTTAATCCTAATCCCACAGCCGACCTTTTCACGAGATCTCTACTTAACCCTTTGGTTAAATGATCGGCCAAATTATGCTGAGTTCTCACAGCCTTACATCCCCAAATTTTGAGATAACTCAAATTTGGTGTCTTTTTGTGCCAAAGTTCATATGGGGTAACCTTATTCCTTTTGTTAGGAATTCGGTTCAACAAGTAACAGGCTGCCAACATAGCCTCACCCCAAAATCCTTCACTTAAACCCGAATAGGATAACATGGAATTCACCATTTCTTTCAAGGTTCTATTCTTCCTTTCGGCTACACCATTCTGTTGTGGTGTATAGGGAGCTGTAGTTTGATGTATTATTCCAGTAGATTGAAAATAAACTGGATCATAATACTCACCTCCCCTATTCGTACGAAGAGTTTTGATTAGCCCATTTTGATGAAGTTCTACCTCTTTCTTATAAATTTTAAATTTATCAAGAGCTTCATCTTTTGTATTTAATAAATATACATAACAATACCTTGATGCATCATCAATAAAAGTAACAAGATATTTTTTATGACCTAATGATGGAGTAGCATGCAAATCACTATGAATAAGGTCTGAGACTTTACTCTCACTTTTAACATCCTTAAAAGGTTTCCTAGTGATCTTGGTCAACAAGCAAGTTTTGCATTTTTCAATGTTCATATCAAAAGGAGGAATCATACTTGTTTTTGACATATCTTTTAATCTTTTGTAATGAACATGTCCTAATCTAGCATGCCAAATTTCTGATTTTGTCATATTAGTTATAGAACTACACGAGGCCATACAAACAGATTCATGAACAAAAGGAACATCAATGTTTAATTTAAACATTCCATTTCAACGATAACCAAATCCAACAAACGAACCATGTCTTGACAAGATGTACTTGTCACTTTCAAGTACTTGCTTGAAACCACAATTATTTAAAACCATACTAGACAATAAGTTCTTACGAATACCAGGTACAAATAAGACATTATCCAAATACAAACTTTTTCCGGAAGTAAAAACTAAATTCACACAACCTAATCCTAGGATTGGTTCAGTTGCAACATTGTCCATCTTCACAATAGAGCCATCATCGATTGGTCTAAATTCCTTGAACCAACGACGATCTTTGCACACATGACTTGTTGCTCCCGAATCAAACCACCAAGCAACATCATCATCCTGCACATAGAATGCATCAGATATTAGTGATACATAATTTGAATTCATATTCGAATTAAAATTATTCACTACAATCTGACCTTGTTGCTTTTCAGGATCATTAGACCCACTTGGACCAGCCTTGTTCTTTCCTTTGAACACCTGGAAATCCCTCTTTAAATGGCCAGGTTTCCCACACTTCCAACATGACAATTTTGTTTGTTTGTTTGGACCTTTGTTCTTATTTCCTTGAAATTTTCGTTTGTTACCTTTAGCATTATAATTTTGCTTAACTATTCCACTTTCCTCTACCATATTAACGGAAGAGGAACCTGCTACGTTTTTATCATTGACTTTGTCAATTTCCTGAGCCCTCAGCGACTCCTCAATCATGAAATGACTACCAAGTTGAACCAAAGTCAACTCTTCCTTCTTATGTTTCAAGGTATGCTTGAAGTCTTTCCAAGAAGAAGGCAGTTTATCAATTATAGATGAAACTGCAATGGATTCATCCATTTTCAAATCATGTTGAGTAAATTGACCCAAAATCCACAGCAGTTCATTATATTGTTCCATAACAGGCCTCGAATCAATCATTTTGTAATTAAAGAAATTACTAACTAAGAATTTGTTACTTGAGACATCTTCTGCCATATACTTGGATTCAAGAGAGTTCCATAATTCCTTAGCAGACTCAACATTTTGATAAATATCAAAGAGAGAGTCAGACATACCGTTCAGAATGTGTCCACGACAAATGTAATCGACGTTCTCCCATTTCGAACGCTTCCTTGTTTGATCCAGAGTTTCGTCTTCCATATACACCGGCATCGGTGTACTCAGAACATACACCACATTCAATGTTGTCAAGAGAAAGTGCATCTTCTTCTGCCATCTTATGAAATCCTGCCCTTCAAACTTGTCCAACTTCGCAAACTTGCTTGTCATCTTCGAACTATCGTTCGTCATCTCGAAAGATTTGATTCAATCTTTTGTTGGTTAAATTTGAAAATCGAGATAATACTTGGATAAATCTGAAGTCGTGTATAACACTTTTAGATTGAATCAAATTTCGGGGTTCAACCAAAATTGTTCAATCGGATAAAATCAGAAGATTATAATTCAAGAGTTTTGTTTTGGTCTTGTATGTTTTGGCACACCGTTATGCTTTCTGAACCAGAATGATTATTTATAATCAAAGAACAGGTGGTTTTTGGCGGTTGATGGAAGTTTTTTTCTATTTTAAAAACTGTCGTTGATGGAAGTTTTAGTAACTTCCATGTAACTTCCAACCGTTGATGGAAGTTTTAGTAACTTCCATGTAACTTCCAACCTTTGCCTAAACCGAACATCTCGTTATTATATTAAAACAAGCGTGCACTCTTATTTTAACATAATAAAGAGATCAATTACACTAAAATGTCCAACAAGATGGTCATGCATGAACGCAAAGGAGTTAAAAGGGAATGAAGAGTAAAACAAAACACTAAAATGGAGGAGAAGGAGGTTAGGAGGAATGGAGATCAAAGTGGCAGAGGTTAACAAGGACTTGCTTGAACAATGTTTAGTTGGAAGGTTGAATGACATATCTATGTTTGATAAAATTCAAAAGGTTTTGGTTTTAGAGGATATGAAGGAAGTAAAATTGAAATACCTAGGTGATGACTTGGTTTTGATAATATGGATGGATGAGGGAAAGGCTTAGGAGTTGATAAACACCAAGGAGGATAACTTCCTTTCAATATTTCAATCAATTTACAAGTGGAGTCCAAAAATATGTTCTAGTAATAGGCTAATGTGGATGAGGGTTTTTTTAGTCCTTTTCCATCGGTGGAGGGTTGATTGCTTCTCCAAAATTCTTGGAAGCTTTGGTATATTCATTTCAATGGTGAAGAAAACAAAGAGTATGGAACGTTTAGATGCAAGATGTTTATTAGTTAAATCATCGACAACACAACAATATCTTTTTATTCAAGGGTTAAAATAAACGGGATGATCTTTCATGTTAAACCTGTGGATGAAGTAAGCTTACAAGTAAATCAATGTTGTTGGTAGTGATGGAAAAGGGAGTTCTCCAACAGTGAAGTTAATTCTATGGGAAGTGAGTTTGGGAGTTTGGGAATAACTCTTCCATCTCTTAATGTTTGGAATAAGTATACTAAGAAAGGATTCTATATATTGGCGATGAAGTGGGGAGGCAAGAGGGATTTCAACAAGAGGAAACCTAGGAGGAGGCAGAGATGGATGCTAGTCATTGTCCTGTGGATAATGGCTCTGAAAGGGACCAAGGTACAACACAGACAAGCCTGGCTCACGAAGTATCAAAGCTTTGATTAATTAGTTTGGAGATAATGTACAAAAATACAAAGGCATGCGACATAGTCAAGCAGATTTTCAAATTAAAGTTAGGGTAAGCAAAGGTGTGATGTTGACATTTGAAAAAGGCATAATTAAAAGTGGCCTTGTAACACGGGAATTGGGGTCCAAGATCATAGGCGACATTGAAATGTGCAAGGGGGAACAAGTGGATAGGAAAGTGACTACCAAGGACTTGATGCTAGCTAAAGGAGTCACTTCATAAATTGGACTAGTTGATAATGTTTTGACCCAACAAAGGCATATCAAATTTGAGGAGATGTGGTATATGGTATGTGGTTGGGTTGGCGAACAAGGTCTTGGGGATGGGTGCTCAAACTTCAAAATTTATTTGGGAAAGGCATTCATATGGGCTATTGTTGACGAAGGTTCTAATAAAGACCAGCAAGTGTTGGATCTGTTTATGGTGATGGGGATTCAAAATCCAAAATAACATGATCATTAGGTGGAATTGAAGTTGCATTGGTAGGTGAATAGTCAGTCTGACAATTTTTGCAACCAGCTCATTGAGGGACAAACTTTGTCACCTAAAGGTTCAAATACCTTAATTACAAGCTTGGAGTAGTCACAAGTGAAAGTTATCAAATGCCCAATTGACATGTACAAGGAGGATCACAACGGCTCATCAATTGATGTTAGGAAAGTCGATATGGTTCATCAAGGAAATTCAGAAAAAAGAAGAAGGAAAATGAAGAGAATGTCGAAAGTTGTTGTGAAGAAAGTGAAGACTATTCAAAGTAGATTCTTATGGGGAAGTGAAGTGGGTAACAAAACAATTTGTTGGATTAGTTGGAAAATATTTGTTGTCCGAAAAGTTTTGGAGAGTTGGGGATCAAGGACATTGACACATTTAATGAAGTTCTCCTAGCTAAGTGGAGAAGGCTACTTTTCTATCAAAAGGAAACACTTTGGAGAAATTTTTTAGAGTCCAAATATAGATTTCGGAGTTATGCTTGAGTGAAAAAGCAAAATTTAGCTAGCTTATATCCTAGAATTTGTTTAAACTACCCCAATCTCCACTGTCACTTGACCAAGTTGTAAAATCTTCTTGTTAGTTGCTAAAAACCACCCAAAATAATTGCTTTTGTTTTCATTTCTTCTTGTCGTGTGCAAGTATGACATTAGGCCCCTCCCACGTTCTTTCCCTGATCCTTACCTAAAGTTTTGATATGGCTTGACCAATTTGAGTAGTTTACCAAAATTCGAAAGATTGAAATACAGGGAAATCCTAAATGGCCCAATTCCCAAAATGAAGGTTGGTGAAAATGATGCACTCCAATACTCCATGCTCTATGTGATTTTCATGAAACCATATCATGTCTCCAAATCTATTTACTTATTTTTCACTTCACTTCCATACTTTCTCTATAAAATATACAATATTCAACATAAACTTCCTAATTAATTGAGTAAAAAGATATTTGAAAATGTTAAAGATAACATAGACTCATTCATAACAAATGCAAATTACAAACTAAAATCTAACATTCTTTTTATTAGCAAATGTTTGCTGTTAATTTTTATTATTTTGTTATCAGAAAGATTTAAACCCATGACTTCTTCTCATTTTCTTTTTTCTTTACCATTAAGTCAACCTTATAACCCCACTAAAATTTAACATTAATCATAAAAAATTTCAAAATTAAACTTCCTTTTGGACATCTTAAAGTTAAGATGAATTGTATTAATTATTAAATACAATATCTATTATGACATCTTAACAAAAATGTTTTTTTTTATAGATCACGAGTATTTCTAGAAGAGGCAATCTAGCTCAAATTATAGATAAGATTATTATGTGACAAAATTATTTCTTTAAGTGTTTAATGTAAATGGGTATTTAAGACTAATAGTTAAAACAATGATTAAGCTAAAATGATTATGTGCTAATTGATTCACATGCTTGACTGTAACAACAATGTTACCTGTATCAGTATTATACTCTCTCTTTTCATCAGATGAGAAACTTGATCTTAGGGAGGGATATAGAGGAATAGAATGGGAGAAAAATGCAGTGCATATTGATTTTCGTACTCTATAATTTGTATCCAATAATTTATCTAATTCAACTGACCTGAAGACTTACCGTTCCTTTTTTTTTTCTCTTTAAGAAAAAACCCTAGAAATTGTCTTCCATTTAGCTTGGGTAATTGTTCGCAATTAGGACTAATTTAATCACATGAGTACATTTTTTTCCCGGTAGGTTCGATTAGTCATGCATCCTGTTCAGTCACGGAATTATTTAGGGATTGGTTCAATATTATCAAATGACAATTTGCAAGGTTTTGAAAACATGTAAATTTGAATTATATCATCAATAAATACAATAAAATGATTGTCTCCCTTCCCATTAAGGAGTGTAAGATGATATTAGGTAATAGAAAGAGAAACAAAATGTAGGTGCAAAGGAATTGAAAAGGAATGCGACGAGAGAAATTAAAATTGACAATACAACACCAAACGTAAATTATGTTTGTAATTCAATTATAGCTTATACCCATTGTCAAATTATAGCCATTTGAGACACTTCTAATAGTGCCTCCAATTTATGCTTGTAATTTAATTAGCTTATACCCAAATGTTAATTTTATGGAAACTAAAATTTGAATTATATAATCTTAAATAAATATAATAAAATATTAGTCTCACATCTCATTAAGGAGTGTGAGAAGATATTACGATTAATGTAATAGAAAGAAAGAGAGTGCAGATGCTAAAGGAATATAAAAGAATGCAACGAGAGAAATCAAAGTTGACAACACCAAATGTAAATTATAGTCTTTATACAATCAAATAGCTTAACCCTTTGGTTGTGCCTCAAATTTTAAGCCAGGTACTTTTCATCTTCGAAGAGCAATTATTCTAAACTTTACTCATTAGCATGTGGGATAGAATGCAACACTTGTAGCAAACGGTATAAAAACCCATTATGAAACAATTAAATCACTGCAATTAAACGATTAAGTTTGCTTCAATATATGTCAACAAACAAAATTTTACCGAGATTCAATATCAAGTAAATGGTGTTTCTTTTCTAACAAATAAATCTCGAAAGGGAAATTTCTGAGCCGAGGGGAAGAAAAATTATGGTTTTGACACCATGGAATCAAACTCTCTTGTCAAAAGCTAGTCCCAGCCAGTAGCGGGAGGAAAAGCTTGGGCTGGAGGCACACCAGCTTGTGGAGCTGGAACTGGAGCTGGAACAGCCTCACCCCAATCGCCTGCAACTGCAAGAGGAACTTCAGTCAAACAAATTGTGACTACATAAATTTCAAAAGAACTATTAAAACGGTTAACAGAAAAGTCATGTGCCCAATCATCTTATCACTGCACTGTATCAAAGATTCTCTTATCTTTGTTGGCTAGAGGGGGAAGAAGGAACTGTTGCAAACATAAGAATGAAGGTATTTTTGCATGCAATTTATAAAAAAGAAGGCTGAACAACAAAATGCATTATTTCAAAATTCAAATCCAGACACAGAGATTTTATAAACAGGCTAAATGACCAAGCTGAACTTATTCAAACAATATCATAAGAACATGCATATAAAACTTAGTCTAGCATAATCATCAAGCACGAATCCAAAATCAATTCAATAATTCATACCAGCTGCTTCTGGTGTCAAGTTAGTAGGAGCTGCTGAGATTGGTTGTGGTGCTTCTTCAGTCCAAGGTTGTTCGACTGCAGCAGGCCATTGGCCATCAGAAGCAGGGAAGCTGCCAATGCCAGCGGCATTGAAGTCTGAAATGGCATAATCTTGGGCAGGTGGTGCTTCATCTTCCTCTTGTTGCTTGGCCTCTTCAGGTTCTCTATAGAAGAATAAGTCCACCTGCATAACAAAACTTGAGATAATTAGATACTAATCTAAGAACTTACAGCCCCCCCCCCCCCCCACCCAATGATACTAATTTCTCACAAGAATACAGACATCTACTAACAGACTATATCTTCTCAAGAGCTATAAAACAATCATAACAAGTATTTACCATTACATCCCACTTGTGACCTGGACGAATAGTACCCCGCATCTGCAGTACCATCCTAGCTAATAGCCAGAAGAGACAACCAATGCTATGCTTCCCCTTATTATTGGCAGGAATCCCAACATCAACATACCGCATTGGAGAATCAGTGTCGCAAAAAGCAATAGTTGGAATATTTCCAAGAGCACCCTCCTTGATAGGCTGCACACAAATCAATAACATAAGACAAATTGTGGCAAGACAGACACAAAATAACAAGGTTAATTACTGTCACAAATTTCAAACCAACACTCAACAAACATCCTTGACGGTGAAGAGTTGAACTATATAACTCCTGAAAACACCTTAAATACTCTCTGGTTCTAACTTCTAAAGGGGTAATAACCTGATGATCTGTTCTTGGATCAGTTAGAATCAGAAGACGAGGCTCATTGTAGGATTGCTGCATCTGATTAGTGAATGTTCCAGGAGTGTGCCTTCCGGCAATTGCATGAGCACCAGTGTATTGAGCAAACTTAAGAACTGCCCTCTGACCATAAGGCCTGGCAGACTGAACAATGATATCCTGTGGGTTCTCAATGGCAACAATAATCCTAGCAGCGAGCTGGAGCTTCTCCCATGTCTTGCCAAGGTTAATTATGTAAATACCTGAAAACATAAACCACAAAAATTCAACAAAAACTCCAAAATGTTCTATTTCAGTAGCAAGAGGAAACCTTCATGGTAGCGGTGCAAAAAAGCAAACGCCCAAAGAGTCAAAGACTACCATTATAGCAATTCTGATTAGTAATTAAATTAACCCTTTGAATCACTTCTTAATAACACCTAACAACTTTATCATGGTCATGAAAAGTACACATCCAATTACGAAAAAACCAGAGAAACAACTGATCATAAACGGAAAAGAAAACATATTTAATAATTGAATATTGAAAATCCCAACAATTATCAAAAAGTAGAGATATCATATGGTCTTTCCAAAAACTTTCAAAATTTAGACCACTCATAAAACACACATAGATATTACTATAAGCTCACGGCCACTATGGCAGGGCTTCTAAGGTACCCAGAATTCTACATTTGAGTAATTATATATATTTACACGAATTAAATTAGAAAAAAGTGATGGTGTATCAGAGATAAACTTAGTTACATTACACACACATATCATTCCATTGTAAAAAACACTAAGAACAATGCAAAGGAAATCACTATTTCAACATAAAATAAATAAAAAGGAGAAATTGAGAATGGAGCAGTGACCATCGGTTCTGCGCTTGAAGACGTAGCGTTCCATCTGAAAGTCGCAGTTTTTGGTGCCGAGGTGAACGTCGGCGGCGAGCATCATCTGGATGTCCGTCTCCCTCTGCGACAACTGGTGCGATGGAGCGGCGGAGGAGTCGGCGGCGGCCATGGCTCCGGGAGGTAGGAGAGGCTGTGGAGGTGTTGGTTGTGCTGTGTGTCCTCTGAAGATTTTGAGAAATTAGGGTTTCTGAAGGTTCTCTGCTATTATGGAAATCGGCGAGGGAGAGACAAAGACAAAACCCTAATGTTGTCAAATGACGCTAATGACCTTTCAGCATTTACATTTGGGCCTTGAGGCCATTTCTATTAGCCATAGCCCATAACGTTTTGCGCTTTATTAATGTTTTTTTAATAATACACCTCTTTCTGTTTTTTTTAGTGCTTTGACCTCTTAATTTTTCAAAAATAGTAGCCTTCCAAATTCTTTATTACTTTTTTTTTTCTCCATGAAAGTCGAAGAAGTAGTTTACAATAACTCACAAATCCTATTTAACCAACTAAGCTAAACTTCTTGACGTATTCTTTATTACATAAAGTAATATATATTGTCCAAAAAGATTTTCTTTTTCCTCCAAAAGTTTGAGGGACAATAAGGAAATTTAAGTTGCATAAAAAATAGTTGTTGATTGGATATTTCAGTACAGGTGCCATGTTCTAGTGACATTTTTCTCACCTTTTTTTCATTCATGATTTTAATTTAATTATTTTATTAATTAATTATTTATTAGCACATTTACAACCTATATTTGCAAGACATTTAATATATTTATACTTCTCTTTCCATATTTAAATAACCAAATTTTAAATCATACTAGCTTAGTTCCTCATGTCTTACCTAGGTATTAAATTTATATTTTATAATTTATAGGAATAATTTTATATTATCTTGAATTTTTAATATATTATTAATTATTTAATTTTAATAAATGTATGTTAGTAAATATGTTAATAAATATTTAAATATTTTTTTATACACACATGCTTCACACATAACTTCATAAGAAATGAAACTTTATTAAAATAAATAAATAAATAAATAAATAAATATTTATTTCATGATTAAATTTTAATCGAATATTCAGATAGGGATATATTTTCATTAATCATAAAATTTCGTATAATTTTCATTTGTAAGGTTTAAATTTTAGTATGATAAAAAATATTATTAAATAAATTTGTATAATGAATTTATAATATTTAATTAAATATTTTTCGTAAACAAATGTCATCTGAAATGAAACTTTTTTAAAATAAATAAATAAATATCTTCTTGTGATTAAATTTCAACCAAATATTCACGGAGTGATATATTTTCATTAATGATAAAATTTTGTATAATTTTTAATTGTAAGATCTAAATTTTAGTATTATAATCAGCATTTGAAATTGCTTATGGGAACTTAAATCATATTTTTTTATATAATGGGAGACAAAATATCTCAATTCAAAAGTAAAGGACTAAAATTATGAATTTTCTAAAAGTATAGAAAAAATGTTTTAATTAAAAAATAGGACTAAAATCGTAGGTTTAAGTAAATAAAGGGATGAAAATTATATTTTAACAAAAATTATAGGGAGATTAAAATACAATCTAAGCTTGACATTACTTGTTTAGATACAAGATGGAAAAAGAAATCACCAAAAACTATGGGGAAATAAATTAATGATGATTGATAAGATTAATTTTATAAAATGGTTATTTTCTTGCATCTATTTATTAGTTTTTTGTGTAAATTAAAAATTATAAAGGGACTAGTGGAGTAATAAAGATAATCAATGCTAGTTGAAAACTAGTTTATGCTTTTGAATATTGTTTAGAGTATTTCTAATATGGGGTGTAATTTAAGTAACTCATTTTGAGTTTTTTTTTTAGCTTTTATTAATTGGTTTCCACAATGCCATGGAGGAATGGGTAAGTAGGTTGGTCCGTCCCATGTAAGTTCGTATTGGTAGCAGACTAAATCAGTTTGTCCCGCACTCTTACATGAATTTAATACATTGGCCCATCCCCCGCCTCACGGGACAAACAAGCTGGTTTGCGAGTCGAGTTTTTTTTTATAAAAAAATACAATTTCAAAATAAATATATTTTTTTCTTAAAAATAGTCAATTACACTCAATTATATATATTTTTAAAAAGTCTTAATAAATCTCTAACAAATACTCAATTACAAAAGTTTAAACACAACAAAATAAATTTTCAACGTAAATGAAAATAAATTTTGAATTGGACTTTTAGAATAATTGAGTTTGGATTGAACTTGGCTGGTGGTTGTGTGTTTGCGGCCCAAAATATTGCATAGCCATGGATTTAAAAAAAAAAATTCTATGGCCTGTGCGGACTGCAGATCCTATAAGCTGGTCCATAGACCTGGGTCCGTTTACACACCCCTAGTGCCCCCATCATATTTAACCCAATTGACAAATTTTTATTAATAATGACAAAATCTGGAGTGTAATTGATTAAATACTCCTTCCATTTCTTTTTATTGTCAAATTTTTGGAAAATTTTAATTTCTATTTATTTGTCATTTACAAAGTTCAATATTACATTAATTACTCATTTACCCCTTCCATTTCATATTAGATGACATTTAAAGTTTTGATAAAGTTTGAAGGAAAACAATTAATTTGTTGAATTTTAAAAAAATTTAGGTAACTTCCTAATATACATAATTTATCTTTCTAATGACTAATTTATTATTTCTATTCACTACTCCGGTTAAGTATTAATTAAGGATGATATTAGAAAAAAGTATTTAAAATCAACCTTGATTTTATAAAATAACATTTATTCTTTAATTTTCTAAAACGTCATATAATTTGAAATAAAGAAAGTATCAATTATATCCTTATTTTTTTTCTTATCTTTAATTAATATATATGCATTTATTATTTATTGTGAGTAAAAAAAGGAATAAAATAAGAAATGACTTAACTATTTTATTGGAATCATGAAATTTTATTATAATAACCTTATAAGACAAATAAAAAAATAGTACATCAATTCTCGTAAATCAGTAGATAAAATAGTACATCAATTCTCGTAAATCAGTAGATAAAGTTTACAATTAACCAATTATGGTTTTTCACATACATGAAAATTCTGCAGGATGGGTTCGAGGTTAAAAATGGCCATTTTGGTGATGAACATTAATAGTTAAAAATATAATTTTCTCTGAAAAAGTAATAAATTACACTCAATTATATATATATTTTTAAAAAAGTTTTAATAAATCTCTAATAAATATTTAATTACAAAAGTCTTAATACAACCAAATAAATTTTAAACATAAATGTAAAAAAAAAATTGGATTAAACTTTTAAAATTAATTGAATTTAAATTGAAATTGATGAATAATTACGTGTCCAAATCATACAACCCACAAATTATGTTAGGGGAATCCAAAATCTTGCATAATCATGAATGAATTTTTAGAAAACTTTGATTTGTGATCTGTGCGGATTGCAGGCCCACGGTCAATCCATGTATCTGAGCCGTTTACTCACCCACTCCTAATGTCACATCATATTTAACCCCACCTGAAGCAATAGTACCTTAAAGCAACTTGTTTAACAACTAATGTTTAAAACATTCTTAATTGACACTAAAATTGGTCACCAATTTTTCATAAATATTGACAAATTTTTATTAATGTTGACAAATCTGGAGTGTAATTGATTAATTACTCCTTCCATTTCTTTTTATTGTCAAATTTTTGGAAAATGTAATTTCTATTCATTTGTCATTTACAAAGTTCAATATTACATCAATAACTCATTTACTCCTTCCCTTTCATATTAGATGACATTTAAAGTTTTGATACAAATTTTAAGAAATACAATTAATTTGTTGAATTAAAAAAAATATTAGGTAACTTCCTAATATATATAATTTATCTTTCTAATTAATGATTAATTTATTATTTCTATTCACTAGTATTGATTAAGGGTGGTCTTAGAAAAAAATATTTAAAATCAACCTTAATTTTGTAAAATGACATCTATTTTAATTTTTTTTCTTCTAAAACATGGCATCCTTCTTTGTTTTCTAATCTTTAATTAATATACACGTGCATTTATGATTTATTATGAGTATAAAAAAGGGATAAAACAAGGAATGACTTAACTATTTTATTGGAATTGAGAAAATTTATTAAGTTTTTTAAATTTTACATAACAACTTTAAAAGACAAATAAAAAAATAATATAAAATGAATTCATGTAAATCAGTAGATAAAGGTTACAATTAATCAATTATGGTTTTCCACGTACATGAAATTTCTGCAGGATGGGTTCAAGGTTAAAAATGGCCATTTTGGTGATGAACATTAACCAAGAAAACAGCATAAATACAAAAGTTGAAACTCCTACAAAGTAGGCATTCTGTGTTCCTTGTTCATGACTGTTTTGGTCGGTTATGCTAATTCTGCGGCCTTGGACATATACACGTTCATCAGCTTCCGGAGCTAAACTGTTTCCAATTGGATAATTGTGCTGAGAAATTTCCCTCAACAACCTTGAAAGCAGCAAATTCACATAAAAAACATTGAATGTTTTTTATTTAGCAAGCAAGAAAATTAATAGTAAAAAATTCAGTACTTTTTTGTTGAGTAAAAAAGTCACAAAATTTGAGTCACAAATCAATCTTTATCAATTGCGATTCATTACTCTTAAATGATTACCATATTTATTCATTTATTTTGTTATTATCCTTTATTGCTGTTCCTCTTACCTTTATCCGTGACTGCCCCCATTGACAGAAGGGACAACACCAATGGAGAGAAAAACCAAAAAGGTCTTATATTATAAAACCAAAACATTCAAAGAAACACCTTAGGAATCATCAAAAACCATAAGTGGGAAAAGGGAAATGGAGGAAAAAAATAATGCTAAGCTTTTTGGAAATACTTTATTTTAAAGAGGGTGAGATAGCCACAAGAGATTCAATCAACCAAAAGCAAGATATGTAGTGGATCCAACCCATACCCAACAAACCCCACATTATATATATCTTTAGATCAAATTAGATTATTGTGTGCAGTACCAACCAGAACCAAACTTTGTGCCTTTTTCCCTGCAGTTGCGGCGAGTTTTGACTATTTGCCAAGGGCTAAGGCTGAGACTTTCAGAGATCTGAGACTGTGGAAATTAAGTGTCACAAATGGGTGTCAATGTGGGGATTATTTGTGTTTTGTTTCTCTTGGCAACACAGGCAATAGGGGTTCCTGCATTTGCACCATGGAAGAAGCTGCAATTGCCATGGAAGAAGCCTTCTAAAGGTACTTAATTACTTCTTTGTTTTTTTACTTAATTTATCTTTTGTTATTTTACTTTGCTTAATTCGAGTTTGCTATTTTTTTTATATTTTTTTTATCTACAACTGTTAGTTTGGTTAAAAATATTAATTACGAGATTCGAATTGACAACTTCTTCACCTTCTCTTCTCTGGTGGACAACCTTATGTTTTCCATTGGTGCATGTTTGCTATTATTGTTCTTCTTTCTTCTGTTTATTAGTTCATATCTCTCTTGATAAAAACATAGGAGAAACTAGCAGGTGGTCTTTGACCACTATGGTTTATGCTAATACGTACATGTAATTATTTTTTCTCTTGTAGATCGTAAAGTTTAAATGTATTATATAAATATTGATCAGTATTATAAATAAGTTACAGTCTAGGACCACCGGCTAAAATCACTTAACATATGTTTAAATCAAAGTTTGTAAACATAAATTTGAGTTAAACTTAAATTACAAAAACAACTTAAATCTTATTGTTAAAAAATTGTTTTTTGGGGTAAAATATTAATATGCAAAATTGAGTTTATTCTTCAACTTGAGTTTGGACTACCCAGATGAAAAAGCAATCATAACCTTAATAATTGTTGGAAAACGGAGGAAAATATGGTATAGCCTTTCACAATTACTTGAGTATGAAAACCATGTGCTGGCCAAAGTGATAATGGAAGATAAGTTTAAAAGTTAATAAATATAAAAAGATTTTTGGATCGTGGGTTAATATGTATTTTATAAAATAGGGTTTTTTTAGTAGTGTTAGTAAATATTATATATATATATATATATATATATATATATTAATTCTTTAAGTAGTTAACAAAATGAATATAATATTGCAGGTATTTTAAAGAAAATCTAATATCGCAGTTATGATTTCTTATGGTTGTAGTTTCGATGACAACTTCTTATTGTGGAAATTTATTTATAAAAAAATGCGAATTGATGAGCAAGAGCAACAATTGCTGTTAGTTGGTTATGACCAAACTCTTTTTTAAAGCCTTGCTTTGTCCTTTCATCTTGAACATATGCTTCCAATAAAATTCTTTTTATTTTATAGTGTAACATTTTGTTGAAGAGAATATATTGGGGGAAGCTACGCATAAATATAATCTTTGATAACACAGTAATTTTTTATGATTGTGTTGTGTCCTCCTGGAATGATATTTAATATATGCACCTTTTCTATATATTTAATCCATCTTATGCTATAAAAAATCGATCTTCTTTATATAATATTAATATTTTTAATCCACAAATTCTTTAAATAAAATTTAATCATGAAATATTCTTAACGTAAAATAAAATAACTCTAAGACACACCATTTATTAAAAATAAAGTGCACAAATAAGCCAGTAAATATCATCATCATTCTGTTATACTGTCTCAATTTGGAGTCCTGGACCACCTAACGAAGGGGATACCTCGACCTTCTATGGAAGAGGAAATTATGGTAGTCAATGAAAAACAAATTAGTATTTTAGTTGTTTCTCAAGAACAAAAACAAAAATTAGGATTTTGGTAAAAAAAATATAGTAATTAAATATCTTAGAATATATAAATTATATTTTAAATTTATAAAAAGTAATATTATTTGTCACATAATGCTATTTTTAATTACTAACACTTTAAAAGAAATATTGAAATTTAATTTATTTAAAAATAGAGATAAAAGAGTAGATTGGTAGATATAAATTTTTGGTTTAAAAAAAGGAGAATATGTTGAGTGAGAATTTTTTGACTTGTGACAGGAATAATATGTGAATATTGAAAATACCTAATTAAGAAAGAAACTCTTCCAAGTTGAATATTATAATTTGTAAAAGGTTTTTTTTTTTTATATACATAAAAACTGAAGTTATATCAATTATCATTGTATTTTTTTTTTAGAATGCAACTAATTAGAAACCATTATTAACATTATTCTTAAGGTAATTATTGTAAAAAATAATAAATTAATATATTAATTATGCATGATAATTAGTTGATAATAAGCTGATAGTGTAAAAAATTTTAATGCATGAAATATTTACTTAATTTATAATATAAGAATATATTTATTTTAATTTGAAAAAATGATCTTAAATATGCACTTAGATTTCGTTGGAATTTGTTTTTGTTGATTAAAAATAGTTTTTTTTAATAAAATACTTTTTTAATGTTTCAGCGTCTTTAAAATAAGAATCACTTGAGGCGGAACCCCTCCAATTCATAAAAAAAATCACTTTTTTTGTCTTAGATTAATTTTGTGTCTGAGTGTTCTTTTTAGATAAAATTTAGTTTTAAAAAAAATATTTTTTATTCTAAATTTTTATTTTGATATATTGTAAATGTAAATATTTTTATTTAACCAATTCAGAACATTTCATATATGATTTTTAAAGTAATAACTATGAAAATCAAGTATTTATAAGTAGAAGACTTGGTAAAAGTCTTTATGTTGACAGTATATTTTAATTAAATTTTATGATTTATTCACTTTATTTCCAATAATAATTTCCCTAAGATAACGATGTTAAACTATAACAATAGTCTTTTTTTTTAACAGTATCAAAATTTGAAAACTATTTTAAAATTTAATTTTCTGTTTAAATATAATATTTGAAATTTTCATTAAATTGTTGAGAAACTTAATGTTTTAATAAATTTTTTAAAGAAGATAAATGTATCTGCTGCAATTAATTACTTTCTTGCAACAGATTCACGAATTAGAGTTATACAAAAATGACAAAAAAAGCCTATATAAATAAATATCAGGATCCGCAAGAAAGGTAATGAACCTTTTGTTAAACAATTGTTAACATTGGATTAGTATATGTGATTAACATTCCTTGCTTACTTTATCTGCAACTAGTTACATAATTTGTGTCCTCATTTTTTGGAATATTTTTTGTGGAATATTCCCACAGTGGGAATATATAATGCAAAGTTAGCTAGTAGGTAACAAAACTTAACAAAAAGGAGACAAACGAAGTTATGTAAGAAAATCTCCCACTCAAAATCCATTTTGCTGGATATAGTTTCTTGGTAGATTATCTCTGTGTGTGTGTTTTTACAAGTCTTGCCTGCACATTTGATAATGCAGCTATTTGAACTGTACGATTAGTTTGGTATAAAAGGAACCTATAGCTCTACGAGGCAAAGACACAAGTGTGATTTTTTTTTTTAAAAATGTTTTTGTATATGCTCCTCAACCATTTTGATAAATCCGTAATGATTTGAACTTGTAGAGATTCAATTCTATAAAGCATCATGTGTTTCTTTTCTTCATTAAAAATGTGGTCCACACACAGAAAAAAGAAAATGTCTCTAAATTTGCTTCATAATTACCTACCATGCCACAGATTTTATATTCTCATGCTATTTATGAAATTGATACTTGGGATTATTGTGCATGTTATGATTATCTTACTTGATAATATAATGAACATAACTATGCACAATCATACACAACAGAGTACCCTGTTTTGCATTATTTCGTCCCCTCTGTCCATAAAAGTGCAGCTAACAAAATAATAATAATAATTCCACTACCACCACAGGATATTCCAAATAACAAATTTGAAGGTGTTCTCCACATCAATGCCAAAGTAAATTATATGGTCCATTTCATTATGAGAGAGACTTTTGGGCACACAAATCCGTACTCATGGGACCATAGGATACTTGTAATGTAGTTAGCAACACAAAATTATAACAGAATTAAAGTCAAGTAAAGACCTCATTTTTGGTTGCCCCACATCAGAGTCACATGCAAAATTGCAACATATCCCTTATGAAAATAGACATAAAGGTAAACAAAACCAAGACGTTTGTTTAATGAACACCTTGGTGTATAAGTGAGGTTGAACAACGTTTAGAAGCTTGTCTATGTAGTCAAGTTAGCTTCCTTGTAAGTCACACATCCTTGGGGAAACCCTTGTATTTTATATTTATATGAAGACCCTTCTACCTTCAAAAATTCAAAATTGTCCCCAAAGGAATATAGTATACTTCTTGCAAAAACTTCTATATATTATTATATAATAATGATATTCTCGATATATGAAACTAATACTTCTATGGAAAACTCAATAATGGGTAATTGCCTTACCACATGTTACTGTGCAGGGAAAGTCATTCAGAAAAACCAAGCTCTCCCCATTAATACCATATTCAAGCTTCCTGTACATGTTACAAATTCTTGGCCTCCAGGTAAACATAATTAGATTGGTCATATTCTCTCATTATTGTGATATATAACCTATTTAAATAAGTTTTTGGACTCTGTCAAATTTCAGATTTTAAATTTTAGTCATTATAAAAAGTTTTATACATTTTTATTCCTTTATTTATTTTAATCCCTCATAATTAGCTCCCTAAAGGAACTAAAAGTGGTTAACAAAAAGACAAAACTTTATGCCTACAAGAATTAATTATGATCAATAAAAATAAACGAGCGACTAAAAAACGACCATTTTTTAGGGACTAAAACTCAATCTGAAATTCAGAGAGCGACTAAAATCTTATTTACCCTGTAATCTAGTTAAATGCATGCTGATTATTGCTAGTGGTGAATTACTACATTCAGGTGGTAATTTTGCAAGTGGAACAATTGATCTTGGTGGGCTGCAACTGTATGAAGCATCAACATTCAACAAAGTTTGGGGCACCTATAGTGGTGGACCTGATGATCGAGGTTTCTCCATTTTTGAGCCATCAGGAGTACCTCAAGGCTTCTCCATGTTGGGTAGCTACAGCCAGCCCAACAACAAGCCTCTTTTTGGATATGTTCTTGTGGCAAAAGATGTGTCCACAAACACCAGCAACCCTAGTCTAAAGCAACCACTTGATTACACACTTGTATGGAACAGTGCATCTTTGAAGATTGACCAAGATGGTCCCATCTATGTTTGGCTACCAACAGCACCTCAAGGTTATAAAGCTGTAGGCTATGTTGTCACCACAACACCAACTAAGCCTTCACTTGACAAAATCAGGTGTGCTAGGTTAGACCTCACTGACCAATGTGAGGCAAATTCATTCATTTGGGGTTCAGACAACTTCAATTTTTATGATTTTAGACCAAGCAATAGAGGAACTCAAGCACCTGGTGTTAGAGTAGGCACCTTTGTTGCACAAAATGGGAGTCCTAACCCTCCATCTATTGTTTGTTTGAGAAACACCAACGCTATACCAAAATACATGCCTAATCTACCACAAATCAAGGCAATTCTCCAAGTTTACTCTCCAGTCATGTCCTTGCACCCTGATGAAGAATTCTTTCCATCTTCTGTGGAGTGGTTTTTCTCCAATGGAGCACTTCTATATAAGAAAGGACAAGAGTCAAAGCCTGTGTCAATATCACCAAATGGGGCTAACCTTCCTCAGGATCCTAACATTGATGGTGCCTATTGGGTGGACCTTCCTGCTGATTCAACCAACAAAGAGAGGGTCAAGAAAGGAGACTTGAAAAGTGCCATAAGCTATGTGCATGTGAAGCCAATGCTTGGAGGGACCTTCACTGACATTGCAATGTGGGTCTTCTACCCATTCAATGGACCAGCTAGAGCCAAAGTTGAGTTCTTAACCGTTAACTTGGGGAAGATAGGTGAACATGTTGGTGACTGGGAGCATGTGACACTAAGGGTGAGCAACTTCAATGGTGAACTAAAGCATGTCTATTTCTCTCAACACAGCAAAGGCGCATGGTTTGATTCATCTCAATTAGAGTTCCAAAGTGGCAACAAACCGTTGTACTATTCTTCCTTGCATGGCCATGCATCATACCCTCATGGTGGCCTTAACTTGCTAGGGGAAGACAAGATTGGCATAAGGAATGATACTGCTATAAGTGACAATGTCATGGATTTGGGGGCATTTCAATTGGTTTCTGCTGAGTATTTGGGTTCTGATGTTGTGGAGCCTCCTCCATGGCTTAATTATTTCAGGGAATGGGGTCCTAAAATTGATTATAATGTGAATGATGAGTTGAGGAAGCTTGAGAAGTTCTTGCCTGGGAAGCTGAAATCTACTTTGGAAAATATTGTGAAGAATTTGCCAAGTGAAGTGTTGGGAGAGGAAGGACCAACGGGTCCTAAGGTGAAGGATAATTGGAGTGGAGATGAAAGGTGAAGATTGTAGAGCTTAGTTACATTCATTGTTACAAACTCCAAATGGAATTAGAGTAATGTTAATTATTGTGTGAAAAGTGGAATTGAATAAGTGGCTACAGTTTATTGGAAAAACTATATATTAAAAAAGTCAAAAGGAACCAACAATAGCTTAAACAAGTTCACAAACCTTGTCAATTCTCGGTGCACTATAAACAAGTACGGACTTTAGGTCTCTCTATTCTCGGTGCAATATATATACAAGAACGTAATGTGAAGGCGAAGGAAAAACACGATGTAATAAAATTGTTCTTACTAAAATCTGGAACTATGACATGTCACGGTGAACGTGCTTAAAGTAAGTTCCAGAACTTCACACGTCGACCTTCTTTGAGGATGATCTTTGTTGAGAGAACAAGAAGAGAAACCTAGAAAATAAAGGACTTCGACACTCAAGTAAAAATATAAGTTAGGAGAAATAAACAAGTATATGTGTATGAGAGCAAGTATGCTTAAGCTCAAAGTGTGAGCGAATGTGAGTGTGTAGAGAATTCGATGAAACTTGATATTTATAAGAGTAGAGTGTATCTACAGGTCGTTGTTTGTAGGGACTGTTATAGTCTTTGCAAACTCTCGACTTGTAAATAATAGTCAGGAGCTTTTAGATAATGTTAAAAATAAATGGTAGCTTATAGATAAAAGCTAAAAAATAATTATACCTTGTAGATAATGTGTGGCTTGTAGATGATTAATTACTTAATTACTTGCCAATAGATAAAGATATTCAAATATATTTGAATATTAATAGGTTAAAAATAACCTATTAATTGGGGAGTCTAGTTGTTAAGGGTCGAGCGTCCACACACTTCTGTTGCAAGGCTGACATGGAGAGTTGACATGTGTCACAGAGTGTGTCATGTAGGATGCCACATGTATTTTGTGAACTTTGGACAATACATAAACAAAATGTAAACAAATCCAAAACAGTCATACATTAGAAGTTTGAGCAAATTTGACCATAAGTTTTGAGTCTGTTGATGTATAAGATGAACAAAACTATGTAAGGAGGTTTCATCATTATCTCTAACAATCAATGACTTTGACACCTAAAGTTAGTTCAAATTCTCTATTTTAATTTCTTTTTATCCTTAATGAAAAGTGTTGAGTTTTTCTCATTATGAAAGATGAATGTATATGGGCTTTTGGTGCGACAGTAGTCGTCGTTGTTATTATTATTGTTGTTGTTATTATTATTATTAGTAATGAAAACCCATTGTTTTATTCCTTTATTTTATAGGAAAACACTAATTATTGTGGATTGTTTGTTTTTTGTTTTGTTGGATTGTTATTTTTACTCTACTTTACAGTGAATTGGAAAAAAAAACTCTTTACTTTACAAAGTGTTTTGGTATTAGACACTAATTTAAAAAGTTTTTTTTTTTGGGTATAAAGACTAAAATGAAAAGAAAAACTATTTCAAAAACATTTTTTCAGTAAAAAACTTATTTTCAAACATTTTTCTTAAGGAAAAGAAAACATCCTCATTCTTCTTGAAAAGTATATCTCCAAGAAAAAGCAAGGAAGGTGTCGGATCACCAATATACCAAGTACAACCTATATCATACATGGATCACAACATCTTGCCTAGTTTGTTCACGCCAAGAGGAATATTTGAAGGATTTTTTATTTCATTACATTGCTACTAAAGCCCATTTTACAATTATATATTTTTGTAGCTAATTAAGTTTCACGAAAAGAATATGCTTCTTCTTGCAAAATGCACAACTTTTACTCTTATGTACAATTAATAGCCATATTTGATAACATAACTGACATAACATTCTACCTTCTAAAAACAAGGCAATGGCGAGTTCTCTTGGCCAATTCAAGAAAAAGCAAAATCCACGCATTGAAACCACATTTAAGCTTCCTGCTGATATACCAGTCTGGCCACCAGGTAGCATTAATCAATAATACATTTCTTCATTTCTTTCTATATATATACTCTGATAAGATAAGCAAGTTGTCTAACATTTCTGATTAATTTGGTCATGGTAATTTTATTGTTGTTTTTTTTATTGGATTGTGACGGATTTTGTAGGTGGTGGATTTGCAACCAGCATCATAGACCTTGGTGGTGGGTTGCTAGTGTCACAAATTTCAACATTCAACAAGGTTTGGACTACCTATGAAGGTGGACCAAACAATCTAGGGGCCACTTTTTTTGAACCAACAGGTCTATCTGAAGGGTTCTTTATGCTGGGATGTTACTGCCAACCCAACAACAAGCCTCTTCATGGTTGGGTTCTTGTGGGGAAAGATAACTCTTCAACCTTAAATGGAGCTTTAGCCAAACCAGTTGATTACAAATTGGTATGGAACACCAAGTCTCTAAAAATAAAGCAAGATGGACAAGGCTACATTTGGTTACCAATAGCTCCTGAGGGCTATAAACCTGTTGGCCATGTTGTCACCACCTCACCAGAGAAGCCTTCCCTTGACAAAATCAGGTGTGTTAGATCAGACCTCACTGATGAATGCACAACATGTCATTCAATGAAGCTTTGGAGAACAGAAAACAAGAGGTTCAATGTGTATGATGTTAGGCCAATCAAGAGAGGCATTGAAGCTCAAGGGGTTAGTGTAGGAACCTTCCTAGCTCAAAGTGGAGGAGGGACTAATTCCAAAGCTTTACCTATTTCTTGTTTGAAAAATACCAAGGGTAGCTTTTCTTACATGCCCAATTTATCCCAAATTAAGGCAATGATCAAGGCATATTCCCCATATATGTACTTGCATCCTATGGAGGAGTACCTCCCTTCCTCTGTGGATTGGTTTTTCACTAATGGAGCAGTACTAATTGAGAAAAGAAAGGGTGTCATAAGGGAGAGTTCAATAGAACCAAATGGCTCTAACCTTCCACAAGGTGGTTCCAATGATGATGATGATGTTACCTATTGGTTGGACCTGCCTTTGGATGAAACCAAGAGAGTTAGTATAAAGAAAGGAGATTTGGCAAGTTCACAAGCTTATGTTCATGTTAAACCTATGCTAGGTGGGACTTTCACTGACATTGTAATGTGGATTTTCTACCCATTTAATGGGGGTGCAAGGGCAAAAGTGGCATGCACCAACATTCCACTAAGGACCAAAGGGGAACATGTGGGGGATTGGGAGCATTTGACATTAAGGGTAAGCAACTTTAATGGAGAATTATGGAGGGTTTATTTCTCACAACACAGTGAGGGTAAATGGGTGGATGCATCTGAGCTTGAGTTCCAAAATGGTAATAGACCCGCGGCTTATTCTTCCTTGCATGGCCATGCCTTGTTCCCAAAACCTGGCCTTGTTATGCAAGGGATGAGAGGGTTAGGTGTAAGGAATGATGCAGCTAGAAGTGATGCAGTCATGGATATGGCAACTTGGTTTGAAATAGTTGCTGCTGAATATTTGGGGTCACAAATTAGAGAGCCACCATGGTTAAATTATTGGATGAATTGGGGTCCAAAGGAAGGGCCCAAGGGTCCAAAGCAGAAGGATATGTGGAAAGGAGATGAACGGTAAGTAGTAGACTTATTATATGGGTGTACATCCTTTCTTTAGCAATGCTATTCTTGCACTCATTTTCTACATTTATGTTCTACACTTTTCTTCT
This sequence comes from Glycine soja, assembly GCF_004193775.1. Taxonomy (NCBI): domain Eukaryota; kingdom Viridiplantae; phylum Streptophyta; class Magnoliopsida; order Fabales; family Fabaceae; genus Glycine; species Glycine soja. Next base: position 50,507,852 of record NC_041016.1, read on the forward strand.
ATACATGTATATAAAACAAGAGAGAGAGAGAGAGAGAAATTCTCACTTCTTTGTATGTAAAAAAGAAGTGTTAAGTTTGATTATAAGAATATTGGAATAATATTCTTGTTGTTTCTTATAATGATATCAATATTCTCTGTATATGTCGAAACAATTAACCCACCATGCATATTGTAGATGTGCAAATGACTTAACTGGATTTGTTTATTCTGCATGCCAACTTGGCTTGTCTCTTTTGGTTTGCTTAATGAAGCAAAATGAGGAAAAATAAAACTTTATTTAGTAACACAACCACGATGGAATGTTAAGATTGCCTATCAATAAAAGTTAAAAATATATTTAAAAGGAGAATGACTAGGCAAAGAAATATTTTCATCGCCTTTTAATGCAGAAAAATCAGTAGAAAAAAAACGGTTCTGATTAAAATTAGCTATAAGGATACTAGGCAAAGAAATATTTTCAACTTGCAAAGGGAAGTTGCATCTTTTAGCCATTGATGAAGATGACATTATACTGTACTAATTATTAAGGTGACATCATACTGAATCTTAGAGAGCAAGGATGACTTCTTTTTTTTTTTTTTATCTCTTGTACCCTCCATCCCACACATTATATTCCCATATACCCTCCTTTTCAAATTATTGACTAACATAAACCCCCATTTGTTTTCACACCGTGTTTTTTATCTTTTTTTTTTTAATAAAAAAACAGTTGAGAATTCGATTTTTTCCCAACCAAATTCTTAAGTTTTTTTTTCTAATTTTTCATTTAACAAATTATTAAAAAAATTAGTTAGAGAAATTATTTTTTTTCTTATTTTTTGTACTAATATTTTGTTGGTCTTATACATTTTAAAATATTCATTTTCATTTTTTAATTGTGAAATTTGACTTAGTGAAATAATTTTAAAATTTTAGTTTAAATATTGTTCATGGAGTGATTTTTGCATTTTTTTTAAATATTTATGATGTTTTATGGTTCAAAAATTAATTTAAATAGTCTTCATGTAAATGAATCTAATGGTATTAGATATACCTAAATTTTAAATTAATTGTTGAATTCGTATAATTATAGGATTGGTAAATGCTGTCATGGAACACTGTTAGGGTCCATTGTCTACTTTTGATCGTGTACATTTAACAATTGTCATTGTCAAAACTTGTACCACCAACGGTTTTGGCAACATGAGAGTTACACTCAAAGTAGTCAAGTTTAATTCGATCTCTAACAATTACATTAATATTTTTGAGATATTCATTCATGAGAGTTTTAATTTCAAGATCCTATATATAAACACTATTAATGTCACTTTGTAATGGACAATTATATAAGATAAATATTTTGGTCAATATATAGCCGTTGGTTCTGTCTTAGTTTTGCGAGAGGTAAATTTCTTACTTTTGTTGTTAATTTCTTAGTTTCTATGTCACATAGAGTTTTTTTTTTTTATTGAACTGAATTGTATACTCTACAGGTAGTTGTGTTTTGCCTTGTTCCTTATCAATCCAAATGTTATTTTAATATTACACTGTACAATGTTTTCAAGGAAATTTGTTTGCATTTTAAGTTACCAATAATTTTGGTATTCACATATTTGCATTGTATGTCCATGTGTTGTTAATATGTAACATAAGTCTTTTTGAAGGAGAATTTACCTCATCTAAGAAGTATGTATTTCGTGGGTGCAACATATCATGAAGTGTGAAAAATAATGCTCCAACAATATTTTCGAGCAATGGCTTTCGCATTTATGTTTATTTTGTATGTTCCTAATTATGTTTGTATTAGGGATTTTATAACGCCCTCAAATTTCGATAACTAAAAAATAGATGTTTTATGTAATTCTTGCATTATTTGATTAATTTGGATTAGTTGAGGTGCCATGCGAATTATCTGTATGTGATTGCTTGGTGTGAATGTTAGGTTATGTGCAGTTTGTTTGACCTGTGTCGGAAATGTGAGATTTCAAGTTTGACTCAAAACCTGTTTCGGTAAAACCAGGATCCCAGGCTCGTTTTGACCGTTGGAATTTGCTAAATGAGATCTTTGGACAGTTCATTTAGCGAGACAAGCACACTAAGTGCAATTTCAACTCGAGGAGGTAATTCACTTAGTGAGACAAGCGCGCTAAGCACAATTCTAACTCGAGAAGGAAATTCGCTTAGCGTGAAATGTCATGCTTAGTGCCAAAAGTTGAATTTCGCTTAATGAGACGAGCTCGTTCTTGTGTATGCCTTCAACCCTATTACTTTGTGTGTTCTTGTGTTATCAAGATCACTTAACCATTATTTGCGGCTTGTCATATGGTTTGAGCATTCAATGTCAAGGAACAAAGACTTAGACTATGCATGATCCTCACGAGTGGTTGTCATTGATAGAACTGGATCAGAATCTAAATCTTCTTAAGCCAACATGCTTCATCATCATTTTCTTTCTTTTGTTTTCCTTTTCCATGCCATCACTCATCCGCAAAGTGACCCCATTTCTAACAATAAGCACTAAAATTTCCTCTTATCAAAGGATTTTGATCCTCCTTTGGTTTTCACATAACCTCCTCCACTTTTATTTGAGGATTTAGGTCTATGATCACCTTTTGACTTTTCTTGGTTTGAAAACCAACCACTCTTGTTGGGTTTTGTTCTCCCTTTTTTTCACTTGTTTTTGTCCCAAGCTTCTTTCTTGGTCTTTGAGCCTACGTACAGTGCTTCATTACTTGACCTTTTGAGACTTCTTTCATTTGTCCTCAATTCATGAGCCTCTAATGAGCCTTGTAACTCTTCAAGACTCACGTTCTCGGTGTTTTTGGATTCCTCAATTGATACCACAATGTCGAATCTGGGTTGCATTGCTCACAAGATTTTTTCAATTATCTTTTGCTCAGGTACTCTTTCTCCACACTTAGCCATCGTATTGGTGATGGTCCGAGCTTTGGTGAAAAGTCAACTACAGTTTCAGAGTACTCCTTCTATACCAACTCATATTGCCATTGGAGGGTCTAAAGCCTAGCCATCTTGAACTTTTCTCCATCACCATGAGACTTCTCAAGAATTTCCCAGGCTTGTTTTGCAAAAGTAGCACCAATAATCTTGTCGAAATTGGCCACATCAATACACTGGTGGTGCAGCATGAACAAAGCCTTTTTGTCCTTCTTCTTATTCTCTTTGTCAGCAACACTCTAAGCTTCTTAGCTCACCTAGTTTTGGGTGGCCTTCCATCATGATTTTCAGCACATCATGAAAGCCAAACAATGTCCTTATTTGAATGCACCATCTATCTCAATTCTTGCCATCAAGAATTGGCCACTGTGCGGGAAGGTTTCCACCTGAACCCATCACTATTGTTTCTTAAAGATACAACTATACACTCACTAATATTCCAGGTCCAGGAACGAATGAGCTCTAATTACCAATTTGTTAGAACATGTTGGACACGAACACTCACAAAGGGAATTATTGTTAAGAGAGTCTTGCAGAGAAAAGTAAAAGTTTATTGAAATCACACACACACTTATGAATTACACAAGAACAACACTATTTATCGTGTGTTTAATAGTTTCAAACAATCTAACTATCACATTAACTAACTAATTGATATTTGAATTACACTGAACAATATATAATTGCAAACGCAACTGTAATCTAGAACACAGGTGCTCATTTACAATGCAATTGAACCTATATACATAGTTAACTTTTATTACTTATGGTTTTTTACTTCTTAATGTGGATTTACCTGTATCTTTTTTGCTTATACATTAATTGCACATTTCTAACAAACTTATTTTATTATATTTTTTCTATTAATTTTTTAAAAAATCAATATCATAAGTAGGATTTATTAAATAAAGGCGAGACAGATACAATTTTATGATTTCCAATAATAAAAAAGTATGTTAGGGAATATGTTTATAAAATTCTCATAATTAAAAAGGAATCAATGGTGGGTGGGTGTGTGTTTGAAATTAATGTTAACACACTGTAATGTAATGTGTGTGAAATGTTATTTCACACACACAGCTATTAATTTACTGTAATGTGTTGTAATGTTAATTAATATTTTTTTTTAAATTAGACTCTTTATTGAATTGGGTAATTTTTGTGTAATCACATTCTTACTATTAATTTTAATATTATATTATGTTGAGTTTTGTATTAGTTGTTCCTAACAAGTATTATTTTTATGTTAGAATTGCTTAGTGCAAAATTTGGTCTGCTAACAAGTTAAGAAATAAAAGAATGTTTGTTACACATTTTATTTTATAAGTTTTTAATTTTTTAGCTTTTAAATAAATTTTAGGAGGGATTTTATTATATTATTATTATTGTTATTTTCTTGGTCATCTCTCGTCGTTAATTATAACATCTAGAGAGGAATCTTTTTTCTTAGGGTAAAGAAAATCATCTACATTCTTCTATGATGTCAGGTGCCTTTCTAATCTTCTCCGAGTTATCTTTCCATTCCTTTTCATTATACATTGTTCACGTTTATGTTCATAACTTACAAAATTTTGCACCTCCCGCATTGACTTCAAAAATACCAAATTACCTTAACCCCCTCCCAGCAACCTCTCCAACCATTATTCGTCGTTGCCAAAAACAATTTTTGGCAATGATGTTTCGATATTATTTTATCTTCTTTGTTGCCACCTTCACCATTTCCCCCCTCCTCTCAAAAGATCCAGTGATGACGACTCCACTGATGAGCTTGACTTCATGGACCAACAATTGTCTTATTCATCTTCACATAAAGATCAATCAAAACATCATAACAATTCCTCTAAGGAACCTTCCCTCTACCCTTCAAAACATCAAACACAAAAACACACTTCTCTAGCACCAACGTACTCTTTAATGAGATCATAGAAACATTTATTACTTTTCAACATGAAAAGCAAGTCCTATTGACTTCTTTAAGCAACCCCAGATGAATGAGCTGAGAGGCCATGATTCTGTTGGATTGTGAAAGGTGTGGTTCAAGTTGAAACCCGCATTTTAGTGAGTACTCTATTTGAAAATATGCCACAAAGATCAAACCTTTCTTACCATGACACACTAGGATTGAAAAGCCAGCAAGAGTTGCAACATGCGTGAGGATTCCAACATGAGGAGACTCTAGCATGTGCGAATGGTTTTGAAGATAGTGAAGGAGAGCTCCAAGAGGTGGGGTTTCAAAGAAGAGTTAGCAAGGGTGTTTATGCGAACGAGGTACTGTGAACCCGAATTAACTCAAATCGATCTAAATAGTTTGATTTAGGTATTTAGTGTGTATTGGTTGAATTTGATCGATCCATTCAAACTCGTTGACTTTTAGATTGAGTCAAGTGTTTTGATTTAGAAGCATGTTGACATGATCCGTTGACTGTTGTTTCATATTAAATTATTATTATTATTATTATTACATGTAATATATATTTTTATATTAATAAAGCAAATACTATTATGATTATTGTATGTATATTTTTGTTTTATCCTTTTTCTATTAGATTAAAAATTTTGGTAGAGGGTGTATATCTCAATCCCATCGTATGATACTTGTTTTGTGTCAAATTTATGTGCATTTTAATAAAATTTTAGCTCATAAACTTAAGAAAAAATAGACTTTAAAAAAATTAAATAGTTTGACCCGTGACACAACTCAAACCAACTTGTTTGAGAGTGGGTTGGTTTGGATTAGGTTTGAAAAAAAAAAAGGAAATCGATCGGTCGTGACCCAACCCAATCTCGTTCAAATTTGATTAGGTTGGATCATGGATTTTGCCAAATCCGGTCCAACTTGTCCCGTGAACACCCCCGAGAGTTAAGGTGGAGAAGGGAAGGGTTAGGTGGTAGCGTGGAATGAAAGGTGGTAGGAGCAAGAAAGAGAGAGAAGAGAAAAAAAGTTGGTGGGGGTGGTCTAAAGTGAAGAGGGAATGAAGCATTTAGTGACATCAACAAAAGGGTACAAATTCAACATTAAGCTGCTCTCTATTAGTTGTGGCAGTGACACTGATGGTGGTGGCAAGGTTGCAAAGGTGCGATTGCATCAACTTCAACTATGCCAACACTATTACGAGAGGGGATTTCACATTGATTTAAATAGAGATATCACGTTGGTTTAGTGACCTATGTTTTTTCACGTCATAAAAAAAGTTTTCTACTTCAATTAAAATTTAACCCGTGGAGGATGGTTTGCTCAAAATTTTAACCAACAACCCCACAACAATTCTGTCACAACTCCATAGATTTAGAAGGTTTGGACATAAACAAAAATGCAAAACATTGAACCAATGAGGAAAAGAAAAAATAAAGATGCAATTTCCAAGGGCAAAGTTCTTGGGAGGGGTTCAAAGTAACGATAATGGCCGAGGAAGGTATACAAAAGACTCGTTCCTACATCACCAAAGACAACACTAAGTGTTTGAAAGCCAACATAATTTCCTTTCCCACACTAATCTTGCAACAAAACACAAATTGACGATGATGAGCAATAAGAGAATGCAATCAACAAAATGCTTCCTTTATGGAAATCAAGTTCAGAATCACCTCATAGTCATTTCTGTGAGCGATAAAAACCTTGAGAATTTTGATATTAAAGGAATCGATTCACAAACTGGTATGAACGAGTCTTCCAAATCGAACATAGAGTGGTTGTGGAAATTGAAAGTGTTGTTGTCCATGTTCAAAGAAATGACCAAATTAAGAACAATTGCCTCTCATCATTGTTGCAATCTAATGTTTGACATGCGAGGGAGGGAAACATGGTAATGCAAGTCCTTTAAGTTTGTTGCCACGAATCCCAATCCAAATCATGATCTATTGATCTTGTAACATTGGAAAGGGGAAGGAGGGAAGATGAGAGAAGGTTATGGAAGGGGAGAAAAAAAGGGTTTGGAATGTCATGGCAAGTAAAGATTGGAGGAAGGAGAGAGATATCGATTGTGCTTTGTGTTAGTTGTGGATGGTAGGGATGAAAAGAAAGTGGAGTTGTTTGTATTTGGCAATTGAATTTGGCTCTTGCGTTTTATGGAGCAAATGTTTTTACATCGGTTAACCCTTTAACTGATTTAAACATTCTTTTTACATCGGTTAAAAATTTCACTACATCATTTTCCACATCGATGTAGAAATCACGTTAAAAGGTATTTTTGTAGTAGTGCAAACACACACAAAAAAAAACTAGGAAGGTAACTAATTGTGACTCTAGGATTGCTCGAGCAAGGAGTCTTAGGTTTCGTCCATGAAGTGAGCTTGTTGATGAGGTCATTAGCGCTAAAGAGATCACCATAGAGGAAGGAGGAGAGGGTGGAGGTGGCGAGAAAAGAAGGGAAAAAATGGAGTGGTGCGTACCATCAGAAATCACCTCCGATGGTGGCAAAAGTGATTGAAGGGGATATTATGAAAGAGTTGAAAAAATCTAGTGCAAAATGACCCATGATTGAAAGATTAATCTAACAATTAAAAATTATGGTCCATCCTAATCTTCATATATAAATAATATAGGCTAAATTTGTTTTTCTTTCTCATAAAATTAGAAATGTTCATATTTTGTCCTTGAAAATTTTATAGTATATTTTTTATTTTCGTAAAATTAAAATATCTCATTTTTTTCTAAGTTATTTGAAAGGGTTGATTAAATTTGAAATACACGTGTCTGCTGAATATAGTAAAATACATATGCATACATGATATGATGTAGTTTTCGGGCTTCATCACTTGGTGGTCCGTTTAATTTCTTTGTTTACAATGTTTGTCATAAAAAATAAAAATAAAAACTCTTGGTCATGTCCTTTAAATTGACCTATGTTTTAATGAATCGAGTAGGTTGTTGAATTGTCTACGCCTCCTATTATTTAACCAGCAAAATTTCCATTATTTAGCTGACCCTCCTCACGATTGTTAAATTCCAATTAGCAAGCTAGGTTCACGATCACATGATTTAATAAATATTGATCCACTAGTTTTATTTCCTTATTTTCACGAGTTGCTGATCCAATTGATTAAATTAAACTGTATGGTCCCAATTTTCTTTTTTCGGCATAATAAGAGATCATCCTAGCTAATAAGTTATATTGTAAATGTTAAAAAAAATAAAAAGGGAAAGGAAAAATTATAGCAAAAGCTTCATAAAAAATAAAAAACAACAGCCAAAAATTTGCTCCGATTTTCACATGGAAGAGAGAAAATCAGAGAACAATAGATACACTGAAATTTGAAAATTTTCTATATCTAATTTTACTGTATAAGAAAATTTAAAATTTAAGTAAAGAAAGTAAAAAAAAAAAAAAACAAGTTTCATATTTCGATTTCAACTGCAATGAAGAGATCATTTGCAATATTAAACATAATGATATAAAGATGTAACATATGTTTACATAGTATAATCATTACTTTTCAATGAAGGTGACAATCCCTAGTTGAATTGTTTTTCAGAGAATAATTAGTTTCCTAATTTGTACTTCAACTACTTATTTATGAGCTCATCTTCTGATGAAAATTGCAATGCGACAAAAGGGATAAAACAAAACTTGTGTGTCATGTATTCAATTGCAATGGAATCACCGCAAGGCTACCCACACTATACAAAGGAGGACCTCCACATCATGAAAAGGTCAATACCTTGAGAAAATGCTTTGTTTTTTGGACCATTATGTTTGCAGTTTTTCTTTCATGATATATTTTTGCCACGTTCGGTTTATTTGATTGTTCTGTATAATGTACTTGCTGGCCAAGATTGCAATTTGGTATTTTCAAATGGTCAAATAATCTCATTACACCCACTTATAGTGTCTTGTCATCTACTTGTCTTCATCATTTTTGTTCAAATTAAGTCAAATTGGTTTTTCAATGGTATTCTTTTCTTTTTGGTTGCATTTTGGTGCATCTTTGTGTTAGACTGTTAGCAAAACAAAAGATTTGTGTGTTCTATATCCTTTTCAATGTATTTGTTATATAATTGTGATTTTGTAATTATTAATGTTTTGCTTAGATCTAAAGTTGGGTGCATGGTTTTTTTTTTTTTTTTGCAATGAATATGTTTTTTCTCAACCATAAAAATATTTGTGTAAAAGAAAAACCAGATCCCACTCTTCTGAAAATTAGGGTTCCCTATGATAAAATATAATAATCACTAAAAAGAAATATTTGTAAATAACTTTTCATGTCCATTTCTTTTGGAATAAATACTACATGCACTGAAAATACAAAATTTTAAAATTATTATTTAATTATCACGTATAATATATTTACTAACTTTTATAATAATTAGTCTAACATATGTTTTTAATTCCTAATAAATATTTAAATTTTATGTCTTTTTTTGATAAATTTTTTATTTGCATTGAATTCCTAATAAAATAAAAATTTTAATTTTTATCCTTGACATATTTTTTTAATCCCTGATAAATTAACAAATTTTGTTTTTATTCTTTGATAATTTTTTTCATTTGTTATTAGTCTTTTCCAATAAGACTAAAAACAAATGAAATTTTTTTATTAAGAAGCAAACACAAATTCTCTAATTTATTAGGGACTTAAAAAAATATCAATGACCAAAAATGAAATTTTTGTTTTATAAAAAACAAAAACAAAAAAATTATTAAAAAGAAAATTCAAAATTCATATATTTATTAAGGATCACAGACATACTTTAGTCTAATAATTATATTAAAAGTGATGCATACTAGTCAACCAACCTCCCTAATAAATATCTGGTAAGCCAATCTCCTCCTGAGTATCCTTGATAAACTTCAATGTCTGACGATCATATGCCATCTCAAGGTCCATTTTAATTGTCATCCACCCTTTTTAGCTAGTTTTCTTCATTGAGTGAATCACCTCTTGAGCAATAATAATATTGTCCCTCCCCTGTCTGCCTGGGACAAAACTGCACTGATTTGGGCTCACCAAGACAGGCATTCACTTCCTATGAAGCACGGAGTGTTTGGTATCCGACACGCGTCCGTGTCAGTGTCCGACATCGACACGACACCCGTATTATGTTCTATATTTTGGACATTACAAGTGTTCACGTGTTTGTGTCTGTGTCATATCCGGTATCCGTGTCCATGCTTCATAATTCACCTCTCTAAGTCTCTGAGCAAGGACCTTAGTTAAAGCCTTGTAAGACAAATTACACAGACTTATGGGACGAAAGTGACTAAGGACAACAACATTCTCAAGTTTTGGAATCAGGGTAATCATGGTTCTATTAATATGGTTCACCTCATTAAGGATCTCTGCAAATTTGCTTTATCAGATTACAGAATGCAGAGCCAACAGTATTCTACTCAACATATTTGTACATATCATTTCACTTAATTATTTGGCCGAGGCAGAGTGGTATGTTTTCTCAAATCATCAGGATAAACTTTAGAATTTTAGTCATTAATTATAATTGATTAGGGCATTTCAGTAAGATAATTCCAATTGGTTTACCCAGATTTTTGTTTGTTGAACTTTAGAAAGTCAACAATAATAATAAATGACCAAAACTACTCTGATATAGAAAAGAAGTTTGCCAATTAACGAGAAATTTTATAGGCAAGTATGCGTAAATGTATTCAGCATTAACCATCAAGTATTTTAAGACATTAAACATCTATGTCAGAAAGAAAAAGAAACAATATAATAAAAGACATATACAGTTAGTTATTGACCATACTCCAAAACAATACTATTATTTAAGATTATGCAAATATAATAATAATTTGTAGAACAAAAGAAAGATGAAAACATTAAATATATCAATAAAATCCTTAAAAGGTTATAATAAAACAGAAAAAGAAGAAACATAAATGAACATTTTGGGGAACAATGAGGTTGAGTCAAAAGTTGACTATTATACATTTATTATTTATATTAAATTATTTATTTACTCTTTATACTTTCATGATTCTTATCTTTTTATTCTTTGTAATTTATATTTTAATTTTTTTTTAGTCCTTGTAGTTTAAAGTGGTTTTTTTAGTCTTTATAATTTATACTTTAATTTTTTTTAGTCCTTATAATTTAAAAGTAATTTTTTAGTCTCATACTTTATATTTTAATTTTCTTTTAGTCATTATTATTAAAATATGACTAATATTATCAATTACAATTAACTACAAAAATATTAGCAAATAATTCGTAACTAATTTATCACAAAATAATTTATAATAAAAAATAATTGATAATTTATAACTGATTCATAGCTAATTATTTTTATATTTTTTTAATAAGGACTAAAAGATAATTAAAATACAAATTATAAGAACTAAAAAAATCACTTTCAAATTATATAAAATATAAAAAATTATAGAGACTAAAAGAAAATTAAAATATAAACTATAGAAAAAAAAACTATTTTCAGAATTAAAAAGATAACAATTGTAAAACTATATGAATAAATGAGTAATTTAACCTATTGTTTATTATATAAATATAAATTCGTTAAATCGCGAGAAATCAGATGATCCCTGAAGCTGGTTCCACTCCGTAACTACATCTTTATATATCCGCAAACCTGGTCAATTCTCTCACATTTTTTTCTCTTTCTCTATCTGCTTTCTCTGCTAGAAAGAAGAGGTAAAGGTAACTGCATTCTAGTACACAAACCAGTCACTTGCTTTGTATATTCTCTAGTCTCGATGTTTCTCATTTTCTTTTTTATTTATGTTTGCAAGACAAAAAAGTTGTTGTTTTCTTGTTAAAAAAACAAAAACATGTAATGCTCAAGTAGCTACCTAGCAGGCCTGCATTATATTTAACCTTATATTATATGACCATAATATGAAATTGTGAATATTTTATTTGACATAAAGGTTTATATGTTGTGATGTCAGTTCCTTGTGTAGCAGGCCGGCAGAGAGACAAAGATCTCATGTGGGTTTTCCAATGTTAGCTGCTTTCTACGTTTTATATAATATTTTGAATCATAGTAGAGGATAACATAAGAGGGTTGCTTGTGTTGTGCCTAAAAAGAAGAGTACTTGTTTGGTGCTTGTGTTAAGAGGGTGTTGTTTGTGTTTATTGCAGCAAAGGCAAGAAGAAGAAAAACAAAGCAAGAGAAATTGGAATGGAAGGCAAAGGTGGAGGAGAAGTGAGAAGGCTTCACATCATTTACTTCCTTAGTCAGATAGGTGGTCGTGCAGATCATCCTCATCTAATTCGTGTTCTTCATCTTGCCCGAAATGGGGTTTATCTTAGAGGTGAGTTATCTATGTTCCACACTTTCTTTTCATTCTTCTAGTTTAGCCTCTTCTGCATCTGGCTCTGACTATAGTGCCTCTTTTTCTCTCTGCGCATAATGTGTTCTGATTTGAGTAATGATATATGAACACCTGCTACAATGCAAACACTCGGTTGAGATTTCTTGTCAAATCATATTACCTATCACATCTACAATTTTCTCTCTTTGATTCTCTAGGTGTATATAAGTTCTTGGTGTCCATGGATCATTTATGTTGTGTTGTGAATGATATGTGAATTTTATTAAAGAATGGTATTGTCTTTAACTCTTGAAAAGATGTTAAGAGATGGCTTGGGGAATTGAGAGGAAAAGACTTGCCTGATGCTTTTGCTTGGTCCTACAAGAGGTTGAGTCATACCCTTCTAATCCTTGCTTTAGTCCATTTCTCTACCTCATTCTTTTGAACCCTTAACTATAAGTGTGCGATATGATCAATTTGTAACTAACAATTATTGAACAGCAGGAGGTACAAGAGTGGATATGTGTGGCAAGACTTGTTGGATGACGACCTCATAACCCCCATCTCTGACAATGAATACGTCCTCAAAGGATCACAAATCCACCCTACCCCATTTAGTAAGTACTTAGAGAAAACCACCATTCCCACTTTTGTTGTTCTCATTAATATTTGAGTATGGCCACCCATAATTTCCATCCATGGACATTTCCAAAGCATGTACACTTTTCCTAGAATGTTAAAAGGCTCATTAAGTTTGTACTACTTTTTGGATAATGCTGCAGCAACAACTCCTTCACTTGCAGAAAAGAAAATTGCGGTTTGTGATATCCATGCTGAGAAGAAATGTACTCAAGTACAACTTGTAGAGGACGAAAACCAGCAGCCACAGCAGCAGCCTCTAGCGGAAGAAGAACCTCGAATTCAACAAGACTTGAATTCGAAAATAGATACTCTGACAAAAGGGTCATCAGAAATCAGCCAGGACTCATCATTGGTCTTCAGCTCAGACAGGTCATCTGTGACAGATGATGACTCTTCTAAGGTCGAAGAAGAGAAGCATATAGAGGCTACAGGCAAAAAGGGATTCAACGAAATCAACCAAGAGAAGTTAGAGACTTGCTCATTGCCTTCCTTGTATCACAATCTGTTGATTACGAAGGCTAGCCACAAAGATGACTTGAATAAAACCAGCTCACCTGAGTCATCCTTCTCCACTATATCATCATCATCATCTCAATCCTCTTTTACTAAGATCAGAAGCAATTCTACTAAAGTTTCTAATGTGTTCCGCAATTGGATTACCTGTGGCACTGTGGAAACAAAGGATGCAGCACTGGTCCTGATGAACCCGGCTCAAAAGAATTTATCCAAGGAACCTATCAACATACCTGAAAGAAGGGTTGAGATTTGTAAGGGAGACAAATTGGGAGGATCAGCCAGGTGTTTTAGAACTTCTTGGGGCCCTCATCACCAGAAACAACAATATGGGGCAAGGTGAGGAGTTATACTATAAATTGAGCTTTGAAGATTCTAAATATTGATCCTAATATTATTTGCCTGATTTCTTTAATTTTGTTTTATTTTTATTTTTCTCTCTTTATACAGAAAAAGCTTTGAAGGAAATGAAACTAACCGGAGCAGGAAAAAGTTAGGGGAGTTGCTAAATCAAACTTCTTCCAAACCATTTGGTGGACCAACTTGCTCGTAAGTGACTGAACATGTCACCTCTTGAGTATAATTTCCATTGTTAGCATTTCAACAATATGGTGAGAGGAAACCGTGCTTGAAAAATCATGGTCATATTTGTGGAGGATGTTTTAGCACACTGGTTGAAGATCAATAGGATACTGTATATTTGGACTTATCAGGTGATTCTCATCTTAATGGAGGTGCATGGAAGGCAGAGGCTGCACTTGACTGTTTATTAGTCTAACAATTTTTAAACGAAATCAAAATATATGACCTATCTTACTGAAATGATAAGTGTCACAAGATTCTAATCAAAAGGCCAATGGAATGAAGATTCAGATGGTTTGGATTATTAGATACTCAAAATTCATAATTTAGATTTTCTAGTAACAAAAAAAAGCATAAAATATAAAAAGGGTAACATTAATTAGCAGATTGTGATGTTTACCAACTTTTGGCTGCGGGGTACAGTGTTAAGATTTAAGAGTTGAGTTTCATGCATCTTTAATTAAATGTGACTAAAGTAGTATGAGCTATATACTTGATTATGCTTGATGCCCATATGTTTCGAGACACTATCAATTTTCACGTTTTTATCATATTCATGAATGATGAGACCATAAATGAGACTTGATGATGCAGGCAATGCGGGAAGTCGTTTAAGCCTGAGAAAATGCACAAACACATGAAGTCTTGTAAAGGAATGAAAGCCTTGGGAAAGTCATCCACAACTGTTGAGGAGGCACAGCTTCAGGGATCATCATCTTCATCTTATACAGATTACTTCTTGACCAACTAAATAAATGTTAATACCTTGGGTTATAATGCCTTGGCTTCTCATCAGAAGAAGGCATTTGGCTTTTAAATTTTGATGTAGCTTCTCACTTGGTCTTAGTGTCCTTATAAAAAAAGTCTTTCTATCATTGTTTCTTGTTTTCTCTACCATACTCTTTGGCATGATTCTTTTGTCTCTCAACCAAAAACATAAAGTGCTTAAGGTTACCAAAACATTCTGCACCGCAGAAGATAGTATTAGCATGCTTTGAGTCGCCAACTTTTAAGCACAACACAAGAAAGCAAGAATCAAAAATTTATTACAGCCAATGAATCACAACTCCACCTTAATTAAGAAAGCAAGATTGTTGAACTGGGATCTCCCAAGGTTAATCCAAAATGAATATAAACTATAAAATTTACTGTCAGTAATAACATATCCATATCAATAGAATACAGCTCAAAATTGTAAAATCTTGGGCATAACTTCATTCAGTGACAGTAAGATTAAATTAAATTATACAAGGTACATGTAAGATCCTATGTTAAGTGGTTACACCAAGACCAAAACGAGCTGTTTAAACTTCAAATATTCACTGCAATACCACTGTCAGCTGTCCAATGCATAGTCAGTTGTTAGCTCTGGTAGTTCTTCTACATTTGCTCTAATTACAAGTAACGGCAGAATTAACATGCTCAAGTAGAAACCGGTACAAATTTTTCCTTAGCTTCTCTACCCTGTGATCAACCTTATCTCCACCAGCCAAATTATCTAACCAGTGATTCACCTGTTTGAGCTGGCCAAGAAGACTTGCAATTTCAATGTTCCCTTCATTTTTCAACCCATATTCATTACTCAGAGACTCCTCCAAGTACTTCAGGAACCATTCGCTAGATGCCTCAAGCAGTTTTTCTGCCAAACTCGCAACCTCTTTTAATTCGATTTCTTTTGATCGATCATGTTTGTCAGCATCCTTGTTCTTGGCTGCCAAGAGATTCCGCTTTGAAGAAGGAAGTTTTTTAGCAGTTGAATTTGGCAAGTGGTTTGCTTGAGTTACACGATTTTGCTTGTTTTGAGCAGGTGAATTCTCGGTATTGATGTCCTCAGGAGAATTCTCAATGACAACATAATGACATTTCTCGCCATTTAGAACCTCACTTTTTGCCTGTGTTTTGAATAGATTGAATTTGGAAAGATTGGTACCTATGGCAGCTTGTACCCAAGATATAGCATTCTTCCGAGCGGGAACTTTGCATGCATCTTCTGTTAGACACTGTAGGGTAGAGTGGCTGCTTGACTTTGTTTCAGGAAATGGGTTAAGTAACAAATCAATCAGCACTGTTACTCTCTGCAAACTCAGGTGAAGCTCCAAAAACTGCTTCACAAGTGATCCAGGAGAATGTGTTTGACCAGACTGGCAAAGTTCTGCATACATGCTGAGAGAATACTCATCTTAATCAATGCAATTATGAAGCGCATACTAAAAGAGGGGAAAAAATGTGATAGAACATATTGTGTTTAGCATACTTTAAAGAAATAATCGCTTAAGAGAGCTTTTGATAAATAGACAATTATTTCCCTTGAAATAAGCTGATCCAGACATGCTATTAGTAGAAAACTGAGAAATTTCCTTCCAATTCCAACTCCAAATATCTACAACTGACAATGATGAGATGAAGTGATGGAATAGCTATTTTCACTTGACATGAGAATATGAGATACGCTCTGCCTTGTTCTATTTGAAGAGGGTAAGATTGACAATTTTGACTGCATGGGTGGAAAATTTACATTTGAAATCACATTGATATAGTGCCATACATATATAATCCACAATAACAGGTGGGATAGATTACCAGGCAAGCTAGTTAAGTATACTAACAATTTTGAAAATCACAGTATGTCAATAACAGAGAATCATTTCTGTATTTCAACAATTAGAAAAGCTTGCTGAGAAGAAAAAAAGTCTAGGTTTATTAAATTATTAAATGCATTAACAACACTGAATTAACAGATAATAAGCATCTGTTACAAGATGATAGACGAGAAAACAGACGAGCAAATTCTAACAAGAAGCAGGAAGGGCATAAAAAGATAGAAAAAGAATTGTATTGTATTTGTATTTATAAGCTACAGATAAATACCACATGCATCGGATCACAGTATCTGTAGCTGATGCTTCTTCAAGAGACCGCACAGCTGCCAAAAAAGCAACATTTCTATGAGCTACAACTTGCTGCAAAAGAGTGAAACAACAAAATTCAAAATTGGAACAAGATGGCAACATGAAAGTTCAAATATTAGCCAGACACAAGTTTAATACTTTTCCAAGATCACACATGGGGGATGAGACATCTTCACAACATGCAGGAGTATCATGCCGCCAACTC
This sequence comes from Glycine soja, assembly GCF_004193775.1. NCBI lineage: Eukaryota > Viridiplantae > Streptophyta > Magnoliopsida > Fabales > Fabaceae > Glycine > Glycine soja. The sequence continues at coordinate 50,524,866 of NC_041016.1, forward strand.
TTGCAATTGAGTGGCACTTTAACAAGTTGGCTATGAACAGTGCCACCACAGGGTGTGCTTGTCAATGATTTTGGACAAAGGTTCTCGTTTTTATTCTTCAAGGGTGAGATACTTGATGTTGGCGATTTTAGTGGAGAATCTGGTTTGACAGAAAAAACCTTCTTGTCTATCTCCTACAGAATCATACACCATCAACCCATAATAAGCTTCAAGAAAGTTAAACACAAGAAACGGCACACAAAAATGAACCTTTTGCCTCATAGGCTCATACAACATCAGAAAGTGTTCTCTCTACCCACAGGCAGTGCAGACAGCAGAGTATGCAGAACCCTCAAAAGTTCATTTCTGTTTAAACCAAAGGCCCTACCAATGCTGACCTCAAACATTCACGAAACTCAATTACACAAATCCTTACCAAAAACATTAACATAATAAGAAAATGTCAAAGCATAAAAAAAATAAAGAAATAAATAAAAACCGTTGACATGGTCCACACCAACAGAAATAAAAGCGCAAAAAAATAAAAATAAAAAATCAAGAGGGCCCTCAACATTAACTTTACCGAAGCAGTAATTTAAAAAGAACAAAATTCAGAAGTGGGACGACAACCTCACGTTTCCTTAAAATCTACAAACTTAAACACGGGACATAGATTAGTCACTGAATACGACTTTCATCACACAAACATTTGCGATTCTTAACGACTACAAGTGAAATTTTCACCTTTAAAACGAGCCCGCCATCAAATCAAATTTCACATAAAAGAACACACCCATTGGCTCAAAACAAAAACAAAAAAAGGAAAAAAAACAAATTAGAAAAAACCCTCTGCCCCCAACAAAACCTCCCTAAAAAGAAACCCACAAAATTAACAAAGGCAAAAGGTATGACCTTTCATTCACCAAAAAAAAAAAGATATATATATATGTGTGTGTGTGTGTGTGCAATTTTCCTATTAGAATTGGACTTAATAACTTATGCAAACCTTTAATGCAAACTTGTATCATCAAAAGTGAAACTCTAGATTCAATTAGAAAAAAAAAAAAAAAAAAGCATGCAAGAAACTACTGGCGTCTCTTGATGGGTAGAAGAAAATAAAAAAGTATAATATTTTGGTTTAGCTAAAAAAAATAGTGAAAGAAATTATTTTTAAATTCATACTTCAATATTTTTTTTCTCTTCTTATTTTTCGTCTACCCTCCTACCTGGTATTTTTGGAAGTTGGAAGTTGGAACAGTGGATGAAAAGTGGAGAAGGAAAGAAACTTTTAAAATTTCAATAAAAAAGAATAATATTTTAGTTATTTCAGAAATCAAAATTGCTATCTTTTTATTCCTTCCTTTTCCTCTCTAACCAAGCAGAAGACTTTCTTTGTTCTCCATTTTCTTTCCTTGATTCCTTCCCTCCAAACATCCCTTAAATGCATGCAAGTTTTGTACAAAGGAAAACAAAAGGGAGAAAAGGAGAACAGTAACAGACGTTAGGCGAAGTGGGGTTAGATTTCTTGGCCTTGAGTTTGTTAGAAGCAGAAGCAGTTATCCCTTCATAAACCGGACTATGATCCCAAACCCTTCTAGAAGAATCCAAACTCAACCTCCTCATCATCTCCAACCCCTTCTCCTTCTTCCATTCGGGAGAACCCTTCCCTCTCTTAACAACCTCTACTTTCTTCTTCTTCTTCTTCTTGGTGGTGGTGGTGGTAACGCGAAGCCTCTCACTTGGTACCAACTCAATGGGGTTCCCGACGCAGGGTCTCCGCTTGGGGAGGGGGTTGAGGCCGCGGACGAGGGGGACGGGGGAGGCGGCGTCGAGGCGGGTGACGTAGACGAACTGGCCGAGGTTGAGCTTGCCGGCGGAGATGAGGTCGGCGTCGGCGTCGGGGACGGAGACGTAGGCGGAGTGAAGAGAGTCCGAGAGTTTGAGGAAGTAGCCGCGGCTTTGTAATGGGGAGGTTGAGGAGAGGCGCGGCACGATCTCCGTCACCTGAAGAAGGGCTTGCCGGTGCGGGGCGGTTACCTTCGAGCCGGCGTTGTCGAGTAGCTTCGAGAGAACGCCTGGGGTCAGGGACGCCATGGAAGAGAAGAGAATGGAGAAGGAGAGTTTTGTGTCTGTGTTTGTGTGTTCAAAATGGTTTGGTTGGGTGGTGATTAGAATAATGTATTGCAACTTCTGTTACCCTGCTGAGTCACCTCTTTTTCTTCTTTTTTTTTTTTCTAACTAGAGGAATTTGTGCTTTTTAGTGGATGTTTGATTAGGAGATAGGATTTTTTTAGTGTATGCTTGATTTGAACTTAAAATTATTGTTATTGGCATTCCAAAGCAAATTCAAACATGTATTTATTTGGTATTTAATTAATTTTCTTACACCAGTTTATCCATTTTAGAGTAAAATAGTATCTTTAATTATGATTTTATATCCCACTTCATCATATCTTAATTAAGTTAATAAAGTTAAGTGTTGAATAACTTGTGTCAAATAACTTTTAGTTCTAAGTTACCTCTTTGTTTAGTTTATATTTGATCTATTAAATTAAAGTAACTTTAATCTTAAATTCAAAATTTTATTACTAAATTATTTTAAAATATAAAAACATTTTTCTGATCTTTCCTAATTTATTAGATAATGATTAATCTCATTTATAACACATGTGATTATCACTGACTTTAAAATTTTACATATGAAAAAATCAAACACAATTATTCGGTTAAATAGATGTTTTTTATTGTATAAATCTTATACATTAGAAAAAGGGAAAATAAAAAATTAAACATAAATTTCTTTACTTTAAAATTAATTTTGAGAAAAGTATTTATTTAAGATAAATTTTAGATGGTATTAAGCTAGGTGTTTTGTTATTATTTTGACAAGTCTGTGAAATGTGTAAACTAAAAGTCTAAAATTAAAAACTTCTAAATAAGTCTATGAAATTTTAAGTTGCTTCATCTAATCATATATTTAGTTTCCTGTTAAAAGGCCGAGAAGTACATATTTTATGTGAAAAAATAAGTTTAAGAGTAATTTTCGTGTGAACATAAAACTTGAATTTAACATGTAACCAAACATATTATAAATATTTAAATTTAATCATTTATTATTAAAATTTCTAAACATACGTTAATGTATTATTCAAGTTACTAATTTTTTATTTTTCTATTACCGTAATAATTAACGAATTATTCTTTGAAAGATTTATTCAAAAAAAAAAGTAATTTTTAAGGATTAATGTAGTATTGTTGCTGTGCTACATAAAGAACTAAAATTATAGTTTTCTTATTCTTATTATAAAAAAATTGTATTCCAATATAAATAAAAAATATTGTACTCTATTTTATTATTATTATTATTATTATTATTATTATTATTATTATTATTATATTCCAACATTGGCTTTAGAGACAGAGCCAGGTGGAATCTCAAAGTGACATGGGAGAAGGTGCAGGTATGGCAGGGAGGATACAGATGGCAATTGGAGATGTCACTTTTTTGAGATTTGAGAGGAAAGAGAGAAAAGTCACTTGAATGAGGCAGTGTAGGCTATAGACCATAGGAGTAGTTTAACTGCTTTGAGGGTTCAGGTTCCTAGGTTAATCCCCACAAAGCTAGTAACCAAAGGGTACCAAGAAAAAAATATATGGAGAAATGCTAATTGAAAATAAAAATAAGGTAAATATCAATTTTGATTCATCAAAGTCTAAGATAATCACAAATTAATTCTTTTGAAAAATTAAAAATTTAAATTTAACTTTCAAATATATAAAAAATATGATTAATTTATTATATTTTTTACACATCTAAAATTTTAATTTTAATTTTTTATCTTTGATAGATCAATTAATGGGTATCTCACATCTTTAAAAACTCAAATGAATATTTACTCATAAAAATATTATTAGTATATACTCATCATAATTTTCAATATGTTTTTAATCTATTTTTTAGTACAAACTTTGTAATTTATTTTTTAACGAATATATACAAAGTCTATAAGTGTTAATTTATAGATAAATGAACATTAATTAAAAAAATTAGAAGTAAAATTTTCTTATTGAAATACATAAAATTAAAATTACTTTACTCATAATAATTTTTATACTCTTTTATAATTTCTGATAAATATTTTTTATTTTTAATCCTAGTTATATCCTTATGGCAAAGTTAAGTTATCAATACCAGTATATCCTTAACAAAGAAAACATGAGAGCCATAAAAATAAAGAAGAATAATTAATGTTGTTGCTTGTTGCGTGAACAAGGGTCTTGTTTGTTTTGTGGTCCCAAAACCTAACTGAGGAGTGGAGAAAAACTATTTTTCTGTTTTGGTTTTCAATTTCTATTCACGTTTGGTAAACGCTCCTCCTAGGTGTGAGTGTGATTATTAATGGTCCTTTTCACCATGCATGACTTCGTTCTTTTTTCTTCCAAGCTCAACTTGTTCATTTGTTGCCATGCTAGTGTACATTTGGTTTTGCCTTTATGTATATCCTAATAAAAAAAATTATTAGTTTCACTTTTTCTGGTAGTGAAATATTTATTTAATATAATTTTATACATTAATATGGTCGTTATAAGTTTATTTAAATGATATAATATTCTGAAAGTACATATTAACTCTTCTTATATATATATATAGATAAATATTTTTTTTCTTATCAACAGATATGTTCATTAGTATTTATATATTATTTATTCGCTTGGGAAGTTAATATGTATATAGTTTGTCTATTATATTATCAATATAAGTTTATAGTATTTATAGTTAATCATAAAAAAATGATTTTTTTATTAAAAAATGTTTATCACACTTTATATTTTTAGTATAATAAATATTTTTAATAAAAAAATACTACTTTCAAATGCTAAAAATTAGTTCATTTTTATCAGATCGAAAGGGACACTTAAAATTAAATTGGTTTTTTTAACTGTTGATGCTAAGTTTTTAAATACTTATATTAGTATATTAATGTTTGTGAAATGAAACTATATTAACAAAAGTAAGTATAATAATAATTAACAAATTTTTTATTACTGCAAGTATATGTTGAACTACGTAAGAATACATTATTAAAATCATTGACTCTTTGATTAAATTCACAAGGGAGCCTATGGTATCCACAAGCCAAAGCAACGACCTAAAGAGAATTAATGAAACTATGGTAGTTTAAGCTTAGCATGGAAGCTAATGCAATTATATACCTTGTTGAGGAAATGTTAGCCTTTTCAAATGCATGCGTGGCCCCCTGGTGCTTGTGGAATTACATGCTAGGAGCTCTCCTTAGTCTATGTTTGGATAAAGTTTAATTATGCATCTAGGATTTATCATTTTCAAATTTATATATTATAATTTCTATAGTTAACAAGTGAATTTTTTAATTTTTAAAATTTATATTTTAATTTTTAAAAGGTTTGTGTTGTTAAAATTTTTTTAACTCTGTTAAAAAAATACAATCAATGACACATAAGAGGAGTCCTTAACAGAGGTAAAGAATTTTAACAGTAATTACCTTTTGAAAATTAAAATGTAAATTTTAAGAATAACAAAATTCACTTATTAAATCATAAAAAAATAAATGGGTAATTAAATCTTTACCTAGTAAACATTGTGGAGCTTGTCACTTTTTGAAACCAATATATAATTGAGAAGTAGAGTTGATGTCCTATTTTGAAATTTGGTTTTAGTCCTTAAACAAAAATTTAACTAATAAAAGTCCTTCATCTTTTTTTCATTATAATTTTTAGTCTCTAAACTTTTGAAAAACTCGATTTTTAATCCCTAAAATCTCATTAAATAAATAAAAATAATGGATTCAAATTTTTGTTTAGGGACCACAAATCTTAATGAAAAAAGTTGAAAAACCTTGACCAAATAAATTTTTGTTTAGGGACTAAAAATTAAATTTTTAAAAAAAATCTAAGAATTAGAAACTTAGTTAACACTTTTTCTTTTTATAGTGAGATTTATGATTTCATCATCAACAAATCCATGGACAATAGCATACAAAAAATTACTTTGAACTCTTTTTTAACAAGTATATATCTTATAATTTAAGTTTATTGATTAAGTTGAAACAATCTCACGTCACTTGATTCATACACTTAATGGTATAATTTTTATAATATAACTTTTGTTTTAACAAATTACAAAAACTAGTTTTTATAAAATAGTTTTTTATACATTATAAAAACTATTTTCAATAATGTAACAAATTATCTTAACAAAAAATAATATTCATAATATATATACAAAATTACATTGCAAAAAAATTCTGTAAAATAATATTTTTATAAAAAAAATAAAAGAAATTAAGCAAACGGTGAGAAAAACAAAAAGCAGGTATAAATTGCATGGGCATAAACTTAAATCTATATTACTAGTTGGGCTAGCTATATAACCTTCGCCCTTGTCTTCAACGGCACTTGTTATATCCACACATCTTTTTTTTAAGTATAATCCCCTTTTACTTTTTTTTTATAACTCAAATAACTTAAATAACCTTATTTCAAACCCTCCTTTTCCCCTCACATGGACATACACTCCCCCCCTCCCCCCAACAATTCACACTTTCCATAGCAACAAAACATTCTTCCTCTCTTTCTTTAGAATCTTTCATCTCTCTTTCACTCCATTTGTTACTCCAACTCGATATCTTATTTCGGTCTTTCTTTCTTCCTCACTTTCTTGGTTTTACTAATTCAGTAGCTTTATGCTCTTGTCACAAACTAGAAAAAATACTTACAAGGTTCGGATCTCCATGCATGATTTTCACATGTTGTATATTTTGGTTACAGATTCAAGAGATGGGGTATAGCTAGACAATTATAATGTGTTACTTTGGTGAGATGATTGTCTTTTTGGATTTTTGAACATATGCAAAATGTTTTTTTTATTAAATTCCAAAAAGTACTTCCACGAAAAATTTGTCTAGATTTCTTACTTCTGAAAAATACTTTTCAAAATTCAAAAATTTAAATAAAATTTCAAAATAGTAATTTTTGGAACCTAATATATATATATATATATATCCTTCTATAGAAGTAACCTAATATTTTTTAAAGAGAATGAGAGAAATCACATGCATACATGTAAACATAGGAGATTTAACGAGTTTTGGTAAGTCAAATGCACACCAACAACCTTCTCCTTAGTAGCTCTTCTTCCTTTAAATTATAAGAGATAGACAATTACAATTATAAACAAAATATGTAGTGAGGAAAAAAAAACTCTATCAAAGAACAAGCAACAACCGTGACATTAAATTAGATTCTAAGGAGTTTCCCTTACAAAACTATCCACTAAGTAAGAGATGATACTTATCTAGGTTTTTTATTGAACCTTTCCCTCTTATACATACATGTATAGCAAACCTAGATTTTAACTTGTTCCAAGCTCAACTTGTTCATTTGTTGCCATGCTAGTGTACATTTGGTTTTGCCTTTATGTATATCCTAATAAAAAAAATTATTAGTTTGACTTTTTGTGGTTGTGAAATATTTATTTAATATAATTTTATACATTAATATGGTCGTTATAAGTTTATTTAAATGGTATAATATTCTGAAAGTACATATTAACTCTTCTTATATATATATATATAGAGAGAGAGAGAGAGAAAGAGAGAGAGAGATAAATATTTTTTTTTCTTATCAACAGACATGTTCATTAGTGTTTATATATTATTTATTTGCTTGGGAAGTTAATATGTATATAGTTTCTCTATTATATTATCAATATAAGTTTATAGTATTTATAGTTAATCATATAAAAATGATTTTTTTATTAAAAAATATTTATCACACTTTATATTTTTAGTATAATAAATATTTTTAATAAAAAATACTACTTTCAAATGCTAAAAATTAGTTCATTTTTATCAGATCGAAAGGGACACTTAAAATTAAATTAGTTTTTTAACTGATGATGCTAAGTTTTTAAATACTTATATTAGTATATTAATGTTTGTGAAATGAAACTATATTAACAAAAGTAAGTATAATAATAATTAACAATTTTTTTATTACTGCAAGTATATGTTGAACTACGCAAGAATACATTATTAAAATTATTGACTCTTTGATTAAATTCACAAGGGAGCCTATGGTATCCACAAGCCAAAGCAGCGACCTAAAGAGAATTAATGAAACTATGGTACTTTAAGCTTAGCATGCAAGCTGATGCAATTGAATTTGGCTTCTCTCGTGTCTTCAGTGTTGCCTCATGAAAATAATACTACATGATAGTTATATTAATATTTAATGATAACATTTAATTTTAAAAATCATTAAAATTATATAATTTTAAAGGGACAATAGAGAAGTCAAATTTGATGCAATTATATACCTTGTTCAAATATTAGCCTTTTGAAACGCATGCGTGGTTCCTTGGTGCTTGTGGAATTACATGCTAGGAGCTCTCCTTAGTCCTTGTTTAGATAAAGTTTAATTATGCATCTAATATCTATCATTTTTAAATTTATTTATTTTAATTTCTATAATTAACAAGTAGATTTTTTAATTTTTAAAATTATATTCTAATTTCCAAAAGATTTATGTCGTTAAAATTTTTTAACTCTGTTAAAAGACATGTAAGAGGAGTTCTTAACAGAGTTAAAAATTTTTAACAGTAAATCCCTTTTGGAAATTAAAATATAAATTTTAAGAATAACAAAATTCACTTATTAATTATAAGAACTAAAAAAAATTTAAAAATTATAAAAAAAATAAATGGGTAATTAAATCTTTACCCAGTAAACTTTGTGGGGGCTTGTCACTTTTTGAAACCAATATATAGTAGTCACAAAATAGAGAGCACAAGCAAGCACCTCAAGGTTTTGATGAGTGGGAGTAAGAACCAATAAAGCAAAGGCAAGGACTACACCCTAACAAAAGAAACATGAGAAGCACCAGCCAACAAGTGATGCTTCATCTCTACTGGGCAAACATCTAATAACTGATAATCAGTAGTCGAAGAAGATCCTTGACGAGCCAGCCAATTGATTTCTCTCCCTGTAAACATGAACAAAAGACAGGTTCCAAGGATGATTCTTAAACCCCTTATCTTGCGAATAATTGCTGCATAAGGGTGTAAATGGATATCCTCTTGATTGATTAAGTCTAGAGCAGCTGCAAGTCACTCTCACAAGTATCAGACGAGTAATGCTCAACCCGTGCAAAATAGATAGGAAAAATATGGATATTAATATTTTTTTTTTTGGTTTAGTTATAGAGAAAATAGAAGAAAATGTTGATGTTTTTAAGTCTAAATTTAAATTAGGATATTCAATTTTTTTTTCCTTTTCATCATTTCAAACACAACATAAAATTATATTTAGGATGGAGAAAAATCAAAAGGAGTTTTTTTAATTTAAAAATTTGGGTTAAATGTGCTTTTGATTCCTAAACATTTTTTGAATTTTACTTTTAACCTCTAAACAAAAAATTAATTAATCTTAGTCTTTATATTTTTTTCTTTCGTTACCTTTTTTGTCCTTACTGTCAAGTATTATTGTAAAGTATAATGATGTGAAAACTAAGTAAGTTGTAGTTTGACGTAGCATCCTACATTAACTTTAAATATAATATTTTGATAAGACATGTTAAAATTATTTGGGTGCATGGTAGATTTGCACATGACTGTTGTTTGTATCAATTTGACAGGTGTAATGTTTGGGTCATTAATTAGGAATGTCTCCCTTGTTTTCCTACACCTTAGAGGGCCTAAAGTTAACATTGCCTAAGTTTTTAACCATTTCTAAGCTTAAGAGAAGTTAGAGATTTCAAACTATGTTAAAGAGGTATACTAAATTCTGCCTTATAAAATATCACGTATTAGCTAGCTTTGAAACTAGTATCGATGAATTAGCCTAAACTATTTGTTTCTCCTCTCCTTTCAAATACAAGTGACCTGATTCCATTTTAGAGTTTCCTACAATTTTTAGTCATCATTTTACATCAAAACTAAATAAATGGGTTAAGGTAATAAGACAATTTTTGTATTCTGAAATATTTGGTTTGGAAGATTTACAAAGTTTATGAAGTTTTTCGATTACACACAAAGCAATTCTGACCACACCTTGTTCCTCAAGCATAATCAAGGTAAAATAACTGCATTGATAATATATAATGATGATATGATTGTGACCAAAAATGATCCTGATGAAATTTTAAGCTTACAAAGTCATTTACCTTCTGAATTTGACATGAAATGACTTGGAGATCTCAAATATTTTTTAGGCATCGAAGTTGCAAGGTCCAAGCATGGTATCTTCCTTTCTCAAAGAAAGTATATTTTAGACTTGTTAGCTGAAACATGAATCCTTGGGTGTAAACCAATTAATGCTCCCATAGAACAAAATCACAAGAATTTTCATTGTGCTGATGCAACCAGTGCAGATAGAGGAAGAAATCAAAGACTAGTGAGAAAACTAATTTACTTGTTCCATACTAGACCGGACATAGCACATGCAGTCAATGTCGTGAGCCAATTTATGCATGACCCAAAAAAATCGTATATGGATGTTGTTGAACGGGTATCAAGGTACTTAAAATCTGCACTAGGAAAAGATTTGTTATTCTCAAATCATGATCACCTCAAAGTTAAGGGTTATACTGGTGCTAATTGAGCTGGATCAGCAGATGACAAAACGTTTATCGCTAGCTACTTCACTTTTGTGGGAGAAAATCTAGTAATTTTGAGGAGTAAAAAACAACAAGTAGTTGCTAGATTAAGTGTTGAAGCGAAGTTTAGAGGAATGACAGTTGGAATATATGAACTGTTATGGATTAAAAGTCTCTTGAAGGATATTGCATATGAACAAAAGGATGCAATGAAGCTTTACTGTGATAATAAATCAGCCATAGAGATTGCTAACAACCCCATCCAACATGATCGTACAAAACATGTGGAAATTAACAAGCATCTCATCAAAGAGAAGATTGAAGATGGTATTATTGTCTTTCCTTTTGTAAAATCAGAACAACAACTTGCTAATATGTTGACTAAGGCAATATCATCTAAGGCCCTTAGTAGTTCTCTTGATAAGTTGGGAATGTGTGACATTCATGCACCAACTTGAGAGAGAGTGTTAGAATCCATTAACTGAAGGGATTAGCTATGATTTGAATTTAAATTATAATTGATCTAAATCCCTGTATATTTTCTCCTTTTTTATTTGTGATTTTATTTTGATATTTTGTACTAATAATCATGGAAAAATGATAGAAAGGATTATGTATTTATTCATTGTCTCATATTAATGAAAACTACCAAATACCATTTTCTTAATACTTAAACTTTCATTTGTCAGTGGAGATCCAATTGCATGTGGGTGTTAGACCTTTGAATCTATTGATTTAAAATTTTGATTTGGAATTTGGGAGTGAGGGTTTGAAATATTTTTTTAAGAAAAATTAAAAGAATGCATGTTTCATGAGTTAACTGTGTTGAATTTGATGAAGTAAACACATAATTTTTCAATTGATATCTCTACTTTAGTGCGGGTCTATCATGATGAATTTTGATGAAAACATGGGTGTAGAAATAGAAAGGCTTTCAACATTATTTTTTTATAAAAAAATATTGAGATATATTACCTTTAATAATTACTTTTCATTTATATCTCTTTTCTTATCTATAATATTTATATCTTTTTAGTATTTATATCACTTTGTTGCATTTGGAAATGCTTTCTCATTTTTCTTAAGACTACATCACAATAGTTTTAAAGTTAGAAAACAACAAATCATGGGGTGTCATCTGTTTTTGGCAACTATACCTTCACTCACATACAGATTATGTGTCATCTGTTTTTGGCAACTATAGACAGTTAGCTCAAAGGTAACGAACTAAACTATACCTAGCAAAACGCTAACTTTCCACTGACCTACTACAAGTACAACAAACAAAACACCCAAAAACTAAACCACAGACACACATTAAGCAATGTTCATTTAATGCATTTTGCAAGACTAGACCTTATTCTAATTCCGGTTTTTCCCTGTCCATCTACTACCTTACCATATGGTCAGGGAAATAGAAAATCATGGGGTGATGAGCTACGATGGATCTGGATTGAAGGGTCATTAGCTCCGCTTCACCTGAAAGCTGCAAAGCTACCTACTCAGTGTAGATAAAGAGAGGGCAAATAAAGAAAAAAAGGTTAAAGTACACCAAAATTGGGATGAATTAGTGGGTGCCATAGAGAAATAAAGAAAAAGAAAAATAAGATGAATGATGTAATAAAAAAATAAAAAGAAAAATGAAATAATCTAAAGTGTTCAAATATAACAATTTTCAAAGATTAATGCTAGTAATACATTCTAACATATTTCTTTTAACACAGACTTTTTTTATTTTGATTATAATTTATTAAAAATTATAAAATTAAAAGAGATTCATTAATGATCTGTGAGACCCGCATAAAGTTATGTTTTTTCAATAAACTTGTGAATAAAAATATGTTGAAAAAAGTGTGTTAATATTGTTAACATTTTTCGAAATCCAAATAAATAAACCATGCGCAAAGAAGCTCCAGAAGTTGGACATAGGCCCAAGGAGCATGTATTGGCCCATTATAGTGAATTTTCTAATTAAAGTTTGGTGACACTTTCCCCCACTTCATTTTCTTCAGCTTCATTGCCATTGGAGTCTGGAGGGTTAATCTTTCAACTTTCACACATGAACAACAAAACTGACATTTCACCTTTTTGAAAGGCCTCTAAACTAACCAACCAACCTTCTTTGGTTGCTCTTTAAGAAAGTGAACATTTCTCTTCTTGCAAGAGTGATCCTGCTGTCTAAGAAGTGCAGCTAGCCATGGCTTCTTCCCTTTGATGAGAGATTTCACAACACAAAAATTAGTGAGAGAATTGAAATTTCCCACATAGCAAAATTAATGGAGGTTCAATCTCCTGCAGCAAAACGCCACTATGACATCACCATGTCAAGAAGAACAAGGAAACAACAACAACAACAACGACAACAACAACAACAATTTCCAGTGCAAGGCAACGAGAAAACCAAATCAACAATGGATGATGATGAAGCAACACGAAAGGATGTTGATGTTCATGTCACAGTGGAAACAAAAACTACTCAAACTGTTTCTATTGCTGGTGAGGTGAAAGAGGGTGGTGAGAGTGACCACAAAAGCTTGAAGCAACTCATCATAGGAGATGATGATCACAAAGAAGCAAAGAAGGGTAGTAGTAATAATAATAGTAATAATAATAATAGTGATCATGAGAGAGGTGGCAAAGGAGGATCAAGGAACTCACTTGGTGAACACTTCACAGAGGAAGAGAAGCAGCATAATCTTCAGCTGGTTAGGATGCAACAGAATAAGGACAACCTCCAAGGCTTGAAGTTGAAGAAGTTGGTGCGTCGTTACGCCAAAGTTTTGGGGCATTTGATGAAGGCTAAGCGTGATCCTCATCTAGGTGGTGATGCTGGGAAAAAACCTGTTTTCAAGTTATCAGCCTAGCCAGGGAAAATTTTGGAGTTTTACTAGCTGGTGATTAATTTGGTTGGTTGATCTATAATTTCTATGTACTATTATGTGCTTATATTTTGGCCAACAAAATACCTTAGCTTTAATTTCTCGATTGATCTTATTTTATTCTTATCATTTGTGTATCCTTATTCATGCATATGGCTTATATTATATTAGATTTTATATATATATATATATATATATATATATATATATCAATTGTATCATTCAAATATATGTTCTTAATATGATAGTTTCTAATACTAGTATCTTCTTGTCAATAATTTCATGCCTCTTTCTCCATTTTGTGGTATAACGACAAGGGTAATTAATTAGTTTTGAATTCTTCTGTGGATTTTCCTTTACACATGCAAGAAGTAGTTTATGAGTTTATGCTGTCTATAATATGTGTATCTCTCCTTATAGAATGCGAAGCTGCCAAGTTTTACATAAAAAAAAAAAAAAACTTTTAACTGTTAGAACGTTAAGGATGATTTGTTTTGGATGTGTTTTAATTTTCAGCTGCAAAGATCAACATTTAAGGTGAGAAAAGAACAATTTAGCAAGACAGAAAAATGGTGAGTAGAGATGGGCGAAACTCTCATGTTTCATTTTCAAATAAGGATAGACTAGGACCATGATATAGCAAAAGCAATGACCTATTTTTTTTCTTTTTGGTGTGGAAGGTTTATATCAAAATGAAATATAAGTCTCTTTTCATCTTTTAATTATAGCCAATGAGATCCTCGTTATAGATCTATTAAAGAAAAAAGCCCTCATTCTTTTTTTTTCTCCTTTTTCTTTTTAATACTTTTCTTATGGAAGGAAGTTCCCGAAATTTATTTACCCAGTAGTGCTTTCCTTTCAAGCTCTTAAGGTGCCAATTGCCACTACATACCTTTATTGCTCAAGTATTGTTTTTCAAAGTTTATCAAATTGGACAGCGTTTTTGTTTACATTTCGTGATTTGCAAGTTTATATGAATAGTGTGATGATGGGAACACAAGACTAGAGCCACAAGTGTTATATATATGCACAAAAAATAATTGAGTGGAAAAAAGAAAGTTTAGAAACTAAGACATTTTGATTAATGTTTCCAACCGACACTTCAAAATGGCCATTTGAGCTACCATCAATTTATAGCCTGGAGAAAGCTAATGCACGTATAAGTCATGCAACGAAAAGGACAGTTTGACGATTTTACATATTACTAATTAAGGGTAAAGCATTTTTTACTCTTGAAACTTTATAATTTTTTTTATTTAAGTTCCTAGAATTTTTAAGTTTGTTTTTAGTTTTTTTTTTCATTCTTATTTTTAGTTTTTTAATTATATTTTTTTCATCCTTACTTTTAATCTTTCTAAGGTACTAAAAGTAAAAACAGGAAAAAATTAAAGAGCTTAAAGTTAAGATGAAATAAAAGTTAAAAGATTAAAAATCAATAAAAAAGTTTCAGAAACTAAAAATATAAATTTTGAAAATTAAAGTTTAATGACTAAAAATTAATAAACCCTTATAATTAATATTTTGTGTGATCTTTTTATTTTTCATTTAAATTTGTTTATATGCGAAGAAAATTGAGTCCCTTTATTGATGAATTCACAATCCATTGCCTTAATCTAGTTGACTACATCTGCCTCTCATATATTGTAAAAATTATAGTTCAATTTCTATCCTTTTCTATTTCTTTTATGAAAGGATAAAATAATAAAAACTGGGAAGATAAAACTATTGAGCCTTTTTTTTCTTCTATGTTAGGATAAAATAATAAAAACATGAGAGGGAGAAGAGGGAACATTTTCTTTTTCTTTTTACTTTTCTTTACATTGCGGCACAGTCCTTGAATCCGTAAGACTATTGATCTTATAACATGATTTAATAGTTGGTTAATCTAACTTGGATTTTTAAATTTTGCATTTTATAAAAATTTATCAAATAGAGTAAATGTAAAAAAATAATTTAATTTGTTGGGTAAGTTGATTCTATTTCTCATACATCAATATTGATATTAATTATTAAGAGTCAAACTTCTATACTTACATCACTTAATCCATGCAATTAATCGTGGAATCATTTAATTAATGTGATCTTTCTATTTATTTATATATCATCAAAATTCATATAAATTGGACGTTTTTGTATATTATTTCGTAATGGATCATTTGTTTATATTTTTTTATCTATAAAAAAGCATATTATTCGTTTGCAGTAAAAAAAAATTATTCGTTTAGATAACATAGTGTGGCAAAGTCTCTATCAATTTTTTTAATTTGCATAGAATTTTATAAACTTAATTCATTTATAAACTTTCAATTCAACAGTTGATACTTGGTGTTAGTTTAATATCTTAATATATTAAGTCTTAGCAAATTTAGTCCATAAAAATATCATTACTATTTTTTTATCAACAAATATTAGTATTAATTTTATATCAATTTGATTTCTTTGTTATCACTTTTCAAATTGTTCATGTGTTTTTATAATTTTTTAAATTAAATCATGATTAAATATTAATACAAATATTATGAGAACATCGTTTTAAATGAATATAGCTTGAAAAGAGACAATATATAACTCAAATCCAATTTTATACAAATCTCACTACTTCAAAGTTTACTTTAAGCTTAAAAATGTGATGGATCGGCCTATATACCGTCTCTAACAAGAATGAAACACCTTATTGGTTAGACTAAATAGTTTTTTTTTTACTCAGTTAGACAAAATAGTTAACCAACCAAAAAAGATTTCTAGTTAATTTTATAAGCCTTTCATAAACATTGCGAGCTGGCTGATAACATACTACTGGTTGCATGCCCCTTTTAAATTGGATTATCATAAACTCTTTTGAGGGCGACGTCTAAAGTGAAGAAGCAGCGCACCAAGTGTTGATCATTATTTTTTTTAGATTAATTAAGTTTTTATTTTCTAATTTTTTTTCTTAAATTTGATTTTTAGTCTTTAAATAAAAGTTTGACCCGGTTAATGTCCTGTTTTCAAATTTTGTTTTAGTCCTTAAACAAAAATTTGACTAGTAAAAGTCCTTCATCTTTTTTTCATTATGATTTTTAGTCTTTAAACTTTTGGAAAACTTAATTTTTAATCCCTGAAATCTCATTAAATAAATAAAAATAATGGATTCAAATTTTTGTTTAGAGACTAAAAATT
The DNA here is from genome assembly GCF_004193775.1 of Glycine soja. Lineage (NCBI taxonomy): Eukaryota > Viridiplantae > Streptophyta > Magnoliopsida > Fabales > Fabaceae > Glycine > Glycine soja. Next base: position 50,541,515 of record NC_041016.1, read on the forward strand.
TTAATGAAAAAAGTTGAGAAACCTTAACCAAATAATTTTTGTTTAGAGACTAAAAATTAAATTTTAAAAAAAATTAAGAATTAAAAACTTAGGTAACCCTTTTTCTTTTTATAGTGAGATCTATGATTTCATCATCAACAAATCCATGGACAATAGCATACAAAAAATCACTTTGAACTCTTCTTTAACAAGAATATATCTCATAATTTAAGTTCATTGATTAAGTTGAAACAATCTCACGTAAGTTGATTTATACACTTAATGGTATAATTTTTATAATATAACTTTTGTTTTAACAAATTACAAAAACTAGTTTTTATAAAATAGTTTTTTATACATTATAAAAAATATTTTCAATAATGTAACAAATTATCTTACAAAAAATAATATTCATAATATATATACAAAATTACATTGCAAAAAAATTCTGTAAAATAATATTTTTATAAAAAAAATTAAAAGAAATTAAGCGAACGGTGAGAAAAACAAAAAGCAGGTATAAATTGCATGGGCGTAAACTTAAATCTATATTACTAGTTGGGCTAGCTATATAGCCTTCACCCTTGTCTTCAACGGCACTTGTTATATCAACACACCTTTTTTTTAAGTATAATCCCCTTTTACTTTCTTTTTTTTAACTCAAATAACTTAAATTACCTTATTTCAAACCCTCCTTTTCCCCTCACATGGACATACACTTCCCCCAATTCACACTTTCCATGGCAACAAAACATTCTTCCTCTCTTTCTTTAGAATCTTTCATCTCTCTTTCACTCCATTTGTTACTCCAACTTGATATCTTACTTCAGTCTTTCTTTCTTCCTCATTTTCTTGGTTTTACTCATTCAGTAGCTTTATTCTCTTGTCACAAATTAGAAAAAATGCTTACAAGGTTCGGATCTCCATGCATGATTTTCACATGTTGTATATTTTGGTTACAGATTCAAGAGATAAGGTATAGCTAGACAATTATAATGCTTTTTGTGAGTCACTTTGGTGAGATGATTGTCTTTTTGGATTTTTGAACATATGCAAAACGTTTTTTTTATTAAATTCCAAAAAGTACTTTCAGGAAAAATTTGTCTAGATTTCTTATTTCTAAAAAATACTTTTCAAAATTCAAAAACTTAAATAATATTCCAAAATAGTAATTTTTGGAACCTAATATGTATATATCCTTCTATAGAAGTAACCTAATGTTTTCTAAAGAGAATGAGAGAAATCACATGCATACATGCAAACACAAGAGATTTAACGAGTTTTGGTAAGTCAAATGCACACCAACAACCTTCTCCTTAGCAGCTCTTCTTCCTTTAAATTATAAGAGATAGACAATTACAATTATAAACAAAATATGTAGTGAGGAAAAAAAAACTCTATCAAAGAACAAGCAGCAACCGTGACATTAAATTAGGTTTTAAGGAGTTTCCCTTACAAAACTATCCACTAAGTAAGAGATGATACTTATCTAGGTTTTTTATTGAACCTTTCCCTCTTATACATACATGTATAGCAAACCTAGATTTTAACATGGTTATAATTTTCATTTTTTATATGAACCATCTTAGAAGTAATATCATCAAAAGTCACTTTCTGTGGTGGAGATTAAACTAAATAATTATGATTTGGTTTTAAACTCTGAATAATTATACAATCAACAATGATATCCTTTTGTTTTTTTAATGCAGACAAATAATTAAAAAATAGTTGTTCAAAAAAATCATTTAAAAAAATGATAGTAAAAAGGAAAAAAAAAAAAGAACGAGCAGTTTTAATTAATAAACTGGTAGTATTTTAAAATTGCGTTGAATAGGATGAGTGACGTTATAAAAAGAGGTAAACATTTAAATAAAAATGATTGGTGAAAAATAATGTTAAAATGTCTTTTATTAAAGGACCATGCCATAAAATGTCTTAAAACAGTATAACATCCAATATTTATATAATTGGCTAACTTTCGCTTGCTTTTAAAAGTTAGTAAATTATAATTATAAATTTTCTAAAAATACAAACAGGTGTAACATGTTAACTTACTTTTAAAAAATAAGTAGGTATAAGTCACAAGATGTTAAAATTAAAGTTAAATTGTTGAAATAATACATGAGTTTAATTCTTGGTGAAAATAATTTTTAACTAAATTTTACTTATCTTCTAATCAAATTCTATATCAACCAGAGTATGTTTAATGAACTAAAGGATTAAGACAAAAAACAAACCCTCATCATAAAACTTTGATGGAAAGCTAATTAAAAAATATTTCTGAAAAATATCATTTTCCAGGAATGCTATTTTCTTAAAAAATGCATACCAAATATAAAAAACTAAATTTTCAAACCTATCATTCCTAAAAAATCAAAAACTTTTCTCCTACCATATGTCCCCTCAATGGGGTAACAACATAATATCTCACATCTCAGAAATTATATAAATATAAATAGATTATCTATTGCCTTCTAAAAAACAATAATGTCGAAAGAAATCTATCTCCCTACTAATCTGATTGATCATGTAGAACTTCAATTGGAAATAAAGTTACAACACATAATTCATAGTAACTATTTTCCATTTCAGATCGTCAACGAGAAGTTCACGAAACTGTGAATGTTACATTTTAATCAAATGTTTGTTATGTGAATGTTATGTACATTTGACGTAATAATATTTGTTACAATTAACAAAAATTCAATAAATATAGAAGAATATATATATATATACATATAAACTATCAAGTGAATATTTTCAGTACTACTAGCTGCTTGAATTTTCCAATGGGTCAGAGCAGCTAAAATTTCTCCAAGTATGATATATCCCTTTACTTTTGTGTTAGAGAAAGGTGAATGATTATGTTAAATGACACCACTAGGCCAATAGTGGTGCCGTCATAGACTTTGAAGGATTGTGGAAATCCATGGTGCAAGTTACTACAACCCCAACTAGAGCACAAAATGCAGGAACAAGACCCAAACCAACCCTTGTAACTGAAAAGGGGAATTGGGTTGTTGCCTGGAGCTGTGGAGAGAGATCTACATTGATGATTTGAACAATATATGATTAGAAAAATGATGTTCAACTCCACTATAAGATAAAAGAAATTTAAGAAACTTACTTTGGTTTGACTGGAGAACATATAAAGCAATCCCACATGAAATTTTGTCCAAAAAGCTCAATGATCCAACAACAAATGCACAACCATTAAGGTTCCCTCCAATGAGAAAGTTTTGCATGCTTACTCCAGTCACCTATCATAAGAACCAATGAATATGTACATACAATAAAAAAAAAAACTAAATAATAGTAGTTTGAACTGTGACTGCTGGAATTTATGAAGGATATATATTTATAATACTATGTTAGATAGGAGGGTTAAAAACTTAAACCAAGAAACCATCTCATAATTCTCTTATACTAATAACCAATTTAAATTTAAAATTATTTAGAAATCAACATCAACCTGAAAAATGCCAACTTAACAGTGCATATGGTTCGAGGGAAGGGAATGGATTGTAATGGAGGGAAGGGGGAAAATTTGAGCACTTGTTTACTCTTTTTGACTCATGTTGTTATGTCTAATGAACAAGTAAAATAGTTTTACAAATGTACACTAGTACAACTATGTCCAATATGTCATCAAAGAGAAATGGGCTTCAAAATGTGGAAAACATGATACATATATTTCTTTAACTTTTGTCAATTTAATGAGGTAAAGATCACATCATACCATCATGAGAGCATTTGCTATGCCAATGAATACTGATACTATGTACATGACATAACTCATATTTGTGGTTAAAAGAAGGATCACTGCACCACAAAAAATCCAAAGAATGCATCCAGCAGAGTAGTAGGCCTTAAGCATTCGGCCAGTCCATGCAATCTCCTACAAAGGTTAGATTAAGTTAACAGTGGAGAATCGAATATTGGCAAAGGAAATGTGACATAGAAAGATATCCATTAAGGATACTTATTTAATGAGGAAACCTGTAATGCTATAGACACAACGAAGCTGCAGATGTAAATGAGAGCAGGAACCTATGTCAAACATCGTCAGGCAGTGTAATCAGCAATGCCATTATTCAAACTTCAAATTATTTAAAGCTAAATGATCTACAATGAAATTAAAATGGACAAAATTTGTAGAGTACCAAAGCTTTGGCTGATTGGGCCATTTGTAGGTCATTGATGACAAAGAAAGCAAGGTATGCCTGAAAAAGAAGCCATTTTGGTATCAAAATGTTCATATAACATATATACTATTGTTATGTTTCATTGGAAATTTTCAGTTTCTTTTTAATTATGCTCCTGAATGAGTGTCTTCCTCATGCACTATATCCAACATGTAGCATAACCTAAACATATCAAGCATCTCCTCTTACAAGATAAGGAACACAAATAAGCAAGAAAAAAACAGTGTGCTAACCTGTGAAATGTTGAGAACCAATCTTGTGAGAACATAAACAAGAGCAACCTGATAATACAGAATTCTCTTGAACCAGTAATCCCATGAAATCCTTGCATGAACCATTCCATGTACACCCAACTTCAATCTATGAAGAAAACAAAAGAAAATCGCTCAATTCTAATAGTAGCTAAACTGCTCAAGCAACCTATTTTACAAGAGTTTCAAGAGGGATATAATTGACTTGCATCAATATGATGATAACATGCTTTGTTTGGTTGAAGCTATACACAATTATAAGCTTGCTCTCATACCAAGTCTACATTTTTTTTTTTAAATTTCTTTACAAGCTAAACATCAATATTTTTAATATTTTCACTTTATCTAGCTTCAAAGGGGTTATTCAAGCATTGTTTTTCCTCATATTTACAACTGAGGCATATAGCATCTTGATATTGCAAATAATCTGTACAATAACATCTTTCCAGACATACAGTATGTCTACTATTGTCTGTGAACAGCAAAAGGCTTAATCCATGAATAATAGCAGCAGTAAGCCAAGAAGCACACCTGGGCTCTTTAGTTGCAAGAAGAAATACGCCCACAAAGCAGCATCCAATAAAAATTGAGAAATATGCAATCCAGCGGTACTGCTCATTTGGAGGAGTAACAAAGTGATTATGCTTGACAGCAGCTGATTAAAGATGGATCCAAATAATTGCTATCAAACATACCTGATTTTCGACATCGTCATGTGTTTTTCCATTGATGACACTGAATACTATCAATGCAACTGCATACAGGCTCAGGTTCGCAACCTTCAAAGATGATTAGTTGTATACATTAGTAATTCATGTTAACATAGTGGTAGATTTATATGGAAATTTCACTAGAACTTACCATGGTAAAAGCATTGCGACAGCTAGCCAGTGCCACTCTGCTTGTAGAGTTCAGTGTGATGCAACTCACCATGGACCTTCAAAAGAGCAATCAAAGCAGACACTAATGAACATAAAGTTAAACTGAAGGGTTAGGAACCTTTTTCTTTTTCATTTTATTATTCTTCTATACATGTAAAGTGTCACATTACAAAGTTTACTGGTGTTACTTGGTTTATAAATGAATATTGCCTATCATTTCTAGACTCGGTTACTGGTAATTACAACTAGCAGCTAAAGATGAAATAACAAAATCATGCATCATTGTTACAATATTCCAGCAGCATCACCAAGAAAACCACATACCAGTCATCATCCTTTCATGTGAATGGATTTCTTAACAAAATTATGGCTTATCCCAATATAGATATCACATAACTACCAAAAAGTCAATGATGTTGAGATACTTCAAATTTATAGTTTAACCTACCAAGGGCACACGTTGGAATATCATTTTATAGGTGACCAAACTATCCAACCACTTCTATTTTGACGTTCAAACTTTTAGTTTTAATTTTCAGCATCAAATGGAAAAGATTAATTAGAGGAAATTATTACATGTGAGAAACCTGAGTAGCAGCCCAGCCCAAATTGAAGATTGCTGCAAACACGCTGTAACTCACAGTTTCGAAAGTACATGAATTGGAACTAAACAGTTTGCATGGTAAACAACCACCAAAAACTGACGAAAATGAAATTGCGACCAATAAAGATCCAGCACCATGCCATATCTTGAAGTGTCCAAACCTGTCTATCTATCAAGCAAGATGACAGAAATTAGCATGTCAATCAGAAATAAGGTGTGAAAGCACAGAATAAGATCAGGGAAAAGTGTAGCACCAAACAAAAACACAAGTGATTTTGTTCAATTTACTTAGATTCTTTACTTTATGTTACTTCTAGATAAAATCAGCAAAAAGGTATTTGGATGACATAACTAAAGAATTTAAGTGAACTTAATGGTTTTATGTGACAGTGAAGGTCTATAAGATATATGAGGTATGCAGAAAACCATCAAGTAAACTCAGCTTAGTTTCCAAAAAAGAAGATCTGGTTACTCAGTTATTACACAGGCTAAAGCAATACACTCCCCCACCCCCAGGGAGACAGCAACACAAGGAGAAAAAATCAACCAAAAAAAAAAGGAAGGCCAGACGAATGTGATGTTTAGTGACAGAAGCATGGGAAATATTTCCTTAGAACAAAGGGGGAAATGAGGCTTAAATACCAGTTCACCAACAAGTATGGTGGCAAATCCATCAGCCACTTGACCTGAAAGCATCACAGCAGCTGCATTCCTATGAAATGGGAACAAAGAAATGTCAAACACATGAAATATGGAAGTATCCAACAGATTTTTTTGTAAGATCTAAGAATACTAAGCTTTTTATCATGTTCTTGATAATTGAATGTTTCACATCTTGAAAATTTTTAATTGTATCTTAGCCCAAAAGAATTGGAGGTATTTATTGGGCCTAAACAAGATGGACCTTCTAATGTTGTAGCAGATCCAAATATGAATAAGGCGTCATGGATGTACGTGGAAAGGAAGAAAAAATGTGATCTGTATCCAGGTGCATGTTAGTTAGGATTTGTTACGTATAAGAGTCTTAGGGAATATGGATTTTTTAGGAAGGAGGCAGAGGTGTAGAAGGGGCATCAGTTATTTTTCAAGTCTTGGGAATAGTGAATGGACACTCACTCTCCATGGGGTCTTGGAGTTGTGTTTTCACTACCCTGCTATGCCAGAGGTGTTTAGTTAATAATCTAAACCAGTAACTTGTTCTTTCTCCTTTTCTTTGGAGCTTCTGTCTGCTGTTGCATAACATTGCATCATTAACTGTCCAAAATAGCGTGCAGCATATTTTCTATAGAAGGATATATACATATTACTAGAAGCAGACTAGAATGAAGATAATGGCATAGTAAGGTAGAATCATAAATGTAAAGAATGCAGATAACAAAAATTGGTACTGGAAAATATTATTTAATAGTAAGAAAAACCAGATAAATGTCAATTTCTCCTACCAGAACCCAGCTCCTCTAAGAGATACTCTCGGTCACACAACTAGGTTACTTCTAACACAGCTCCACCTATTCCCCTACATAATTCAGCTGAAGATTTCTATCATGGTATGTTCACAAGTTCACTACTGAACACAACTAAAGCATCTAAGCCAATTGAGGCCAGTCTACTGCAGCCCCCTCGTTATATTACCAATTATCTCCTTTATGGAATAATTGCTATTACAATTATAAAAATAACTTGCTTGTCCACCAACCATTTAAATATGTCAGGTCTTTATTACACAAGAGTAAGACCAAAGCATCCCAGGCTACTTCCAGTCAACCTATCAATTAGATTTGTACCTAACCAAATCTTTAGTTACATCCCAACTCTTTCAACTTTTGATCTTTCAGTTACATCAATCAACAAGCAATCATAAAAAACTTAGCTTAACTAGTTGATGAGTGAAAAAGAATTCATATAATGCACCTAGGTGAAAGTCCAATATCTGTCAAGAACAATAATAAATAGGTGAACCAACAAGCAGCAGTTATGTCATTGAGCATGTGCCCCATGCCATAGTAAAAGACTGGCCATCTTCCTAGGATCTTGGTATATGTGTCATCTGCTTCAACAATGGTACCCATTGGAGCTATTAGCAAATACAAACCTGCAACGAATAAATGAGAGACTTTAGCTTGCAATCCTTTTCAGTTTCTGTCTCATTTCGTAGTGTTAACATTTTTATCTCCTATAGAACATGTAGAAAGACAAACCTAACAGTTAAAAAGTGGAAAAGAAGGATACACTGAGGAGAAAATGAAAGAAAATTGCACATTTTGTTCCTCCTTCATTTAGTTTATAATTTAACAAAGCATACCTTTGATAAAACTAAGCCAAAATAACCAACTTTCCAGGCATAAAAGAAAATTTTCATCCATAATAGATAACAGGAAGGATGATAGTGATAGATCATACTATTTAACACAAGGAATTTCCCCTACTCAATGAATTCTATTTCTAACAATAAATTTCATCTGATGTCTAAATTTTAGACAGTTCAAAGAGTTTCTCTACAACAAGGTATGTTTTCAAACATAAGCTGCAAATCCCTAAGTCATATGCCATCATTATAGTCCATAAAAGATGCTTATAAAATATTTTCCAACAGATCAACAATGTGCACTGAGCTTGTGGCAAGCAATACAGTGTATATTTCAGTTTTAAGAAGATAACAAAATCGGGCAGGGCTCTCAATCATACCAAGCAAACAACAAAAGGATGGATTCGAATCCTAATAATGAATAAAAGAAAGCTCAAAGCAGCCAATCTTAAATGGTACTGAAATTTGAGCCACATAGAAGCAATCTTCTTTGTAACAAAGCTATTCATTGAAACTTAAATTCTTAATGCCATATTGGTCAACCCTAAAAGAAAAAAAGTAAAATCACAGGGAAACTTCACCCCAAATTCACTCCATCAATTAAAATATGTAACCTTAACAGCTAATCTACTTAGGTTGAAACAGCGCATAATCATCATGTCACATATTATATCAGAAAACTCTATACACAGAAAAGAAACCCCATAACCCAATTCACACAACAAAACCAAAGAAAAATACTATCAAATTCATCTACACCCCTCTGAATTCACCAGAAAAATTCGCTTATGATCAAGCTGCAACGAAAAACCACACTCCCACATCCATCAAAACCGCACCTTTTCCAACACCCAGAATCCCAAAATCCAAATCCCAGTCTTAAACACACAAAATTCAGAAACATGCAAAGAGAAAATTAAAAAACTCCCAGGAAATGAATTGTGATCACATACACCGGAAGAAGAAAGTGAGGTAAGCAAAAGCATCCCATCATCATCAAAGACACCAAATAATCCAATTATCCAACCCAACTTGGGAAAAAATCAATGGACTCAAAGATAAAATGAAAGATATGAAACATATTCAACGATATCCACAACAACCCATCCTTACCATATATATAACTGGAAGAATAAGAATAGTATAAAATATTGAAAATTGATAGAGATTAGGCTCAACACAACAAGACCAGTTGGTTTGTCCTGTTCAGGAGCCTTCGCTTTGTTCAACTCAAACGTTGTGTTGTGTGCGGTTGAACGGTTCGTGTGTGTGAAACCAAAGGTTTGGGTTGGACTTTGGTGGGAACTCAACTGGGAATTAAAAGTTCCTAAGTATTATTTGAAATCACAACAATGTCCAAATCATGACGTGGGACACACTTCATCGGATCCGAATGCCACGTTAACTGGGTGAGATGCATGCTGCCAAATGCCAATGTAGACTATAGAGATTCTTTAACAATTAATAAAAAAAGGCTATGTTATAATTCAAGTGATTTTTATCTGTGTTAGATGTAGAATTATTAAACCAATTAAGAGAAGTGATAATGGTTTGTGTCAACAAAAAAAAAATAGAACTATTAATATTTTTATCTTATATATCAAGTGTGTAGATTAAGTGAATAAAAATTTATTTTTTTATTAAAAGTATTGTATTTTAAAAAAATAATATAGATTTTAATTACAACAAAAAAAATATTTTAATTAATTGAAAATATTTAAGAGTACGTATTTAATTATTTTTTCTTATGCACCAAGTATACAAAATAATATAAAATTAAAACTCCTTCTTATCTCATATCTCATAGAACGTTGGTATACATGAAAAAAGTTTGTATAACCTATTAATAAACTCCTTCTTATCTCATATCTCATACATGAAAAAATAATAGGCTTTATTTGTATAACCTATCAAAACTTTTATATAACTCTAACTTTTCTTTGCATGAAGCAACAGGTTTATTTGTATAACCTATCAAAACTTTTATATAACTCTAACTTTTCTTTACATGAAGCAATAGGTTTAGACACAATTGAGGAAAAAAATTGATGTGAATCAAAATATAATCTATAAAAATCAAAATTATTGTTACTCAAAGCATGAGAGGAAGATGAAAATATGTGAACTAAGTCTTATATCGGTAAAACCTAATATATTAATAGGTTATAAGTTTATTATCGTCAAGATAATTTAGTTAAAAATCCTATTTTACTTATAAATAAAAAATAAATTTATTACTTAATAAGCTTATATGTTTGACTTTTTATGTAAGTTAATATCCACAATATTTTTAAAAAATGTAAATAAATGTATGATTTCATTATAACTATTTTAATATAATAATAATAATAATGCTAACAAAAAATATATAATTTATATTTACTTAAATAGGCTAATCTATTAGGCATAAAATACTTTTTAAATGAACTAAACCCTACCTTTTAAATCAAATAGGTTTCTTTTTTATACATCAAAAATAGAAAGAGCAAAAAAACAGGAAACAAAAACTAACTACTTGACAAGAAAGTGCTAAAAGCTTCTATAAGAAATTTGGGATGAAGCTTAAATAAGCTTTTATAAAACTTTATGTTTGATTTATTTTCTAAAAAATATATGGTCTAGTTTGATCCTCATGTAGATTAGGTTATAAGTCCGTGTTGAACGGTCAGACTTATTTTTACTCCTAAAATCATAAATGCAATAAAAGTTTTTTTTTTAAACCCATAATCCCCTCGTCAAAAACCATAAAATGAATCCCGAAAATAATGAGATATTATGCCTCAGAAAAAATTTAAATTTATTTAATTAAAAATAAAAGTGAAAAGAAGAAAGGTGGATGAATGAAGTGATGATAGATAGTTATTGTAGAAAATAACTTTTATTCACGTGAGAATCTAATATTCACATTCTTCTTGAATAAAAAATAAGATAATTATTTTTTTATTTTAAAATAAGTATCATATTTTAAAAAAATATTTTTTATTCATTTATTAATTTTTTTATTTAGATAAAGTAACTTAAAATAACATTTATTTTAAGATGAGAAAGTAATAATTTATATTTATATTTATATTTATATACCTAGGCATCAATCATTTCCGACGTTATAAAAAACTTGTACTACCAAACATTGGAATGTGACATTTCCAAGTTCACTTTTCGAAGAATGTTTTTTATTCCTCGAAACGAATGTCCTTTAGTTTAATCAAGAGAGCAGTAATTATTTTTAAATTATATATTTATGATAATATGTGGAAATATAAAATATATATTAAAAAACTAGTAAATTTCATTTCTTATTTATTAAATTTAAAATTTTATAATTTTCAATAAATTTTAGCTAATAATAATATGTTTGAAAGAATATATTCTAAAAATTACTATTTTATTTACCGTAATATTTTCAATCACTTAAATGTTAACTATTTTTATGTTTATATGTAATAAAAATATTGATATAATAATGTATTAAAATGTCATGTCAATCACTCAAAAAAACGTAATTTTTTTATTAAATATTAGATATTAAGTTAATAAATAATCAAAATTATACAATTAAATAATAAAATTAAAATAACTTGGAAATACTGCTACAAATTGCTTATAAAAAGAATAAAAAATTGTTCTTCCAACTTCCCAAGAGTCTACTAACGTGCGAAGGCAAGGGTATGGGCAAGGATATATATACGTCTTGGAACTATGAATCACACCACACATCATTAATGGCAACTTAATACTAATGGGACCTTGAATTGATTGCATCAGCATCAACCTATACCAACACAAAAGCCATAAATATTTGATGTAATGTAAGATATTTATAAAGTGTCATAATAATAGTTTTATCAAATATAATTATTTAAATAGAAGTAATGAATATGAATGGTCCTCTAAAAAAAGAATATGAATGGTCCATTATGGTATTTTTATTCAATCTCCATGTTTGACACGGACTTCTTGTTAATAAAATGTATAATATAATGTTTACTACTAATTTAATTTGAGTTGAATGTCTGTACCAAAAATATCCAGTTGAATGATTTTTTTTAGGGCATTGAATGAACTATTTAAAAATAACATTTGGGTACTAGGAAAAATAAAGAAAAATCAATGTCGTTGAAGATTGAATGCACCTTTCCCTGTCGGACAACGGATTCAATTTTATTCACAAAATTAGGATGATACTCGTGTTTCTGCACGATAATTCGACTATTTTAAGAGGAAATAAATAAATAATACATATTTAAATTATTAAGGTTATTTTCGTTAAAAGAATCAATGTTTATATGGTGAGTATATTATTTATAAAAATCTAAATTATATTCTATTCTTTTAACAGAAATAACCTTAGTAAAATAAATAGGATGGGAATTTTTGGATAGGAACAAATAGAAGGTGGATTTATATATTAAAAAACATGATAACATGTAAAATAAGAGTAGCTATGGATGTACAAGGAACAACAAAAAATAGACACGATAAAGTATTTTGTATATAATAATGTAATATTATATGATAAATTAATCTAATAAGGGCATGTGAATGACTTAAAGTATTTTTTAATTTAGAAATAAAACTAAAACCAAAAATAAAATAGTTAAAATATTAAAAAATATTTTAATATTATCCAAATATATAATTATATATTTAAACAAAAAATGTATAATTGACGATCGTGAACAGACATAGCAATGGGACAAGATGAAGATGAATATGTAGTTTCATGTCCTCATCCCCATATTCACATATAAAATTATATTAAAAAAAGTAAAATAATTAAATACTAAGGTACTTTAATCTTCTCTGATTGTGTAATTATTTAACACCAATAAATATATAAATGATAATTGTGAATAAGCATGATAATGGGAAAGGACAGGATGGACATATCGTTCCCTGTCTCCATCCTCGTTCATTCTTGTCTCTGATCTTTGTCGGGGATAAAAATTTGTACTCACTCTCGTCCCATTCGAATCGAGTATATCTGATTTTCTTTTATGATTAGAGTTTTATTTAAAAAGTGTAATTTCCATTTCAAATGCATAAATATATTGTGCATCCAAGAAATGTAAAAAAATCTTACCAAACAATATTTATAGTTTTTGTTAAATTTAATAATATTTTTATAATTATACCCATTTGGATCATTTAATTTATGTTAAATTTAAATGTTTTTGTAATTATACTCTAAAAAAGATATTAATTTTATAATAGATGGACAAACGAAATGATGTATTGAAATATTTGTTGAATCGGCTAACGTTATTATTTATTGAAGATAGGGTAGTCGAATCCACCATGGTTGATGAACAAGAGGAAATAAAACACCAAGATATGATATTACCCATCAACAAGGAGTCACCTAGTTTTGAGGCACGAGATCCTTTAGAAGAGGTCAATTTGGTAACTGATGATATGCCTAGGACGACCAAGGTTAGTGGATTGTTAGCCAAAATAGATAAATGTTGACTTATTGAACTAATCACAAAGTAAAAGGATTGTTTCAAGTGAGATTATCACAAAATGTTAGGGTTGTCAAGAGACTTGGTGGAACATAGGCTACCGATCAAAAAAAGATTTAAGCCACATCAACAGCGTCTAAGGCAGTGTAATCCACAACTTCTACCTTAGATCAAAGGGAAAACTAAGAGGATGTTGGGGTTGGTTTCATTAGAGCGACTAGATACACTGAGTGGCTGTCAAATATTGTGCCAGTTAAAAAGAAGAATGGGCAGATACGAGTATGTCCTAATTTCAGGGATTTAAATCTAGCAACACCTAAGGATGAGTATGTTATGCCCATAGTTGACACAAAAGTCAAACATAGTGTTATTACCTTTATGGATGGCCAATCTAGTTATAATCAGATTTTTATGACTACTGAAGATGTGCACAAAATGACATTTCATTGTCCTAGAGCTCTTGGGATATATGAATGGTCAGTGATGTCGTTTGAACTAAAAAATGTTGGTGCCACTAATCAGAGGGCCATGAATCTCATTCCTCATGATGCAGTTAGGAAGAACATGCAAGTATATATTGATGATGTAGTAGTCAAGTTAGTAGCATAGATTAACATTTGACCAATTTAGAGCGAGCTTTACAAAAAAAATAAAAATTGAGGTTTCATGGGTTAAAAATGAATCTGGCTAAGTGTGCATTTGGCGTGCCGGCTGGAAATTTCTTTGGTTTCTTAGTACACCAGAAGGGAATTGAAGTTGATAAAAATAAGGTGAAAGTAGTATTGGAGGCCAAGGCACCTCGGAATAAGAAAAAATTACAAAGCCTCATTGGTAAGATTAATTTCCTACAAAGATTCATGGTTTAAATGGCAAGATGAAGGCTTTTTCACCTTTACTAAAGGCAAAGGATCAAGAGGAGTTCATCTGGGGAGAAGAAAAATGACAAGCATTTCAACAAATCAAGCAAATGTTAGTCGAACCACCTATTTTAGTGTTGCCAATACTAGGATAACCTTTGAAGTTGTATATATTGATTGTAGATGAATTTATCGAATGCCTTCTAGCACAAGATGTAGAAGATGGAATTGAAAGAACAATTTATTATCTTAGCCGATTACTACATAATGATAAATGTAAATATACTCCTGTGGAAAAATTATGTTTGTCATTATTCCATGCTTGTACAAACTACAATATTATTTGTTACCTAATGAAGTCCTAGTTATGTGAAAATTTGATATTATTAACATTTGTTGAATCAGTTAGTTTTAGAAGTGTGTTCAATGAAATAGGGAATTAAATTCAATTTTTTGCTTTGACATATGTACCATTGTGAGCCATAAAAAGGCAAGTCTTAGCCGATTTCATCACCTAACATCCATGTGTACAAGTGGATGACGTATCCAAGGTAGGCAACAATTATGTTTCCGTACAACTTTGGAGGGTGTAGGAATTGGCACAGCTAGCATCATCCTAACAGGAAGGGTATGGAGGTACTCAAGACAGATTGGTCCTAAGCATTCTAATAATCAAGCAAAATACAAGGTGTTGATATGGGGTTTGCAAATATTATTGCAAAAGAAAGTAAAATGTGCACAAATTTATGGCGATTCTCAATTGCTGATTCAACACATGAAGGGAAAGTATAAATGTAACGCCATTACTTTAACAGAGTTCTATAATTCGGCTAAATAGTTACATAAAAATTTTGTCGATGTAACAATAGAACACGTATACAAAGGCGATAATAATGAAGCTAATAAACTAGCCCAACATGTTTTTGGATATAGAAAGGTAAATGATGAAGCTTTGGAATCATCCATAGAAGAATATTGCATAATGGAAATCGAATCAATAGATCCATGGCAACAAGCAAAGACAAATTATTTATGGAATCCATCCAATAAAATCAAATTAAAGACAAAGCAAAAAGGGGTCAAATATACAATGATAAGAGATGAATTATATAGACGAAGCTTCAATGGGGTGTTGTTGAAATGTGTTAATCAAACTGAATCAATGCAGCTTATGAGTGAAGTTCATGAGGGCTTCGGTGAAGCTCATAGGTCTGGACCCACAATGAAGTGGTTGATAATTAGGCATGGATACTATTGGCCTACAATTACAACCAATTTCTATTGTTATGCTAAAGGATGTGGAGAATGCCAAAGATTTGGACCTTTACAAAAGACTTCAGTTCAAGAAATGCATGCAGTGATCAAACCTTGGCCATTTAGGGGATGGGCCATGAACGTCATTGGCAAGATTTACCCAACTTCATTCAAAAGACGTAATTTTATTTTGGTAGCCAGTGATTATTTTAAAAAATGGGTGGATGTTGAACCATTGGTTAGTGTGACTCAAGATGTCGTGATTAGATTCATTAGACACAACATTATCTATAGATTCGACATACTTGAGTCAATCACGACTAACCAAGGAACTATGCTTGTTGTAGATAAAGTGAGTTCATTCATACAACAATTTGATATCAAACTCATAGATTCAACACCTTACTATGCATAAGCAAACAGACAAACCAAAGCTACTAATAAGATCTTGATTGACATCATCGAGAAAAATTTTAGAAGATCATCCAAAAAGATGGCATGAAACACTACAAGAAGCATTATGGGCTTGCTGGAATACACCTACCAAAGCAACTAGTTGTACTCCATTTTGGCTGACCTATAGGCACAAAGAAGTTTTGCCTCTAAAGATCAAGTACAATCTTTGAAAGCAGTTATGCAAAATATGTTGAGTTTGGATAAATATAAACAAATCATGTTTGATGAATTAGACGAGTTAAATGAAGATCAGCTAATGGCACTTGACCAAATTCAACTCAACAAAAGAAAAGTTGAAAGAGCATATAATATGCATGCCTTTGGGAGCAAAGGCGACAGGGTTTGGAAGCTAATTTTTCTTTGGGACAAAAAGATTTAGAATTTGGAAAGTGATGTTCGAATTAGGAAGGACCCTTTATAGTTAGTTAGATATTACCCAATAGAGTTTATTGACTAGTCAATCTAGAGGGAAAATAATTAGACAAAAGCTTAAATGCCAAAATATTAAATTGTTTTCATCCTTCAATATAAGAAGAACATAAACAAAGGCCAAATTATCAACAGTGACCACAAGCCGATCACTTAGCTAATCTAAAAGTTGCCCAAAATCGGACTTATCTGAAACATGAGTTTAAACATGGGTAAATAACTTTAAGGATTAGTAGCTAAACCAATTGTCATATCAATTGGTTCGGTTGAAGAAGTACCATTACAGCCAATATCATCCTTATATGGATCAGCAAGCCCAACACCAACACTAGTTGTAATAACGAAAATATTATAAGCAACATTAGTAGCATGAGCACTAGATATTCCGGTAACAACTTCCACAATATGATACATAATTCTTGTTGGAGAAATAACTGAAGGTGGGGTAGTCAAAGTAGAAGGAGCAAAAGGAGGTGCGATTAAATCTTGTTTGGCTTGATCGAACTTTTGTAGCAAGTCATTTCATCTCTTCCTGTCTTCGAAAATACTTGTTTCTCTTGCATTAAGGTTTTTTTCCATAACTTCTTGATGATGAAACAAATGGTTGATGTTGGGATCAAAGGAGTTAGCTAAGGAGTCAAACTGAATATGTTTGATTCAAACTACCTTTAAGCTTTGGATTCAAAAGAGTGATTTTGGGGGTCAGTTTGACAAGTTCTCTCTTGATACACCCAAGTTTAGTTGCTAAATATGTAATTCTTTTGTTAAGGCATTCTTATTCAACCAAATCAGCTTGTTGTTCAGCTTCAACGGCTTGGAAATTGGTAGTATATGTGGATTTATGAGCCAACAATAGCCTTAGCTGCTCCAAGTTAGCCACAACAGACCAACACCGGCGTTGGTGCATATTGTGATTAAAAATCATGTCACCAATCTAGTTTCAAAAACAATGGGAACTCAGGTTATTTTGGCAAAAGATAGCCGAACTGATTTCAACATAGCAGTATCAAAAGGAATATCTCCCAGCATGAATTGCTCCACATGTGAGAAATGGTCATCAATAAGTGATCCATTTGAGACCATTGGAACAAATGAAGCAAGAGATTGGATGGGTAAAGGCCGAAGATTGGCCATAAGTAACCATTGGTGCAAGAGGCACGAAAAAAGACTCAAACAATGCCAAGGAAAGTTTTTCGATAAAACTGATTCTAGAAAAGTATCTTCATCCACATTCTTTAAGTCAATTGTTTCAACCCGATGTTTGACTTAAAATAAAAAGACGTTAGTTGAATGATAATAGATAATTGGTGAGTCAAGAAAGGTAAACTTATAAGGAAAACCTATTGGAAAAGTCGTTAGAGGATTAATGCTAATGCCAACCGATGTGCCCTCTCTATTTTTAGAAAAAAAAATTAAAGCAGGATGAGGGAAAGGTTGAGGTTGGCTTGGGGTTTTGGAAACAACAAGTTCTACCTAACGTTGATCATCCGCCTACATAAGGTAGAAAGGAAAACCTCCTGGGAAAATGACCACTTTCACAATAGGCCACCAATTAAGAAAGCTAGTGGCTTTCTTGGGGTTAGGCAAGAATAGATGAAATTCAAACAAACTGAGCATCCACTAAGTCAGGTTAGTGATCTTCTTCACCTCACTAGACAATGAAGAACGAGAATTTGGAGAAGACATGGTAAAAAAAGCCATGGGAAGATGTTGAGTGAGACCAAACTGATGAGTCATAAATTAGGGATTGTAAGGCTTCACAACAATCTCGTTGTATCTAGATCTAGGTTTGATGCCACAAAGCAAATCCCTAGTCGATAAGATGTTACCCTAGTTAGCCGATTGCACGATCGTGGCTTTCAAATCGGTAAGAGGATCTAGTTTCAACTAGTCAGGAACTGCATGATCAACAATTGAAGGATTCCAGAGAACACCAACATCATCAAATATGCCAAAAATAACTTCTATAAAGAAATGAGTAGAGCTAGGTGTGGTAAAGGTAATCCGAAGTTACTCATCAAAGGTATAAGTTCTTTGGCATGACAATCCAATGCTTCAACCAATTTCTGGTTTGTTGGCCGCAAACATGAGAAAATATCTAGTAATCCAAAGTTGCAAATCACAAAGTGGGCTAGAAGCACTAGATATATGTTGACCAGCCCTCATTTGTTCCAAAAGTAGAAAAATGGATTTGTAAAGAGAATAAAATTTGTCTGATTGAAGCAGAGAAACATGGAAGGCATACTCAGAAACAATAGCCTTATAAGAGGAGCAGATGAAATACTTACAATACCAATCCAAGAGAAAGGCATTGTGATATGCAACTAATATGATGGTTGCTGTCTTCATGTGGGCTGTGATGAAATGAGGATAACCATTAATAGAACGATCAAAAGAGAAACTAGAGTTTTCATAAGTTTGGTTATGCAGAGAAAATATTTCATCACTAACAATGGGAAGACTGAAGATATTGGCTACATCTTGCAGAGTAATCATCATAAAGCCAAAGGGAAATACAAAGGTATTTGTGGCAATCGACCAGAAGCTCAAGAAGCCAAAGATTAAGGGATAATTCAACTCCACATCATGACAAGTCAAGTTAATGGCATCAAAGATACCAAATCCCTTCCAGTCATTTTCTTTTGTGGCAGGCACCCTTTTGAGCCACCTATAGTAGGGCTTTCGAATCCTCTTAGGGCTTTAGGTTATTCTTGATCATTGTAAAAACTAGAAGACGATTTTGAGGATGAGGAGTCACCATCAAAACCATCGTCATATTTGTAGGGCCTCGAATGGGAAATGTTATCTCCTGTCATGGTGTGGTAAAAGTTGAAAGATCACTCAAAAAGAGAAAAAAGAAGAAAGTAATATTAGGGTAAATTGGATGATCAAGCAATTATGAAAAAGAGGGATTATTTAAAGCGACAAGATTGATGAGCAGGTGTAACAACTAATTTGTAAATGCTAGTTAGTTACAGATTTTAGATAAAGGGAGGGGGGGGGGAGATTAAAATAGTTATATCTAAACCCTTTGATTCAACCAATCAAAGTCAGGATATATAGGTGCATTTGTTTCCATAAAAAAAATGTTGATAAAAAAATTAGTTAGCTGAATGAATAAGGATGGAATCACAACCAAAAGAAGTAGGTTGTTATTTTGGACAAATGATTAGATATGGACATTGGATAGATAATTTGACAAATTGAAATAGGAAAGTGGGATATGCACCGGTCTCTTGGCTTAGCTGAAGTAAGTATAAATTAGTCAAAACAGTTGAAGATAAGTCAATAGTGGCTGAACATGGCAGAAACACAATTTGGTTTGATCAGTATAGATTTTTTAGTATAAATGTGTTTCGGAAACGATTGTAAGAATCTTTAACCAAAAAATCAATAAATGCAATTATTTTTTAGTTTTTAGTCTTGCCAATTTTATTGGTTTTCAAATTTATATTTCATTTCTATTGTTTATTCGAATTCTTGTTAGATTTAACTCTATCTTTAGTAACTTGGGAACTTACACAAGATCAAGTGGCAGATTTCTTTAAATTTTGGAATCGTGTTGGAGCTATGTTAGCTGAACTCTCTTCAACTAAGTTTCAATTATTCATGCAAAAACACAGTGTATATATTTGAACATATTATTCATTCTTTCCTTCTCTGTTTTTTTTTCCTGCTTCTAATGCGTTTTTAGATTAAAATTCTACATTTATGTTTCAATTCGTGAAACCTAGCGGGACAATGTAATTCGGACACATACATGATATACCCAACACAACAATCCTCAGAGGATGAATTTCTTTAATATATAAGGGAAAAAGGTTTCAAGAAGCAAAGCTAATTAATATTATATAAATAAAATAAAATTCTTGCAAATATACCTTTACAAGAGCAAATTACAATAATCTCTCTTAGATTTTCACTAATTATACGTTTATCTCCTACTTTTGAAACCATTTCTTTGGCACTCCCTCAACTTACAACATTAAGTGAATGTTTCAATTTAATATTGAAATGACTAAATTGTCCTTTAACCTAACCTTCTCCCCTTTGCTCTGAGTGGAGTGATAATGTTTTGTCTCATGGTGGGGTGGGTCACCTTGTTGTCATCTGCTCTAAGTGGACAATTCACCCTGTGCTCTATCAAAATCTTTTGCTGAAAAATTATTTTTTATCTTTTGCTAGTCTTTGTCGAGCAGGGAGGGGGTGTTTGTATACGAATGTAATTCACCAGTAATGTTTTCTTGTACTTTGGAGGTACCTTTGGTACCATATGCAATTATATTCTCTGATTTTTTTTTTTTATAAAAACAAAAAGCTGGTTCTCAAAATTTTGTTGCTTTTGGTCCTAGTTATCTGGATTTTTTTTAATGTTTCTTAAGCTATCTTCAACTTTTCAAGTTCACAAGATTTGAGGCCAAATTTTGTTGTAAGAAATTCTCATTTGAAATGATTTTGATCTGAGTAGCACTTCTGCACTTTTGATGTATCCTAAATCACACGAAGCTCAAGCATCCAAGTCGATAACAAAGTGCTCGGAGGCACAATCATAGGCCGACAATGGTGTGATTTGGAGTTTCACGCTTGCAGCATAAAAAAAAGATTATGGGGCATTTCCTGGATACAAAATTCCTTAAAATCCATGTGCCTATAATGTGATCTTAAAATGTAACGTAGTTAACGGTGTTTATGGAAGAAGGGGTGCCACTCTAAAGGAAATGAAAAAGTTAAGGAGTGTTCGAAGTTAATAGAAATAAGGTTGGGTCCAGCTGGTCCGATAGGTCCAATCGGGACTAAGTGATCTAATCGGATCAGTTTTACTGTTAAATAAGTTATCCAATTAATTCGATCACATTTCACCGGTTAGGTATCGGATCCCGATTAGACAAATCCGATCCAACTAATTTTACAAAATAAAAAATGAATAACCTATACTATGTTGTTTTGATGTCTCATTTCTATTCATTGTTATTCTGAATTTTGAAGTATGGATGAATTTTTCTTACTTAAATAATATTAATTATATATTTATATATAATAGATAAATATATACTTTCAAATTTTTAATATACATCAAGTCAAATCAGACTAATTACTGACCTACTAGTTTGATGGGTCAATCACAACTATATTTATTAGAATAAACCTAAAAGATCTTAATTAGAACATATGAGTACCTTCTAATAATTTTTTTTATAATATTCTTTAATATTTTTTGAAGTTATTTATTTTTCAATTAAACTTTTTTTTGTACCCATGACTATTTTAAACATTAATAATTTTTTTATAATTAACTATTTCATTAATTAATTATCTTTATATAATGTAATTTTTTTAATTCTTCAAACTCATGTTTTTTATTACTTATATATCCCATTTGGTATAGGAAAGTATTAAACCTGGTAAATCTTCTTTTGGGTTTTTTCTCGCAAATTTTTTTATATGAATTTTGTGATTTTTTTGCAGCTTTTTTCAGCAAAATTTTCTATGATTTTGAAAAAAATATGATTATTTTTAAAATTTATTAAAAATAATAGAAAATTTTCATATTTTTGTGTATTCTGGTACAAATTTTATATTGTATAAAAACACTTAATATCTCTAGCAGAATTACAAAATTAATTTACAGATAAACTCTAATTTTTTTACCCAATAGCATATGAGGGCATAATTTTTTTATAAAAACCTAAAATATAATATTAATAAAGTGTAAAAAAAGGTAATTTAATCTTATTAAAGGTCATTAATTAGGAAAATAGTTAATATTTAAAAAATATTATTAAATTATTAAAATTACCCATAAAAAATGTTATTATAAAAGTTGATAGCCATTACATATAATTTATACCTTGTGATTTTAATTATTTTAGTTCCTCCAATTTTTTTTTGTCAAACTTTAATCTCACTCGCGCAATACTTGTGATTGTCTGACCTAAAAGAACTCGATAACAAGTTTATTAAAGTTACCTTTTAAGGAATTTTAAAAATATTACTACATTTGTTCCTAAGTATAATACTTTTTTTTAACTAATTTATATCTTAAAGTTGATTAATTTAGTTAGTAAAATGAAATTTATATTATTTATCAAAATTATCATTAAAATTATTGGGACCTACTATCTCACTTTTTTTATCTAATTAATAAATGTGTGCTAGTTATACTGTCTAAAATTCTCATAACTTATTAATTTATAATATTTATTGTAAAGTAATTGATGATAGTTTCATAAAAAAAATAATTAAAGCAACACACAATTTGAAAAAAAATTTATAAAAAGGAACAAACTTAAAATAAAAAATCTTATATTTAGGAATAAAAATATAGTAAATGTTGTCAGCTAAATTTTTTTGAAATTTATAATAGATTAAATCTTTTATCTTCCAATTACTTTATATATATATATATATTATTTTTTTTATTTTTATTTATTAACAAGTGATATCGGTTGAAGACAACTATTAGCAACACCTTGTTAAATTCACAGAATTCCATCTTTCAAAGTAAGATCCTCTTCTTTGTTTGAACCTTACAAATTATCTTTCTCTCCGGGCCAACGTATAACTAATGTTTATGAACTAATTTTAAAAATTCAAGCTATGTGACTAAATATCATAATTCAGAAGGTACTCGATCATAGCAGAGTCACCGAGTGCTTAATTATACACAAAGTCTCTATGCCAAAAAACCTGAAAATCACATCTTCATATATTGCAAGAACACCATATCCCTTTGAACAAAAACAAAGTGAAATCTCATTTCATGAAAAACCCTGAGAACTCACTATATTAAATTACAGTAATTACAAACAAAGTTCCATGCCATGTCATGTTACCTCATAAATAAGAACTCCAATCAAGGATTCAGCTAATTAGTTAAGTAGGGTGTGCGAGTCTTTGTTGTAAATCATGATACTTGTTTTTGATTTCTACGGATAAAAACCCAAGAATCCCACACTTTTCACCTTGTGAGGATAGGAAACCAACGTTCTTGGAAAGAAGACTGGTAAGAGACCATGAAGAGAAGAAGAACAAGAACCAACCCAACCCCCCAAGGAGTTCCACCTGCTCTGTGCAGTGACTCTCTCTCTGGCAAAGGAATCAGTGTAGACATGACCCCTCCAGCACTTCCATAGTTGCAAAGGAAGTGCACAACAAGCAGAAGCAGCAGTGGAGAAACCATTAGAACCAACTTCACTTGGTCCATGAAGCTCTCCATTATTGGCTCGTAGCTTGAGTACAATGAGAAACTAAGGAACATGAACAAAGTGAGCAAGAAGAAACACAGGTGCATAGGGAGAGCAGGTTGAGAATTTTGGGAAGAGTTGTAGGCCATTTCTCTGTTACAAAGCAACTATGAATCTGAAACTGTTGTTGGTTTGAAACAGTATAGTTGTTATTTGTTGTAGTGGATTGTTTGTGGGAGAAAATTGTGCACCAAACAAGGTTTTATAGAGTTATTGACATGCTAACTGTTGTGTCTAAAATAAGTAAAGTCTGAAATGTTTTTTTGACTTGAGTTTTTATTTTATGACTTTGTTTGGTTCTTTTTTATAGATAGAAGAAGAAAATAAAATAAGAAGTTAAATAAAATTAATCTTCTGAAACTGTTGTTTGGTTAAGAAAAATCTAAGGTCCTTATTAATTTGTATATGACTTTTTAAAGTTTGTTTATAGCCAAAGGTTCTGCTTTCTCAAAACCCAACACCTTTGGCAGAAATTAATATTCTGGGAGTCGGTGTGTTATTTTATGGTAGTGGTTTAGAGATAACAAGCTAGCCAATGAGAAGCTGCCACGTACCACCGACCAAGGACCAAATTGAGATGGCCTTCCTTTCTTTATGTGAAAATGATGACTCAGTTTTTATAATGACTAGTAGAAAGGGAAAACTATATGACTCAGAACAGATTTTAGCCCTAGGCATACCTAACAATGTTATAATTGATGTTTAAATATATGTATTGGGGAAAAAGTTCATAATTTCCATAAACTTATATACAGATTTTTAAGTACTTTTTAGTGTTATTTTTTCATCAGAGTTAAAAGTTCACCTTTTTAATATATTATCTGTTTATCATATTTTTAGATGTCTTAGTCTTCTTTTTTTCATTTATTTAACAAAGAATTAATGTTTTAGAATTTTGAAATTTAATTGATACATTTTTTTAAAAAATATACTTTTATTTAATGCTACATCTCACTAAAAGTCTACAAGTGGTGCAATCATTAAGATTAAGGTATTAAATGAAGATATATTTGAATACAAATATAATAATACATCTTTTTATTATATATTTTTTATTCTAGCTATATATTTATATTAACGTTTAACATCTAAAGATATTAAAAGGAAATAATATCTGATAAAGTTTAGCATAAATTATTAAAGTAAAATTTTAATTTTAATTAAAAATATGTAAATGACTAATATATCTAAACTTTCTTCATAATATTTATGTGGAGTACAACATCTAGTTTAGCTTTGTCATCAGGGTCACTGTCAATGAAATGCTGATCCTGTTCCCCTTTGATTTAATTAACTGCAATCAATCAATTATTGAGGTATTATAAATGGTTTTTGTGGGGAGTTGGAAAGGGTGGTTATTAAGAGCAATGACCCTTGTTTTGGCTGCTAAGATTTTTCATTTCTGAGCCAGTAAGTAAAGATTATCACCATTGCTAAAAAAGATGATAAGCACCACCACTTAGTCTTTCACAAATAAAATTGAATTATATTGCTTCTTTTAATTTCCTTGGCAAAAGACAAGGGAGTTCCTCCAAAGAGAGTGGGCTCCCCACAAAGATGTACACTTCTCAATAATCTTTCCATATAGCTGCAGTCCACTAGTTATTATAATATTATATCTCTTCTTAATCTCTCTCAATGACTCACACATACACATACTAATCACTGCAGGTGTTATTGGATGCTGCTATTTTACACTATTATTAAATGGTACCCTGCATGTGGCAGCATAGAGCTTCCTAGTTGGAATCATCTACTTTTTTCTAGACACACGCTGAAGGGGGATTCAATAACTAAACTAAGAGAAGTGTACACATTCATGCAGTGTCTTAAGGTTTAAGTAATTATTCTCATGCATACCCTGCATTGAGGAGGATTTGTAAAGCTAGCACTTCTATTTCATCATTAAATATAAATTCAAAGGAATTAGAGACCCCACTGAAATGAAAAAAATCTTCACACACAAATGGAGAATCTTAACGGTGCATCTGTTCTTTTTTAATTGTGAATAATTATAACTACATGTTTAGTTAAACGAGTTTTCAATTAATAAAATAAGTTTAATCAATTGAAAAGTGAATTCAAAGCTAATGGAATAATAGACTCGGATCCTACGAATATTGGTAAAAGTATTCGTAAGTTGAAAGGGTAATTACTTATTTATTAAGATTGAGGATGAATATAGATATTTATGTTTGTAAATTTTTACAATGATGAATGTAAGTATGAATATTATAGTATCCATTCTGTCCTGTACACGGCACATGTCATATATATTATATATAAATGTAATTAAAATATGTTATTTAAATAAATAATTTATATTATACATATTTTTTTTGGAAAAAATAATTATATTTTTTTAATTCAATTGGTATTTTAAAGCCCCGGTTCATACTCTCTAATTTAAGTGTGTCCTAATTAAGGTTATTGAACTAATTAATAATTTGTCATTAATTTTTTTACGTAAGCATTTTTATATTGGGATGGTGGAATATAATCATGATTTTAATTTCTAAATTTCATATTAATACTTTTATGTTGATGCCAATATTATCTAGATGCTCTCAAATAACATTTTGGCTTAATCGTTAATATTGTTTTGTGTATGTAGCATAATGATATTAGATTTAACGTATGTTATATTATATTTGTTTCACTTTATTTAAGAATAATAAATTTATGTATATTGTTATCACATAATGTCCAAATTTAATTAAAGATTTTATTAAGTAGTGAGAATATTAACTTTAAGAATCATTATGTTGGACGATTATCTTTGTAATATTATTTATTTATGAATTAAGTTTGACTAAATCGATGTTATGTTTGCTAATTTTTAATATTATGTGTGGGTGCTTAGATTACTTAAGAGTGAAATTTTAATTTACTTGTAATAATTTTTTAGTTAAAATATTTTTATTGATGTATATACTTTATACATAAATAAAGTGTGGGTCACAAGTGCAAATATGGATATATTGGTATCTATTGGGTTGGACTTTCAGGATATTTTTATTTGATCTTTTTAAAAGAAAGAAATGGAAAATTATTAAAGTATATAAATATTTTGTTATTTATTATTACATATTTTGTAACTCAATCTAAATATGAAAATGGGCCTTTATTTATTATTCTTTCATTATATCATATAATTAGGGTTGAAAAATGTTCCTATCAAAGGTTAGCAAGGTAATTTTCCTCTTTTGATTTCTTTACTTTAAGGTTTTTCTAGAACATTTATAAAGATACTTCGACGCTCGAGTTAAAACTCGATATTAAACAATAAATAAGAATAAATAATAATTTTACTTTGATAATCTAACACCTATTTATACATATTTTAGCGAGTCTTTGTGCTTGATTACATTTTTAGGTTATCTAGCTAGTCTTAATTACTGTTGTGATGCTTAATTGTCTATATAATCTTGATTGGTGATATTCTTATAGTTTGTTATTTGTTACCTGTCCATACTATTCGACTGTGATGTGTTTCGGCATACCAGGATTCTTGATGCTTTGGTATCTCAATTCATGTTCTAAACAGAGTATTAAGATACTTGGTCAACCGAATACCTGAGACCCCACTCATATGCTCCATGGACTCTGGTCAGTGTAGAGGGTATTCGAGTAAGCGAGTAGCCAGAAGACCCCATTTGTATGTTTCATGCTATGACCAGTATATTGTGAGTTTTGGCCTGTTCTGAATTGTCCTATTTAGTTTACTAAAAAGTATGGATTGAATTTGAAAACTTTTAGTCCAATTTAATGTGATTTTAGTCTTTAAAACCATGTTCTAATCCTTCATCAAGACTAAAAAAATATATTTAATATAAAAATATAGATTCAAGATTATAAATTCTGTAAAAATAAAAAAAACTTGAAAATTGCAACCAATTTTTTTTCTATGTTCAGTTTTCAAAACATGTCTTTGAAACAAATTGAACAAGCAAATTTTTTATTTTCTCATTTCTAAAAAGTTTTCAAAACAAAATTATCAAACGATTTTTTTAAAATGTTCTTCTCAAAAACAGTTTTTAAAATTGTTTTACATCAAATTTTAAAATTAGATTTTAATAGTTTCTTGTCCAACATTTTGCAGCATTTTTTTTATCTATTGAAGATATCAAAAGCCTTTTTTGATATCTATCTTCATCGCCACACATTCCCAGTATAAGCCTTTTTGTCCAACATGTTGATGGCGGCTTCTGACACAACACAGATGCAGTATGAAATTTTCCTTCTATGAACAAATCCCCTCTGATTGTTAGAGACAATTTTTGACACAATTTTAGCTAACTTTACACTCAATTTTTTTGTAATAACTTTGAACTGAAAGTTAGCTATCTTAGCTCATGTTAGTATTATTTGGGTTTAGTTAGTTATAACTAAATCTGTTACGATTAGTTGGTACAGTTAGTTAGTTACTTAGTGTTGTATTACTATATAAACCTGTACCTCTAGCTTGAAATGATCATTGAGAATCCTTCATCATCTGTTACTTTCTCTGCAAACTATCTTTTCTCTCATCTTCTTCATGCATCTTCTTGATGGTATTAGAGCTCTTCAATTGAAGAGCTCTGTTGTGCAACTCGTTTCTCTGATTCTCCTTTCATATCTTTTTGACATCTTGATTCTTTCTTCTGTTCTCTTCATCATGAGTTCAGAATCATATTTATCCCTAAATATTCGTAGTCCTTACTATCTTCATCCTAGTGAAAATTCAGCTACACATTTAGTTAGTTTCACCTGTTCTTGATCCTACTAATTACAATTCGTGGAGTAGATCTATTCTCACTGCCTTAAGCGCGAAGAACAAATTCGAATTTGTTGATGAATTGATACAACAACCAGCGTCCAATCATAGACTGTTTTCAGCTTGGAAGAGATGCAACAATATGATTGTATCGTGGTTGGTTCATTCTGTTTCCACATCGATTAGATAAAGTATAATATGGATTAATAATGAGTAGAGATTTGGAAGGATCTTAAATCGTGATATTTGAAAGGGGACTTGTTAAGGATCTCAAACTTGCAACAAGAGTTGGCTTCAATTAAACAAGGTTATACATCTATCACATACTATTTTACTAAATTGTGCATTATTTGGGATGAACTTAAGAGTTATAGACCAGATCCTTTTTGCACTTGTGTGCATCAGTGTGCTTGTAATGCTCTTACTGATGTAATGCAAAGAAACATTCAATATCAGGTTATGCAATTTCTATGAGGATTGAATGAGTAATATAGTAATGTTAGATCTAATATACTGATGATGGATCCTTTGCCTCCCATTAGTAAAGTGTTTTCATACGTGGTTCAACAAGAAAGACAATTTGTCAATTCGAATATGCTTGGAAGCATGATAAATGCCACTAGTATTTCATCTGGATCTAATTTCTATACCTACCGTGGCAAGGATAATCATACTATTGAAAATCGTTTTCAAAAAAATGGATATCCTCCTAATTTTTCAACACATAGAGGAGGTAGGGGAGGTAGAGGTTCATATGGCAGAGAAAATTCTAGAGGAAGGAGTAATAAAAATTTTACTCACTGTGGAACTACTAGTCAAACTGTGGATCCAAGTCACAGACTTTGTAAACCCCAGGGTGTAGCAATTAACAACACAATAGCAGAATTGAAAACAATGGTAATCAGACACAAGAAAAACAAAACAATGGAACTGAAATGAAGTTCGCAACTCGACAACATCAAGCATTATTGAATCTGATTCAACAACAAGCTAATCAAGGAGCTTCAACTTCCAACAATTTCTCTCACATAAATCAAATTGGTACTCTTTCATCTAATAATCATAGCACCATAGGCAATGTTTTACCTTTTGCTCGTGCCATAAGCAAACATGATCAAGTGATCTGGATCCTTGATTCAAGAGCAACTGATCATGTTGCTTCATCTTTGAAGTTATATACAACTTACATAGAGATTCCTTCTATCATTGTTCGATTACCTAGTTATATACAACTCATTCAGGAACAGTGCAGCTCACTGATTCCTTGATTCTCACTAATGTTCTTCTCTTACCTAGTTTCACATTCAACCTTGTGTCAATTTCCAAATTGGCTTCTTCTTTAAGTTGCAAATTGATTTTTTATGCTAACAAATGTTTGATTTAGGACATAGACAACCAGAAGATGATTGGTACAATTGATGTTGAAGATGGCCTATACAAATTCAGATCACAGTCAAAAGCTGATTTTGGTGTTAGCTCAGTCATTATTGCTTTTAATTCTGTTGTTTCTTGTAATAAAGTGCCTATAGATTTGTGGCATTTTATACTAGGGCACCCTTCCCATGACAAGTTGCATGTTATGAGGCAACATTATCCCATTTTGACTGTTGATAAAAATTTTGTATGTGACACTTGTCACAAAGCTAAACAAAGAAAACTGGATTTTCCTAATAGTCAGTCTCATGCTTCTGTTGCTTTCTCTTTATTGCATGTTGATATTTGGGGCCAAGAAAACTGGATTGCCAAGAACATGGGTTACTTAGTAATTATATGCAAATCAGATTCAAAATCCATTTTGCAATTGATCACTAAAGTGATAATGAACCATCATCCTCATGTAGCTGTCATGAATGCCATTCAGAAGTGTTAAGGATCAAGACTAGAGGGCCATCTTTCAACATATCTGTGAGAAGGAAATGCCTGTGGGAAAAGATGGGAGCAAAGTCTAACACTTCTTTTGCTTTATTACATAGTTACCCCACTGATATGTGCCTTTTGTTGCTAGCAAATGTAGTGGGCACATTGTACCCTAGTGCTTCGCTTTCTATTTTTGTTATGCTTTGACTTATACTCCACACTCATAAAAAATAGCATCATAATCTTTTATTATTATTAGCAAATGTTAGTTTGTTAGTTTTGTTAAAAATGTCAGTCGGAAGAGATTCTAACCCACAACCTCTTCATTCTCACTTCATCCTTAAGTCTCATTTTCTAACCATTAGGTCAATTTTATATCTCTTATTAATTATCGTCATGACAAAAACACAAAAAAATTCACTATAAAGCGTCTCAGCACAAGCAAACAATTTTAATCCAAATACTTTTGGATGATGATGGGAATGTCCATCTTGGTGTGGAGGCTATAAGGAAAAATATTACAAAATTTTTTTAGAATCTTTTCACTTTAGTGGATCCTCAAAATATTGAGCAAGTAGCAAGCTTGGTAAATGGAAGAATTGATAATAGGTGAGGTGAGATTTTGGATGGTGACTTTACAAAGGAAGAAGTCCATACAACACTATGTCAAATTCAGCCTTTTAAAGCATCGAAAGAGGATGGGACGCCTGCTATGTTCTACCAAATGTTTTGGCATTTAGTTGTCAAGGAGGTTACGGACTTGGCACTTCAAGTGTTGAAGGGAGAGAGAGAGACCTAACAAATATTAACAAGACTCTTATCTATCTGATCCCAAAAGGTCAAAAAATCATCCCATGCAAGTAAGTTTAGACCTATTAGTTTGTGCAATGTGATTTTTAAGATTTTACAAAAACTATAGCTAATGGGCTAAAGCTTATCCTTCCAGAGATTTTGTTCCAGATAGAATCATTATTGATAATGCGGTTATATGAATTGCAAGGCAAGTGAAAGAAAGGGATTCATGACTTTAAAGCTAGATATGTCAAAGGTATATGACAAGGTGGAATGGAAGTTTATAGAAAGGGCCATTTTCCATATAGGCTTTTCTTAAAAATGGTAGAACTTAATTTTGAAGTATTTCACAATAGTCTCCTTTGTTGCTATATCAATGGGGAGCATTATAGGAAATTTAAGCCTCAAAAGGCTTGAGCAAAAGGATCCTATATCCCCATACTTTTTCATTCTTTGTGTTGAAACATTGTCAACAATAATCTCTCAGGCAATTCAAGCAAAAGCAATTTGTGGTATTAAGGTATGTCATAGAGCTCCAATGGTCTCTCATGTACTATTTGCAGACGACAGTGTCATTTTTGCTAGAGCTACACCAGAAGAAACGACCCATATTAAGGCTATCCTACAGTCTTATGAATTGGCTTCAAGCCAGATGATAAATCCCCACAAAACAGAACTCTCTTGCAGCCGAAATGTGCCTAGTCCCAGAATTGATGAGTTGAAAACACTTCTAGGAGTCAAGTGTTCCAATTTGTTAAGGAAGGAGTATGGAAGAAGGCAAAGGCTAGAAGAAGAAGAAGAAGGCTTTATCAAAGGCAAGGAGAGAAATGCACATAAAATTTGTAGTACAATCCATCCCAACATACATTATGAGCTGCTTCTTATTACCTAATTCTCTTTGTGAAGATATTGAAAGGATGACATCCCGCTTCTTTTAGGGAGGAAGTGACAATGGGAGGATATTACATTGGATGAAATGGAACAAGCTTACAAAGGCAAAAAGGGATGGCAACCATGGTTTTCGTATGACAAAGATGTTCAACAAGGCGCTATTGGCTAGGCAGTGGCATGGGGGAGGCTCATAAAATTGATTAATCCCTGATGGCACAAGTCTATAAAGCAAGGTGCTACCATAACTTCTCTCCACTGGCAGTAGATAAACTACACAAACCAAGCTTCATTTGGAACAATATAATGGGTGC
Organism: Glycine soja; assembly: GCF_004193775.1. NCBI lineage: Eukaryota > Viridiplantae > Streptophyta > Magnoliopsida > Fabales > Fabaceae > Glycine > Glycine soja. The sequence goes on from NC_041016.1 coordinate 50,574,049, forward strand.
AAAAGAAATTTTCCAAAAAGGCATTTTGTGGAGAGTTAGGAATGGATGCAACATCAGAGTTTATGAAGATAGTTGGCTACCTAGCACGATTGATAGTATGTTGCAATTTGCTCCTCTAATCGCAACATACAGTAAACTAATGGTGTCAGATCTCATACATTAACATGTAAATATTTGGGATGTCCAAAAAATTAAAGCTCTCTTTGGTCCAGAGGTCAGCCATCACATTTTTCCGATTTCGTTGATCTTAAATCCCACACCTAACCATCTTCTTTGTTGGTGATGAGGAGTATGATTTTGTTTTCACGAGGATGAGATCATCCTTGTCTCTTCTTTTTTCGATTTAACTTCTTTGTTGTTTGTGTGCGGCTGTCTATTCTATTCAAAACGATGTCGTATAATAATTATGTTAATATTTAATATGAATTCATTCCATGAAAATCATAAAAATGATATCATTTCGAAGGGACAAATTGAAAAGGAACAATCCTCCTCCTCTTATTGGATCATCAGTTTTATTGCCTCCCTCCTTTGGGCTAACAAGGCTTTGGTCTTCATCCCTTTCCTTGTCAGGCTCTTGGGAACCTTTGGGCTTATAGACCCACCCTATTCTCCTATCCCAGATCAGTCTTGGAGAGTCGTTGTGATTTGACAACCCATCAGAGCTATCATCATTCATCAATGAATGTATTATTTTTCTTTCATTAGGTTTTTGTCGCACTATTTTTTTATTGCAGTTTTAATAATGCACATTTCCAGAAAATAAACATCATAGAGAGACTATTATAAATATTTAATATGTGATTGTCCATATTCATTATAAATTATGACTATTTTCACTTTATTCTCTAATATCCTTTTCAAACTTAAACTTATCTGAAGATTTGATATTAATCATTTTGGAGTGGCCTGCATATGTCACCCTGGGAAAGAAAACAGAGATATTGTACATTTTCATTTCTTTTTTTGTTTCTTTCCAATGTAGTCCTTATTATTAATTGGTTTTCTTTCTTGACAGAAGCTAAAAGCGTCATATTTTATTAAGATTTGTTTAGAATATATGCTTTATTTACTCAGCACACCAAACGTTCCCATTACGATTTAAAATATCAAAGATTTTCTATACATATATTAATCAGTAAACGATGAAAAATAATGGACAGTTTTGATGGTTAATAGATTATCATGGAAAGCCAAAGCTTAAACTAAATGGGTGAAGTGCAATCTTTCATTTTAGTATTTCGTTAACTAATTGCAGGATAACACTACTGAGCTCTATATAGTGCTGACTCATTTTCTTGAAGAATCCATCGTGTATAAAGGTGCCATACATAATGGAATATGATCCACTTGATCATTTAACATTTCAGGGAGAATCGCTTTATTCTTCTGATATCCCAATTTAGGTAGGGCTTTCTCTAAAGGCTGACCCAAACTAATAGACGGTGACGATTATAAACTAAGCTTAATGTTTGAAATGCAATCTCTCATTCTGGTATTCAATGGTTTAGGTCATGTTTAAATAAACCTTTTCATAAACATTTAAGAAAATAAAATGAATTAAACTCACATTATACATAAGCAAAATTTAACTTGTAACTTTAATTTTTATAGCAATCTTTTTCATTTAACTTCTTCAAAATACTAAGGTGCATAATTTTCTAACTTGTAGAGAAGTTCAATATTTTTTTACCTTGATATTTTTTTATCTCCTATACATGGTTATGGAGAAATTTACCCAAATAAAGGCTTAGATTTCGAATTTTTGCTAAGAATTAGAGTCATAACACTGCTCTACTTAATAGTTTTATCTATTTTCTTGATGAATCGATATTGATATGCTTCATGCACAGATGTAATGTGATCCATTTGATCATTGACATTCCATATGGAGAACCTCTTTGTGGCTTTATTCTTGATACCCCCATTTACGCAGGGCTTTCTCTCAAGGCTGACCTACACTGAAATTTTTGCCCATCTCCATATTCGTGGCTTTTAATGCCATACACATGCCTCTTTTTCTTTTCCTCCCCCTTTTATTTTCTCTTTCCGTGTTCCCTTTCTCAAAATTTCAACCATTTTATAAGCAGATACCTAAAACCATTGAAGGGGCAACAAAGATTAGATAAGAACGACAACCAAACATGCACCACAGGATCTTGATCTGATGGTGTGAAATGCGCTGCTTTAGTAAAGGAGATTTAGACAAATTTCTGTAAAGAAGCATAAATGCAACTTTGTTTCAAAAGCATATAAGCATGTAAAAGAGATAAAAGAAATGTAATGCACAAGAAAGAATACCACCATCTGCATGACTTTAAGATCTATACACATCTCAATCTCATCGACCATTTCACCACCTCAACAATTAAAAGCCTAAAATAATGTAATGAAAAGTTCCAAGAATATATAGAAGTGCCCAACCAAATGCGCAACTAAGAAACAAAATTGGCATTTTCAGTCACAATCTAAAATTACATCATATTTGTGCTATTGTGGATTGAAAATCTAAACTCATCATCGATTGCAATGGTCTAAACGGCTCATAAGTACAAAGGTGAAGAATAAGAAAAACATGAAGAGCTATTATGAATAAAAAATCATTCAATGGGTCCATGCAAAAAGATATAGTGAATATAAATTTATCTAGTGGGTTCCCCCGTACCAGATTGAACCGACATAGTGCTGCAGTAAAACATGAAAATCATCAGTAGCACATAATAATCATCATCCCCTCATTATCATCTGCTACTTGGCACTCATCATGAGTGACTGATGAGTTATAATAATTCATAAGAACATTCTCTGACCTCTGAAGGCACAAATTACAAGAACAATAGGGAAAAAAGATGAAGTGTGATTTGTCAAGAAAGAACCAAAAGCAGGTTCAACTCAACCGAGATCCACTACATACCATTCCCTAACAAACCCCGTGTGCATTGTACAATTATGGGCATCAGATGTTACTTAGTGACCAAGATGATTGTAAAAATTGGTTGAATTTTGACGAATATACCTAAAGTTTAATGCAACCTTGAACAAGTAAAGTAACCCCCAAGGTTTTAATGTTGCTGAGAATAAATTTTCTATACTCCTATAATTCTTGTTAATTTGTCATTTTGTTCTAAGACCATGGGTATTTCTTATAAGAGGTGATTGGAGTTGAGAACATTTATATAGCTCTAAGTCTCTTAATGATTTTTTTTCTTTGAATTTACTAAATTGAGGCCTTATTTAAGAGAATATTTATAGCCTATTTTGTAAATTTTTCCAGGATCTCATAGGCAATTCGAGCCCAAAACACTTATTGGCTCTAACTCTTTCAATGAGTTTTTTTCATATACAAATCTCAAACTCATACTTTATTTAAGAAAAATCAGAGATATATATTATCTGACTAAACAATTTATTAATCTATTCATTGGCATTTAAAATTTATTTCAGAGATATATATTATCTGAATAAGCAATCCATGTTATTTCACACTTTGAGAAAGAAAAGTGAGAGAAAAAAGAGAAGTAGATTTTTTTGTTTTTGTTGTATCAAAAGTTTATCAAGGTTAGGACAAACTTGAAACTCAAAGAGTACTTACAAAGTCCTCATCAATAACTAGATTACAGTTCACGTTCTTGTTCTTACCGGAGATGAATCCTATTTTTATCAATGATATAACTTGATAAAAAAAAAAAGTGAGAGATTGAAAGAATTTATTTTTTTTACACAAGGGTGTTGGTAGTCCAATTTGGTTCAATTTTTAGACAAAATGTTATCCAAATCAAACATAAAATAAATATAAGGTTCAATTTAAATATAACATCAAATTTAAACCAAACCAATTATTTATTGTTTGACTCGATTTGGTTTTGGGGTTTATTTTTTTTAGTCTATTATCATAATTTAAAGCTATCAATTAAACTTACTCAAGTATTATGTACGTTATATAATTTTAAAAATTAATTTTATTTTTATTAAATTTTGTTTAATATATTTTAATTAAAAATTATTATCTTCACTTCTATTTAGTATTAAAATATAATAATATTATCAACTTATTTTATAATATAATAATAATTTGTGTATCCCATGATATTTAATGCTATTTTTTTTTAACGATATAAGTACATAAAAATAAAATATACATCTTGATTATAAAGTAAATAAAAGTAATAAATTAGTTAATACTCATTATTAATTATCACAATAAAAAAAATTAATATAATTATGATATACTGATTTGATTTTTAAAACAAGATGTGAAAATCGAAAAACATGTGATTTTTCATATTTTTGGTTCATGTGATTTTTTATTTAAGTGATTTTTTATGTTTTTGTATCAGCATGTAGATTTATAAATGGTTTTGAACACCCACTCATATATCATTTCTCATATAAGACAGCTTTTATTATTTATTTAAATAAAAAGCTGAGGGAAAGATCATTGATATGTCTCATATTCTTAATTCTTAATATGACTGCTTTTATTTTAGAAATAAAAAAGTAATCCCAGTCCATTTCAAAGGAAGGAGTATGCAAGACAATTTTTTTCCACAATGTGTGGAGAACAAAACTGCAACAGTAAAAGCTACATTTTTTTTCCCTTAATTTCGACAATCACGACAAAAACTACGATTTAAATCCATGCTCACTACATACAATAAACAGAAACCAATGCAACAAAAAGGGAAAAAAAATAACAACTGAAAGTTTTTCTTTTTGTCCATAACAATTAAAAAGGTTGAAGCAGAACCTTAGGCAATTTTCAAAACCTTGCATTTTTTGGTGTGATTTTGGTTTATTTGAGCCCAGAAAAAAATCGTTCAACAATATCAAAGCAGAAAACAAGCAACAAATCCTTTGGCAAACAAAAATCTACACTTTTCTGAGATTCTGGACGCATGGCAAAAATCTCCATAAAACCCTAACAACTCAATTATCACAATTCACACATCTTTCAATCGAACAAAGCAAAAAGCAAAGTGGTCGCCTTCATCATCATCTTTACCTTTAACTTTTGCTTACTCTACCATATGCCCAAACCCAATGCTTCTTTTTTTTTTTTTCAGAACCATGTTCCTCCTTTTTCGCACCGTATAAGAAACCTAAAAACCCAAACCCTTCAATTCCAGTTTCCAATTTTCACTCCCACAAACAAATTTTCAATCAAACCAAAACACACAGAAATGGAGATATTATCACAAATGTGGTCTCTGTTAGGGTTACTTACCGTTCTCCAGAACGTTCTTCCATCACAGCTTCTCTCGTTGCTTCATTCACTATACGAATCTCTTCAAGATCTACTTTCTCCGTACTCGTATTTCGAGATTCCGGAGTTCAACGGCTACTGCGGCGTCGACCTCAACGACCTCTACCGCCACGCGCACCTCTACCTCAACGCCTCGAACCACGCCCCCGCCACCGCGTGCCGCCGATTAACTCTCTCCCGATCGCCGTCTTCGAACCGCATTTCCTTCGCCGTCGCGCCGAACCACACCGTCCACGACGCCTTCCGCGGCCACCGCGTGGCGTGGACGCACCACGTGGAGACAGCTCAGGACTCGCTGGAGGAAAGGCGCAGCTTCACGCTCCGCCTGCCGAAGCGCCACCGCCACGCGCTCCTCTCGCCCTACCTCGCGCACGTGACCTCACGCGCCGAGGAGTTCGAGCGCGTCTCGCGCGAGCGGAGGCTCTTCACCAACAACACCACCTCTTCGGGCTCGTTCGAATCGGGTTGGGTCTCCGTCCCCTTCCGTCACCCTTCAACCTTCGAAACCCTAGCAATGGAGCCAGAACTCAAGAAAAACATAAAAAACGACTTAACGGCGTTTGCAGAGGGTAAAGAGTTTTATAAGCGCGTGGGCCGGGCCTGGAAGCGTGGGTATTTACTCCACGGCCCACCGGGCTCGGGTAAATCGAGCTTAATAGCGGCAATGGCGAATTTTCTCTGTTACGACGTTTACGACTTGGAACTAACCAAAGTCTCTGATAACTCCGAGTTACGCTCATTACTGATCCAAACGACGAACCGTTCAATTATAGTGATTGAAGACATTGACTGTTCCGTTGACTTGACGGCGGATCGAACGGTTAAGAAAACGCAGGCTGGGAAGCTGTCGTTGAGGAGTAGTAATAAGAAGACGACGACGTCGTCGTCGTTTACGCGCTGTGAGGAGAGTGGGCGCGTCACGCTTTCGGGGCTTTTGAATTTCACCGATGGGTTGTGGAGTTGTTGCGGCGAAGAGAGGATTGTGGTGTTTACGACAAACCACAGGGATAGTGTGGACCCCGCGCTCGTGCGCTGTGGCCGCATGGACGTCCATGTTAGCCTTGCCACGTGTGGGGCCCATGCGTTCCGCGAGCTCGCGCGGAACTACCTCGGCTTGGAGTCGCACGTGCTGTTCCAGGCGGTGGAGGGGTGCATCCGCGGCGGTGGGGCCCTCACGCCGGCGCAGGTGGGAGAGATTTTGCTGCGGAATAGAGGGGATGCTGACGTCGCCATGAGGGAGGTGCTGGCGGCGATGCAGGGGAGGATGTTGGCCGTCGCCGCCGCCGCCAATGACCAGGCAGAGAATGAGGAGGCGGTTGGAGTTAGGTCGCCGGAGAGCGTGCTGCTGATGGGGTCGCCGGAGAATTGGGATGCGTTCAGTGGGAAGAAGAGGAAGGAGCAGCATGGGTGTAACAATTTGGATAAGAAAGTCAAGTTTTTCGTTAGGTTAAGGTCGTTGACCAGATCTGATCCTGGTAGATAAATTTGTTTTTTTTTTTAGAAAGAAAAAAAAAAGAGGCAAAATTTGGATGAATGTAGCTTTGTTAAGTGTTTTGTGATTAGTGTTTTTTTTTTTTTTTAATTATTGTTAAGCACTTTGTGGTGTTGAAGGACCTTGATCGGGAATGGCAACTATTTTCGTGAGAATTGGTTTTTTAGTACTAGAACCACAGAATTAAATGTGACAAGAAAAAAAAATCAAATGATTTATTATGTCTTTCAACAAAATTAATTTTTTTTATACAGTAACAAAATTGATTAAATTAATTACAACTATAAAATATAAATAAAAAAAACATAATTGTCGCATAATCAAACAATCATCACTATTTATCTGAAATATAGAGTTGTGATAGAATTGCTGAAAAACTTTTCTTCATAATTTCTGACAAGAGCCATAACGGCTAAATATAACAAGATAAGAACAAGGACAGTTGCTCACCTACAACTGGATAACTTCAAACATTATTGTCATTTTCCATAAGTAACAGAAAGAATTTAGGATTTTGGCATTTATGACCTATGACATATTTTTCGTCACAATAGTACCAAAGGCCTAGGGCCCTATCTAATTAATGTGGGCCTGGTTGACACGTTTAATAGGTAAGGATGATGGAATAGGGGTAGTGGGTATGGTTTGGGAGGTGGGGATAGGGTTGGTAGGGTTTGGATGAAGGCTGGGTTTCAATTTGGTGTCTTTGTGCTTAGCCTCCAAAAGACAGGCTAGCCCAATACGTTGGTGATGAATGACCATTTCCTTTCTGATTTCAGGATTAAGGCCTGAAATAAAACAGTTCAACAAGGTTTTGACATTGAGACCATACACTCGGTTTCTCAATTTTTAAAAAGGGGGTGTTCCTAGGATACACCAGCAACTTGATGTACTCAACACTTAAGTGGAAAAGACTGAAATATCTTTGATCTGTAAGTCTTTAAGTTGATCCGTATGCGCTTAATATCAACATATAGATCAACTTAATCCATAAAACGGCTTACGGATCAACTTGATCTGTAAGTCTTTTACCGTTCAAGTTGATCTGTAAAAGGCATACGGATCAAGTTGATCCGTAAGATTTACGGACCACCCTCCCACGCACGCATCACAAATGCGAAGAAAGCGGAGGAATAGTTTTAGTATTTTTTAAAAATATTGAGTGCACCTAACAATACCCTTAAAAAGGTGTTGGTACTCTGTGATAGTATCATATCGGCCTAATGGTTCTCATAATACCTAGGCCTAAAACGGATCTCAAGAGCCCTAATGAAGGTGTCCCAATCCACCAACTAGTGGTTATGATACCTCCATTTAAACCAGCAAAGAGCTTCTCCTTTCATGTAGCAATCATGGGAAAGCGTTGGTGAGGAGGAATTTGGTAGTAAGTAAAGAACTGTTCAGCCTGAAAGATCCAATCAAGGGCATCTTGCCCTTCAAATGTGAAAAGTTGAAGTTTTGGTTGGGTTAAAAGGATGGGAAGTCATATATGGTCACCACGAGGAGGCAGAAGGGAAAGGGTGGGGTATAACCAAGAGGAATGGAATAAGAAAAGATATAATTGTAAGTGGATTTTTTTAGTCTTTATAGGATTTTTTTAGTTAGTAAATTTTTTAGTTTCTGTCTTTTAATTCTCAAAAGGAGTTTGTTGTTAAAAATTTTTATTTCTGTTAGTTAAAATTTTTTAATGACATAGACGTTTTAGGAATTAAACTATAAACTTCAGGTATCTTTTGAAAAATAAAATATAAATTTTAAGACTAAAAAATCTACTTATTAATTATAAAAATTAATAAAATATATGAACTATTGAAAGTAATTAGTTAAATATATTTCTTGTTAGTTTAAATGTAATTTTAAAAAAAAGTTATGTATGCTTACCTTTTGGGCCTAGCGTGTGTTTTTGGAATTAACTTTTGTATCACTTTATTTTACTAATTACATTATCTTTATTTATATCAATTTTTAAAATTTAACCACAAAATATATTAAAGTTATATTAAAAATTTATTTTTTAAAGTCATCACTTCCATAGTTAAATTATCGGAAGAGATTTACAAATCATAATTAAAATTTTAAAATAAAAAATAATTTAAAAAAGTTAACATGCCGTAGCATATTATTTAATGAGTAAATTAATACTTTTATCGAGAGTAAAATACAGGATAAGAATGTTCAAATATGATGAGATAGTTAAGTTGAAGGAGACTCAAAGAATACTGTAATTTTATAAAGTAATTAATTTTTTAAAAAAATTCTATATAGAGGAATCTATACTATGAAGGATTTGAGCGTCAATAAAATTCGTGTGCAACAAATACTACAAATAACATGACACTAATTCTGGGAGCCAAACTTAGTATATACATAATTATAGGTTACAATTAACATAACAATTTACAAAATTAACAGAAAGTCAAGTGTTTATAATGATCACACTAAACCACTTCACTTCACTTATTGGCAACCTCTGTTTCAGAACCTATACCCAATGATAAAAATAGTCATTAGAATAAGTGATGATAAGAAAAATAATTATCAAAAATTATCAAAATTAAAACTAATTTTAAAATGAGGAATAAAAATATACCCTAAATTTGATTTTTTTTTTATTAATAAAAACTCCGACATTAGTTAGAAACATATCTATCTCTAAAACAATTAAGGAAAGCAACTAAATTGACAAATAATAATGTTTAAAAATTTCTAAAATGAAAACAAAAATTTAAAAATAAGATATATCCTTAATTTAATATTTTTAAAAACATTGACTCCAATGAGAAACATCAGAATCAAGAGAAAGAAGGAAATTAAAAAAGAATGAAAGTTAGCAAAAAAAAAGCGATGATAAAAAAAACTTGTAACAATTTCTAAACAAAAAAATGATTTAAAAAATTTCTAAAAAGAAAAATAATTTTTAAAAATAAAATAAAAAGGAAAAATATTTAAAATAAAATATTTTTATTAAATAAATATAAGTTTTTATTACATGGTCAATAATATTTTTAAAAAATTAAATGAAAAATATTTTAAAAAAATCTATTATACGAAAAATAATTTATAGAAAAAGAAAAATCTTTGGTTGTGCATACTTAATTATACATGGTTCCAAACATAAGAATGAGGATAAAGAACAAAAAATAATTAGAGGAAAAGAAAAAAGAATTAAATTTGTAAATGAAGATAATAGAAAGAGAAAGCCTAACAGATTATATTTCACAAATGCACGTACGATGAATATTTCACTAGTAGTCCATAAAAAAACACAAAAGCGGGATTGCTCAGTGCAGAGAAAAAAAGAGACAATTGAGAAAAAGGAGATATGATGATAATAATTAATCTAATTATTTAAAATTTCAAATACTTAACATAGTTACTTGATAATAATTAATTTATATTTACTATTTATCATAAACTTAATTATTTATAGTTTCAAACCAGATTTATAATTATTAATCTAATTTAATTATTCAAAATTTCAAATACTTATAATAATTACTTGATAAGAATTAATTTATAATTATTTTTTATCATAAATTTAATTGTTCAGAATTCAAATCAGATTGATAATGATTAATCTAATTACTCAAAATTTCAAATTTTATATATCATAATTACTTGATAATTATTATTTAATAATTTATAATTATAAAAAATTATCTAGTCTAGAAATAAATTATCTAATCATTTCTATGCAAGATTCCACTGGTCAAGCCTCCACCACCTTCTGCACCTTTTGATCCAAATATTTATGTAAGATTCTACCCTAGATTCAAAGTCTTAGAATGAGAAAGCTGAAGTAGGTACCAACATGTTGCACCCCAAAATGCAACAAGTAGAGCTTGAAAAGATCAATCTTCTGGATCTATGGAAGCAAGGTGATTGATCCTACAATTATCCTACATGGGAAGTACATCCAAACGAAGAGGTCAATGTTATGGGTTGTTATGTAGGAAGAGAACCTGTGTTCAAAGAATTCCTTGTTCATCAGATTGTTCAGCTAGCCTAACCCCAACAGTTTGATCTTTGAGCATAAGCTTAATGAAAGGAAGGTCTATCCTCCCGGAGCACCTTCTGATTAAGCAAGGAATCAAAATTTGAAGACATATATGCCTTTTTCACCTCCATTGGATCTTTAACAACTTATGGCACTCATATGTGCTCTAAATGTTGTTCTTCTATGGGATCTCACTAAGTCTACTGTGACCTTTTAGTAAGAGGACATTGATCTGGAGATGCCTGGAGAGAGTCCTAGCTTCCAAGATTGGGAAAAGTTAAACTATGGCCTTGAGTTTATATAGAATGAAGCTAGTTGCATATGGGGAGGAAATCAAGTCCAAACAAGCTTCATTCAGACGGTTGGTATGCTTCAATGCACATTTGCCACATCTCATTGGAACCCAATTTTCCTGTGTGGCCACATCCAACACTAAGTTCAAAATAGGAGTGATCAAGCATGTTTTGATCAAAAAGGCTAATTGCTACAAGGGCAAGGATTTGTTGATAAAAGAAGATGAAGATGCTCCACCAACCAGATAAATCAAAGTCCATCCTAAAAGGCTCTTTAAGCATGAATTGTTGTTGTTATCATTGCTCCAACGAGAGCGGTAGCAATGACGATGACATGCATGTTGGTGGCGATGTGCAATGATCACGATAGCGATCATGATGAGTATGATAATGATAGAAGTGATCATGATAATAGTAAAAATAAGTTTGAGATATACTTAAACATGATAAATTAGATATATGATTTTTTGTTTAATGAATCTTTTAAAAATTATATGATTACATGAGGTTTTAATTGAATTTAAAATATTTTTAATCGAAATTTTTCATTTTAATCCAACGATTAATGTTAATTATTCTCATTTTCATATAAGATAATTATCATCCTCTATATATATATATATATATATAAAAATGAAGGACTAGATATAGTATTTTATATAATTTTTTATATTCAAAATAAATAATATTCATCATTAACTTGTATACTTCTATGGGTATTCATGAAGTTAATAATTTAACCAACAAATCTTATAATTAATTTATTAATGAACTTAATAATAAGCCATGATAAAATTCTAATTATAATAATTTAATACAAATACTAAAATATATTTTTCGTCATTATAATTTTATGAAGACGAAAAACTGATAATTTTTTGCATAAATGAAATTTAAATTTTAGCAATTTTACAAAAACAAAAAATATATTTAAGTCTTTAAGAAAAAAATCCATAGAGTTTATATCAATACATAATTAAATGAAGTTTACATGATAACAATTACACGATATATTAAATGGAACATTTTTTAATTATGATAATAGTTACAATTATATATCGTAATATCTCCACACAAAAAATTATATATCGTAATTATTACTTCATGTACAATTTATAAAAAAAATTATATTCAACTTATTAAATAATGTAATAACACCTTTTTAGATACATCTAGAAAGCTTTTTATAATTTGATTTGGACACGAGATCACCTGTTTTTGTTTCGTTGAGAATTGTTGGTTTCTTGCACAATTATTTGATTTTAACCACTAAAAGCTTTTTATACATTCACGGATACCAAACTCACAAAATTAGATAGTGACGTAAAGGCAAGAAGTTTCCCTTTTTGCCTCCAATAAACATCTTTGTCCAATCTTGAAATCATTGGTGCGAAGTTGTGGTGAGAGTAGTTGCAAGGTAGTGGGATGAAAGATGCAACTCAAATGAGCACTGTTTTAGTGATGAGTGATGGGTGTACAAGAGTGAAGTGGTTGGATTGGTTTTGTTTTCTTATGGAATCTTACAAAGATTAGGAATCGGTTGGGTTGATTCTGTCTTTTTGTTGTATGTTGATATGTCATCTTTCATATAAACATTGTTTAATTAACACTTCAATTATTTAAAACACTAAACATGAGATGCTAATTTGTATTTTTAGTTATCTTCATATATGTTCCCTTTTTTCATTTGCCAATAAAAAATAATGCTACATTTGTCAATGTGTGAACTGTGAATCGGAGGAGATGGAATTTTTTTCACATGTATTATCCTTCAAAGGAATTCCTATTTTAGCCATAATCAAACTCTAAATATTAACACATCACTTAATATAAATTTGAACCTTAGTTTACTAATTACTATATCGTAGAAGACTAATTTATTCTGTTAAATCCAACTTCATTGGCAGAGATGAAATATTGAATGAGCTCCCTTCCGTTAGGTCATAGTCTGTTTTTTTTTTTTTTTATATGATGTGGTCTTCCCAATTGTTTGTTTCTCTTTCTCATCAATATATTTAGGGTGAGTCTTTTTGTTATTATTTAATTAAGGTGAGTCTTTAGTACAACAAGGATTGAGATGTCAACATAGTAAGAATATCAACTTTTATTGGTTTTAGCCTTAGCTTACCTTCTTGAAAATTTGTTGTTTCTTGTTGGTCCCTAAAACTTCAAAAGTTTTGTAGGAGATCTCTGTCATTAGTCTCCATCCAAAATGTGATAATGTGTTCGTTAGTTGACCACGTCAATGATACACTTGTGAAGTCACGTCAGAGGCATCAATAGCATGGCGTGTCACCTAGATTTTTTTATTTTTATATTTAATTTAATTTAATAAACCTTTTTATTAAAAAAAGAAAATAAATAGCTTATATGTGCAACTAATGGCGGCTTGCTACAAGGTGAACCTCATCGACTCCTCCGACCACATTGACTTTTGCAGCGAGGTCTCCACTGTCACCCATCTCAACGATGGTGCCTTCCTCCTCATCGACATTGTCACGGGCATCCACATCCAAACCCACGTCCTCCGCCAATCATGGACTAAGCACCTCACCCCTGCCTCGTCCTCAACAAGCTCGACCGCTTAATTATTGAGCTCAAACTTAGCCCCTCCGAGGCATATACACGCCTCTTACGTATCGTTCACGAGGTCAACGGAATACTCTGGGCTTATAAATTGAAAAATATCTATCTGATGTTGACTCCTTCTTGGAAGGGGATAATGGGCTGGTTGAGAAGGTTATTAGGATGTTTAGTTAGTCGTACCGCAGCGGGAGCTACAGAAAAAGGATGTGAAGGTTGTGTTTCAGGCGGTCATGAGCCAGTGACTTCTGCTTCTGTTTATTTATTTTAATAAAATATTTTATTAAATTAAACTAAATATAAAAAATAAAATAAAAATTAAAGTGACACGCCATGTCATTAATACCTTTGACATGATTTTACATGTGTATTGTTGATGTGTCCAACTAACTGACACATTATCATGTTTTGGATGGAAACTAACGATAAAGATCTCCTATAAAATTTTTGAAGTTTTAGAAATTCAATAAAAAAAATAAAATAAAAATTCAGAAATCAATTACAAAATTTAAATATATTTCAGGCATCTCCAGAAAAAAAAAAAAATCCACAAATACCGTGGCTCTATGTATCCAACAATTGGCTATTCCCTTGTCCAAACAGTGCACCTAGTTCACTATGGAGTCACCGTTGAATATTGCAACATTCATATTCAAGGTTATTGAGGATTGGAAGTCAATATGACAAATAATTGCTACTCACTAAGATAACGAGGCTTTATTGCTTTAACCATAAGCTATGGCAGTGATGGCACACTAAATTTTAAACCGTTAAATATAATTAACTTTAATTTCAATAACAATTTTATATTAAAATATATGTTATGATAAGAGAAACTAATTCCATAATTTAGCCAAAGAGACACTGATTTGAAATTAGAGAAGCTTCCTAAATTTTTTTTAGATAAAGACATCTCCATTTGTCTTACATCCCATAACTATAAAATATTTTGAGTTTTTTTGTTAAAATAAAACATAATGTGTTTATTAAGAAGCAATTAATTCTTAAAAGAAACGAATTACTTAATACTTTTCTCTTTGCATATTTAAGAATTTATATATTGTTGTCACTTCTTCTCATGACTTTGTGGTTTGCAGATATAATCTAAAAAACATTAGAGTGTGAGTTCGAATATGATATCAAATAAATAAAAAACTCATCGGCTATCACTGTTTATTTAGAGTAACATACATACCTAAAGTGACAGTACAATATTTGTTTCCCTCCTAACCCAAAGTATTATGAACTGTATCATTTTAAAGTGGGAATTTAAATAAAATGACTTCCAAAAAATTAAAGTCTCCACTTTCAGTCATATTATTAACTCATGTATTAGTTTGAATAATCGTTTAATTTAATTCATCTAATAAATGAATCAAAACATTTTACTGATTGCACCAGAACTTGTGCAAGTCTAAAACAAAATAATACATCCACAGAATTTATTTAATGAAATTACAAATCCATGTAGAAGAGAAGCACCAATTCATTAATGAAATGACCAAAACATTATACTTTCCAGCAAGGGTCATTCTGTTTAAACAAAATAAGCAATAAAAAATTAAAAACATCGACTAGTCTTTGCGACCTTTTTTTACTAATCTAGAAGGTTTCGAAAATTATTTATCAAACATTAGGGATTTTAACTTTCGACATTGGTTGATGTCAGGATCATGTCTACATAAATTTGGCTCTAAGGCAAATTGTATAAAAATAAATTGTGAAATATAAATTTCAAAATTTTAAATTAATCTTCTATTTTTTTTAGCGACAAAATTATTTATCAATGTTTTATAATCCAACAATTCTAATATTTCACTCTCAATAAATAAAATAGTTAATTCATTCAATCTATTTTGTAACATTGTTAATCTTAAATAAGATTTAAGTAATTTTAATTTTGAAATTTTTTTTTTGACAATGACAATTGTTACCGATATTGTTAATAATATTTTATAAGCAATGCATGCATTTGGAAAAGACTCTAATCCTTTTATATAATTTAATATTTTCATTGGTTTGTTAATTTCATCTTTTAATATTTCTCTCAATACTTCTGAAAATAAATCTAGACCATCATCTTAAATTCTTTTTAGAACATTTTGGCTTAAAGTTTTAAATTTTTTAAATGCAAATAAAAAACCAAAAATAGTTTCATATTATAAAAATTGTTCAAATCAAGTCTTTATGAAAGAAAGTGATTGATCTACCATGTATAAAAAATATTCGATGTGAAAAGAATTTTCAGGAATGTTTGAATTACCATTATTTTTTTCATATATCTTCTCCTTTGTCCCACAAAAAGCAAGATTATTTTTAGAATGATGTTTGAATATAACTATAATCCTAACTAAAACCTTTTCCTAATGATCATTTTCTTTATTAATTTGTTCTTGTAAATTTTGATCAATAGTTTTTTTTCTTTTAATCTTTTTTCCCGCTGAATCCATCTTCTCATATTACTAATATGATCATGACTTTTGAGTTTGGAACTAAGATTTTTCCTATCACTAGTTCCTTTGTTTACTAATTGACTAGTACCACTTGAACAAAATAAGTTACAACAAAAATAATAAACTTTATCTAAATCTCTAGAGTAAACTAGTCATTTCCTATCATATTTCTCTCCATTTATCAACATCCTTTAATAAAAAGATGAATTAAAATGTCTAATATTTTTATCTTTAGAAATTATAAATCTTTAAATCTAATTGCACTTTTTTCTATCATTAAAGTTCTAAATTTTCATCAATAGTTTTCCATTTTCCTAAATCATAAATATTTTCAAAAGCTTCACTTCAGGTGATACTATTATCAATATTTTCTTCCAATAAAGTATTATCATTTAAATCTTTTACTTCTACCTACTCTTCATTGGAATTAAAACTAACATGCTCTTCATTAGAATTAAAGCTAACAGTATTTTCAGTATCAATTTTTTAATAAATTTATCAAGTGTACCATGTTGAGATTAAATTAATTTATCAACTTTTCTCTTTTTCTTTAATTTTTCAAAACTAGATTCAAATTTTTTATTTGTCATTTTATAAACTATAAGAATAAAATAAAATCAAAAGAGCAAGTTAAATTTATAAACATAAATATTATAAAATAAATATAAGGAAATAATAAAATAATAGAACTGAGAGAATTACACTTTGATTTTTCACTGCAACCCTTCAACTCAAGTCTTGAAAAAAAATGATAGAAAGATGAAGAAAAGAGAATGATATGAAAACATTTTTTTTTTGTTATAAGGTATATATAGAAAAAATAAGTAACCATTGCATTTTTTACTCCAATGCTAACAACGGACAAAATATTGCTCTAGCAACAAAAAATGGATAAAATATTAAAATTATAATTAATGTCCTCATTAAATGTTACAATTTAAAAAATATATATCAACCCAATTAAAATTAATGATGAGTCTTTTGTGTTTTCATACACAATTAGATTCTAAATATATCATTAATATTTAAGATTTTTTCAAGAAAAAAATCAATACCTAGGGTACTAATAATTTCCTAGATAATAGGCTTATGGCAATTGTCTCATTTGCCTTGCAGGCCACACGACCGGTTAATGTAAAAAAATTATTTTTTACATCAATTATAATTATAATGAATATCAAAATCAAAATCACTTATTTTTAATAAATTATTTTCATAATCACATAACTAGTTTGATAAAAAAAAGTCAGTCTTTATTATCATTGTCAAACAGATTTTTTTACATATAAAAAAAAGGATGTATAAAAAATAAGAGTTTAATAAATATACATCCTCAACTTAATAAACATATATTGTAAGTTTAAAAGTTTATATATAGTCAATTAATTAAAAATTAGTTTTAAATGATTTCAAAAAATAATAATAAAAAATCAACAAAATTATTATAAATGATAATTTGGTACAATGTAAAAGAGTTTTACATTTTTTTATCTATTATTTATTAAAAAGTAAAATAAGAACAATAAATTAAAAAAAAAAAGTTCCCGCAGAACGTATGCCTTTCTTTAAAGTTTTAAAATTTAATTGTAAAAAAGTAAGAAAAAGAAAGTGATCATCCGTGACAATTAGCAATTGTATTACGTTACAATCTAAAAGAGTTTTACATTTTCAGTAGGTGTATTATTATTTAGCTTAAATGTAATTTCATTCTTTTTTATATTTTATAATTTTGATCTTTTTATTTTAAAATTAAAATATTTGATCCTCTTATTTTTTAAAAATTGTAATTTAATTTTAGTTCTTTGATTTTAAAAATTTAATTTTAGTTCTTTTATTTTGAGAAATTCGCAATTTTATGTGATTATGAAAAGATGAATAACGTCGCCTGAGAGATTCGAACTCTCGCGGGGAAACCCCATGTACTTAGCAGGCACACGCCTTAACCACTCGGCCAAAGCGACGTTCTTTCACCTCAACTTTAAAATGTATATTAATATATTAATATAAAACCTGAACTGCAAGGTTGTTTTTTTGGTCCATAAGCATCTTGTAGTATAGACAATTTTGAGGCAAATAAGAATACTGTATGAATAACTCCTTCTATATCATTATATAATATAATTGTATACTTAAGACTTATAAGAGACATCTAATTAAGTTGGACTTAAAATAATTTTATATTTTCACAAACTTAATGATAAAAGTATTTATAAACTGATCTAATCCAATGAAAATAAAAAAAAAATCAATCCAAATAAACCAAAAATCAAATGAATAAAAAACTTGAAAATCAAATTTTTTTTATTGGATTAGATTGATTTTAAAAGTTACTTATATATTTTATTCATAATTTAATAATCACCGGTGTTTATATTTGTATTTGTTATATATTTATAAAATTATCATTAACTTGTACCTATTTATAAAAAAATATAGTTAATTAAAGATTTTTTTAACCATTTGAATTAAGATATATAAATATAATTATACAATGACATGCAAATAAATATTTAATATTTTAAATTAATTTTTATTATATACTTTAATATTTATTTAATATTTTATCAGAAAATAAAAGTACAATTAAAGTAAAAACCAATCCAATCCAAATCCCATCAAATCGAATCAGATGAGATTAAAATTTTAAACAAAATTAATTAAATAATAAATTAAAATGATTGCAAAAAAACGATTTTTCCCTCAAAGCAGAACCAATTGAATGCGCGAACATCGTATTGATATTGTAGTTGAAAGGTTGCATTTAAGAAGCTACCAACTGAAAGAAAACAAAAGCATAGAGAAATGAACCGTTGAACTATTGAAGTCGGTGCGGGCCCCACTTTCTCTCTCTCTCTCTCTCTTAATCCCCATTCTTCATACACCGAACCACACGCAACAAACACTCAATAGTAGTGCTTCTTCACTTCTTCCATTCTCCGCCACCGCCACCACAACTACCACCACGGATGGCGGCGACGGCGACGGCGACGGCGGAAGCGAAAACCTACTGGTGCCACGAGTGCGACATGAGCGTGTCCCTGACTCTCCCACCCTCCCCTCTCCTCTGCCCTCACTGCCACACCCACTTCCTTGAACTCATGGACTCCCCAAGCCTCTCCCAAGAAAACGACGCCGAATCATCCCTCTTCGATGTCGTTTTTCAAGACGCACTCTTACTCCTCAACCCTAACCCTAACCCTAACCCTAAGCCACTTCCCTCCAAACCCCTTCCCCTCCCCTCCCTCCACGTCACCCCCTCCCTCCTCTCCTCCCTCGACCCCAACGGCGTCGTTCTCTGCGCCGTCTGCAAAGACCAAATTACCCTCAACGCCCAAGCCAAACAATTGCCCTGCCAACACCTCTACCACTCCGATTGCATCACGCCGTGGATAGAACTCAACTCGTCGTGTCCGCTATGCAGGTTTCGGTTGGAGGAAGAAGAGGAGGAAGGTGGTGACGCCGACGCTGACGCCGACGCCGTTATGACGGAGATCAGGAGGGAGATCATTGCGAGGCTGACGGAGCTGACGGAGGAGGATTTCTACGGGCTCAGGACCACGCTCAGCCACATTGCCTCGCGCCACGCGCTCATCGAAGAGAACCAGAATCATCGCGCGCAGATTGGCGAGCCTCGCGGCGGCGGCGGTGGAGGTGGCGGCGATTCGGCTTGCTGATAACGACGTTTACAATAAGGTGCTCTGCTCTTTGTCTTCTCTTTTTCATGTCCTTTGATTCGTCAATTTTAATGCTCTAATTAGAATTGGAGTTTGAACTAAGCTGAACTGCTCTAGAATTTGATGGGAACATGTGTTTTGCGGATTATGGAACTGAAACTCGAAATTTGGTTGGAGAATTAGATCAATTGAGAGTGTGGAATTTTTGTTAGGTTAATAATGTGTGTGTTCTAAGTCTTGGAGAGTGTTATTGGTAACTAGACCCTTATTGTTTTTAACCGAGATTTTGAGATTTGAATGCTGGTTTTCTGCGTTTTATTTGAGGAAAACGGCAAGATTACAGAGGTTGTTATTGCGTAATTCAGGATTTTGCTGAAACTGGACTCTTGTGATGTATTTTTGCCTTGAAAATTGTTAGAGATTTGATGTTAATTGTTGTTAACATTGGGTTGGGGAAGAGACCATAACCCATTCTATGATATTTAATGAGTAAGTGTTTATTATGTAAGTACTTATATATAAGTTGTTTTTATAGTTGAAGAGTAAAGTTATGTATGGGTAAATTTTTTCATATGCAGTTATGCATTATACAAAGAGAAAAAAAAAAAAAAAGAAGATAAAATGCATCGAGCTTTCTCATAAGCTAAAATCAACTTATTGCATGTTTGGATTGACCTTTGTTGGCCTTAGATGCTCATCATTCCTGAAGCTAACATTAGTTGCTACTATGCCATTTCATAAATTTGACGTGAATTTTTCCAAGATGTAACCTGTAGACACTCAAGCAAACACAGACTTATGCACCCTAGTTTTCAAAGAAATTACACGAAAAGATATTATATAAAAGTTTTCGAAGAAATTACATAGTTTATTTTAGCTTATGTGGGAAGTTCAATTCATTTTACATTTTTATTTTCTTTTTTACTTGTGTTTATAGAAAAATTTATCCAAATAGAGCTAAATATGATTAAACTCTTCTAACATAGTATATCCCAAGTTTTCTTCGTAAGCTAGAACGGAAAGCTTGTTGAAATAAGCTTAAAGCAGCATATCGAAAAATTATAAGTTATTTTCACAAGTTCTTCTAAATACTTACACAAAAGCTTATATTATAAGACAATTTTAAATAAAACTGTAAGTAAGGTTTTTTCAACCGCACTCAAAGTATGTGTCTTCTAACTTTTAAGTATGTCGAATGCATTTGATGTAGCAACTTTTAACCATTTCCTATTTGCTGCAGGATAGTCATTACTAATAATGCTTTTTGCTCTAGCAACTTTAACCATTTTCTATTTTGAAAGAGTCTCAATTGTTGCTTATGAACTAATGTTGCTGTTCGGAAATGTGATTGCAGGTATATAGTTTATTAAATAATGTTGAAGTTGTATCACCATAGATCGTCTTATCAAGTGTAAATCTGCACCGACGATTATGCTGCTTTTGTTCTTTTCCCTCCTTTTTTGGGAATCTCCAACTAGCTAGTTGTAGTGCTATAGCCAAAAATACAATAAATTTGATGGAGTGCACGAGTAATGTGCATTTCTCCTCCATCTTCCACTCTCTCTATGTTGGTCACTTGGTCTTGGAACTGGATTTCCTTACCCAAATTTCCCTTCCAATTTAGGCAATAAAATCTTGTGTAAAACTTGGCTTTCTTTTGTGCTGTGTCTGAATTGTCCAAGTGGATGATGGATCCTTCCCACTGAATCATTTTGTTCACAATTTTGTTTTTTGTTATGGATTTACAGTAGATGATATTTTTTCCTGCCAATATTGCTGTAGTTATGGTATGAGATTGTTGAGGGATTGAATCATTTGAGTGTGGATGTGTACTATTGAATAGCCTTAAAATGCATATTTTGTTGTGGTGTGTAAGTTTTGTTCTGATCTTTACTCATGTAATGAATGCAGCTGGTTAATTATATCGTCACTACTTAACTAAACATCAACTTCCTTCCTCCCAAATGATTGTGATTGACTTTGATGGTTCAGAGAGTAACTAGTTTCTCTTGGGAAACCGTTATTATAGAAAGGGTCTTTTTAGAAATTGGGTAAGAAACTAAATTAGTAAAGTATTCTCGTAAATTTAATTAATCACATTAAAATTTGCCGATTAATTATATTATTAATTTAATTTTTTTTTGTTCACTTAATTATTTTTTATTAATATTTGGAGAGAGAATAATAAGTAAGAATATGTAGAGAAAAAATAATTAATGTATTTAGAAATTAGAAAAATTCTTTAAAAAGGAATAAATAAATTTTTAAAAAGAATTTTATAATTAGAGAAGAATGAAATAAAAAATAAACAATTTTTAATGTTAATTTTCCTTTCCCCGTAAAGGAAAATGAGCAATATCCTTAATTTTCTAACCTCGATGGCCTTGACCTCTCCTGTTCAAGGGTGTCAGACGATTTTGATCCATTTGGGCAGGATTTAACTTCATTTTTATTTATCCTGGCAGGTTCATTTGTTTAAACCTTAATTCGATTAAGTCAAGATAATATACAAACTTTGCACATAATAATATTTTTATTCACCTATAATTTTGATAGGATCGTTTATTGAAACTTATTTGATATAAGTGAATTAATCTGGGTTATTGACACAATAATATTATGAGTCAATATTATGAGTTAACTTAACTAGTATCATTAGAGTATTGGTTAAAGAATTAAAAGAAAAAATATTTATTATAGAAATTATAGAAAAACACAAAAAAGTCATGGAGAGTGTAATTATACGCTTCAATAAAATTTTCTCCCTTTTAATTCCTTAACTTAGGACAATGGTTAGCATTTTTCTCATTAGGATAAATTTTAGAATTAAAAAAACATAAATTACATTTAAAATAAATTTTATTTATATATTTAAGGTAAATGATATTATTATTAATATAATATTATGTTATACAAATTATTATTTATTAAGTTAAGGATTTTTATTAATACATAATTATTAAAGAATATATATATATTTTTATAATTGATCAAAAGATATTAAATCTAATTATTAAAATATAATATTAATTATTAAATCAAAATTTTAAATCAAAAGGTGAGTTTTTATAAGAATATTATTGGTCTTGCTAATAAATAAGGATGTTAGTGGTTTGAGTTGGGTTAAATTTTGTCTATTTTTCAACCCAATCCAATTAAATTTAATTGAGTTGGATTTTGTGAATCCAATTCAACTTTAATTGGAAGGATCGAGTTTGTTATCAAGTTAAGCTATTAAAAAACTACTTTAAGTCTTGAAAAAATCTTCAAACTCAAAATAATAAGGATATTTTTCTAATAGAATAGTAAGGATATTTTATAAATTAGTATTCATAAAATATTATACTATTCATGTGATAAACAAAAAAAAAATCATAAATATATACTCATGGTATCATTCTTATAAAACAATGTTATTACCTTAATATAAATAGAAAAATATAAACTTCAAAGCAATGTATTACCTTAAGATAAACAATGTAGGGTTAACTAAGTTTTTAGTCCTTAAACTTTTGTTTGAATGATCAAGGTTCCTCAATGTTTTTTTTATTAAGGTTTTTAGTTCCTAAACTTTTGTTTGACTAATCAAGGTCTTTCAACTTTTTTCATTAATGTTTTTAGTCTCTAAACCTTTGAAAAAATTGGTTTTTAATCCTTGAAATCTCATTAAATAAATAAAAATAATGCATTCAAACTTTTGTTTAGGGAAAAAAAAATTAAAATTTCTAAAAATTTTGGGATCTTGACTAGTCAAACAAAAGTTTAGGGACTAAAAACTTTAATGGAAAAAAGTTGAGGACTTTGACTAGTTAAACAAAAGTTTAGGGACTAAAAATTAAATTTTAAAAAAAATTAGGGACTAAAAACTTAATTAACCCAACAATGTATTACTTCTGGAATGAGATATGTTTATTTTAGGATTTCTATATTAGTAATTTAATTTATGCGGATTAAGTCTTGGTCAAATTCAAAACTCTAAAATTGTCATTTAATCCAATTTTACTCGAATTCATTAAACTTAAATATTGAGTTGGATTTCATTAGACAGGTTTGCGGATTCGGGTCAATTCGCTTACACCCCTACCAATCAATGTCATTAGAACATTGGCTAAAGAACTAAAAATGAAAATATTTATTGTCTAAGAAAGCGTAAAAAAGTCATAAATAATATAATTTTACACCTTCAATCAAATCTTATCTCTTTTAATTCTTTAACCTTAAGTGATTGGTTAGCATTTGCCTAATATTATATTGGATAAATTATAGAACTAAAAAATATAAAATTACATTTAAAATATATTTGATTTATATATTTAAGGTAGATGATATTAATATTAATATAATATTATATTGTACAAATTACTATTTATTAAGTTAAGGATTTTTTTTAATACATAATTATTAAAGAATATATTTTCTTAAAATTGATCAAAGGATATTCAATCTAATTTTTACAATTCAAATTTATCAAAATTAACTTCAGTCCAATGAAGTTAGAGGATAAGAATAAACATTAAATACCTTAACTTGGAAAGGTACTTGTTTAGGTCGGCAAGCCATGCATTCATGGACTCGTGGTCCAAAGAATCCTTAGATAAACCTTTTCATGAATTGCATTTTTCTGAACTATACATTTGAGCCATGATGTCCCACATGTATCATTAATCCCAAGAAGCATTTGCAATCACCCAAAACGGTTCATTAAGGGTCTCTTTAAAGGGATGCCAACTTTATCATCGTAAGACACGTATAAGTTATATTTTTGTTGTTTGACTTGAAACGCAATCAGGTGGCGCCCGTGTGGTGCAAGTCAAGTTACTTCCCTTCAATCAAATATTCAATACTTCATGGCAAATATTTGCTCTTGATCAATAATACTTCACGATCATGGCAAACATTTCTTCCATTTACACTTTTTCTTAATAAAAATACTTTTTTTTTTCATGTAAAGATGATGCAAATCTTACACTTAATAAGTGCTTTTTACATTTGGCTTTAATGATTGAAAAAGGAGAGATATATATAAAAAAATATCACCAATGAATCAACTAATACAAAATCATTTGAGTTTAACCAATAATATAAAGTTAAAGTCTAAATATATAATTAAGTTAAATTTTTAAAGAAAAAACTTATCGTACATAATAATCACTTGAACACTTGAACATAATTAATTGTTTTTCCTAATGATAATGTAGTCTAGAAGGAAAAAATTAAAATATCTCTGTTGTCATCCGATGGCTTAGCAAGGTAAGGAGAAGTTTCGTTTGCTTATAAGACAAACCAATTAAATAACTATTAACATAGCAACGAGACTATAGTAGATAGAACCGTTGAATCAGCACCACCCATTAGAGGCCACAAATTAATTGACCAAATTTATTTTTCCTCAAGAAATGTCTGCCAAACACAACTTATCATAATGGGTCAACAGCCAACCTCCTCATTCATTGGCTTACCCCTTGAAAAATATTTGTACTTTAATGGACCACTACACTCTTCACACGTATTCACACACGTTAATTTCTGGATAACAACGAAATTTCCACCGCAACTCCCACATTTTCAACGTGAAACACATAAATGTTTGGAAAGTATTTACCAACGTGGATCAATACTCTCTCTCTCTCTACGTCCAAATAGCCAAAATAAGTAGAAGTTACATATAGTTGCTTCTCACAAACGTGGATCCAATTGAATTTGACGCGCAAGCAAACATGCTTAGGTCAAAAATCAAAATTGCATGCTATTATATATATATATTCTATACTTTACCTTTCCAATGGCTGGTCCAACATGTCCTTCCATGCGTTAGCAACTATAAAAGGACGTGTGCATGCCACTTTTCTCTTCACAATTCATTCATCAATCCATTGTTCACTTTCACATCAACTCAAGAGATTCAACCAAGTCATAGAAGCTAGCTAGGGTGTATTGTTACATTTGTTAGCAAAAAACTTGAAAAAATGGAGAGCAGCTTGGGAGACATGTTGATTAAGGTTGTGGTGTTCATTCTAGTTCAAGCCTTGGTGTACCTTATCCTCTCCAATTCATCAAACATCTTCAACAAGAACATGAAGAAATCCAACAGCTTCAGGCCAGCGAGGTCGGTGAGCATTCGCCGGATGCTGGCTTTGATCTCTGATTTTCCTCCAGAAGGGGAACCCTCTCCTTCACCAAAGGGTCCTAAAACTCCATCACTTCATCAAAGTGATCTATAATTGTAAGGTTTTAATTAAATTGTGGTTGCAATTACAAATTGGAGACAATTTCAGCTTTTGGGGTGGTCAGATTAAGGCTCAGAAACCTCCAAATGTTGTGGCTGCTGTGGTGGTTACAAATTGCAATTTAAAACCTCAGACTAGACCCAAGTAGCATGAAAATTATTTTTCTCTGTTTCGTGTAGAGGCTATTGTATTGCAAAAGTTGTTAAAAGAGTCCAAAGTTATTGGTTTGTGGGCATTTAATTCTTTTGTTCATTTATTCTTTTATGATGAATATTGTATTATATTTATGAGTGGAATATTAATCTTGACATTAGTTTACTTTTACCTCTGCTTTTAATTAGTTAAGAACTCAATGGTTGTCGCACATGCTTGTTTGTTAGAATATGCAATTGCAATGTTGCAAGTAAAAAAGATGTAACTTCATTTTATACATAACAGACGCATTTGGTGGAGTGTGTTTGATTAGTTTTGGTTTTTGGACTCATGCTTGCTTGCAGAAGGAAATTACTAGTACTGGTTCCACTATTAATTGTTTAGCAAAATAATAATGTTAATTTTTTTTAAAGGCTACAAAATAATAATGTTGATGTGAGTACAATGCAAACTCGTGGCTCAACCCTTATAAATTAATATATAGTGCGCAAGAACAAAACTCAGAATCTATATACACAATAAATAATAATCATAAGTTTGTTTGAGTGTAAATAGAAAGTGAATATCTATAGATGTGAAACGAAGACGTGGCTTAATTTGTTAAATCAAGCGGCAATTAAAAATCACTGCACCACATAAAAAAAAAAAAAAATTGAAGCGCCACACGTGTTGAAATATGAAATATACATGGCATGATTTCATAGCTTGTAATGCACCGTTCTTTTACCTTACCCTTACGTGGCTTAATAGTTAGAAATTCCACAGTTACGTGTTTAATTAGATTAGTAGATGTTGTTGTGAAATTCTCTTGGTTGTGATGACGATTAAATATCAAGCGATTTTAGGCTATTGATTCAAGGAAGGAATTATGTATTATGTTTCTTGATTGTGTTCTTGTTCCACTTCAAAGAACTTTCCACAGTTGAGAATTGAAGTTTCTAAGTTAGACTACTTCTATGTGAAATTATGGTAAAAGGAAGCGATGAACGACTAAAAACAATAAAAGACTTAAATGAATAGGGGAAATAAGGCGAATAATAGGCAAAAACTAACTGAATTTTGTGTATTGATGTATGTGTGTTTGCTACAATGTGATAGACTCTATTTATAATGATCAACTAAGGATTACATTAGCTGAAGCATTATTCAAAATCCCTACAATATAAGAGATCATGGCCATAATCTCATTAACCTCTTCCTTGCCCTTCAAGTTGTGGTTCACGTCTTTTGAGACGACCCACACATTATCCAAAGTAGTCTTTCCTAGTCATTTTACCACTATACCCAACTTAGCCATGTCAGTTGCCCCAATTGACTTCCTTGTACTAGCTGTATCCAATCAACGATTGTTGTTTCAACTATTAACTTTTTAGGTGTTAACATAAGTGCCCCCATTTTTCAGAGTCATTTGAATTTTGAAATTTTATCTTCTCAAATGACGATAGAAAAATATTAAGATAATCAAGTGCGTTTGAATCCAACAACCATATTTCAAGTTTTGGAATATGATTTCTGTTTTATCTTCTATTTCTCTTATCTTCTGCAACCAATCTTGGTCCTTTTCCTTATAAAGTTCATTAACGGCTTTACCTCTTTACTTGTTCCCAATCTTTAGGAAAACCCTAACCTTGAACCATATCAATTGCTTTTGAGCAACCTGCTTCCAACACATTTGTGTGCTCACCTGAGCCTAATCACTATTCCACCATTGATATCCTCACTTCCTTTGATGAACATTGCCAAGAGTTCTTCCTAGGCCCTTGCTTCCTCAATGAAAGAGAAAATACTGACAAAAGGACTAACAAGTTGTTCAATCATGAGAAAAATCCACTTCCAATCACTTGTGATTGGTATGGAATCCACAAGTTCCCTTCTAGCTTTCGCACATGGCCTAAACCCCTTCTAGAATATCAAAACTATAAATAATTGGGTGTCATCCTTAGTGAAGGGAGCATCACAACTATAAATAATTGGGTGTCATCCTTAACCAATTGTTGTCTCTTATTTGGCATAAAGCCTACATCAAGGAACAACAAACTAGGCGTTGAAGCCTACTACCCTCATTGTTTTGCAAGGCAATTTGGTTTGGTCCATTCCATCTCCAACATTCTTAGTTGCCCCATCCATCTCTCAATCATTTTGCGCACCTTTTATCAGCCAAATGAGATCTCTATAATTCTGGAGGACATTGAAACAAAATACACTCTTTTGTGTTCAAGTATTTCGCTTTTAGCCCAAACAATGTATATTTCATTACAAAATGGTGGGAGGTCATATTGGCTACCTGAATAACCAACCGATTTTCTCACCAGGATGATTTATAAAGGAGACAACAACTAATTGTCTAACAAAAAACGATTACAATAGAAAAACAAAATATAGTTAAGTTACAACACAACCTATGTTAATGAACCACCAAACTGAACGCTCCCTTCTATGTGACTGGACACTCCACCAGATTACAAAAGATTAGACGATCAAAACAAAAGACAAGAGTACTAAACCAGACGATCAATGTTGTCATCCACCCTATCTTTATTGTTTATCGTCCAACAATCAATAACTTTCATTTTTTGGATTAAATTATTTTTCAAGAAAAAATTGTTTCTGATTTGCCTATTATGAATATTCTTGATGGCGTGTATGACACATGTGAGATTGAAAAGAAGCATAGAGAATCTTTTCCAATTGGAAAATCTTAGAGGGTGAAAAAGTTGTTGGAGATAGTTCATTTAGATCTGTGTATAGTTGAGATTCCAACACATGGTGGTAACAACTACTTTATCACTTTCATTAATGATTTTAGCAAAAAGACGTGGGTTTATTTTCTGAAGCAGAAATCATAAGCATGTAATGCCTTCAAGATGTTCAAGGCATTTGCAGAAAAGCAAAGTGGATGCAAAATCAAAGCACTCAGAATAGATAAAGGCCAAGAATACCTCTCATATACAAATTTTTTTGAGCAACATGGAATTCAACATCAACTAACAACCAAATACACGCCTCAACATAATGGAGTCACTGAAATAAAGAACAAAACAATCATGGACATGGTGAGATGCATGTTGAAGACCAAACAAAGTGTAAAAGTTAGAGACATAAAGTATACACAAGGCTTGTATGACTGTAATGGTATATATTTGTAAAAAAATTTATACTCAAGTCAGTATATACAAGAGAAGAAACAATGTGTAAAAGCTAGAGAGAGTATACACAAGGCTTGTATAACTTATTTATATCATTATCTTATATGGACTATAGTAGTGTTTCTTACATGATCAGTAATGTGTAGGAAATGTCTCTCAAGTTGAACACAGTGAAGTTATCCTTAAAACACTTTGTAAATCTTGACTCTTAAGAGAAAAGACTGAGTGTTCAACTTGTATATGCGCCTTTAAGACGTTAAGACTAGTCAGTGAGCAAACCAATTTCAACAAATCTTCTAATTTGTTTAGAGTCGAAAATAACTTGGTAGAACAAAGAATACTTGTATTGGAATAACTTGGTAGAACATAGAAGATGATGAAGACATGCCTTGGACAGAGGTGAGGAAAAAAGATAAGGATAAGACCAAGGGTAATAGTACTGGGAAGACTCTGCAGGATAGCCGATCAAAGAAACACCATGGGAACTTTTATGCAACACTTGGGGATGGATCAGCCTCAGTGTTCTTGGAAGATGTCCCATGATCATCTCCTGGAACGTGAGGGGACTAAACAAAGCAGGTAAGTTTAGGGAGATCAGTTCCCGTCTCCAAAACCTAAACCCTGCAATTACGGTTCTGATCGAGACACGTGTTAAAGAAAAGAATGCAGACAGAATTAGGAAGAAAATGAAATTGAATGGTTACTACTTGGATAACTATCCAAATCATGAAAATGGTCGAATATGGCTCCAATGGGATGACAGCAGACGACACATTGACTGTATCCACAGTACTGATCAGATGTTACATTGTAGAGTGACTGATGCAGCAGGTGTTTTCATGTTCTGGATGACCGCAGTATATGCACACAACCAGCTGAATCGAAGGAAAACCTTATGGCAAGACATTGTAAAGATCTATACACAGCAAACTGGCCCGTGGGTCCTAATTGGAGATTTCAACAACGTGCTGAAGGCTGAAGATAGGATTGGAGGTACTGCAGTTACTGAGAACGAATATATTGATATAGTAGAGATGATGAGTAATGCAGGGCTTTATGAAGTGGAAAGGGATGGAGATTATTTTACATGGTCAAACAAACAGGGAGAAAATGTTATTTACTCTCGTATTGATCATGTCCTATGCAATGCTGAATGGATGCAGACCAATGAGAACACTACTGTAACCAACATGCCCCCGAGCATTTCTGATCATTCCATGATTATTCTTGATGATCATGCTACTGTCCAAAAGCCAGGGAAATGCTTTAAATTTGTCAACTGCTGTGCTGAGATGGACAATTTTCAGGAAACTGTCGAGAATAATTGGAATTTGCCATTGGATGGTAGGCCTATGTTTGTTGTTTGGAAGAAGCTACAACGGCTACAACCTCATATCAAGAAAATCTGCAGACCACTATCTGATATGTCCAATAAAATTACACAGGCTAGAGACAACCTAACCAATGCTCAAGAAGATCTTAGCACTGACAGAATGAATGTTGAGAAGATCAACAAGGTTAAGGAGCTCTCTGAATCTCTTGTTAATTTGCAGGAACTAGAAGAAAGTATGCTCAGACAACGAGCAAAAATAGACTGGTTGAGATTAAGCGACGGCAATAATAAGTATTTCCATGTTGCGATAAAGATAAGGAATCAAACCAATGGCATAAAGAAAATCATGAGAAGTGATGGTACATATACTACAAATCAGAAGGCAATAGAAACCAAAGTCGTGGCGTTTTACAGAAATCTAATGGGAAAGGCTTCGGGCGATCTTGAGGGAGTAGACATCAGTGCAATGCGAGTAGGTAACCAATTAACCAATATACAAAGGGAGATACTAATAGGTTTGGTTACTGAAGTAGAGATCACAAATGCTTTGAACGGCATTGACAATGATAAGGCACCGGGCTTGGATGGTTTTGGGGCATGTTTCTTCAAAAAAGCCTGGCACATTATTAAACAAGATGTAATAGCAGCAGTTCAAGATTTTTTCAGAAACAACCGTATGTATAGAGCTGTTAATTGTTCTAGTGTTACCTTGATTCCAAAACACAAGGGAGCAAAAGAAATCAAGGATTATCGACCGATTGCGTGTTGTAGCACATTGTACAAGATCATATCCAAGATTTTGGCGAATAGATTGAGCAAAGTGCTAGGGGAAATCGTTGGAAATAATCAAGCGACATTTGTGAAAGGGCAGAAAATACATAACCACATCCTACTCACCTATGAATTGATCAAGGGATATGAAAGAAAGAGAATTTCTCCGAGATGTTTTATGCAGATGGATATTCAAAAAGCCTACGATACGGTGGATTGGAATGCGCTTGAAAAAATCTTGAATGAGGTGGGTTGTCCTCAACAATTTACGAATTGGATAATGATTACGGTATCGATTGTGTCCTATAGATTCAACGTCAATGGGTACAAGACTGAGATCATGGAAGCGAGAAGGGGCCTCCGACAAGGCGACCCAATATCACCTATGCTCTTTGTTATTGTCATGGAATGCCTCAATAGATACTTGTACAAAATGCAAAAGGATGGAGACTTTAATTATCATCCAAAATGTGATAAATTGAAGATTACAAACCTTTGTTTTGTGGATGACTTACTGCTTTTTTCCAGGGGTGACAAGATCTCAGTTGGTATGATGATGAGGGCCTACGAAAGTTTCTCGAAGGCAACAAGTCTGGTGGTGAATCCACAGAAATGCCGCCTGTTTTGTGCTGGTATTGATGCTATGACCAAAAGGGAGATTCTAGAGGTATCGGGTTTCCAAGAAGGGCAATTACCGTTTAAATATTTAGGCGTTCCGGTGACTAGTAAAAAGTTATCTACCATCCATTATTCACCTTTGATTGATAAAACTATAGGCAAAATCAAGCACTGGACAACACGACTCTTATCTTATGCAGGAAGGTTACAGCTTGTGAATAGCGTTATGTTTGCACTTACTAACTATTGACTAAACTGTTTTCCTTTTCCCAAAAGTGTGCTACAGAAAATTGAAGCAATATGCCGGATTTTCCTATGGACTGGGGGATTTGAAGGAAGTCGTAAATCTCCGGTAGCTTGGAAGCAAATCTGCAGTCCGCGAAGCTGTGGTGGTTTGAATGTCATTGACATTGACATTTGGAATAAAGCTAACTTGATGAAATTACTTTGGAATTTGAGCAGCAAAGAAGACTCCTTATGGGTGAAGTGGATACAAGCATATTATGTAAAGAGAAGCGAGCTGATACATATTGAGATGAAAAACACCGATTCTTGGATCATGAAAGCCATACTAAAGCAGCGAGAAGATTTGGAAAAAATAGACAATATGGAAGAACTCATGATACGAGGCAGCATCAATATGGGTAAACTATATCGTAAGCTGCAAGATTGTGGACAAAGAAAGGAATGGAAGAATTTGTTATATGGAAACACCGCGAGGCCCCGTGCAAACTTTATAGTGTGGCTTGCGTGCCATGGTAGATTATCAACCAAGGATAGATTGTGCAAGTATGGAATGATTGATGATAAAAGCTGTTGTTTCTGTTCAGAAGAGGAATCGATGAATCATCTATTCTTTGCGTGTGATAACAGTAAGCGTGTTTGGATGGAAGTTTTACAATGGGTGCAAATTCGCCATGATCCAAGTGATTGGCCTAATGAATTACATTGGCTCATACGTCACACCAAAGGGAAAGGGACTCGAGCGGTTGTTCTCAAAATGGCGATTGCTGAAACCATTTATGAGATTTGGAATATTCGGAACAACAAAATTTTTGGCCAAGCTATTGATATCAATACAGTAGGAAAGAAAATAATAAATACACTGGTGTATAGAGGGTGGAATAATAAAAGGCTTAGGAAATATATAGATATCTTAATGCTAGAAGGGGATAACATATAGGTTTTATTTATTTGTCTGCCACATTTTTTAGTCTACTGGGTGCTGGGTGATAGCTGGATCCAAATGGGATCGCTTTGTATCTATTGATTTTTTGAATTTAATAAAGTATTTTTTATATTAAAAAAAATACTTGTATTGTTTAAGCTTGGGGATAAGCTTTCCTGTAAGAGTCAAAAGTAGTCGTAAAAAATACCTCTAATCTTGTTAAAGTTAATGAAACTTGGTGGATTACCAAGAATTGAACCTAGATTTAGTGGTAGGAATGAACAAGTATAAAATTCTCCATGTCTATTCTATTTATCTCTTTCATTTTAACTAACTAGGGGTTTGAATTTAATTTTGGTTTTTGAAAGTTTTTTTCTTACAAATCTATTGTATATTGTTTGACTAAGTCTACTTGTGAAAATCTTATATTTTTTCTTTAAGCTTTATTAAACCATAGTTTTGTTCAAAGAAAAAACTTATGAAAAATTTTAAATATTATAATTCAATTTTTCTTGTTATGGTATTTATCTTTACAATAGTTGTATTAGTATTAATGTTTAGAAAAAGGTTCTTAATGTGGGATTTATAGGTCAACTATATTGAATTTGATGATATTGAACGAACACATTAACTTAATTCATAATAATCATAGCATAGGTCCCAATTCTTTTAGGGAGAGATTCATACCATAAGACACTCAATTCTCCTCTTATCATTGTTGCTACGGATACATTCCGTAGTTTAAGAGAAAATTTTAGAAGAGTATAAGATTAATGCCAAAATAGCATATCACAACTTTAAATTGATTTTTTAGGGGATTTGTATAGTATATTACTGTAGATCCTTTATATATATATATATATATAAAAGAATATATCAAATTATAATAATATAATTTTTATAATTATTATATTATTTTTATAACTTTTAACTCTATATTGCGAACTGATTTAATTAAACTGTGGTTATGTATGATGATTTCATTTGTTTTATTTTGTTATAATCTTTTTGAAAGGGTAATTCGCTCAAGTATGGTCATATATTAACCCTTTGGTTTGAAATTTCTTTCAACAAAAATTTGAAAGCTAAGATGGTCTTATTTTAATAGTTCAGATTGATACGTACAAGACATTAAAAGATTTATACAAAAAAAAAAAGACATGAAAAGATGATTCAACTCTGAACCAATATGAAAAGATTATGACTATTCCATTATGAGCCACACTTTGCAGAGACACCAACGCGTTTATTTATTCTCTACTAAGGCATGGGGGAGTATTTCTTTCGAGTTACACACTAAATTAATTTCAGAAATTATCAGTATAGGTTAATTTGATTATTGAAATTACGAAAATTCATTTTAATCTTAATTTAAATTAGTACATAAAATTAAAACAATAAAAATAAAAATGATTAATGTTTTGTCATTTTAGAAATTAAAATAACTTATCAATGATTTATTTAAAAATATATTAAAAATAAAATTTTATAATAATGTAGTTTAATATAAATTTAATCAATTAAATTAATTAAACCATGACTCTAATATCTTCTCGAGGTTCAATTTCTGATTCAATTTTTCTAAATATTGATCGAACATTAATCCTGAAGAATCTTTAAATATTAACCCCCCTTTTTCTTTTCTTTTCTTTTCTTTTTTTTGAAATACGGAACAAGGACAAAATACCCCTCCCCCTCAAATTAAGGATCACAATTTTATGGGTATAAACATAGTTAAATCTTCACTCAAGCAATGTCCGGTGCCCTTCCAAGTGCAAATCGTAAGCATCGATCATCAAGTTGTTAGGTGCAATCAAATCAATTTGAGCATTGCATTACACTATATTTGAAAGCAAAAATGCAACAACCTACACAGATGAATTCGTAAACAAGAATATGGTCTGCGCATCAATATAAAAAAACTAATAATAGTGCTCGGCAACTAGCCCTAGCAGGATAATTAAAAAATTAAAGAGTCATAATCAATCACTTTTAAATTTGATTAGTCTAAGCACTCCTTTTGAAGTTATCTGATTAGTTGAATCCAATATTGTTTGAGGGAAATTATAACTAAAAACAAAGTGGTTTAGACAACGCAATCAATAAGTATTGTGCATTTTCAAACACTCTTTAAGGCAACTTATTATATACTTTCTGAAAATACTGCAAATGACAGACTTTATTACTAGAAAGATTTTGATATTGTTTCTGAAAAGTCTTGATAGTGAGAATATATGGTTAAATAATATGTTAAAAATGCCTCACATTGAACAAAATATTTTTTTTTTATAAAATTAATCATATTAACCTAAATTTTGAGAATGAGGTAAACCAATGGGTGAAGAAATATGTATAATTATGCATCCACTTTAGAACAGAGAGACAAGAAGCTCAAGGTGGTCATTGTAGGTAGAAACCAATACTAACATCTTGTTTGAAAGAAGAGATAAAAGAAACTAGATTGTTCAACCTAGACGTCATTGATCGGCAAGAACACCACCATCAATGAGGAGAGTTAAGAAGCATCAACAGTGATGATGCTAAGAACACCCGTGCAACTCTGAGAAAGATATTAGAGATTGAAGCCAAAATATTGAGACAGATAAACCTTGTTTTTGAAAAGATTAAATTTGATATTTGATTAAAAGTTTTTCATAAAACTATTTTATTATTCATAAGCAGCACCTACTCCAAGCAAGGAAAGGAAAAACACAAATTGTTGTATAACAAAATCTGTGATTTTGGGAGTAGGATTTGAAGCAATGGATTACAAGATTACTTGGAAGTTTTCTGATAGGAAAAGGAAGATAATGGCTCAACAACCACAACGAAAACCACCTCAGTACTTGAAGGATTATGTTTAAGGGATTTGGGCACCAATTCCGTTATTTTGTAGTGCCTATTCCTGTAGTGCTCCCTATTAGTGCTATATAGATTCTGTTATTAGTTTTTGTCTTGTAGCAAGCACACATAACTACATATAGATTCTTACCTCTGTGTCTCTGCATTTTGTTTCTATCCTTGTTCATAACTTTTTCATTCTAAACTATCCTTTTATCCATGTACTTGTAAAGAAAAAAGTTTGATCCTGTAAGTCTTCTGATTTTCAAGCGTGAAACTTAAGAAGAAAAATATCAGAAGCATTTGTTAATGGAGCATTGTGGGCCCTTTTGTTTGCAATCTGGTCAATGGTTTAGTCAAGGAGCCTAACGAAATTTAAGACTTGAATAAAACCCTCCTCACCTTGATCCCGAAAGTTGAACATGCCACGAAGCTCAGATAGTTTCGCCCTATCTCATTATGTAACATGTCCTACAAGTTGCTATTGAAAGCTATAACTCAAAGGCCGAAACAAGTGATGGAAAGTATCATTAGCCTTGCCTAAAGTAGTTTCGTGTTGAGACGCCAAAGTTGGGATAATATAATTATTACTTAAGAAGTTATTCATTCCATGAGGTGCAAGAAGGGCAAAGTGTGTTAGATGGTGATCAAAGTTGGTCTTGCTAAATCCTATGATCGCCTAAGGTAGGAGTTTATGAAAATGAATTGAGATGAAAAGAGGTAAAATATTTGAAAGTAGAGTGTATAGGTGTAAGACCCGCACCAATTTTTGAAACATTCAACCCAAACACACCCAATTATATTTAAACCAAACACTACCTATGGAAGAGACCATGGAGGATATTGATCTTTTGAGAGATTTATTGACATGATTATGGCCTGCATTTCAACCCCTACATTTTGTGTGCTTTGGAATGGAGAATAGTTGGATGAATTTACTCATGCGAAGGGTATTAGGCAAAGGGACCCGGTTTACCCTTACCTTTTTGTGATGTGTCTGGAATGATTATCCCAAATGATTAATGAGAAAGTGTTAAGTAAGGAGTGGAGAGCCATCAAGTTATCTAGGAAGAGTCCAATTATCTCTCACCTTGTGTTCGCTGATGATTTGGTCTTGTTCAGTGAGGAATCTATGGAGAAAGCGGATATTATGCTATATTGTTTGCAGAAATTTTGTGTTATCTTAAGGCAATCAGTGAGTAAAGAGAATACAAAAGTCTTCTCCAATAATTTTGGATTTTAGGTGAGGAATCAAATCAAAAGTAGGTTGGGTTTTGGGTGAACTAATAATATTGGAAGATATCTAGGAGTTAACATTAACCATGGGTTGAGTTTCTCATGTTTCTATCAAAGGAATCATTAACAAGGCTCGGGCTAGGTTAAGTGTTTGGAAACAAAGAACTCTCCATTTCACTAGTAGAGTCACCCTTACAATGGAATTTCATCAAGCTTTACCTTCAAATTCTATGCAACCCTCATTCTTGCTAAGGGCTATTTGCAATGATTTAGATAAAATATGCAGAAACTTCATTTGGGGGGATAGTGGTGGATCAAGGGGCTTACATACTGGTTCCCAAGATAATATATGCAAACCAGAGGAAATGAGGGGTTGGGAATTCTAGAAAATATAATGATGTTTTTATGATTAAGATAGCTTGGGAGATCTGCACTAAACTAGAAGAACTTTGGGTAGAAGCCCTAATGATGAAATACACCAAAGGAGGAGGCATGCACTATCCCGTACTTGAAGAATGCGAGATCGACTTCTAATTGTTAGAAGGGTGTGGTGCATGTCTAGGAGGATTTCCTAAAATTTGTGTTTTGGAATTATGGGAAAGGAAATAAAGTCGGGTTTTAGGTTGATATTTGGTTGCCATAGTGTGGAATGCTAAAAGATCATGCTACGATTCAACTGACTAAGGAGGATCTTGACCTCAAGTTGAGTGAGATAGTGGACTCTAATGGGAATTTTAACATTGATCCCTCCTAATCCTTATGGAATAAATGATAACCTGGCATGGGCCTATGCTCAAGATGGTGCTTTTTATGTAGCTTTTGTGTATAATAACCTAATTACCACCACTGGACCATCTAAGGCACTTTACAAACTCATTTGGAGGTGGCCAAGATCGGAACATATCAAATGCTTTCTCTGGAAAGTCCAAAAAAAAATCCTTAGTGATAAACTCCCTATGATGGTCCAGAGGCTTAGCCGATTCAAATCTTTGCAATCTCTGTGGAGATGAATCGAAAAGTAAGATTCACATGCTAAGGGATTCTTTTGTGTATGGAGAAGAATTATCCCTCATGACCTGGCTAGAGAATTCTTTACGTTGGATATGCATGAATGACTCCATACTAGTTTGAATCATAAAGACAACACTAATAGTAGGTGGCATGTTATATTTGGAGTTAGGATGTGATACATTTGGGAAAGGATGAAACGTTGGATTTTTTCGGGTGTGTGGGAGAGAACAAATTTGGTATTATCAGAAAGGAACAATTGATGTCCCAATCTATTTTTCAGGCTTTTGCGAATGATCGAAACCTTTCATATTTGATGAGGAGATAAGAATTTGTCCTAGTGTCCTAGCAGCCTCCTCCGGAAGGGTGGTGTAAGTTGAACTGTAATGGCTCCTTCCCTTCTTTTTATCAGATAGCAACAACGTGAGATATTCTAATGGATAATCGTGGGAGATTCTTGATGGGATTCTCAAGTTTCTTAGGAACTTGTATGATAACGCACGAAGAGCTTAATGTGATTTTGAAAGGGCTTCAACTAGTTAAATCTAAAGGACTGGTGAAGATTCTAGTTGAATTCGATTCAAAGACTGCTATCAAGTTCTTGAGCAAAGGGTGCCCATTGAATCACCATGTGGTCCATGTGGTAGATTCTATTTGGAGACTTATTTTTGCTGATATGGAAGTAAGGCTGTTTCATTGATTTAGGGAAATGAATGTTGTGGTGGATTCCTTCGTCAATCATGCTAAATCTTTAGCAAGAGGATGCATTATAGTCCCCCTTATTTTGTTTCTTTGTTGTTACTGGCTAATGAGTCAAGTATAGCTTTTGGTAGATAGTTCTTTTTGTTTTCTGGCCTTAGGGCCCTCCATGAATATAAAAAAATTGTTAGTGTGTTTGGTTAGGTGGTAGAAAATCAAGGAAACTACAAAATCATGGTGAGTTCACCATAAAAGCAAATATATTTGTTGCTTCTACAAATTATAGTGAGTTCAACTCATTACCAATCTAAACACACACACACACATTGCATCATTTGACATATCAATGTTACATTAGTCAAATCCATTACATTTTCAGCAAAAGATTGATGAAAAGTTCAATTTACACAATTGCAAATTTGAAAACTAAAAGATTCAATTTGCATAATTAAAACTTAAAGAACCAAAATTACATTTAATCCTAAAATGAAAATCTAGTCAACTATTATTATACTATATACTACACAAATCATATATATCACAAATTTTGCATACTAACCTTAGAAAGTGGTTTGGACTTAAGAAAGAAAGGTAGTTTTAGTGTAAATGAAAAAGTAAAATAAAATAAACAAACCACCGTCATATAATCTTTTAATAACAAGCCTACTTATCGTAACATTATTAGTTTTGGATTACTTGTATTTGTATGTCTATTCTGGTGAGCTTACCCTTGCATGTTGCATGTGTGGTTTATGCCTGTGATGATGTCGTACTTGATATACATGGGGGAGCAGATGACTTCTAGGGTGGATCTTCTTCTTGAAGGAATAATAGATAGAGCAAGCATGGAGCTTGAAGTTGTGTTCTTCTCTTTCTTTTCCGGGGTTTAGTTTCATGTATAGAGATGAAAAGCTTAGGTTTGTATTAAGTAAATTTTCAAAGAGTCATATGTAGTTAAAGTTTTATCTTCTTTTAGTGGGTGAAGTGTCCTAAGGTATTAAGTTGTAAATGCACAAGTTGCATGGTAAGGGTTGAGTTTAATTTGTTGGTTTTGGGAATTATATATAAAAAGGAAAAAGTTCACTATTTTCATAAGTAAGTTAATGAAAGAATTTTTGAATCAAATAAGACTCAAACCTTAATTGTGTTAGTTGTGTAGCGAAGGCAGGTCGTTACATTACAAGCCTCACCTTAAATCAAATTATCCATCTCTAACCACCACCACCAAACGAAGAAAACCACCCAATTTGTTTATGTCATTGTTAACTCGTTGGCAAGTGTACCAAATCGTTACAAGTAGTAAAGTTCTCGAAAGTCCGAGTGTCGAATTCACAAGGACTTTGTTTGTACTTAGATTAATGCAAACCCAATTTAAAAGCAAGAGATAAGAATTCAAAATAAAAGATAAAGAAAGATAGAAGATAAGGTAAAGAAATGATAAGATATTTAAAGATAAAATTAGAAGATAAAAGAAAAGATAAGATATTTAAAGATAAAATTCGAAGACAAAAGAAAAAGATAAAAGATTGAAAGATCAAAATAGAAGATAAAATATTTAAATTGCGATAAAGATAACTACTTCTACGAAATTCAAATAAATAAAATCTAAATCTAAATACTTACTCCTACAACCCAACAGTAAAAATAAGGAATAACTACTTCTAAGAAAAACCAACAATAAAAATAGGGAATAAAATCTATATATTAAAATTGCTAAAACCTGACAAGTCTAGTTAGCCTAGACATATGGATTTTGGATTTGTCTGTTATCAATACCAGTGAACTAATTCTGCCCCACATCTATCCATCTACTTGTCCCTGATGCCTCATGATGACAAGCCTACCTTAACTACCTATCTTCCATGCCCTTTGCGAAGACTCAATAACTAAGATGCACTAGGATTACATCCTAGATGTTTGCTAAAGCATGGGCATTGGGGCATTAAGTCATGCTAACCCAATAATTTCTTTCTTTTATTGTTCTATTAAGCGTTACCTTCTCCCAAGTGGCCTAACCCTTAAAATCGATTCACGCATTCATTCGTTATCCCTAATTAGGCTTTACCCTCTCCCGAGTGGCCTAAAGACTAACAGAGTCCGAGATGCAGAATAAGCAAGAAAGAAAAGCAGATAAAAGAGACTGGAAGGAAAACCCTCTAAAAGATAACCCGATAATATCCTCCTTTTAGTGTTCTCTTAAGCGTTACCCTCTCCCAAATGGACTAAACCCTAACAGAAAGCAAGTTCCGAGATACAGGATGTAAAAAGAAAGAACAGTAAATAAATAAAGAACCTGGAGGGAATTTCTCTTTTTATTGATAACTCTTGAAATGCTCCATACATCATTGGTTTTTTAGGCCTGCCAAGCCCTAGCTAGGGGATTAGCCAGTCATGGTCATGAGGGCTTTACAATGAGAGGAGGGGTGAAAGAAAGAAAGGGAGTAAATGAAACCCCTAGGAGAGGGGGTTCTATGGTGGTGTCTTCTGTCCCTTGAACTGGCTCTCTATTTATAGCTGCTGAAGTGGGCTTTGGGCCTTCGTCGGCGCGCTTAACGCGACACCCCGCGCTTAGCACGTGTACTTCCTGGCCCACTTAGCCCGTGACGCACGCTGAGCGCGCGTATTGGGTTGGGCCTTCTTAAAATTTTCTTCTTTTTTCAATTTTTCTGCCCTTTTTGCTTGTTACACCTCCAATTTTTATATCTACACCCAAAAATTCAATTTAATTAATTTTCTAACTTTTAATCACAAATAACTGCTAAATAATTAATTTCAGGCCAATATTTGACTAATTTTCTACTATCAAAATACAATTATTTAGCAGTTATCAAAATCCCCCAAATTAAACTTTGCTTGTCCCCAAGCAAATAAAATTATTCCATTCTTTAGCAAAAATTTTCTCAAGTAAGTTCCAAGCATTCCAACACTCTCCATGACTTCAATTCCTTGATCCTTTGACTGGTCTCTTTGCATCTGTCATGATCTTAAAATAAAAGCATAAACACAAGAGTAGAAACAGGTCAATTATCTGGAATTCCAACAAGTCCGGCTTGCCTTACTTCCTTACAAAACTGGTGTTTCTCTCTGCTCACAAGTGTCTGGTCAAGTGTTTGCAATTTTAACAACCTGTAAATAAAACTCAAGAGTTTTGTACTTCATCTCGGTTAAGGTTAGCCATAATTACCTTCGGTGGATCACTAAGGACTTTTATGGCTTGTAATGGGGCCTGGCTAACAAAGAATCATGGTTTTTCTTGGAAATTCAAAATATAAGATTATAAGAGAGCATGCATTCCAAAAATTTGATTTCTTGCCAAGACTTATTTCCCACTTTTAGCCCCTTTTGCCTTTAGCACTTTTCACTTACACCTCTGTTTTTCATTCTTGTCCTTTTTATTTATTATATATATGTATATATAATTTTTCTTTTTCTTTTTCCCTTTTTTTTCTTTTTTCTGTTTTTTTTCAATAATATGCATAATAATAACAATGGGCTCACAATTATTTAGAGGTGTTCTAGTGTGTGCTATTTCCTTGGCTACTTTACCCATTTGTTCAAAATCCCCCAAATTAAGGCCTTATTATCATTTGGAACCCTATTGCTCTGTTAGAATCCTAAACAAGGTCAGGAATATCAATTTCTTGGCTTAGGGTTCTACTCAAAATAAATCATTATAATTCTTTCGGCTCAACATGGGTGCAAGGGATAAAATTATGTTGGGTTGACTTTTTGGCTTAGTGGGTAAAATAAAACAAACATGGCCTTGATCATATCCACCTTAAGTAACTAATTTTAACAGTCCAAGAATGATGCAAAACTAAAAGTTTAAAAACAGGCGTTTTCTCTCACGATTAAGGTCACACTCTCACCGGGATAAACTCAGTATTAGCGTACTAGATGTGTCTTCATTCCATCAAGCTAACCTTTCCTTTTCCATGAATTATGTTTCATTCCTTGATCTGACTTTTACTTCCAAGACCAGTGTTTTCCAATGACTAGTAGCCTTTCAAGTGTTGGACCTTTCAGAACAAACTCAGAATTGTCATTTCTCAAGTTATCATGCAATTTATTTATTCACGCATAAATTTAAACTATTGAAATTAAATTGCTGAAATCAAAATGCATAAAATCAAAATAAAGAAAAGAAATAACACAACTATCCTAAAAAAAACAAAATGCGATTAACTAAAAGAGAGATAAAGTAAGAAATCCTGGGTTGCCTCCTAGTAAGTGCTTCTTTAACGTCATCATTAGTTTGACGAGTCAAATGCCTTCAAGGTGGCATGAAGGTCACGTAGAACACATCT
The DNA here is from genome assembly GCF_004193775.1 of Glycine soja. NCBI lineage: Eukaryota > Viridiplantae > Streptophyta > Magnoliopsida > Fabales > Fabaceae > Glycine > Glycine soja. The sequence continues at coordinate 50,617,311 of NC_041016.1, forward strand.
TCCTTGCATTTTCGCCTCTTAGTTAGAGACGCCATGAAACTCGTGTATTCTGGAAGCACCTTCCACATTATTGCAAGAGAAGTGGTAGCGATCAAGGAAAGAATGACACTTAAGGCTTTCTCATGTTTTCCATGCCTTTCTTCCTTGACAATCAGTTGATGAGGAGGGGTATTGACTTGGAGAATACTTTCTTGCTGAATTTCTACTTGTGAGTACTTCTCCCATTGTTGTGCTTTCTCCTCATTTCTTTCTGTTTCTTTCTTCTTTTCTCCTTCCTCATCACGCACATCTTCCTCAGTTTTCTTTTCTTCCTCTTCTCTCTCAGTGAAAATTACCTTGCAATCCTCTTTGGGCTTCATCTCAGCATTTACCGCAAAGGTTTCAGTGGGCTTTTCAACAATTGACTCAGCTAGTTGGCCTATTTGTATCTCCAGGTTTCTGATGGTTGCATCTGTGCTCTTTTGATGTGATCTCGTCTCCTGGATGAATGCTTTTGTCTCTTGAGTGTTTGCCCTTGTTTCTTGGATGAAGCTTAATAGCATTTCCTTTATACTGATAGGCGGCTTCTCTTGATGACTCGGACCCTGGCTAGGATTCTGATAGGGTGAACCCCCTTGGTTGAAGTTATTACTTGGATAATATCTCCAATCGTGGTCTTGCAAAAAATTATCGCTATGATAGAATCCTGGTGGTCCTCTTTGATGGAATCCTTGATGATTATGACTGCCCATGTAGTTAACTTCATTTGATGCGTCATCTTGGGCCATGCATAAGCCTGACTCATGTGTTCCTCCATATATGTGACATCCCCTTACCTGCATAATAGAAGAGTGAGAAGGACTTACCGCTTGCAGTTGCTGTGGAAGCTTGTTGAGGATCTCTGTCAGGGCTTCTATTTGTTGGGACAACAACTTATTTTGAGCCAAGGTTTCATCTTGAGTGGTGAGTTCTAGAAGGCTTCTCTTTATTGGTGCATATGTGCGATCATGAAGAATGGCGTGATCATTAGCTGCCATGTTTTCTATGAGTTCCATTGCCTCCTTCGGTGTCTTTAGCTTGATCTTCCCTCCTGCGGATGCATCCAATAATTGCTTTGATTGTGGTCGCAGGCCATCTATGAAGATGTTTAGTTGCATCGGTTCACTGTACCCATGTGTAGGTGTTTTCCTTAGCAGTCCGCGGAAGCGGTCAAGTGCCTCGCTGAGGGATTCATCGAGAAATTGATGGAAGGAAGAGATTTCCTTCTTCCCTTCAATAGTCTTTGATTCTGGAAAATATTTCTTTAAGAATTTCTCTACAACTTCTTCCCATGTCCGCAGGCTATTCCCCTTAAACGAGCAAAGCCATAATTTTGCTTTACCTACTATTGAAAAAGAGAAAAGATTGAGGCGTGTTGCATTTTCAGGAACCCCGACTATCTTCACCGTGTTGCAAATGTCGATGTATGTGGCCAGGTGTGCGTATGGATCTTCACTTGGTAGGCCGTGAAATAGATTCCCTTGAATCAGTTGGATCAAGGAATATGGATATGAGAAGTTGGCCGCCTACACCTCTGGTACGGCTATGCTGGTGAAGTATTGAGGTATAATAGGACTAGAGTAATCCTCTAGCGTCATCCTCTTTGGACGATCTTCTGCCATGATGCGTTCTCTAGAGAAGGAATGTGCACTGTTCACAAAAGAAACAACTACCGTGCACGTTATCACAGAAGAAAAATTAAACAAATATTTTTTAAAAAAAAATTTTAATTATTATTTTTTTTATAAAAAAATAAGAATGAATAAAGACAAAAAATTGAATAATAAAATGAAGCACTAAAAAAATAGAAAAAAAAGAAAGAAGTTAAAATAAAAAAAAAATAGAAAGTGAAAACTAATTACTTTAAAATTGGAATATGCAAATAATCAAGTACGAAAAACAAAGTTCCCGGTAACGGCGCCAAAAACTTGTTAACTGGTTGACAAGTGTACCAAATCGTTACAAGTAGTAAAGTTCTCGGAAGTCCGAGTGTCGAATCCACAGAGACTTTGTTTGTACTTAGATTAATGCAAACCCAATTTAAAAGCAAGAGATAAGAATTCAAAATAAAAGATAAAGAAAGATAGAAGATAAGGTAAAGAAAGGATAAGATATTTAAAGATAAAATTAGAAGATAAAAGAAAAGATAAGATATTTAAAGATAAAATTCGAAGACAAAAGAAAAAGATAAAAGATTGAAAGATCAAAATAGAGGATAAAATATTTAAATTGCGATAAAGATAACTACTTCTATGAAATTCAAATAAATAAAATCTAAATCTAAATACTTACTCCTAAAACCCAACAGTAAAAATAAGGAATAATACTTCTAAGAAAAACCAACAATAAAAATAGGGAATAAAATTTATATATTAAAATCGCTAAAACCTGACAAGTCTAATTAGCCTAGATATATGGATTATGGATTTGTCTGTTATCAATACCAGTGAACTAATTCTGTCCCACATCTATCTATCTACTTGCCCTTGAGGCCTCATGATGACAAGCCTACCTTGACTACCTATCTTCCAAATGCCTTTTGTGAAGACTCAATATGATGCATTAGGATTACATTCTAGATGTTTGCTAAAGCATGGGCATTGGGGCATTAAGTCATGCTAACCCAATAATTTCTTTCTTTTATTGTTCTATTAAGCGGTACCCTCTCCCGAGTGGCCTAACCCTTCAAACAGATTCAAGTATTCATTCTTTACCCCTAATTAGGCTTTACCCTCTCCCGAGTGGACTAAACCCTAACAGAAAGCAAGTTCCGAGATACAGGATGTAAAAAGAAAGAACGGTAAATAAATAAAGAACCTGGAGGGAATTCCTCTTTTTATTGATAACTCTTGAAATGCTCCATACATCATTGGCTTTTTAGGCCTGCCAAGCCCTAGCTAGGGAATTAGTCACTCATGGTCATGAGGGCTTTACAATGAGAGGAGGGGTGAAAGAAAGAAAGGGAGTAAATGAAACCCCTAGGAGAGGGGTTCTATGGTGGTGTATTTTGTCCCTTGGACTGACTCTCTATTTATGGCTGCTGAAGTGGGCTTTGGGCCTTCGTCGGCGCGCTTAGCGCGACACCCCGCGCTTAGCGCGTGTACTTCCTGACCCGCTTAGCCCGTGACGCGCGCTCAGCGCGCGTATTGGGTTGGGCATTCTTCAAATTTTCTTATTTTCTTCAATTTTTCTGCCCTTTTTGCTTGTTACACCTCCAATTTTTATATTTGCACCCAAAAATTCAATTTAATTAATTTTCTAACTTTTAATCACAAATAACTGCTAAATAATTAATTTCAGACCAATATTTGACTAATTTTCTATTATCAAAATACAATTATTTAGCAGTTATCAGTCACACTCACATGCATGCTTCAATTTTCACCCACACAGTACTTTCTTGCATTTTGTCATAATCACTTTCACTTTCTTGGTGGTCGTTGAATATATGCTACCATCGCCTCCATAACTATTTTGTCATAATCCCTTTCTATGAGTGCTCATCCCTAGTGCAAAACATCTTTGCCTGTCATGCCTCCATTTCTCCGTTGTGACCACTAGATCAAAATTGTCAGCCTCTAGCAAACCACACACTATTTGACCTACTTGCCTACCGCCACCAAATGCGCCACCACGGACCATCCTTCTCCGACAAATGCGCTACCACACGCCATTTTTTGGGTGCATGCACCATTTTCTTGACAACCTACTTATCTTTCAAGAAGTTTATTTTATTAATTTAATTTTTAAATTTAATTTCATGCTATCCTTACACTAGTGTGAAAGTAATTAATGCCATTAATAATAAAAATAAGAGAGAGTAAATTTTTAGTAAAATAATGTTCTTACCCGTCACTATAATAATTTATTTCATTAAATTTTATAAATATGACATTTCACCATTCTGTCTTTCTTGCTCTTGCTCTTTCACATAAGAAATACACATTAAGCCTCACCTCAAATCAAATGATCCATCTCCAACCACCATTGCCAAACAAAGAAAACCAATCAATTTGTTGGTGTCACACTATGCCTGCTTCAGTTCTCAGTTTTTGAAGGTTTTTTCTTTCTCTCTCAAGTCTTCACATTTTTAATAACATCATCTCTTGATTCTTTGGTTGTCAAAATTCATTACTTTCTTGCATTTTGTCATAATCGCTTGCACTTTCTTGGTGGTTGTTGAACATATGCTGCCTTCGTCTCCATAACCATTTCGTCATAATCCATGTCTAAGAACTCGTCCCTACTGCGAAGCATCTTTGCCCATTTTGCCACCATTTCTCCGCTGCGACCACTAGATCAAAATCACCATCCTCTAGTAAACCACTCACCATGCGTCACCTTTTTCCAACAAACGCGCTGCCACACCCCCTTTTCCGGTGCATGCACCATTTTTTCAACAACTTGTCTTTTATGAAATTTATTATACTTATTTAACTTTTAAAAATTTAAGTTAATATTATCCTTCCACTAGTGTGAAAGTAATTAATGTCTTTCATAATAAAAATATGAGCGATAATTTTTAATAAAATAACATTTTTAACTGTCACTATATTAATTTATTTTATTAAATTTTATAAATAAGACCTTTTGTCACTCTTCTCTCTTTCTTTCTCTTGCTCTCTCACACAATAAATACTCATTACAAGCCTCACCTCAAAACAAATGATCATTCTCCAACCACCACCGCCAAACAAAGAAAACCAATCAATTTGTTAGTGTCACACGCACATGTTTGCTTCAATTCTTGGTTTTTGAAGGTTTTTTCATTCTCTCTCAACTCTTCATTTCCTTGATTCTTCAATTTTCACCCTTTCATTCCTTTCTTGCATTTCTTTATAATCATTTTCACTTTTTCGGTGGTTGTTGAATATATACTACTTTCGTCTCCATATCCATTTGAGTCTCACTCTAACTGTCTCACAGAATTCATTTTTAATTGATTCCATTGCTTGCTTGATTTTATACTGTTCTAGTTAGGTTATTGTGTAGTTATTATTATTAATTTCTTATTGTTGTTTTTAACTTGTGGAATGCATTTTTTGTTTTGGTACAATTGTTGTTTGAGATTGGTATTTTCTTATCTAAATTTGTGTGGATAGAAAGGATTTGATGTTCTAATAAATTGAGGTGAGTCTTTTAACAAGAACCACTATAATCATTTTGGACCACTTCTAGCGTGGACCAATTGGTCATGTGGTCCAATGCACACTACTATTTATAACCATTAGATACATCAAGGTACATAGTGTTATCATAGATCCTCCCTCACTTAAACATTTCCTTTTTCCCCTTTAACTTCTCTTCTTAATTTCCTCATTGAATCACCGTTGTTGTCACCTCACATTTGTCGTCGTTGCCATGCATTTGTCGTTGTCGAACTTGTGCTCCGACATGCACCACGACCTTGGCATGAACACCTGGTTCATGCAATGATTGCAACCTCTTTGAAAATCTTCATAACCCCCTTCATTGCTCGCAATTAAAGCAAAAAAATCAAACAAGGTTCAACTCGATTTAGATCTAGGACAACAAATGCACAAGAAGTCCCCTTGATTTGGTGTGAATCTATCGTCATAGATTTGGTAGATGAGGAACGAAATCCCCTCGATTTGGTGCAAATCTATTGTCGGTACCCACTCGCGGTGGTTCTTCAAATCAAAAAGGAAGTGCGATTTTGTTGTCATGAATATGGTGGAGCTCCGGCGAAGTTGATGACATCGTGGATCTAGTGGGTGTTGTGAGTCGTCGATCTATTCGAGAAAGAAAGAGGAAATGAAAGGAAACAAAAGTTGCTGCCAAAGGTACCACAGTCAAAAATACCATCGACAATTGTGACTGACAGTCGGAGAACAAAGAAGGAAGGAGAGGGACAAAAAGAAAAAAATTGATACAAAGGGTGCATCATATTAGTGTATGAATGAGATTAATCTAATGGTAAATATAAGCAATCCACAATAAATCTCATGACCAAGTGGTCCATGCTAGAAGTAGTCATCATTTTATTTTATTAAAATTACCAACAAAAAAAATATAAGCTTCCTCATCTAGTTTTAAAAAACAAGTTTCTCCAATATGGAAACTTGGCCTAATTTGAATTATCTTCCATTCTTGATCATACTTAAATATTTTTTTGGTAGGTTACTCACATAAGAGAGGTGATCTAAATCCCTCAATCAATTACAGAAAACATATATAGAAAAGAAGATTAAAACACACTAGATTTTGTAATATTTGCGACATAAAAACGTTAAATTATCGCACATGCTTCAACGAAATCATCTTACTTTCCACTATATTGATAAAAACATACAGGACAATGAAACCTCTTAATCAATTTGATAAAATGATGAATCAACAAGAAAGTTCCTTTGTTAACACAAAAAATGGGTTTCTCATCTTCTTCTTATTTATCTCTAAGATCCATGCACAAAGGAGGAGGGGGGGGGGGTTGATTTGAGAACACAAACATATTCCCTTCTCTTGTTTTTGTTTGCAACAAGAACCATGCATTTTTCTTCACTTTCATATAAGAGGGACAAAGACACTCTCATGCACACACTTTGTCCCCCTTTTCTTTTAAATTTTGGAACATTTAAATATCATAATTAATAACCATTAAAAATCATCACTATGTTAAAATTAATTGTCATATAAAACACTAACAATCACTAGTTTTAGATTGGAAAAAAGGCAACATTGACCCAAATTTAAGAGATAAAATAACAAAACAAATGTTTAAAAGGATAAAGATAAAAAAATTAATAAAATAAAAGACCAAAAATAGATTTCATCCTATTCATGAACATAAACTATTTTACAAATTTTGCACAAATCATATTTTAATAATTATATTCATTTTTACTTTTCCTAGCTATTTTGAAATTACTAACTTCTATCCTAAGGAGATTCATTAAAAACTTAAAATTTATTTTTTTATTGAAAAGTGTAATAGTATACTATATTCTACGATAATTTCTAATGCAATCCCAGCTTAAAAACTTTTTGCTTAATTTCTTAGGTGCAGGCTAGAATGGGAAAGCCCCTCATATCTCCCATCATGGAAACTGGTCCTTAAGATATAATAAGCCTTTTTCGAGATATGTATAAGACTAGAATAGGCATGCCCACTCCAGAATAAATTTAAAATATTAAAAAAAAAGTAGCCTGTAACTATTATAGGCTATCATCTTGAAAGCTTTAATTTGATGGCCATTCCTTCACAAAGCCCTTCCTTCTTCCAGACCAAACCACCATTTGCACCAGAAGATCAAAACAAAAAAAGGAGGGAAACATAGCTAATGAAAGTAAAGAAAAAAAGATATCACCACCGTCACAGTCACAGATCCCAAAGCTCTTGCACCACCGCACTCCCTCTTCATCCTTCATGCACGGTGTTGGCGTTAACAACCTTCATATTGTCTTCTAGATTTTTTTGTGAAAGGGCAATGTGAAAATGATTTTAATTGCTCATAATTTAATTGTTCATAAATCATACAAATTACAAAAGGTTCTGGATACTAAAATGGGTGTAGAAGAGTTTTTTCATCACAATAGTGTTTACTGGAATTGGAAGCCATCAAATATGGACTCACACCAACTATTTGAAGTTTTCAACGTTGGTGCTCTACAATAGGATGATCATAGACTACTTTTTTAGTATTTTTTTTTTTTTAATTTGCTCTAGTATGGGAATGTCTACGATAGTCTTACACATATCTCAAAAAAAAATTATATCCTACAGACCAGCTTTGTTTCCCATGATGGGAGATGTGAGGGGCTTTTCCATTCTAGCCTGTGCCTTATTTCTTAATCATTATCTTTAGGATATTAATTAGGATGTATCTTCTCCACTGGAAATTGCTTACAGAAAAAAGATATATAGAGAGGGGTTGACTGTATAAACTTTTTGTACCATTTTGTTTTTGTGTGTTTATCTGTCTCAGTGGAGAGGATCCACACACACTATTTAGCATGATCCTTTCTTTTTCCCCTGAAAATTCTATTATCTCTGGTTCCTCTTGTTTCTGGGAGGTCAATGATTTCATTTTCAAGAGTGAAAAACCTGCTGTTGCATTGTACTTATTAACCGTGACTGAAAATCTTTAATTAGGACTCACGTGCATGGGCAGGAGGGACCACAACTCGCCCCCACGTGGGTAGTCTTATCAGACTAGAAAAAAAATCCTTCTGCAAGAATACTAATCCATTAGGGCACACAACACTCTCGTGTGCTACGCTGATCTTCAAAAACCCAACAGATGTGCTATGTAGGCTAATCTTTGTGTACATCTTTTGCACTGATCTCACTGTTCATACACATTTTTGTAGTGCCATTCCTCAGCTATCGCATTCGTGATCTTCACTTTTTGTCAGAGAAAGATCATAGAGGGTGGATTCCCTTTTCTTGACTAGTTGTATTATTGAAGAATGATTAATGAATTATAATTTATATGACACATGTATAACTCTAATTTACTATGTATACCAAGATTCAGGCTTATTGAATCCTAAATAAATGTTAGATATAACCTACATTATTGAGTTTAGTGAGTGAATAATATAAAATGATTATTAATAAATTTAATATAAAGTGTTACCACGTTAAAATTTGAGTTTGAGTATAACTTAATTAGTTAATCTTGTAAAATTAACTTATAAAGTGAGAATTATCTCATTTATATTCATTATTTTGGTTATATATACATCGTTCTCATGCCACAATTTGATATTGTCTTAGAATTTAGATTTGAGTCTAACTCAATCCCTAATATTGTCTCATAGGATAAAGTTGTAAGAGTTATTCTACTTATATTATTTATTTTGTATTATCTCTAGTCAATATGGCTTTGGATTTTTCTTAATATTTATGTTTAAGTCCCAATTTGCTTGTCAGGTTGAATGAACATAAGAACAAAAATTGGTTTCTTTTTTAGATATAATAGTCCTAATTGAATATTATATTTGTGTCTTCATCAACACAAAAATAGAAATGTACCAAATGATGTTTAAATCGTTCATTTAGGCCTTGTTGGAAAGCCACTTTAATTGTAGTCATCCCTAGTCCACTTTAGTTGTGACAGGTAGTCATGGGCAAAGAAGAGTGTGTTGAAGTCACACATTGTGGCAGCTAGTCATGGGCAAAAGAAGATGTGCTAAAATCTCACATTGACTAATGATAGTGTCGAGATAGAGTATATAAATGAGAAACAATCATCATCTTTCAAGTCGATTTTGTAAGGTTGAGTTAGACTCAAACACACGTTGTAACATAGTACCAAAGTCTATCCTAGATTCATCAGTGGGCCACCTGTGTTTATCATGCTCTAGGCGGGTAGCCTTGAGTGTGAAAGGAAGAATTGGAAGCCACCTTAATTGTGGTCACCCCTTGCCCACCTTAGTTGTGACAATTAGCCATGGGAAAAGCGGGATTGTTGAAGTCTCACATTGCAACTATTCACCGTAGGAAAAAGGAAGTGTGTTGAAGTCTTTCATTGGTTAGAGATAGTGTCAATATAGGATACATGAGTGGAAAATAATCCTTACCTTACAAGTCGATTTTGTAAGCTTAAGTTAGGACCAAATTCACATTATAACATGGTATCAGAGTCTATTTTAGACCCATTGGTGGACCATTCATGTTTATCACGCTCTAGGCAGATAACCTTGAATGTGAGGGAAATGTTGAAAAGCTATCTTAATTGTAGTCACTTCTAGTCCACCTTAGTTGTGGTGTGAAGCTGTAGGCAAAGAGGGGTGTGAAATCCCACATTGCAACAGGTTAATGTGGGCAAAAGGCGACATGTTAAAATCTCTCATTAACTAGACACAATGTCGAGATAGACAATATATAAGTGGAGAACAATTCTCATCTTATAAGTTAGTTTCATAAGATTGAATTAGGATCAAACTCACGTGATAACAAGACCTAAATGGGTAATTTAAAAATTACAATATAAATAAAGTGGATTAGAGAACTAATATTGTTGATTGAAGTATTTATCCTAGTTTTTTCAAAATGATTTTTTGCCTCATCTGTGTGAACTCATAGGCGGTTTCAAGGCCCGGCTACCCTGGGCAATTGCCCAGGCTCTGGCCCAAATTCATTTGGTAAAAAAAAAAGGTAAAAATTAAAAGAAAAATATTAAAGAAAGGGCAAGAAATTGAAAGGGCAAAACAATTGTAAGAGTTAAAAATTAAAAGGGCAAAAATATAGGTAACAGAAACAAAAGAAGTAAAGCTTCGTCACCGCAGCAACACTGTAGAAACCTTAAAGCTTCCGCCATCGACACCTACTGGTTCTTTTATTTCAACTGATTGGGTTCTTTTATAATATTGTATCATACTGATAACTTCAATAAATTTCATTATAAAAAATATTTACTTTATAATATATTTTGTCATTTTGTGTGCTGCTAAGTGTCAGATTAAGCTACTACACAGCAAGATTCATTGGTTATAAAAGTTTTATTGATAAGTCAAACTAAAGTGTGTATCTAGTAATATTATAAGCATATAGTATTATTTATAATAGCAGTAAAAAGATCTTTTACAGTGGAATCATACCACTTGTAAATTTGTTTATTGATAGATAAATTATCTACAATAAAGGTTTCTTTTGGTTATCTAATTTTATTAGTTTCTATAATGGTGTTTAATTGAATATAATATAATGCTTGTTCCTACTCTTTATAAATCATAAGAGATTACTTTTATTTTGAAAAACTATTCTTATTTAAATTTTGATTCTTATGATTTTAATTGTTAATTGAGTATTAACTTAAGATCATTTAATTTCAGAGATGAGGAGATTTTTGGTTGATAGAGCAAGTATTGAGAATGTGAATGTTGTACAACAAGAAGCCGAATTAGAACCGCCACCTAATGTGGTTAATGAGTTTAACCCAAATGAGATTGTGCGTGATCCAGGTCATAGGAAACAAATTAATGAGTATGCTCCGGATATTCAAGATCAAGTGAGGAGGGCATATATATTGAAGGGTCCAATGCAACCACATTTGCCAAGCTTTCCTCGTACTCCATTTGGAAGTGTTTCTAGAGCATTTAGTAAATCATGGTATAAGAATTACACATGGTTAGAATACAGTGAGATCAAGGATGCAGCTTATTGTTTTTATTGCTTTCTCTTTAAGCAACCCGGGAGGGCCGAACCCTTTGGTTTTGAAGTCTTCACTAAAAGCGGATATAGAGATTGGAAGCATGCATCTCAAGGCTTGAAAGATCATGTTGGTAGTCATAATAGTTTGCACAACTCATGTGTCAAGCACTACGATGATTATAATAATCAAAGACAAAGTGTGACAAGTAAGTTTACTAAAGCAACCAAGGAATCAGAAGAATTGTATAAGATTCGTTTGACTTGTTCTTTAGATTGTTCAAGATATCTCATAGCACAAGGCATGGCTTTCCGTGGCCATGATGAATCCTCTACTTCGCTAAATAAGGGCAATTTTAGAGAGATGGTAGATTGGGTAAAATCTCAGAATGAACAAGTGAGGGATGCTTTTGACCGTGGTGGAAAAAATTGCACAATGACTTGCGGTGACATTCAAAAGGAGCTTGCAACGTGTTGTGCACATGAAGTTACCAAGGTGATTATGGAAGAGCTTGGTGATAGACAATTCTCCGTGCTTATTGACGAGTCACGTGATATATCCGTCAAAGAGCAAATGGCGGTGATGTTGAGGTTAGTAGTTGTATTTTCCAATTTCCAATTTTCATTACCTATTATTCTCTATGCCGCCAAGTAAACTGGTTGAATTTGTTTTAGGTTTTTGAATGACAAAGGGAATGTTGTGGAACGATTTATTGCTCTACATCATGTCACAGATACTTCATCTAAGTCATTAAAGGATGCTCTTTATGGTATTCTTGATAAGTACACATTATCTATTTCAAGGATACGAGGGCAAGGATATGATGGAGCTTCAAATATGAGAGGTGAATTTAATGGTTTGCAAAGAAAAATTCTAGATGAAAATCCTTATGCTTTCTATGTCCATTGTTATGCTCACCGTTTGCAATTGGTTGTTGTGTCTGTTACTAGTAGTTGCTCATCTATTCATGATTTCTTTGAGTACATCACCTTGATTGTGAATACAACAAGTGCATCTTGTAAGAGGAGGGATGCTTTGACAGAGGCACAACACAAAGATATTTTAAATAAACTTGAGAGTGGTGAGATATCTAGAGGAAGGGGCTTACACCAATCATCTAGTCTCACTAGACCCGGGGATACTAGATGGGGTTCACATCATACTACATTGCTTCGTTTGGATCAAATGTGGTCCTCCGTGTTAAAGGTGCTTAGTATGGTTGATGAAGATGGACGTGGACCATCTCAAGCAGCAGGTTTGATAGAAAAAATGGAGAGCTTTAAATTTGCTTTTATTTTGAGGTTAATGTTAAAGTTGTTTGGTATCACAAACGAGCTTTCAAATATATTGCAAAGAAAAGATCTTAATATTGTGAATGCCATGGAATTAGTTGATGTTGTCAAAGCTCGGTTGGGCACAATGAGAGAGAGTGGCTGGAATAATTTTTTTGCCGATGTCCAAGGATTTTGTGTTGCTAAAAGTATTCTGGTACCAAATATGGATGACGAAATACCAGTTCGGGGTCGTTCAAGAGCAGAAGGGAGGACTATCACTAATCTTCATCATTACCGTGCAGATATTTTTTATGTTGCTATTGATAAAATATGCGTGGAGATGGATCACCGCTTTAGTGAAGGAAGTAACATTATACTTGATTGCTTCTCATGTCTTGACCCCAAGAACTCTTTCTCCAAGTTTGATGTTGATAAGCTTGCTCGTCTTGCTGATATTTATCATGCAGACTTTTCTGATGATGACCGAGGAACAATTAGGGATCAACTTGAAACTTATGTGCTTCAAGTGAGAAGAAATGCTTCTTTTTCCACTTGTGAAGATGTTCAAAGTTTGGCTATGAAGATGGTTCAAACTGAGAAACATTTGGTATTTCCATTGGTTTATAAACTTATTGAGCTAGCTTTGATATTGCCGGTGTCGACAGCATCCGTTGAAAGAGCTTTTTCAGCAATGAAGATTATCAAGTCTAAATTGCGCAATAAGATCAACGATGTGTGGTTCAATGACTTGATGGTATGTTACACCGAGCGGGAGATATTCAAGTCACTTGATGATATTGATATTATTCGAACATTTACCGCAAAGAAGTCTCGGAAAGGACACTTGCCTAGTAATTTTATTTAACCTGCTATTGTAAGATTATGTTTATCTCTTTTATTTTAAACTATATTTTTGTTGACAAAATGACGAGTCTCTTTTATTTTGATTGATTACTATTTACATATTATATACAATGTGAATTTGCTATCTTTAAATTTTTGCCTAGGCTTTATAATTTTTCTGGCTCCGCCACTGGTGTGAACCAGATGCGTCTCTCAATGAATAACCTACCACAGCTAAATTAATAGAAATAGAGACTATAAACATTAAGAATGTAGGATATATAGTATTATTAAATTTGTTGTGGCTACTAATTTACAAACTGCACTCAATCGAATAAATGATAAACTAAGGATTTTGGTCTAATCATTAGTTTGGCATGTGGCAAAATAAGATCAAATTGAATGTAACAAGCTCTCATATTTCATTGTTATAAATTGTCAACGCAGAGAGACATTAAATAATGAAGAAAAAAATTACATGTATGAGTAGGCAGGACGCATAATGTCTTTCTTGCTTTATTAATTTATTGACTATAAATTTGGTAAGATGTATATCCAATCTTAGTTTCCAAAAGACTGCTTCAAGTAAACTTGAGAATCAGCACCTTGTTTTCTTGCAGGATATAATAGCAGGTAACCATCAGTTTCAATCCACTCTTCTTTCAACACTCGGAATCAACCAAAGAAGAGATGACAAAGCTACACACTTGTTATCCAAGCTCTGCATCTTCAAAGCTAGGAATTGACAAAGATTCACATGTGATCTCAAAAACCAAGCCAAAGATCAGGATAATTCATGTGTATGCTCCAGAAATCATTAAAACTGATGCTGCAAATTTCAAAGAGTTGGTTCAAAGGCTCACAGGAAAGCCAAAAGAAGAAGAAGGGAGAGGTAAAAGCAAGTCCAAAACTGCACTAACCAAAGACCCAAAGGATTCACGCCCCAAGAAGGCCATGGTCATGCAAGATGATGAGTTTCTGAGTCTGCAAAATAGGACAAGGGTAAAGAATGAATATAAAGAGGAGGAAATTCAAGATGATATGTGGAGGTCAAAGTCAAACGAAAAGTTCAGTGGTTTCCTTGATGGGTTCTTAGAATTGGATGGTTTTATGGAAGAGTTAAGTACTGTGCCTTCAGAGAATCAAAATTAAGGCCTAGTTTTGATATGCTGTTATGTGTCTATCTTGTCGATGTGAACATATTTATCATGAAAATGAGTCACTGAAGAACTGATTCTTCTCCAATGTAGATTGGGTATTGACAATTACCTTGACTCTGTTGCAGTGCATGTGTATTGATCTCAATCAGTCCTTTGGATGCTTCAGGATTATAGTGAGTATTCATTAACATTACTCACCATAATACTTTGTTTTGTGTATGATAGTTGTCTTGAATTGCATCTCTTTCTCTTGGTAATGATTGCTTTCTAGGTCTTTCACATAGCAATTGTTAACCAATTTTGCCTAGTTAAGCTTCTTTTGTTTTCTCTCTCAGCTATTGTTTTTTCCTTCTTCTAATCATTTCCAAGGGAGAAGAAGGGCTTTTTGTACTTTTGCAGGCTAAAAATTCACAGATCAATTCATTCCATTTGGGAACAAAATTATAATTCGAGCTTTGACAACATTGGAGTAATCAAATAGTGTCCTTGTCGTGCATACAATATTAATGTAGACCTGACAGTTGTTTATCTTTATGAAGACTTTTCAAGAGTAAAGAGCTTCAGAAATAAACAGCATTACACTTTGAAAGTGAAAGAAAGATTATTTAGATAGTAAATTGAATTGTGATTGGAGATGAAATTGGAATTGTTGAACAAAATAGATGGAAAAAAACTTATGCTGTTTGTTAGAGAATACAAGATGTAATGCAAGTTGTGAAGCCACCATTTGGAACTCATCATTCAAGACTTTTCAATAGTAGTGAGCTTTGGAAATCAACAGCATTACGCTTTGAAAGCGAAAGGAATATTATTATAGACAGTAAATTCAGTTGTCAAATAGAGCATGCTTATTAGGGATGAAAAGGGATATGGATTAATGAACGCTGAGAAGCCACTATTTAGAACTCATCATTAGAGACTTCATCACAAATATTGAGATGAGGTTCAATAATCCAAACCAACATAATAGATTCATCATAAATGTATGATCTTCAACATTCGACAACAAATTGTTTAAATAGACTCTGATATATTAAGTGGGTTATGAATCTAATTTAATTCTATAAAATTAACTTATAAAATTATGATTATTTCTCATTTTTATACATTATTTTGACCTCAATACTAATTGATGTGGTATCTCCATCAAAAAAGACATGAAAAATATGGTTTATGAAGAGTGGTAATGTGCATTGCATCGTCTCTTCATGCATTTTTTGCTTAAAAGTTGTGCATTTTCGTTCATTGCTTCTCGTCCTCATACTTCTGTGTTTCTCAAACAAAATCTTAAAGTTATTATTACACAAGATTAAAAACAAATAATGTTTGGATAAAAATTGGAAACAAGCATGCTTTTAGGAATTCTAATGTACATTTTCTGAATTTCAAGGCATAAAATGAAGAAGGCAAAATTTATTGCTTTGGAAGAAAAGTACTTTTGTGTTCCTAAATTGATATTCCAATATGTACTATATATAGGACCAATTTATTTAAATTTAAAATAATCAATTTTAAAGTAAGCATTTTATAAAAAATGTTTTTTAATAAGTAAATAGAATTTGCTTATCAAAATAAGTCAAGAATTATTTTTTTAAGCAGAAATGATCTAGATAATCACACTAAAAAAATAAAAAAAAGTTTCTTGTTTTATTAAAATAAATATTTTTTATTAAATAAATTTAAACAAACTAGTTAATAGTTTTTGCAATCATTCTTGTATTTTCTCATTTACCGGTAGTTTTGAGTAATATATATTTTTTTAACGGCAGTTTTGAGTCAAATTAATATAATGTAATTAGAATACACTTGGTTGAGTAATATTTACAATAACAGGGCATCAAAATTGAACTCATATTTTCTGCATAGAGTTAACTAAAATTAAGAAGTAACTCTAAAATTCCTTTACCAGTAATGAGGCACTTAATGGGCTTTTAAAACGTTGCATTCTTTTAAACTTTTAGGTGCGATGGTTTTGCAATACGGCTATACAATACAACGTTACACTTCATAAACGTTTGCATACCAAAATCATGTTTATGTATAATTACTGGTCAAAATGTACCTTCTATATAAAATATTCAAACAAGTCAAATATCTTTAATTTTTTTTAAACCTTCTATTCATAAGAGAAAAAAGACTCTGGTTAAAGTGGAGCTTCATCAAAAAATAAATAAAACTTAATAAAAAATTATTTCCATCATAAATTAAATTCAAATTCTATCCAAACCATTCAATATTAACTTGAACACATTCCAATCACTTCATTAAATAATAATGATTTAATCTCACTTCTTAATAAATTAATAATGATGTCAAATTGAGTTTGTAAAATACAGTATAACCCAAATGTGTCTTTTGGGAAATGAACAAACAAACATCCACTGGCACAATAATGAGTAATGGCGTGTCCAAAGTATACATATCCCTCGTATAAATCCATTATTATTTACTTCGATTGGAGAACTTGGCAGATTTAGTTTCAACACATCATCTAACAGCTATAAAGGAATTAATGGGATACCACTAACACATTGGTTTTTGTAGCTTTCTTTTATTTAAGGTGATTTCAATGTTGACCTTGGAAAATAAACGTGGCTTTGACTTTATGTCTTTCTCTTTTATTCAAGTTTATGACAGCTTTGATTTTAGGGCAAAAACTCAACTCCTAAACCAATTCATGTACAAAAATATATATTTCAAAAGGTGGACAAATTACATAGCAAGGTGAGGTCAACTGGTTCAGGTTTGAAGCTATAGCATAAGATAACTTCAACCCACGATCTGAATGTCACAAGATATTATGCAAAAATGTTACCTTCTTTTTTAATGTTCTGTATATGAAATATGTAAGAGCAACCAAAGTCGTTTAATGTTAACTCTAAGGGATTAGTTTAATGGAGCATGACAAGGTCTTGCACCTAACAACTTGAAGGTTCGAACTCCCATTCACTTCTTAGGCCAGGTAAATGTAAATATTCTGTAAGAACTCTTTAAGTCCTGCGGTTTTCCCTGCTTTATACTAGGACATCATCCACTTCCTCTAAATTTATCACTACCAAAAAAACATCGTTCAAAGTCAACTACTTGATTAAACAAGGCAACTGTGTTTTATCTAAATTTATTTTAGACCCCTTTTGATGATTTCACTGGTCTTTCTTGGTTTATCTCTCTCTAATTAATGGATTGGATTATTTTCCATCCAATATACTTTTTTAGCTGAGTCTTTTATTTATCCTCTTCTCGAATGTCCAAAACATCTTAAGCATAATTGTACCGTCTCTTCCTTAATCCATACAACTTCAACTTTTCTCTAATACAATGGAACAATGCTTCTCTGTGTAAAGTCTGAGGAGCGGCATTATGAGACCTGGTCAACAACTTGTTGCATACATAATACAAATTCAATTATGTATTCCAATGCTGGCCAAAAAACTAAGCATCAGTCATAGATTCAAAGCTCATTGTTGTTATTGTAAGAAAAAAATATGCCCAAGTCCAAATTTGCATTATTCACTGATACTGCAGCTGTGAGTTCAAGTGATGCAGTGTATCCAATAGACACAAACATTTAGCAAAATATATGCCTAGGTAAAACTGAAAAAATTGTGTCACTCTACAAGGAGTAATATTGACAATCAAAGAAGATCTCAAGCTCTCAGCCAATACTAAATTCAGGGTGCTTCTGGCTGGGCTGCTCTGGTTGCCTGATATATAAGTAATTTTATAAATGTATGATACCTGAAATAGAGACAAATCATTGTGTGCCTCAGTAAATTGTAAAATAAATATTTTAGGAAAAACCTTTATTGGTAAAAGGAAAGATGAACAGACCTTATCCACCAATATGTATCATGGGCCTATTTGCAGTCTTTGCTATGTCAAACATACCAGCATGTGAAGCTTTCTTCCTCTTCACCTAGAACAAAGGAAAGACAACATTAAGAAATATGATAGTACAAGACCCCATAAAATAGCTTAACTAAAGTTTGCTTATACAATTTCAAGTAGTCTATGACCCACTGTTGACTATTTTGCCAGAAGGCAATCACTTATGTTGATAGGACTGGACCAAAGACAGAAGGAAATCATAAAACAGAAATGAATTTGTTACTGCCCCCCTCCTCTTATATACAGAAAGTCTAACTTCTCAGTTAGGTGGTGGGGTGTGTTATCCCCTGCTATGCTTCTCTTATTGCTTAGATCTTTTTTATTAGAGGTCCACTATCATATACTAAATTAAAATAGCATGTCTATTGCAACATAAAGAGGATCATAAATCCTAGCAAAGAAATAAAAAATAGTAAATCAGTATAACAATTCT
Organism: Glycine soja; assembly: GCF_004193775.1. Lineage (NCBI taxonomy): Eukaryota > Viridiplantae > Streptophyta > Magnoliopsida > Fabales > Fabaceae > Glycine > Glycine soja. The sequence continues at coordinate 50,636,044 of NC_041016.1, forward strand.
GAGTATTAGCAATAATAATCAGAAGAAGTGCATACTGCTGCCCCTATTATCTCTTTAAGTTCATCATCCTCTGCACCACGTCTCAGGGGATCTCTTAAGCTAATCTGCAAGACAATGAACATGAGCCTATATAAGAAAATCACATAAATCTTTTGGTGAAGCTACATATGAAAGATGCTATATGTTATTTGATGACTGATTTGTAGTTATGTTTGTCTATTATGAGTTGACCAGATAGTTTCCCTTTTTTCCCCAAAATTGAGCATATATATCAAGAAATCAGAACTGACAGTAGAAATCACAGGTTCAAAGTTCTAATCTGTTGCTTCCCATTCTTTAACCCTTTATTCTGTTAAGCCACCGATGATCACTGATATAAGACTAAACAACTCCCAGAGTCATACCCAGAAATTGCAACTGCTGACTGCAAGGCATCATTCACACATTTTATAAAACCTGACTGCTAAAGGTTTGTAATAGCATTAGTCATGATTTTATTCACTAAAAACATTTATAGGACTTAAATACCAGTTCCTTAATCTCAGATTCTTCACCCACATCACCTAATTATCCAATTCCTTTACCCATATGAATTTAGAAAGCCTGCAATTATCGTCTTCAATTGTAGCCTCACAGGTTCACCAAAAACATTATCAAATATATGCATCACAGATTCTAGCCCAATTGCCATCACCAAATTTAAGTGCCATGCATAATATACTGAACTTTGATGATTTGAATATAACTTACCTCTGAAGGACCAAATAAACAGACTTTAAAGTTTCCATCAGCTAGTAGTCGCAATCTATTGCAACCAGCACAAAAATGCTTAGTCATCGATGTGATAAATGAAACTCTACCTTCATGCCCATCTATTGTGAAATTCTTAGCTGTATCTGTAGGGTGATCCTGAACTCTTTTTAAGCTTGTAAACCGTTTCATCTGTTTGATAATGATTGTTATAAAGGGCATCTACTATAAGAAAACATAAAAACACTATAAAAGTTAGTTCTTTAGTCCGAATTCTACCTTACCACTTTATCCAACATTTCTGAGTAGGGTACAAGTTTCTTGACATTCCAAACATTTCCATCAAAGGGCATGAACTCTATAAACCGAATATCAATTGGCTTTTCACGCGTCAACTCAACAAAGTCACAGATTTCATCATCATTGAATCCACGCATTACAACACAATTGACCTGAAATACCACAGAAACATACAAGATACCTTAAAATGCATCCATCACAGGCATATGAAATTTTCCATAGAGGTTATGCACCTTTATTCAAGAACAATTCCCTCGCTGTATAATTTCATTTGAATAACTTAATGAATTTGGAAAAAAGGTAGCTGCTTATGGGAAGGTGATCAAAGAGAAACACTTGCAAAAAAGTAATGATACAAGACTAAGAAATACCTTAACTGGATTAAATCCAAGGTCTATGGAAGCATTAATTGCATCCATTACTTTTTCATGCCCTTTGCGTCTCGTCATAAACTCAAACTTCGCCGGTACCAGAGTGTCTAAACTAATGTTCACAGAATTAAGCCCACATTCTTTCAGCTTTGGAAGTTTTCTTGCCAGGGCAATACCATTGGTAGTCATGGACAATGTCTTCAATCCCTTCAAGTTTGACAATTCCAAACATATGTCTTCAATATCTTTTCTAATAGTTGGCTCCCCACCCGTCAAACGTATTTTATTTACCCCAGAGCTTACAAACAGATTTGCGCATCGCAGAATCTCAGTCTTTGTTAAAAGTTGAGGACTAGGAGTGAGTTCCACACCATCTGCTGGCATACAATACTGACATCTTAAATTGCACCTCTCTGTTAGAGATATTCTCAAGTAAGTGTGAAGCCTTCCAAATGAATCTACTAACATATCAGAGACAGGATTATCCTTTGGCTGATCTTCAGACAATGAAGCACAAGAGGTTGTTGCAAAAGCTCTTGTGGCATATTCATTGTTGCCACTGAACAAAGCTTGGCGATTAGTTCTTCTGGCAGCACAGTAGGAACCCATCTCACAATTCAACTGCTTTAAGAAAATTTGTGTCACAAGCCACCCACATTTTCATAAACAAAATTTGAACATATATCAGCACCAAATATTCTCACACATAATCCCTGAACAAAAAATAACAATTCTCATCTGCATGCAAATGGGTATCAGTATAATTAATCCTTCAAGTAAGCATACTGTAGAAACTTAATATTACAATGGAACAACCTACATTGCATGAATACAGGTGTTGTACTGGTATCAGAATCAAGTAGGAGAAAGATTTTCCAAAAATCTAGGATACAGATACGTTACATAAATTTTAAAAAAAATGTGTACATATGAAAATACAATTTAGTATAAACATGATTAAATTTTATAAATGATAAAAAAAAAAAACAAATAAGCAAAATTAAAAATATAAATGGAGATTAAATTCTTCAACATGACAAACAAATATTTCATATAGAAAACTATGATACGAAAATGTTCACTGATAAATACAATAACACCTAAGCATGACTATGATATCACACTTTAACAGTTTCATTCATTTTCTTGTTCACAGTCACTCAAGAAATAGCCTTTATAGCTGGTTTGTCAAGAGAAAGAGTAGCAACTTTTAAGAATGCCAATCCCTTCGACTGAATCTTATTGGTCTCCACCTATATTCCATTTTTTGCTCTCACCCTCTTTATAACTCTTACTCATTCTAAAGAGGAGATGAAGGTTTGTATGTAATAAAACTATCTTCATCTATTTTAGGGTTGAACATATTTCTTTTCATAGAATGGATAAAGAAATATGTGTTCTAATTTCTCTCACAACAGGCAGACCAATAGTACCCAATAAAGTACCCAATTTTTTTTCTTTGAAATACGTACCCAGTACATATATGTACAACATAGTTTTAGAAGTACCCATGCTTCAGAGGGCACAACACAACTCAATAATTGATTTTTGCATTTTCTTGATAGACCCGGGGGATTACAAGTTTGAAACTGAGTCTGAACATGTATCAGCACCACCACACTCCAGATTAACACACACAGCATGAACAAGAAATAAAATTACAATTCTCATCTCAGTCATTTGCACGTAAACGGGTATCACTAAAACAGATAATTGGAGCGAGCATATTATAAAAACCCAATTGATGTATAATGATGGTTTTTTACAAGTTCCTGATAGAACAGGGGATTATATCTTCATAACCGAAATTTATTCAGACACTGGCATGGACAATTCAGTCAACTTCGTGTGTGTGTCCCAAGAGACCAATTTTCAATCCATTACAACATAGCTTGATTGCTTAGTTACATCACCAAAAGAGTAAGCTAAATCAAACACAGAGAGAGAGAGGTCTCACCGGAAAGGAATTTGATGGATTAAAGCCAACTGGGCCATGAATTAATTTTGACAAGTAGCGCCTCATTGTTGATGGTGAAACAATCAATCACTTTGATTGCAACAGTTTTTTTCCATTTTCTTATGGCACACTTGAAGGTGGCGAAAAACCAAAGACTCAGAACATATATCTATATAATATACGAGGAAAGAAAGAGAGACAGAGAGAGAGAGTTTTGAGATGTTGTGTTGTGTTGGTTCTGAAGTGTACAGATAACATTAAGGTGACTGTGAGAGAGAGAGAGACTTGACAACGTCTAGTGCCGACTATATTATATTCTATTCTATCCTCAGTATTAAAATAATATTCTTTGAAAGATCAAAAACATTTTTCACAAGGAATTAGTTGGTTCGAATTGTACCCACTACTAGTTTTTTTATCCTATGTCAGAAAATTGTACCCACTAGTGTGGTCCAAGTGAGGAGGAGATTTGAGTAATATCTACTAAGATATTATTAGATTTGATTCTTGTTACCGTGAAAAGAAAATTGTTGAAATTTAAAATATTTTTTTATCAACGAGAAAATCAAACAGATGAAAACAAGAAACTAACTTGCACGATTGAAGGTTGTAACAATAGTATCTACAAATATCCAATGAGATAACCCTTGAGGGCAAAACCCATGGACAGTGAAGGATCCTTGAGAAGGTGGAGGATGGATTCACTATGACCTTAAAGGAAGGTGTGGCTGATCAAAGAGATAACTAGGATTCAAGGGAGTTGCTAGCATATTCAGGTTACAAGTTCCATCAACGAATATGTCCTTCAAGGAAAGATGAGTGTCCTGAATGTGGACATAGTCAACCAAGGAGCATAGGGGACCATCAATGAACCAACAATCATACCACAAAGAGAGGTTGCCCTTCCCAACAAGAAAACGAAAGCCAGATTGGAGGACTTCCTTGGCTTTAACAATAGAAGTCTAAGTGTAAGAGCTTCCGGGATATTCCTTGAAAGCACTAAGTCACCCTTTAGGTATTTAGACTGGAAAATATCAACAACTTTGGTTTCTCCTTGATAATGTCCCAAGTGAGCTTTCCTAATGATGTTGTATTTACTTCACTGAACACTTTCATCAAACACCAAAGGCACAATGATAAGGGTAGAGCAAGAGAATGCAGTGTTAGTGGAGCTCGGAGTTTGGAGTCATCTAACTGAATTTGCAAGATTAGATTGCTGGCCCTAAAACATTGGGGAAAAAATTTAAAAAAAAAATCAGCAAGTCACATGAACAATAATCAAACACAAACAAATGCTGAAAACAAACAGCTCGCGTTTTTTCTCAGTTACCACGCGAGAGCGAAGTCGAGAAAGTGCAGAAACGCTTCTGAAGAACGTCATTTGTATTACATTGAGGGAAAAAATAGGAGCCATTGATTTTGAAATTGTTAGATCTAACGGTGGGAAACTACTTCCCCACGGTGGAAACTTGAGTAACTTTCCCACCGTCTACATTACATTGAGAAACCACATTCATCGCATCATTGTCCTTATAAAGACCAATTCAATTCCCAACTTTTTTGAATCCGATCTTTCTTCTCCTTGCTTTGACCTTTTGCCGGTACGCTCTTCCCTCCGATTCCAAAACCCTAACTAGTTTTCCATTTCATTCTTCATTCTTCATTGTTCCGATTCACGATCCCTCTGCCACCTTGTACCTTTTTCTTCATCCGATTTTTTTTAATTAATATTTTTTTAATGCTTCCAAGTCCCTAACACTGACGAGCTGGTGCAGGTTGTTGTGTTGCATTGGTGCAAATGGCGTTCTTCAGAAGCGTTTCTGCACTTTCTCGACTTCGCTCTCGCGTGGTAACTGAGAAAAAACGCGAGCTGTTTGTTTTCAGCATTTGTTTGTGTTTGATTATTGTTCATGTGACTTGCTGATTTTTTTTTTTAAAAATTTCCCCAATGTTTTAGGGCCAGCAATCTAATCTTGCGAATTCAGTTAGATGGCTCCAAACTCCGAGCTCCAGTAACACTGTATTCTCTTGCTCTACCCTTATCATTGTGCCTTTGGTGTTTGATGAAAGTGTTCAGTGAATATTAGATGCTATGTTTTATCTGAGGACGGTGTTTCTATTACCGTTATTGTGGTGAAGTATGGAGTTGGATATTGTAGTTTGGTTTGTCTATGTTGGACTTTGGATATCGAGGATAACTGAGACTAATTGGCGTTTATTCTTGCGTGAAGTTGGTTATATATATTGAACTTTGTTTATTTTTACTTTTGTTGATTTGGGTTATTTTTCTGTTTTGCAGGATCTTTATTCTGAGTTGAAGGAACTAGTTCCAGAGTATCAGGTTTGGCTGCAATTTTAAGCTTCCGTAGTGATACTGTTTATGTTGGATCTATTAATGTATAATCTGTGTTTCTCATTCAAGCAAGTGATAGTTTTGTGACGTCTATACAGAGTGTGGGCTTAGTTGTTCTATTCTTGGTTTAGTATTGAGCATAATGGGTGATAGCCAATGTGAATTAAATTCTTGCTAGGGCTCAACTTGCAATTTGCAATGCACAATTTAGTTGCAGTGATTTGTGTTGTGCACATTCTATTATGAGTCTGAGATTCTTGGTTAATGCTTTACCTGATTTGTAATTCTCAGTGATGATTGGTTCTTAAACAATGTTTCCTTCATTTCATTGTTACTTCATGTTAGCTTGTAAATTGCAAAACATTGATTAATACTTAACAAAAATTGTTATATGTATATCTTATGTTTAATCTATATATAAAACCTGGTTGCAGGAACGTGTTAAGAAGCTGAAGAAAGATCATGGAAGTGTTGAATTGGGAAAAATTACTGTTGATATGGTAATTATATTATCCTTTTGTAGATATATATCTCTTAAAGTTCGACCATGGAAGCGATTTATTTATTACGGCGGGTGATGGAGCAATATCGCATGGCCCAACAAGACTTGCACTTGATTTTTATTGACTTGGAGAAAGCGTATGATAGAGTGCCTAGAGAGATTTTGTGGAAAGCTCTAGAGAAGAAAGGGGTTAGGGTTGCATATATTCGAGCTATCCAAGATATGTATGATAGGGTATCGACTAGTGTTAGGACACAGGGTGGAGAGTCAGACGATTTTCCCATCACAATTGGTTTACATCAAGGGTCAACCCTTAGCCCCTACCTTTTTACCTTAATTTTGGATGTCCTCACGGAACAAATCCAAGAGATAGCGCCGAGATGCATGCTTTTTGCAGATGACATAGTCCTCCTTGGAGAGTCGAGGGAGGAATTGAATGAGAGGTTGGAAACTTGGAGACGAGCTCTAGAAACACATGGCTTTCGCCTAAGCAGAAGCAAATCGGAGTATATGGAATGTAAGTTCAACAAAAGAAGGAGGGTTTCTAACTCAGAGGTGAAAATAGGAGACCATATTATCCCTCAAGTCACACGGTTTAAATATCTTGGGTCTGTAATACAGGATGATGGGGAAATTGAAGGGGATGTGAATCATCGCATTCAAGCAGGATGGATGAAATGGAGAAAAGCATCGGGGGTGTTATGTGATGCAAAGGTACCGATCAAGCTAAAGGGAAAGTTTTATCGGACTGCGGTAAGACCGGCGATTTTGTACGGAACAGAATGTTGGGCGGTCAAGAGCCAACATGAGAATAAAGTCGGTGTAGCGGAGATGAGGATGTTGCGGTGGATGTGTGGTAAGACTCGACAGGATAAAATTAGAAACGAAGCTATTAGAGAGAGGGTTGGAGTAGCGCCTATTGTAGAGAAGATGGTGGAAAATAGACTTAGGTGGTTTGGGCATGTAGAGAGAAGACCGGTAGACTCTGTAGTGAGGAGAGTAGACCAGATGGAGAGAAGACAAACAATTCGAGGCAGAGGAAGACCCAAAAAGACTATAAGAGAGGTTATAAAAAAGGATCTCGAAATTAATGGTTTGGATAGAAGTATGGTACTTGATAGAACATTATGGCGGAAGTTGATCCATGTAGCCGACCCCACCTAGTGGGATAAGGCGTTGTTGTTGTTGTATATCTCTTAAAGTTACTAGTTGCATTAAAAGTTGTCTTCTTCTCTTGTCATGTAGATATATATCTTTTAAAGTTACTAGTGGCATTAAGAGTTGTCTTCTTCTCTTGTCAATAAGCTTGTGATTTAACTTATATTTTGAGTAACCTCTGTCACAATTTAAAGGTACTTGGTGGAATGAGAGGAATGACAGCTTTAGTATGGCTAGGCTCAGCTGTTGACCCGGATGAGGTATATAAATTAACTCAGTCTTCACTTTTCAGATATTTGTGAACTATCAAAGTGAATTAACTCTTGCTTATGACTATTTTTATTAATTGAGAGAATCTCTGATGTAGCATCTGTTAATGTTTACTGATTAGTTATTACTGGATAGATCTCTGAGATCAGCATGTTATGTCTTATAGGGAATTCGCTTTAGGGGCATGTCAATTCCTGAATGCCAGAAAAAGCTTCCAGGTGCTTTTCCTGGTGGGGAGCCTTTACCTGAGGCTGTACTGTGGCTTCTATTGACAGGAAAGGTATGCAATAGTTTTAGAAAATCAAATTGAATTAATTATTTTGAATATTACTCATAATGCATATATAATCCTTTTATGAAGGTGTTTTAATATCAACACTTGGTTTAGATTTTGTTGTATAATCTTTGATTCATACATTTGGTCACAGATACCAAGCAAAGCGCAAGTTGACTCATTATCCAAGGAATTGCGAAGTCGTGCAACTATCCCAGGTTCTGTTTTTTTTTTTCATGTCATACTTTTGGTTATAATTACCTTGAAGCAATGTTTTGCTTGTTGTATTATAATGGACTGACTCATTAAAATGAATTGACACAATATAGATAGTGCATGACAATATGTTCAAGACCATAGATGGGATTATAACTAGTAGTCTCTAATGGTAGCTCATGTATTGTTTAGAACCATTGTTGCATAGGAACTTTATGGCTTGCATCTCACTTTTTCTTTTTTATATGTATGATTCTTGTCTGAGGAATTTCACATCTGTATGCAAGTGCTTGTTGCTTAAAATATACAGACATGTCTGTGTTGTCAACTTTCACTCTTTAATCTTGCTCTTGTTCAAATTCCACACATGGTGTGTCTAAAGTTTTTTACATGTTTTTTTCCTAGCTTGTTTCTGATGCACTTTAGTCTCAGTTCATTCTTGGACTTATTATTACTACTTTTTCGTTGCAGATTATGCTTATAAGGCAATTGATGCATTGCCTGTTTCTGCTCATCCAATGACTCAATTCACAACTGGTGTCATGGCCCTTCAGGTTGAGTAACAGATTCTTTCATGAACTTTTAATTTAAGTAATTGAAGGGTATCATAAAATTATTGGGTTGTGGCGTATATCTTCAAAATAGAATAATCAAATCTTTTTTTTTTGTTGTTGATTTTATGCATCTAGTTTCTGTGCATATTATTATCTTATATATGAAAGACTGATTTGGCAACTCCTGCTTGTTCTCTAACATAAAAGCACAAACCCAGTCAATAAAGAAAGAGAATTAACTTGGTAATGGGTTGCAGTTGCACAAGAAGCAAAATTGAAATATGCTTGTTCTCTATTAGAAAAGCATGACTCAAGCTTAAAGAAAATTTTACTGCACAAATATAAGACCTAGAATGTTGTATTAGAGAGAAATTTGGGGTAGCATCTAATGTGAATATGGTAGAATCTGGCCTTCAATAGTTTGGGCATGTGTGCAGACGACTTGTAGAAGTCCTAGTAAAATGAATTGATCAAATGGGGAGTAATCCAACAGTTAGTGAGGAAGGCCAAGAAAAATTATAAGTCAAACCATCAAGAAGGATTTAGATTTAAATGGTATGTCATTGCACATGATATATTATAGGACATTATGGCATCATTTGATCCATGCAATTGGTGTGTTCTACAAGGAGTACTTTGTGATGGTTATCTATGAAGTAATTGTAGAAAAGGAGACTAAACTTTTTTTATCAGTGTGATGCAAGGGCTTATGCAGTCATTCGGTGCGTTTGATTGGATTGAAATGCTCACATTTTTATGGATGTCTCTGTACCTCTGAAACTTGTTCTGTTCATGGATGTTTCTAGGGAGCTGCTATTTTAGATATGCATAATGGGCACACATTGCTTCATTTTTTTGTATTTTATCGTGTTCTCTTAAGTATCATGCTTTTTTGGTTTAGGAGTCTTTTCTTTCTAATAAAATTGTTTTTCCTGTCAAGAAAGAAGACATAAAATACAGACCAAAGCATAAGTGACCTGTGACCATCTGGTACAAGGAAGCACAAAGACAAAATATTACCATCATATCCCTCTAATAATTGCATCATTCAGAGCCACTTTCAAGAAATGAACTGTACACTCTGAGAAGACAATTGAACTGTCCTATTTCAAACTAATTATGTTGATAGTTGAGTTAAAGACTATAGCAAATATGCCCTTGCCTTGATATTTTCTTCCTTTTCTACACAATGCACTCTCTCTACTTTGCTTCATCCTACATGTCTTTTGTTATACCAAGCTAGTGTGGAGTAATTTTCATATCATAAGCACATCTTAACTTCCAAGTGAACCAAAGAACAAAAACAATTTCCATAAAGGGTAACATGTCATTTATGGTTAGGTTAGCTTTTGTAGTTAAAACTTTCAGATAATCTCTTATTGTTTTTCTGATTCAGACCTTCACTTTAATCCTTTAATCTCTAAGATATAGTTAGTTTTATAGTTTTTTTCCTCTTGCTATTTCCTTTCTATACTGTTTCTTGCTACACTTAGAGTGTGTTTGGATTAGTTGTGAAAAATAGATTATTTCAATAATCAGTTATAGGTATAATATAATTGACTATTGGCATTATCGATTACATGAAACAAGTTTTATGTTTGGGTATGTTAGGTGAAGAGTGGTTTTAAGATAATCTATTTTGTTTTGATTGTCTTAAATAATCATTTTGTACAGTAAAATTAAAAAGTGGCTATGAAGTTATTTGTAGTAGTTGGCTTTGTATTTAATTAATCGATTGTTGTGAATACAAAGGGAAAACAAAAGTTACTAAAAAACTGCTGACTTAGGGTATGGTCAATGTGCTGGGATATTTTAATCAATAAGCAGCTTGACAGACTTTGGAGCAGGGGATAATCTTGAGGTATCTCAAGATTTGAGATTGGAAACATGATAACTGTATACGGGGTGCAAATTCCATGTTGTGCCCGGATACTGCAACAGAAAATGTTCTTATCCACTTATTCTACTCCATAAATGACTTGCACTGAAGAACCTATATTCCTTTGCTATGAACTCTGATTCTTTTAGTACCATCCAGAAATGGCTAAAGTGGTCTGCCACCTTTAACATCTCAGAATCTATGACTTCACTGCTCAATAAAAGATGCTAAGTCAAGAATCAGACAACCAATGCCTTGTTTCATAAATCCAGATTGCAGGGATCTGTTAAGCAAGGGGAACACACAAATCCTGTATCCAGGACACTATGTTTTCCTAACTTCATTCCTCTTTGGACACTGTGAGAACTCTATCTGTTCATTGCTAAGCCGGATAGATCAGAGCATTTTCCACCTAATACTCGCACACTTTACTAGTTTACAAAGCCCCTAATCCTATTTCCTCAATACTTGTTTATCATCATCTTTTCTTGAATCTGGCCTGAAACTCATAGTAAACTGTTTAGATTGCCTAACATTTATATTTCTTATGTTTTTGTAAATAGCAACAAATGATTCACAATCAATTTGTTACATTTTCAGGTGCAGAGTGAGTTTCAGAAGGCATATGAGGGTGGGATAGCTAAGGCAAGGTAAAATTCTAAACAGTGTTTGTGTTATTTGCAACCGTATATGTTACTCTAGCTGGTTTACTGCTTGGATTTAGGTATTGGGAGCCAACTTATGAGGATACAATGAATCTAATTGCTCGTTTGCCAGCCATTGCTGCTTATATTTATCGACGGTATGTAAAGCATATCATCCTAATCAATATTACACATTTAATAAGCAATGGGATACATACATACATACACTCACATATATATATATCATATATTGTGTGATGACAGTGATCAAAAGTGTTTGACAGATTTTTTCTATCTTCGTACATTTGTATTGACTTGTTAACCTATTTTAAAGGAAATACAAGGATGGAAAAATCATACCGTTGGATGATTCTTTGGATTATGGTGCAAACTATGCTCACATGTTAGGGTTTGATGATCCGGAAATGCTGGAGTTTATGAGGCTGTATATTTCCATCCACAGGTTAGCATTCCATTGCTAATGATAGCACGTACTATGATCATGATGAGTTGTATGTGTGCCCTGTAATTACTAGCGACCCCAGTTATTGCTAATGATCTAGGGGTGGCCAAAACAAACTGAACTGCACTGAACTATAGTTAACTGAACCAAAATAAACTGAAAAAAACTGAACTGTTTGAATAAAAATTGAACTGAACCATCTTTTCAGTTCAGTTTTAAAAAACTGAACTGCTAAAAAGCAATTCAGTGCACTCCCAAACTGATACTCATCAGAGCTGGAAAAATAAATCCCGCTCCACTCCAACATATAATATTCCCCTGTACCGCCCATTACACGAAGAAAAGCAAGAATCACACTAATTAGGAGAATGAAATCGTGCCACACATTTGTTTCTTCATCCTTTTAATATACATTACCCACATGTAGATCAATCTAAATATGACAATTAGTTGGCCAAATAAGATGCAACACTTAAAAGCAAATACTGTCACGTGTGACCTCCATAAGCAATTTTCAAAAATGTTGATCATAAATTTAAAAACCTATAATTTTAAAAATGCTCAAACTTATCTTTAATATTTTGTTCATGGCAATTTGAAAAATCAGTCATATAAAAAATCTTTACTTATTCAAACACAAGTCAATGTAAAAAGAGAAGCCAAACTAAAACAATGTGGTATCTCTTTACTTAAAAGAAAAAAAAAATCTACAAAAAAAAGGCCCCTTAAAAATAGTTCGATGTAGTACGAAACAGTTCAGAGTAGTTCGGAACAGTTCAGTGAGCAGTTCAGTTCGAACTGGTTCTTTCCAGTTCAATGCACCTTTAAAATAGTTCAGTTTAGTTTGCCTAAACTGCTTGACAGTTCAGTTCGATTCGGGCGAATTGCATTTGTAGTTTGGAACAGTTCAAGACAATTTGGTTCAAATTGAACAGCCCTAATGATGACACGTACTATGATCATGATGAGTTGTATATTTCTCTTTCAATTACCAGCAACCCCAGTTTCTAATGTTTTTTTTTTTGGTTAAATTTTCTTTGCAGTGATCACGAAGGTGGCAATGTTAGTTCACACACAGCCCACCTAGTAAGTTACTTCCTTTAATCAAGCCCTTTCCATTCTGTCATAATTTAGAATTGTAAAACATTAAAAAGGATTTTTTAATATATATTACTTGTGGTAAAGGCCTGTGTTTTTATTATATATATATATATATATATATATATATATATATATATATTAATGTATTGTACTGTGTGTTCCCGTCAGGTTGCTAGTCCGCTATCAGATCCTTATCTTGCATTTGCAGCTGCTTTGAATGGGTTAGCTGGGCCCCTGCATGGTTTGGCCAATCAGGTTATTTGTTATTTTATTTTTTATATCCGTTTTCTGTTTTTCTGGTATTAACTTTGCTATAGTTCATCTTTTGGTTTAGAAATCATGTTTGGCTATAATGTTTTCAGACCTACATTTTTATCTTTTTTCCGTAAATAAACCTTTTTGCTTTACTAGTATACTCTGTCCTGATATAGTCAGATACTATTAAAACACCTATATTTTTAGTTTTGTTCACTTCTATTATGTTGCTACAGGAGGTTCTACGATGGATCAGATCAATAGTTGCAGAGTTTGGAACTCCTAACATAAGTACAGAACAATTGGCTGACTACATTAATAAAACTTTGAGTAGGGGCCAGGTAATATCATAACTAATATGAATCTATGATGCTGAATGAAGTTTTTGAAGCCTTTTATTTTTTACTTTAGCTTATTTGTTTGTCTTTACTTTTTTTTTAGTAATGACATTTGTAATGGAAGAGATGTGGATGAAAATTACACTTATAGGGAAAAAAATCCATTGAGCAAACCATGACACCGTGTCCAATGTGTTATGTTCAAATCTTTTTCTTTATGAGGAAAATGGTTGTCTGGAGGGAATTATGGTTCTTCAATTCCCTACCCACAAATATTTTCTTTGCAATACAAGCCTTCCCTGACAGGAAGTTTCTACTAGAAAACTTAACATAGGTTTTTGTAGATTTTCAAAATAAAGGTGTGTTATATGTAACTAGAGAACATTACATGCGTATTAATATGAATATATTATGTTTTACTATGGGTTTTTCAATGTATTAATATGCATATCTGTTCACCAAATGATGTAGAGAGAATATCACTGCCAACTTCTCAGATAATATAAGCTTTGGTTGTTGTGCTTTTTGGATTTGCAGGTTGTGCCTGGATATGGACATGGGGTTTTACGCCAGACAGATCCAAGATACACATGTCAGAGGGAGTTTGCTTTGAAGCATTTGCCTAATGACCCATATTTCCAGCTGGTAATCACTTATTTCCTATTTCAAGATTGTGTTTTCTTTGGAGTGCTTTCTTGCGACACAGCCAAAGCTCACTTGTAACTGACCCTTTCAGGTGTCTAAAATAAAAGAGGTTGTGCCTCCCATTCTTACCAAGTTAGGCAAGGTAGTGTTTATGTTTTTATTTTTCAATATGCGTTTCTATGAAACTATTTATTCTATACTCTCTTTTTTTTTTAATTTAAATGGTTTATGCTTAATAAATTTACTGCCAAATGCCAGTATTTTATGAAAACATATTTGCGGTAAGATTATAAGATTTTAAGGTCGGGCACAGGCATTGAATTAAACACAACACAAGGAAGATGATATAGGGGCTGCATGTTATAATAGAGAAATGCTAGCAATATACTATTTGGCACACTCTATTGTTGGGTAAACTTCAACTTCAAGCAGATCATAGTAAATAACCAGCGTCTAATGGGACCTACATATAACTCTCTTGACATGTAGCATATTGAGAAGAGTCTGATGCTCACATTTCTGATTAGATAATGAATTTCTAGTTCTTTGTTGAGTTTATAGTTTTTAAAAAAAAAAAAAATTAACGACATCAATCATCTGAATTTCATTTGTAAAGCATTTTAATTTTAATTCAAAAGAAACAAAAATGTGGATGAAGATTCAAAAGGGGGGAGCATTGGAGAGAACCATGCAGCATGTGCTCTGTTAAGTGTTCTCTTATGATGGTATCAGCTTTTTTCAGGGTAGTCAGTCACTATTTCTTTACCCACTCACACAATCAGATGAATTTGGATCCGGTCCTTCACATTCTAATTTGGTTCTGTTTGATTTACATTTTTTATTTTGCTTTGTTTTTAATGATTTGCACCTAGATGTTTTGCCACATGATGTTTTCATGTTGCGTCTTTCATTAAGTTTGATACACATTAAAACGGATAACAGATGTACTCATTGCTCTCTAGATATTAGTCATAATTTATTCCTGATACGACTGAACTTGAGTTTTCAACGGTGTAGGTTAAAAATCCATGGCCGAATGTTGATGCGCACAGTGGAGTGCTACTGAACTACTATGGTCTAACTGAGGAAAAGTATGGGGTTACTTCTCTCACCTGTTCCACTTGAAATAGTTTTCATTTTGCAATTATTTTTTTAGGGTGAATTTCATCTAATGATCTATTAACATCGTGGACAGCTATTATACTGTTCTCTTTGGTGTATCAAGGAGCTTTGGAGTTGGCCCTCAGGTTTGTTGTGCCTCACTGTTTCCTTGTTAACACTTCTCTTTTGGCTGTTTCTTCCTGCACCCTATAAATAATCTGGAATGAAAGTTTTACATTCCGGATTAATAATCCGGAATTTTACTAGGGGTGTCTCCTTTTATTATGGAAAAGTTAAACCAGAATCAGGGTTTTACATTCCAGATTACCTAATCCTGAATTTAAAAGGGGTTTAGGTGAAATTATAGGGTGCAAGAACCACCTTTTCTTTTTGTTACCTTGGGTTAACATTTCTATTTTGGTGGATTTCAGTTGATATGGGATAGGGCTCTTGGAATGCCACTTGAAAGGCCCAAAAGTGTCACACTAGAGAAGCTCGAGCAATTGGTTGCCAAATCATCGTGAAATTTGAAGCGCCATTTCTCTGTTAATAATTGCTAAAATACACACTGCGGTAGATGTGTGTGGTGGTGTTGAGTTGAAAATGTGGTACCATTGTAATGAGAAATATTGATTACCCTCCCCTATGGTTTCTATTTTAGAAGATTTTGGTATTTAGGTAAAGGGTGGCTTTTCACCCTCAATGGTCTTTCCCACTTTTTTTGAATTGCATAAATTAGGTTTGAGGGAGCATAAGAATAAAGGCATTATTGTATTTGGGTATAAGTTTACCCCCTTGTATTCTTTATGAAATCGGAATTACCCCTTTTGACTAATGATCGGTAACATTTATTTACTGAGTTACCTGTGGATAAAAGTAGTTTTCTCATAAAAAGAATTAGCCCTCCAACTCTTCCACCCACTTGACACTAACCCTACTAATTCCACCTTCAACCCCATCATCTCCGCCCTTGCCACCACCAATCCCTTTGATTCCATTTCCTTCTATCGCAAAATGCTACCCCTTAACCTAAAATTGTGCTTAATTACACTTTTGTCCTTGCTCCTTGCTTGCGTTAACCTTGTCGCTTTTAATTTAATCAAAGAGATCCATGGTTGCGCCGTGAGGAACTCCATCCACCTGCATCACCAGTTGAGCAGTGCTTTGATTGAAGTGTTTGAGAGATGTGGTTCTCTTCGTTGTGCAAGTTTGGTGTTTGAGAAAATGAGGGATGAGGACAAAGATGTGGTTATGTGGAGCAATTTGATCCCTACGTGCACCTTCCACGGTGAGGCGGAGGTGGGGCTAGAGAGTTTTCGATGGATGGAGACTGTCGAAGTTCGGCAGAACGGGGTTACATTTCTCGGGGTGTTGAAGGCTTGCAATCATGTTGGGTTGGTGGATGAGGCGGTGTGGTATTTTGCAAGGATGAGTGGGGAGTATGGTGTGGAGGCTGGGAGTGATCATTATTCGTGCTTGGTGAATGTTTTGGGGAGGGCTGGGAGGTTGTAGGAGGCTTATGAGGTGATCAAGGGGATGTCGGTGAAGGTGACGGAAAAGGCGTGGGAGGGGCTGCTTGGGGCGTGCAAGAATTTCGAGGAGTTGAGGCTGGCAAAGGTTGCATCAAGGGCATTGGTGGAGGTGGAGTCAGGGAATGCGGCTAATTATGTGCTATAGAGGAAGATGTATGCTAATGTAGGGAGGATGGAGGAGGCGGAGAGGGTGGAGGAAGATGAAGGAGAGGGGAGTGAGGGCAGCCGCAGGGAGTAGTTGGGTTGTGTATTCGGAGACGTGATCATGTTTGTTATTTTGAGAAATGATGTGATTTGGAAGGGGATGAATGTGGTGATGAAATGCCAAGGGGAAATTGGAATGGGGTGTGTAATTAGAAGGGAAATCAGTTACTGAACAAATGAGGAGTGAAAGAAACAAAACATCCGACAGTGGCATCATGTAGTTTCAGAGTCATGGCATTTGACCTAATGTTGTTTCATATCAAATGATGCAATGTGAAAAAGGGATGAATGCAGTGACAAAATGCCAAGGTGGAATTTGAAGGGACTTCGAAATTAGAGGGGGAAATGAAAGAATGGGGAGTTAAGGAAACAACAACTGCCACGGGAAGTAGCCTCATGGAATGTCAGAGTCATGACATTTGGCCTAATGTTATTTCATCTCATATCAAGGTCTTTTATTGGAAGGAAGCGGCAGAAATTAGAAGGGAAACAGAAAAGTGGGGAAGGCTATAGTTGATTGTTTCCTGATGTAGTTGATTCTCAAATGGTGCTTGCTGTTGGAGAAAGGGTGAAGTTGGACTCATGACTTTCAGGTAACACTAGCATTTCTTGTCTAGGTGCTGATATGGATTTGAGTTCTCTAGTTTTCGCTCCTTACAAGACTTTGTCATTTTAAGATAGGTATAGACACACTGGCCTTTACTAGGGGCTTCACATTTCCTGCATAAAGCCCCACACTCCCACATAATGTTCTCTTGTAATTTGTTTAATTATGATGGAATTTGGACTTAACTATTTTACAGTAGCATATACCATGGTCTGATGAGAGGAACATAGTTTGTCAAACCTAGCACCATGTATGGAATGTGTTATTTCTTGATACATTGCAAAAGAAGAGAACCGAGAGAGGATTCTTCTCCAAGGATTTCCTCTTCACAAAGAGCTAATGCTCAATTTCCAAATCATAATAAATCATAATAGATCTTAATGAATTCCCTCAGCTTCAATCCTATTTATTATTTATGTCACTAACTCACTCTAACTAAGCTAACTCACTAATAATCTAACTATCCTAAGTAACCCCCCTTCCCTTTAGTCCTATTAGGATGTTTATGAGATATATTTAAAGATTGCTGACAGACAAATCATGATAGTCACATTAAAGCATAGGACAGACAAAACAGGACAAGATAAATAGTTGAGTTGCAACTCAATTTTTGTGATCTGTTGTTGAATAGTCAATGCGTAGCGCAAGAAATTTTATGTTGTATGTTGTTTTATTTAAATAAACTATACATGGAGATCTTTAATTATCGTACAGGACATGTCTTCAAAAGCAATTAAAGAGAAACCTTTTATGTTCCCTAAAATAAAAAGCCCTTGAGGTCCATTACAGAAAATTAAAAGGATTGAACCTAAACCTGCAAAAATCACTTTACGATGATTGTAACCATCTTTGAAAATTTAAGATTCTTTCCAATGGCTGTCGTTAACAAACTGTCAGGCAACAGAGAGGCCTAACGTGATTAGGGCAAGAATCTCTGCCTGCAACTAAGACTTTTGATGCAAGGAACGTGACAAAGACCACATGTTGCTGCTTTGCCGCATAAAACTTCAAAGCTGGCAAGGCATTGAACAGTCTAGTTTGTTTTTTTGGAAAAGGCAAAACAATTCATTAACTTAAACTAATTGGATTGTCCACAAGCAGTGATCATCCCAACTGAAAAGTACATGAAATGGAGCTGATATTAAACAGCATCCCCACCGAAAAACCAAATTGTGAAAATAAAATGCTACAAACCTCAATAAGACATAGAATAGGAAGCATGCTGTTTCAGCTTAAATCACCCCTAATACATTCAGAAATTAAACCGTAAAGCTTCCTAGGAAAAAGCTTTCGAGACCCCAATAAGACATAGAACAGTCTAATTTGTATAAATGATACATTAGGAACTAAATTAAAAAAATGGAATAAATTGAATACATCTTAAAATCATTGTTTAATATATATATATATATATATATGATCATACGCTTTAGCTGTTTCAAGAAGGCTTTAAGTTGAAATTCCAGGCATGTTAAAAGTCATGCTAGTGTGTTTGGATCAGCTTTTTAGTGAAAAACAATCAATTAATTTTTGATGGTGAAGATAAAGCAACAAATAGCTGTTTATACTTTTTCATGGTATGAATGTATCACCATGATTTTATAAGGGTAGAATTGATTCCTGTGTGATATCCAAACACACTCGTATACTAAATGATCATGTGAGAAATGGAAAAAGATATTTACGTACTCTTTTGTATCAACAGAGGCAGAGATGGGTTTCCATAGGACGCAATCACGTTTGTAATTTATGCTATCAGATTAACATATTTAGTTGAGGAGCTTAAAGGAAATAATCAGTTAACTTTTGAAGAGTTGAATTTGAAGTAGCCAAGTCATCAACCTTGGAGGATGTAAGGGTGTCTCTTGCACTTTTTATAAATTGATTCTACGTGAGCTTTCTTGGTTAGTTTAATTTAATTTTCGTGCTTTAGCTTTTTAAAGGAATTGCACTGGAAGATGATTCATTACTAGATGATCTTCAAAGTAGTCTCCAAAAACAAGAGGCCAAGTTAATTGCTTTTGTGCGTGATTTCTGGTTTGTTGGATGAATTCAGAGTTAGAGATGCTAAATTCAGTATCTAAAATAACTGTGAACTTTCACACATTACAAAGAATTCAATTTGATCCAAATTGTGTAAGAATCACAATATTTACCAATATAATCGTGATTTATTACCATAAATTCTACGATATAATTTATGGTAATAAATCATGATTATACATTTTCGTGTCAAATGTAATTAATTAGATTTTATTATTATTTATAATAATAAATCACATATAATACAATTGATCGGATTTTAATTTTTTTATTGAAAGTAATATCCCATAAAAATATCATCTAATTAAATAAATCAATTCAATAACTAAATTTTAAATTGATTATGATAATTTTATATTATATGATATTTAATTTATTAAATCATTATAATTATGAAAACTTTTTATTTATTATCACGATTCTTAAAAGTTTACGCATGTAATTCATTTGTAGGCACAACCCTGCTCATCTTTACTATCTTTAAATGTAGCAAAATGTCTTTTCAAGAGCATTTTGTATCCCTTCCAACTAATCTTTACAGCAATTAACATGCATTTCACCAACAATTCTGCCTCCTCTAGGTCGTCTTTGGTCAATGGGAAGTCAAATTTTGTAATTGGAAGGGACTGAAAAGGCTCTTGAGAAGACATTTTGTCTTGGATTAAAAGATGGGTAAGATGACAAAAAATGAAAACTGGAGCTAATCTTGACTAAGAGAGATGGAATTCAAGGTCCTGCATATCAGTGAATGCTAAAGCAAAAAAGTGCGGCAAAGGCTAATGGAAAGTTTCAAAAAGTTCTTATGAAATGTGCATTCAAAGATAGTGAAAATGAGAAGATAGAGCAACTGAAAACGAAGGTTAATATAAGGAAGAGAGAAATGTGAAATTTTTACTGAAGATTCACGGGTTAAGGTATTGATATTTGATAAAAATATTCCCTACAATACAAATATTTCTAAATTGCTATGTAGTTTTCACTTGCCATTTGAGATACATTCCTCTGCACAACTTTGCAGGCATCATATATAGGTTACTATTGGTTAAACTAACACGAAGCATTGTTTATATATATATATATATATATATATATTCAGCAATGAATTAAAAGAAAATAAGAAAAAAATGAAATGAATTTCGTCATAAACTAAAATTAGTTTATGCATATACAATTTTGCAAAAATATTCTCATATAACTTCATGATTTTTAATTTGAGTTTTGGATTTCTAAAAAAGAAAATTATATTATGGGTATGTTAAGCGTTTCTAGAAAAAGAAAATAAGAAGAAAAAAATGAAATGAATTTTATTTATATACGTAAATTTGTACAAATATTCTTATATATCTTCTTTAAAAGGTGACTTTTAATTTCAGACTTAAATTCAAATACACATGATTTGGTGGCATCTTGTATTTGATGAGTACAGTCTATTATAGTTCTTGTTGCCATGAACAAGCAGTGATGTTTTCTTCTGTGTCAACCATGTTTGGTTGGTGTGGTAGTGTTTTGGATCCTTATTTGTGGCGAAAGCTGTCTAGCTAGAAGCACCAGGATCTTGCTCTTGATAACATAAACAAATGGATAACGATCTTTATATTTTTGCTGTGTGTGAAACTCTCTAAGAACTACAGTTATATAAAATTAGCAAAATTAGCACAGCACTAGTCTTGTTTCTTAGAACAAATCAAGCTATTTTAGGAATAAAGTTGTGATAGTATCAAGATACTATCATTTCTCTATTCTAATTACAAATAATTGATGATTTACTTGATTGGCTAATTCTCTTGATTGATTTTCTTTCCTTTTAAACTTTGTATGACAAATAACAAGGTCTAGTTGATATTTTAATTGTTGCACTTTATGTGGATCCTTTAATCTATACTAAAAACAATTTGAAAATTTATATTAAAAACATTTAACTAAATTTTAATTTTTATTTCAATAATTTAGATATAATATATTTTATGTCAAATGTTTAATATTTTTATGATATTTTCACTCTAAAATTTAAATATTAGCAAACTTTTCTTTAGATGATGTTAATAGGCTTTGATGTAAAATATTCATTTTATGGTATATTTCTAATTTTGGTTATTCTTTTATTTATACTTATTTTTATTACTTAAATACTAATGTGTTTCCGTGCAATTTTTTTATATGTAAGTATTATCTCCAAATCTGAATGTTTTTTCTTTTGATTTTTTTAATATTTGCATAAAATACCCTTAACTATTGTGATTTACATATTTAAGATAAGCTTTGTTGTATAGTTTTTACTTTCTTTCTTTTTTGACATAAAATATAGTCACTTACAATTACAATATATTTATGTAAAGTTTTATTTCCTTGTTGTATATTAAGAAAAAGAACACATTAAAAATAAGTATTTATTATAGATTTTACAATCTATAAATATATATCAGTATTTAATTAAATATTATACTCTATCAATTCATATATTCTTACCTTTTCATAATATTTTTATTTTTGTTCATTTTTTCTTGCTATTTCTTTCGAAAATAAATATTTTAATACGATTTTTCATACACAATTTTTATTTAATTGTTTTTAAAATTACATATTAACATGAAGAATATTAATAGTAAAAGAATGTTCTCTTACAAATAAAATTATTTGATGGCCTGTTAAATTACTAAAAATATATTTTTCTGTATTTTTTAATTAATTTTATTTGGTATTTTTGTATTTTTAAATTATATTTTATAGGATTACCATATCGATATTTTTAGAGACCACCATAATGTTAATACACGAAAGAATTCCCATTAATAAACGAAGATAGAAAAAAAAAAAAGGAGAAGCAATGTTTTGATACCATTTAAGTTTAATTTATTATATATTAAAGTTTCTTCAAATAACTCAGTCACCCCTTCTGGTTCTTGTAATGATCCCCACTTCCCATTAGTTTTGGAATTTCTGTCAAACCTACCATGGCCATCTACTTCGTGTAATTAGCATTCGCCATTAGGTAGAGTATATTGGTGTCTTACAATCTAAATTGTTCATCATATTTTACTAAATAATATAGAAGGGTTGTACTTCTTGAATCACTTGTCTGATCTTCCATTGCTTCTTGTAAATTGTAATGGTTAATCTTGCATGGTTGACTTTCTCTTGTTTTTCCCTTTTATTTTGTCATGTAGTGTGTCAATTCTGAGATATGTAAACATTCAACCATCAAGGACAAAGAATGTTCACCGCAAATCACATTGGAATGCCTTTTTGTTTTTTTAATATTCATCCATATAAAGCAAAATTACTATAGGTGCATTTTATTTTATACGATAAAAGGACATTATGATGCACATTGGAATGTTGACTTCAATAAAACTGAATTATGTTGTCTTCAACAATACTGAAGTAAAATGTGTAATTGTAGCTACCAGATAAAAGAAAACTGTGCACATACAGCTAAGTAACTCAATGAAGTACCACTATTCCATGTCTAAAATACAAAACCAGAAGGGCGAATTTTGGAGTCAATTCAATAGTAGGGATATTAAAAACTGGTTTTTCTTTTTTACCTTTTTCCAAATTTTATATTTGATTGACATGTCAATAAAAAGAACAATATAATGAAACACTTTATTTACTATTATGTAGCTCAGTCTATTACAAATAAATGAATTAGTATACTGTAAAGCAATAGAAACATGTCCATATTCAAAGACAAGAAAATAGGAAACTATTTAGACTTTTCCACATCAGTTTGGAGGGTGCTGTCTCCAGTAGCCGCTGTGAAGTTGCGCCTTTCCTCAGAAGTAGCAGTGATAACTGGCATCCACACATCGGCTGTATCACTCAAGAGTGACTGCACCTGTGGATCTGAAGCCATTGATGATGATATCATCTCATCAAGATTATCCAATCTTGCTGATAATTTATCCAACTCCTCAGCTATTTCCAACTGTGTAGATAATGTATTAAAAAAATAAGAACACAAAATGAGAGAATGGTATTTCATTTTGTTGAAATTATGTGTTTGATATGTTCATAGAACTTAAGCACTAACCCTTATCTATACTAATAATGATCCTAATTAATTAAGAAAAAAAATCATGATAAGAAAAGAAAATATGATAGCTAATCCTCAATGAGGAAATAAAAATGTTGAGAAAATATAATAACTAATCCCAAGAGATAACGAGGAAATCGAAAAACTAATTCACAGGATAATATAAGATGAAAAAATCTTTTCATATGTTCTAGCACATTTCAACAGGGATAAGAGAACTCTGCATCAAGTGAAAAACACCTCGTTAAGGTGCTGCGTTGACTTTGAAGGAACTTTTGTAACCTCTAATCCAAGAGTTTCAATTTTAGAACGCAGCTCAACTTCTTCTTGATTCGTCAGTGATTCCACCTACACAGTTTACCATCAAATATGCATGAGTACATTATATAGCAATGATCACTAAGCAATAAGCAGGGGAAGCTGAGCTATGGATGGAATCCAGAGAAGCTGCATGCATAGGTAATATTCAATATTTTATGCATTAGAATGCTTAATACATAAGTGATTAAAAAGCTTGCAATCTGTAGCAGCAATGGTCAAAGATATTAAAATTATGAATATAACAAATAAAACTCATCAAGGTGGAAAAAGTACTCTAATCTTCTAATGTTTACAACAACAGTGGAAACAAGTTAAATCTAATTATAGGAAGCAGAGGATTAAAATCATAGTTAAATGAAATGAAGATCATAAAATGTAAATGATTATGTGCAATTCACAGTACAGAATCACTTCATAAAATGTAAATGATTATGTGCAATTCACAGTACAGAATCTCGACGGAGAAATCCACAAGTTCATAAAAAAAACTACCGTACCCCATTGCTCGGAGGCTCCTAGCTATGTGAAGGAGAAATCCACAACTCCATAGTTTCAACAAAAAAAGCTATAGATTTTTACTATTTTCTTTTGGGTATAGTATCCTCACTGGAGGGTCATGGGTAGCAATCCTAGAAACAGATTTTCCACTTGTAAGGGTAAGGCTATGTGCATTTACCATCCCTAGGCCCCAATAGTTGGGACTTGGGAGCCTTGTGAACTTGGTTGCCCTTTTATTTTTGGGCACAGTCTCCTCAGTTTTGGGCAGTTGAGAAAAAGAGCAATATAAGTGCTAGTAAGAAGTGTTGATAAGATGGAAGATAATCCACCTATTAGGGATAGAAGTAGATAAAGACTTTTAAGTGAAACCATTAAAAGAATTAATTCTAACTGGCCTCTGTAAAGATTTTATTTTTGACACTACATAATGATTTGTTCGATCTATGTGTCCAACCCCATCTAATGGCAAAAGATTTTAGTTATCATACAATATCCTCACTAATGCTCATTTATCTCCAAATTTTGAAAACAATAATGCTCATATCGGTCAATAACTTGGTACAAACACACTGTTAAAAGCAGATATGGATACCCTTTTATTTCCTCTGCCTCATTATTATCCATACATCATTCACAATTGAAACATGGATAACAGCAGCTTCAATGTGACTATCTGTTAATACATGCACAGTGATATTGCATATTATAAGGTCCAGACAAATATATTAGACCTTTAGGGTGCACTACATGGTGCATCATTGCACAGTCAAATTCTTGGATGCTTGAGTCATGAAGCCGTCACAAATATATTGAAAGTGAAGATGACAGAAGTGCATGCAGCTAGAAGAAAGATGAATGAAGAAACCATTCTCAAAAGGGTATAGACAGTATGCATTAGAAATTGATAACTACAACTTGTCGCCTTATTGGTGGTCACCCCTAGCTCACCTTAATGCAGCCTATCAGAGTTGGTTGCCAATGTCTTGAAAAGGGCTACCTATAAAGGGGCTAATCAGAAAGGCTGAGTGAAGCATAGTAGTGTGCAGCTGTTGGGACATCAACTCTTAAGGGGTTGAGATCCCATATCGATTAGAGATAAGGCCTAAGTAGTGCTTATAAAGCTTGGACTATCCTCACTGTAAAAGCTGGTTTTTGTGCGGTTCAGTTAGGCCCTAACCCCAAAATCTAAGATAACTTCATGCTAGTTATCTTTTAACTGATATCAATACATGTCAAGTTTTTGTTTGAATTTTCTTTTATTTTTATGAAACTCTTAAAAGTTTTGATATGTTGATATCTTACATGTCACAAAGAGACAATTAGCATTGATTGTCCAACTATTCATCTTACAGTTTCATTTACCATACAAATTCAGATCATGGCATCCAGAATAACTGGGAAATTGCTTTTACCTCGCTCATTCACAAATTTTAACCATAAGGTCAAAGAAGCATATAAAATTATAAAAGCATGGTTAGTTTTGGCTCTAGGACGATTGTGTTGTGTCCCCCCATCTTCATGGAATTTGATAGAAACCCTTTAGAAAGAATGGGAATGAGTCTGCAAACAGTTAGGCGGTTAGGCCCATTAAGGGTGGGATTATGTTAAGCTGTAAACAGTTTAGGAGACTTTTGGTGATTGAGAAAACAGTGTAAGGAGTGGATCCAAACCTCTCCAAATATCTGGAGTAGTGTATTTTTTTTCCTTGGGGGCTTCTCCCTAGTTTCATTCAACAAGAAACAGTTCTTTCACACTGTTATGATACCAGTTCTAACAGAATTACACAAACAACAACAGATAAAGAGGATTAGCCTACCGCATTGTTGCAGTAACCCATTACTTTCCACAAGAGAAACAACAAATTCTCATGAGTCAGTAGGAGTCGTATTAAGCATATAGAGGAAAACATACTTCTGATCTCTGTTCAGGGGATTACCCCAGGGTAACATCAAAACAACAATTCATCATTGAAGACAGTAAAATGTTAAGACGAACATAAAATATAAGACTGGCATAAGTTACAAACCGCCATAACTACGATTCAAAGTATGGGATATCAAATGCAAATCACACCTGGCACAAGGGACCTTGCTTACAGCTCTGACCCCACAAACAACTACAAAAATGTAGACTTCAGACAAATGTAAACCAACTATGCTCATTTTAAGACACATCAATACGGTGATACTTCGATTCTATCTGTATCTCTCTATCTCTCAATACTCGCTCTCAAATCAGATATTCTTCTTATCCTTGTGGCAAAGTCCATAAAAGATCTGATGCAATTACATTCACCACAACAACAATTACATACAGAGGGGAAACATCAGTACTCCGGACAAGGATTAATCACAAACCTCAAATGTACGATGGAAAACTCGTAAAACCACACACAGAGCAAAGTATGTGCCTATGCTAGATAACTGCCCAAAACCCAAGTTAAATTACGATCCAGCGAGTAAAATCAAACAGAATTCAAGCATAAAATCGCAACAGAAACGCAATTCAGAGATCTGATAATAATAAGATGGTGAAAAGTGAAATACCCAGATGATGAAATTCCATAAAAAGGGAAAAACTTGAATGTTAATTCGAGAATGGAACAACATATTGAGCAGATAATAATAATAAGATGAAAAGACATAGAGGGGGGAAAATGAACCTGGTGGAGAAGATTGGAGAGAAGCTGAAAGAGCTGTTCATCGGGTTTCCCTTCCTCTGCCATAGGATTGGGATTTCTCGGTCTGTGAAACCGCTTTCTTTAGTTTTGTTGCTGACGCTTTCTGTGATCTCTTCTGATATTTAGCTCCTTAACACAGAACAGGACAGTGTCCCAATTCCGTATACACGAAAAGTGTCCAAATCTAACTTCATTTTTTACTGTGGATTCTAGTTTATCTATATCTTAATTCAACCAAAAATTTAAATTGAATAATTTGTTTGGACTTCAATTAAGACATGATAATATTTTTAAAAAGTTTTAAATTCACTTTTGATGTTCTATTTTTTAAAATTCATAATTTTAATTTTCTATTTTAAAATATAAACATTTAATCTCTTCTTTTTATAAAATCTATAATTTTGATCAATCCCAATGCATTAACAACGAGTAAAAAACCATTATGACACTAATTAACTTGCAATATTTGTAAACAAATTATATATAAATTAGAAAAAAATGTAATATTAATTCCCCTAGTTTGATTAATTCATAATTTTGATTCTCCTAAAATTTAATTGAGACATTTGGTCCCTTTAATTCTAAAAATTAAGGATTTTTGTTCCTCTATCAAATGGAGTAATTGCCTATATGGCATATTTATGTCGTGTTTATTAACTAATAATTGTGATTATTGGAATTATTAACTTAAAATTTTCCGCCCCTCCCTAAAAGTGTATTTTGCAAGGATTGAACTCAAATCCTCCCCTACAAACTCAGTGTATGTTGTCAATTGAACTATACTTTGGATAGTTATTAACTTAATTTTAAATTATTAAAAATTTCTCAGATCAAACTTTCTCTTCTTCACAATTGATTCAAAGAAGCATAACAAGATAAGAGAAGTGGTTAGGCTTCAAATCTTCAAGAAGTGGAAGAAAGTTGCAACTACTTCCAACAACAACAATAAAACAAAACCACATGTCCATCGCCGCCACCATTATCATCAAACACAAAAATAGAAAATAAACATATAGTTAAAGTACCTTTTTAGTCCTATAATTTATTATTTAAGTTTGATTTGGTCCTTTAATTTTTTTCGAGTTCATTTTGGTTCTCTAATTTTTAAAACTGGTTCAATTTTGACCTTTTATCTAAATTAAACTGACGATGTTAAGAAATGTGCATTTTGTGACAATTTAAAATCATTTATTAGTAATTTTAAACCACCATAAAGTGTGATTTCTTAACATGATTGACCCAATTTAGATGGAAGGACCAAATTGAATCATTTCTTAAAGTTAGAGGACCAAATTGAATCCTAAATAGACTAGAAGACTAAATTAAATCTAAAAAGAAGTTAGAGGATAAAAAACTAATTTAACCTAAACCTACCATTGCAAAAAAAAAATTATTAGGAAAGCATGAATTCCTTGAGTTCATCATAATGAAGGAATGCTACTAAACAATAGTATTAGAGTAAGGCCTATAATAATATAGAAAAAGCGACATTGTCATGGTGTTCTTCACTAAAAAGGACATTATTGTAGTTCATACAAATTTGATTTGTTCAAGTGAATTTGGTATTATTATATTAATATTGATAACTTATTTCATTCACTAAGATGACTTTTTTTATTTTAGTATTATAAAACTATTTTAGTATTGAATTAAAAATATTGTTGCAAATAATTAATTATCGAAGTATAATTGCATCATTATTTTTTTTAGTGGCATGCAATGATAAATAAACTATTACATCAATAATAATATCTTATTTTTGTCACTAAAGTATCAAAATAAAAATAAAAATAAAATTTTAAAAAATATGGGGTGATAAATTATAATAAGATATATTAAAAAGTATAAGTCATTGTTTATTTGATTTTAGACTAATTAAGATCCGATTAACATCACTATATTTTCTAATACAACGGAAAATCTACTATGTTTAATACCATAATTTTTTGCACATCTCAAGCGTCTAATGTCATGTAAATTTTGTATTTAGGAGAACGTCACACATAATACTAAAACCAAATACTCGAAAGTTGCTAACAATTCACATACTCTCAAATATTTCATGTCACAAAATATAATTTCATTCAAGAACAAAATTGAGAGAACTCATATCTTAAATAGCCCATGTATATATTCTTTTCACAATCCAATCATTTTATCATTAGTGTATAAAGTCAATAAAATGTCACTTCTAAATCCCCACATTGATGGATCCCAAATAATCGAAACACATTTAAATAAATAGAATACACACAAATTTCACTCATAGTGTTCAAAACTTCTTCGTTTGTGTAATATAATAAGAGTTATAACCACTATCAATTTTACACTGAATACTTAAATATCAATAAATAATAATAACAACTAATGTAACAATTTAATTACAACATTTTAAGTAGTTAATCATCCCAAAATAGCTAGCAGCACAATTAATAGCAATTAAAAGAAGAAAAAAAACTTTTATACCAATTGAATATAAATTAATGCACTCCAATCAATTTAGAGAAACTCATAATTCATGTAACAATGGAAATTAAATAATAAAAAAAACTATTGTCATGTTAATGCAATCAACATCATTCATACCAAAATAATCTTCAAGTTTAATCATGAAACTTTTTAGCATGAAAAAGTACAATATGTGTCACGTTTGAATACTCAAATCTTAGAATAAAAATGTACAATATCTTATAAAATAATATATTGCTTCACACAAATGAAAAATTATTTTAATCATCTAAACATATACTTGATGACACCAATTGAGGAAAACTTGGAACCAATATTTCCAACTTAGAACAAATATACACAGTATCTCATAACTTGATGCATATATATAAGGAAAAAAACATCAAACACATATTGGTTCAAGAATGAGTCACATCTTATTCATGAGAATGGATACTCTCACTGTAATGTTAATTTCACTTCTCCCTAAAGACTTTTTAACTCAACACATAAAAAAACTTCTAAAAAATTATAAGTATCCAATATTTCTCCCATGTGTTTAAAAAAAATACCATTCATAATGATTTCAGGAGAGGTTCTAAAAAAAATTGCTAATTTCATCTTGCAAATTATGGCTTGCAATTTGCTATTTTTCTTACCTTTCCACCACATTTTTTCTTGGTAGATTTAGATTTCACACATAAACAAATAAAAAAAAATGTCATATAATTGTGTACCTCAATGTGACAAATACTAAGGTCAAAACTTTAAAAATTAGTCTCATTTAATTTCTAGCATTGGGGCTCAATCAACCATTATATCTCTTCTCCTCACTATGTGGTATAGGATCCAAGTGTTGTTAAGCTCACACATGATGCAAATAAACGAAACGTCTCACTGTACATCATCATGAACAACTTATAAGTCCTTAAGGTTGTTATCCTAGGTGTTCGAATCCTCGATCCCACGAACTATTCACAACCAGTGAACCAATCATTCATGAACATAATCTAAAAATAAATATGATTACAAACAAACTAAGCCTGAAATGTGTGTTAAAAACACTATCCTTAAGGACTTATCCGCATAATGCGTAAGCCCCCTAAGATTTAACGAGCTAATCTCAAATAATAGGGGCATCAGAACTGACAAGTAGTAACACAAAGAGTAGATAACCCAAAAACAAATAAGGAGAAATTGGATGAAATATACTCCCATTGGAGGAAGGAGAGCATCCTTTTTATAGTTAGAAAAAGGCACATAATAATAATAATGTGTAATAAAGATAATTAACTACAAATAATGAGTAATTATTATGTTAAAATGAAGTATTAAAATCAATTTAAAACAAAAATTATGGCTAATTAAAATTGTAATAAGGAATTACAATAAAGTCATTATATTGGAAAATATTCAAAGTTAAAATAATGAATAGTAACCTTTTGAAATATACAAAATATACAACATAACATATTAAAATGTGATAATTGGCAATTTTGCATACGTATTTTGGTGTATAATTTTACAATTGTTTAATCTTTTCTATAACTTAGAGTTTTTGCTTGCTCAAATTTCATAGAATCTTGTAATTATATAGGACTAATACGTTCTGATGGTTTAATTAGGTTTTCTTACTAGTTTATATCTTTTTGTGATGGAATTGAGGAAGAAACTCTTTTGGTTGATGCAAAGCAATAAGAGCTTCCATGATATATCAAGTTATCTATTTTTGGACTTTGCTAAAAATGTGTGCTGAAAGAACTCAATCGTTGGATATGATACTTAAAGAAAAATTAACAAAGAGGAACTTGACCAAAAGCTTAGAAAGAAATTTTAAAAACATGTTCACAAAATTGAATCACAACTCTAGGTCAGTTAAAACATATAAAGAAAGATGCATATAACACAATATTTCTATTGGTTTGTCTCTACTATTGAGACTACGTTCAATCCTTGACAATCCACCAATTTTTCACTATCTTTCACAAAGATACAAGTTTAGTTTTACAAGCTATTTCTAGCTTTTCCCAAGTAGTGATTACACTAGCCTCTCTAAGCTGAAAATCCAAGTTTTGTTTTCTACCAATCCACTTTTGGCTCTACATCAACATATTTGTTTAAGGTTTTGTGTACACAAACTAAGTTAATAGTCTTACAAATGGATACGCACATTCAACTCATAATGTTTTTCTCTCAGGATTGACAAAGTTTTTTGGGAGCTATTTACAACTTGAGATATTTAGAGAGTTTGAATGCTTATTGGATACTTACGTTCAAAATTTGTAACTTGAGCACTTCAAATTTTTTGGTATTTATAAACGTACTAATGAGGTAATCGTTGTCTCAAACAGTCTTATCTATGCATCTGTCGATCATCCCATATTAGAGTATCCATTGAAGCATTTAATGCAACATTAAATTCTTGTCACCAACCAATCATAAAACACTCTGCATATTTTCCTTGAGTAGAACTCGAAATTTGACTTCGGAGATCAAATCAACTTTTGTTCAGAGAAATACATTATCTTTTGCTTTGGGTGTGTCTTTTTTATGTAGTTGGTAGCTTATTATTTGACTTTTTCTTCCTCTTTCTCTTCAACAAATCTCATGAAGAATATTTAGACACTCCCTACATAGAGGATCCAAACACATCGAGCATTAACTTGGTCTTAAATGCTATAGATCTCAACATCAGTATGCAATTGTTTGATACATCAAACGTAGATTCAGTGCATCAAACGTACATTTCAGACACAACCTTTTTTAAACTTAGTATTTATTTGCATTAAATTAAAAAGAAATGAGGGAATTGATTTGTCTTATGACTTAACAACACTAGGAATGAATCTTGATTTGTTGGTCATCTTATGATCTTAAGCTTAAAGCAAGTTACCTTGTTAAGTTATCAAGAGATTGAAGCTTAACAATGAAACTTAGGATCTCTTCTCCTAAAGGATTAGGGTTTGGGTGACTTTTCATGAACAATGTCTATATTAATTGAAGTACAAAATATGATTTTAAATATGTTTTGAAAGAAAGTGATGTTTTGTGAAATCTAACTGCAACAATTCCATCTCGTTTGCAAAGCCTGAACTTTTTCATATTTCTTCACATTATAAAAATCCAAAAATAGTTTCAAAGCTTGTTTCATTGCTTTGCTTCCTTTATCGTAATCAAAATCTCATTTTTATTCGTTAATTATTATGTTTGTTAAGTCTAGCTAGTAAACAACCACAACCCTAGGCCCAACAAGAGGATTACGTAACTAATGGAGATTATTCATGGAGGTAATAGTATGTCTTTTTGTCAATTTTATTTCCTTAAGTTTTACAACAAAATATAAGTAATGGTTTTTTCGCTTTTACGTAGATCCAGTGGTAGATTGTTATAGACATTTGAGGGTGGTACCTAAGGACACAAACGAACATGATATCTTGCAATAGACATTGACAATCACATAGGATGGCATAATAGTTGGATGCAACTCATAGGGACAAAGGAACAGGACCACTAGTCATAGGGGAAGTTAACTTTTCTTTACATTTTTTTATTTATATTTACATATATAGTATCTTATGTTTTATGCATGTATTAGTGTTTAGATATACAATAGAAATGTAATTTTGTTGTATTTGAGGGTGGTACCCAAGAGCATAGACAAACATGATATCTTGCAATAAACATTGACAATCGCACAGAGGACCACTTGTTGTAGAGGCAGTTGACTTTTCTTTGCATTTTTTTACTTATAATTAAATATGTAGTATCTTATGTTGTATGCATGTATCAAGGTTTAGATACACAATGGAAGTACAATTTTGTTGTGTATATAAACCCAAATACATAATGAAATTATGATTATGTTATGTATTTTTTATATTTTTATTCTAATTATTGAATTATGATGTAAGTTAATTTTTTTATTATTGATTTAATTATGATATAAATTGTCTTAATAATGATACATGTTACCTTTTTTAATAGTAATAGAATTATTTATCATTTAAATTAATTTTTTAATTGAAATTTAAATTAGTGACTACACAAATTATATTTTTTAATTACAATCAAATTAATTATGATACAAATTTATATCATAATCAATTAGATTATTATTAAAAAAGATAATTTATATAATAATTAATTTAATTACCACTATAAATGAGAACTTCAATAGTAATTATTTCAATTTAAAAAAAAAGTAAGTTGTATCATAATTTTTTTTATTTACCTTTAAAATGTATATTTTTAAAAATTATATTTAAAATTATTCACACAACAAAAATATAATTATGTTGTGTATTACATAACATAAATATAATTTCATTATGTAATATACAATAAAATTATATTTTCTTAGTGTATTTTGGGATTGAAAAAAAATACTTAAACAAATTCAAAAATATGATTCCCGTGTAGAAATTGCAAATCGAAATCATATTTTTGTGAAAAGAGCATTTTTTAAATATAAAAATATATCAACCACGTTTGGTTGTGAATAGAAATTGAGGGGTAAGAATAGCGACTTCCTATATCTCTTATTATGATTGCCGAATGTCTAACCCAATCCACACTCTCTTATTGAGCTTGTTCTTCTAACAATTATCATCGTAATATTTTTTTCTTAATCACCTTATTTTGCATAAACCTATGTCTCTTTAGTAATTAAAAAATTGCGCTAATTTCTTTTCTAAATACTGTAAAATTTTTATGGCAAATTGGTGCTATGATAAAATGTTAATAGAAATATTTTATTTTAAAATGAGATAGTTTTATAGTAGGTATTTTTTTTGTCAAAGGCCTTTTTGCTTTATAAAAACTAATAACAAATAATTTTTGGAGTTTGCTATTGACCTCAGCCACATTGTTTTTATCTCTACCAACATTCTTAAATTTCAAAAATACCCTTCCTCACAATGCACAACCAAATCGTGATTTCGTTGTATTCTTTTTTTCACACCCCACTAGTTTAGCATAAATGTGTTTTTGTTGTGTAGCCAAGTGTGTGAAAAAAGTACACAAGGGAATGAACCACAATTTTATTGTACAAGTGGGGGTTAATTTAAGAAAGTACAGTATAAATATGATTGTATTGCTCAGTGTATAAGGAAATCAAACTTTTTTTGTATTTTTTTTTTTTGAAAAAAAAGAACAGCAAAAATATGATTCTATTACATAAATTGTTACACAAAATCACCATTTGTTGTGTTACAATTATGTAACATAACACAATCGTCATTATGTTAGTGTATCGGAAAGGGTGTGTGGTAGATGTCAATATGAAAAGAAAGAAGCAAAAGATCATTTTGATATTTACACATTTATAATAGGGATTAAAAGCAATTTTGGAGGGATTAATATCAATTCCCATAATTCTTTTGTAGATAAACCTAAAATTTAGATTTTGGTTATTTTATCCTTGAGTTGATCTTGTCCTAAACAAGAAAAACACATGCTAGTTTTTAAAAGCAATCTGGGTATTTTATTTTGTGTAAGACTACAACAAACCACTGATCCTGCGGAAACATAACACGACTCGGAACTCGACTTTGATTTTGTTTTGTTATTGAAAAGTACTAATTTCGCTATCTTAAAGTGCTTTCGATCAAAATATTAATAGGACTATAGCTTCGCAGAAATTAAGTCGAAAGTCCCTTTATGTATACAAAGCTCTATTCTAAAAGACCACCATCCATCTTTTCGGAAAGTTACAATTTTCCAAAAGCATATTACATTACTTTATGGTATATACACATACAACATTTCTTAGCATAGAAGTAAAAACAATTGCAATGTAGGGAAGATCTATCATTCAATTTACTGTGACCAATCATAAAATAGATATATAGACAAGAGCCTTTGGAGATGCCTTGTGTTCTGATCCCTGCCTGAATTAATTTGCAAGAAATTTTGTTTTGTTTTGACAATTATTCTGTGAGGTGTTCAATAATGCAAAATATAATAATATCCGAGTCAATGTCTTCTTGGTCACTTGTCGTCGTTTCAGGCAAATAAAGAAAGACCAGAATGAACATGCATGTGGACAACGAAAAATTTATAGCCCATAAGAAATATTATACCTAACTTGAGATCAAAGCCAAAAGTCATTTCAATGATGCTTACTACACTATCTTGATCTTCTTTCTTTTCCACTCAACCTATCTAGTATGCAGATGGATCATGCTGATTCATAAATCTGCCTAATCTTTGACAATGATATTCACTAATATCTAATGCCTCCTTCTTTGTTTCTTTTTTAAAGACCACTTGCATGCGGGCACACATATATAGAGGTTTTTCAAAAGAAAATATATTTCAGAATATTAGTTTTATTTTCTAAAACAATTTAATATGTTTTTAGTCTATATATTTTAAAAAAAATGTAATATTGAGACTAAAATTAATATTTCAAAATATTTTAAAGAGCTACAAATGTATTTTGACCATGAAAAGAATTAACTCTAATAACTCACTAATTAAATTAAGACTTAATTTTTTTTTAATCCCTTAAATTTGTGAGTCTATTTTTTTAGTCCCCAAAATAATAATAAAAATATTTTTAATCCCTTAAATTTAAAAAAATATATTTTTTTAACCCTTCTGCTCTAATGAAAACTTGTATTTTATTTAGTCTCGTAAATTTTTGACGGATGGACTAAAAAGAATGTTTTTTAAATTTGTGAGATTAAAACATATAAATTTTCATTGGAAGGACTAAAAAAAATAGACTCTAATTTAGGAAACTAAAAATATAAATACTCCATTTGAATCAGGTTAACAATAACTCACTTATTGAATTAGTAATCCAACTAATACTTTGAGTTAATGACCAAGAGAATATTTAGAATAACTTATTCGACATTATAAAAATGCTTCATGATATTTTTTTTTAAATTAAACATGTTTCACTTTCAATACATTTTTATAAATTTATGGATAAAGTATTTTTTATTTAATAGAATTTATTAAAGAGGCATTTAATTTCACTCCCAAGTTGAATTTAATAAGCAACGACTCTGACCTATAGAGTTAAAATTGTACGAAAAAAGTAGCCCAAAAGCAAAAGTAGGATAAATTCAAATCCCTTTTTTAAGTTCCACTAGCACAACCGAAAAGGTGGCCTAATTAATAATTTAATCTAATCTAATCTAATCTAATGGAACTCTAAAGTAATTAATACCATCCGCAGCTATCTACGTGCTCTCCGCTGGTTCTGTCAATTGTGCAATACATGTTAGTTTCTATAAACCCCTTGTTCCATCAAACACATATGTCATATTCTTTCTCAATTTGTAATGAATAATATATTTATATATCAATAAAATTTGATATAATTAACAGATTCTTGAGTTCCTTAACCTTAAAGATGTTAGCCGAAGTTCAATTCTTGTGCACATGAATAGAAAAATGTTTTGTGGAAAGAAGGAAAGCACACTTCAATAATGTTTACAAAATAGATTAATTTCCAATTATTGGATGGAAGATACTAATGGTACAAACTAAAAAAAAAAATAACAATATACTAACAATAATTTTTTATTGATTGATAGAGTAAATTTTTTTACATTAATAATACATAATCATTAAAGTTAAGAACAACTTAATACACTTATTTACTATGTAATATATATATATATATATATATATATATATACTTATGGGTTAGTTAGTGAAGTCTCGAGAGATTTTTTTTTATCATATGATATGAGAAATTTAAAGTACCTAAGTCAATGAATATTAATTAAAGAACAAATTACACTCATTCCCTTAAGTTTAACACTTATTATAGGCGTATCCTCCCCTTAGTTTACCTCTACACAAATTTTGTTACAATCACACCCCTTACTTCTGCAGGGTGTTAGTTCTATTAAATGAAACACATCACATGCATTGCCCATGTTTCTTTAATGAAATTGTAGGACATTTATGCCCTCATCTTCCTCACATCATCTGGTACAAGAACACCATATCAACAAAAACCAATATTCAAACTCAACAACACCAAGTATGGGTCCAAAGGAAAAAATGCAGAATCACGGAGGAGAAAATATTGACACTTA
Source organism: Glycine soja (assembly GCF_004193775.1). Taxonomy (NCBI): domain Eukaryota; kingdom Viridiplantae; phylum Streptophyta; class Magnoliopsida; order Fabales; family Fabaceae; genus Glycine; species Glycine soja. The sequence goes on from NC_041016.1 coordinate 50,673,604, forward strand.
CAACTTGGTGAATCAGAAAAACCTATCTAATTAAAATTAAAATCATCAAAAGTAAGCAAATAAGGGTTTGGAAACCCCGTTCTCACAATTGAAAACAATTGATTCATCGAAAATATTGAACCTTACAACTTAATGAATCAGAAAAACCTATCTATTTTTTTTCCTTAATTGTGATCATAGATAATAAAGTATAATATTTTTATTAATAATAATTATTTTCCATTATAGATATATAGTTTATTATATATCTAGCAAACCGTGATTTTGTAATTTAAATAATTGTTGTGAAATAAATAAATATAAAGTGAGTTTCTAATTAAAAAAAATTGTTGTGTGACATGCACGGTATATATGCTTATTTGTGAATAATACCAATATTTATTTTTTTAAAAAAAATTGAATTAATAATTATCAACTAAAAATAATAATAATTTTGTGTTAGATATCAATCATGTATGTTATATATATATACATGACGATTCGATTAATTATTATATTTATGGTTTTTCAGATATATAATAAACTATATATAAATATAAATATATATATATATATATATATATATATATATATATAACGGACAATAATTATTATTAATAAAAACCATGATTTTCCAGATATATAATATTTTTATTAAAAAATGTAAAAATCATGGTTTGCCATATATTATTAACTTGCAATATAAATTTCAATAATGGTTTAGAAATCATGGTTTTTAACGATAACAACTATATATAAATTTTTCTATTAATATTAGTTACATGATAGAAAATAAAAATAATTTTTAACAATTTATATTCTTTTTAGCAAAGAAATTGTAGTTTTCTAATATATGTTCGGCACATGTATGTATTTAATAGAAAATTAATTTATAACCATTATACTTACAAATTATACTGAACAAATTATAGCAAATATCAAATAAAATTAAACTTAAGATTTATAATAATAGTTACATTTTTTCAGTATAACTTATATCAAATATTGTCATAAATAAATTCTGTTATTAGCATAAATTATTTACGAAAATAAATCATTTCTAAAAATGAATTATAATGATATCTTTTTAAAAAAGCACTAAACTGAGTAAAATAAATTTAGGGTAAGAAAGGACAACATGTGTGATATGATGAAATGATTTCAAATTTCAAAATCAAATGTACCTTAAAATTAATTAATGTAATAATTTTAACATCAACAGTTTTTCTGAGAGAGCCGTGCCTAGTTTTCCTTGTTTTTATTTCAAATTTCAATATAATAAATAGGTTGTAAATGTCATTTACAAAAAGGTTGTAAATGTCAAATCACTTTGTATTCAATTTGAATTCCATGCTTAAATTCATTTTTATTATTATCATTTTAAATTGAATAATATCTAAATATAAATGTTGTAAATAATTTGTGTTACGTAATGTACATAATCATCCATTTCTTATTTTCATTTAATTTAATAAAATAACAATTTATTTTAAAGCAATTATCACTTAAGTCTTGGACTTATTTCTATCAATAATTCAATGCATAAGGCAAATATTAAGGAAAAGACGCATGGATTTTGAATATCTTTAGGTATAATTTTATATTTAGAAAAACTGACCAATAACTATTTCAATATACTTTTTGTTATCAATAACTATTTTTAACAAATGATGTAATAATCCTGTAAAAAAAGTGATGTAATAAATCTTTTATGCAGTAATTATTTTATGAAAATTTAAAATATGTCATAAAATATTTTCTATAGTTGATTTAAATAATTTCTATTATAAAATGAAGTTCGTATATTTTATTTTATATATAATTTATTTTGTAGAAATATCCCGATTTAAATTGTTATTCCTGAAATTCGGATTTAGAGGATTATGTTCGTGTGATTAAAAAACGAAATAATATCAGTCATTAATTTTTATTATTTCCATATTGAATGGAAGATATGTATATTCAATCATATATTTAAATGTTACTTTATTATTCATATTTTAACTTTCCTTATTTATAAGTTTCCCTTTTTTCCTTTTAGCGTAAAAAAAATTCCAGCTTATTTTCCCCCTCGGTTAAATGTTCTGCAAGACTTTACAAAAAATTATCTTTTTTTTTAAATTTTTTTATTAATTAATTGTATATTAATGCCATTTATTGTCTATTGGATAAATGATATTTGTATGATTGACATCATTTGACATATTAAGTTTTTTTTTATAAGGAATTGTATCGTATATAATATAAATAGATAGATTCTATTTTAAGCTTAATTAATTACGTCTTGTACTAAGATTATATGATATAATATTATTGTCTTTTGCTTTAAAAAAAAAAGAAAAAAAGATTATAATAGTTTTATATTATCATTTAGGGGTAAAAATAGGTTAGGTCAGGTTTTGATTGGTGTAAGTTTGACCTACATCACCATCACTAAGTCTAAGCCTAGTTTGTTACCTGTTAAAACTAATTTATTGAAGCATGAGTTTAGCTTGCATAAAAGCTTGACCTAACCTGAAAGCCTATATACAAGATCCAATCTAATTGAATACATAAAAAGTCTCAAAGCCTACTTGAGTCACATGATAGACCAATAATCTAAGACAGATCCATTATTGAAAGGAGGAATCCGAGGAAATATGAATATATTAATTCAAGATGTAGAAATGTAGAACTAAGAATGGAAGTGATAGACTGATTCTACTTATATATCATGCGACTGTATTCCAACCAAAAGATTTTTGATGGACCACCTGACTCTTATGGCTTGTATTACAAGTAAGTGAGATGGGTGAAAGTAAAAATGTATTACGTTTAGACACCCAATATTCAAGTTTAGTGAATATTTTTCCAAATCTATCGCCTGACCTTCTAATTAATTTTTTTTTAAAAAACTTAAATTTGACCTTTTTAATAAATAGGTCAAATTAGGTCGGGCCTTAACCTGACTAGGTCGTGGGCCTCTGTCAGATTATCTGATTTATTTACATTTTTAATTCATCATGTATGATAAAATTGTTGATTTATAATAATCACTTTAAAAGATATATAATAATAATTTGTGATTATATAATAGTGTAAAATTATTTCAATATTAGTGTATCACCCCTTCAACTCTTAAAAAATATTAAAAAATGATTCATTAATTGATGAAGCAGGAAATTAATAAGGTGTGGATCATATATTTTCGGAGTAAATGCTTGAAGTTGAAGTAGACGAACGGATATATTAACAAATGTAGCGCGACATCTAGAAGATGTAATGTTTGTATTGCCATTTATTTATATATGATTTTTTATTCGCTTCTGTGATTTTTAATAAATATTTAAATTTTATTTTTATTTTTATTTTTAATATATTTTTTAATTCTTAATAGATTAGTGAATTCTTGTTTGCTAGCTAATAATTTTTTTTCATTTGTTATTAATTTTTTTAAAAAGACTAGTAACAATTGACAAACTATTAGAAAATAAACATAAAATTTATTAATTTATTAGAAATTAAAAAAATCTAAATCTAAAAATAAAATTATTATTTTATTAGAAATTTAATACCAAAAAAAAATTAAAAAACAAACACAAATATAAATATTTATTAAGCATTGAAAACATATGTTAACTTTTTTTGTTAAGACAATCTTTCTTTTATATGATTATAGATTATAGCATCAGGAATCTGTAAACATGATTTTAGATTTGTCTTGTTATTTGATTTGTAGACTCACATTGGATGAGCAACATCAGGTGAGATTGGTGGCATCCAATTTGCCTGTAAAAACATAGATTTCTTTTTTAAAGAAATTTGATCTAAAAATTACATTTTACTTAATTTCAGTTATTATATAATCTGTTTAACTTTTTTTTCCTTTTCCTTTTTAAACTATATATTAAATTAACAGTAATCTTATTTTTTTTTGGAAAATCTTATTTAATTATTATATTTTATTAAATTGTAATTATTATAAAATTAATTTTTATCCCCGACCTTTTTAAATTATAAAAGCAATAGTAACTTTATCTGTTTTCAAGTAGTCTTATCTGAAGATTATATTTTATTAATTTTAGTTATTATATAATTATTTTTATCTCTTAGAACTTTTTTAAACTATAAAATCAATACAAATCTTGTATTTTTTAAGAACTTTTTTAAACTATAAAATCAATAGTAATTTTTTCGTAAGAAATCTTACGCGACCATTCTATTTTATTAATTCTAGTTCCTGTTTCCTAAAGTGTCTTTAGACTAACAAAACATTATAATTTTTAACTTCTAAAAATGTACATCAGCACCAAACATCACGATATCAGCTAGAGATAAAGGTTGAAATACATCACATATAAGAAAGAAAGGTATTTCCAATTTTTTATATTTCATATTTAACATTTAGTATTATTTGTCAGGCAAATTTATTTTTTATGGTGTCTACCGTGCTCAGGACTAAAGACCTAATACTACTAGTACTTATATAAGTTAAAGTGTTAAACTATTATATACTTTTAAAGGATGTGCCAAACCACTAAGATTTTGAGGTGAGTTTAAGGTATATAGCACATGAAGCTGCATAAAAATACAAAAAATAAAGATAAGAAAAAGAAGCATAAGAGAATCCATATTACAGATTTATAAAAGATGGGATGGCCAAAGGGACAACAAGTTATATCTTGACTACTATGATAAAATCAGATTAAATTCAAATCTGAGAATAATTCTGATATTCTATGCTTTCACCAAGATAATGATTAAGTGGTTAACCTTTCCCTCTCTTTTTATGCTGAATATTGATAACAAAAATTGAACAACTTTCACAACCATAAATTCTGCCTTATTAAATATATTGTCCTCTTCATTAAAACATAAGAACATAAAACCATATTTTTTTAATAAATAGTAGTATATAACTATATATAATGATAGTGTAATTTTTTTATATTACATATGATAAATCAGTTATTTTACCAATAATATCATAAAAATTAGTACGTATTGGAATCAATGCTGATAAAATTAATTTAGTAAAATTGATTTTTGATTAAAATTGATTTTGAAGTTATATAATTTATGTTTAGATATTTTTATTATAAAATTTTAGATTCAACACAAAAATTATTTAAAGTTACGTTTAACTCAGAATTAATTTTAAATTCTTATTTAACATAAAATCAAATACGTCAAAATTTATCTAAAATTAATTATAAATTTAGAATTAATTTTTTCACGTGAAACCAAAAACAGGCTAAATCATCTGATTAATTCACTTTGCATTGAAATTAAACTGAAATTTCTTTCTAAAATGCAACTAACAGAAGCTTACCCGACACTTTTTTGTCACCTTTTCATTTTCGTTTCCTTGTTTTAAGGAAAATGTTTATTTAAGGAAGGTGAAACTACGCAGAACCTCAAGTGGTGACGTGTCTTTCTCTGATTGGAGGAACTTTACCCGCTAAAGACCATTGACTTTAAACAACCATCATATGCATACATGATGCATCATCCCATCATCCCCAGTTACCATTGCTCTCTTTCTTCACTTATTTTGTGAATTGTTTGGTTACACTCACTCATCCATGTTCATTCCCAACTACTACTACTACTACTTCTTTTTCACTTTCTCTGTCTCTCACACTATCTAACAACCATGTAAGCTTCTTAACTGTGTTTTTTTTTTCCTTTCTCTTTCTTGTAAAAGAGCTTTCTTTTATTTTATTTTATTGTCACTTGGACTTGTGCTGATTGCAGAGACTCCCTTTTGTTTTTTCTATTTTAAATATTATCCTTAATAATTAAGAGGTAAATTTGATGTTCCTATTCACACTCTCTCCCACATGCTTAGTTGTCCACAACATGATTTTCATGTAAAAGTTGATCCTTTTTGCTGTTCTGCATGTTGGGTTGCTCAGAGATAGTGGGAAAACTGAAGAATTTTTCTTGCTTGATTGGTGTGCCTTGCAGAAACGAGGATATCACTGCATCAGTGTCAGAGTTTCATCCATGGCCTTTTGAGGTGTGTTTATAGGCGCTTTCTTGCAATTGGGATTTTGGTTTTTCTTTCAAGTTTTGATTTTGGAAAGTTGGTTTTACTTGTGTTTATTACTGATCATAGAACCAGTGCTTTTGGGGAATTTTCTTTGCTTACTGATTTCCTTTCTGCAATTCATTTGGATGCAGTTTATATGGGGTTTCATGGATATTCAACTTTTCACTGCATATGGAATAAAATTTTCTCTTTATGATGGATCATAAGAATAGTATAATCACATTCAACCTTGCATCTTATGCTCCCTTCGATCTTAATATCTCACACACAAAGGGATAGTGAGAGACAAGGGGTAGAGATGAAATAATTTTTTTTTTATCTCTGACTGTGCCAAATAACCAAGCTTAATGTGTTTTCGTTTCCAATTATTGAAAAGTGATTATTATAACTGAATTGTGAAGGGTCAGTTTTCTGATTTGCCATCATTTCCTATAATTGTCATCTATTTTTTTTTTCCTGAAGGTATTTGCTATTTAATTTAATGTTTCACCTTTTTGTTTCTTACAGGAGTGATAACAGCTAGAAGTGATACAGATTGATAAATTGAGGTATCAAGATGTCTTATCGAAGGGGGTCTGATCAGCCACCACAAAGGCGGATACTGCGGACTCAGACTGCTGGGAATTTAGGAGCTGACCCGATCTTGGACAGTGAAGTGGTTCCTTCATCACTTGTTGAGATAGCTCCAATCCTCCGTGTCGCTAATGAAGTAGAGGCTAGCAATAAAAGAGTTGGTTATCTCTGTAAGTTGCTGTTTTGTGCGTGTGTACTTTGTATGGTGTATGTTATTTCACAAGTTTGGTTAGATAACTGCAGAATAAATTTAGGTTTTATAAGGATTTGCAAAATTCGAAGTCCTATATTCTTTAGAAACTATGATTTTAGAAGATTCAACATGTTGCTAATAATCATTGACAAAGGAAAACAAATATTGTTCTAAGCTCTCATTGATGAATTGACTAATCAGATTCTTGGTTTGATTGGAAATGTTCTCAATCCCAAGGGTAAAAATGGTCAAGTACTAAAGATCATTGAAAAATTTATAGTTTAGGGGGTGGGGAGTTTCCTGTTATGTTCCAGACCAGTCTTTGCATGAATCATGAATGCTTAATTTTATTTGTAAAATACTAGAGTTCGTTGTGTTTTTCTTAATTCTTTAAAATTTATTACTGGTACCAAATGTTTTTTTTTTCCTGTAGAAAATCATGTAGGTGAGAGAGAATGAGAGAAAACTAACTAACTCTTATGCCGAGTCAGCAATGACTCAGCTGTATCTACTATATACTATTATTTCCGAATAGAACTTGTACCAAATGTTAATGATTGGTAATTTCTGGTTCTTTAACAACTCAAAGAATCAAAACTACTTGATATCTGAACTTCATTGCTTCTTTCCTTTATATTGGTTAAGTCATCTGGTAAATGCTCTTTATATAGCTCTTAATTTGTCACTTCTATTAAATTATTGGGTGTTTGTAACCAAAAAAAATTACTGTGTGTTTACTTCCTTTGTATCCGAAACTACTCTGTTGCAATTTCTTTTTGTTATTTTTACCTTGTCACTCTTTTTTTTATTATTCTATTTGGATATTATGTTAGCCTCATAGAATGGCACAACAATGAGATACTTTCTGAACTTTGATATGAATGTTTTTTATCTAAAGCTCATGTCTTTATTGTCATTAGGTCGGTTTTATGCCTTTGAACTAGCTCACAGACTAGATCCGCAATCAAGTGGGCGTGGTGTTCGCCAATTCAAAACCGCTCTTCTTCAGCGTCTAGAGAAGGTGACTTCTGATTTCATTTGTTAAGAATTTCTGCAGTAATTTTCCTTGCTTAATATTTTCAATCCGTTTAAGATCATTCCCCTACCTTCACTAGTAAATGCCACAATTATGAGAGTTGAAAAAGCTTGTTTAATGACTTCTAATTTAGTATATTAATGGACCAGCGAAAAACCAAAGAACAAACACTCTTCCTATTTTAGAGTAGCATTTTTGGGATACATTTCTTTGCAAATTTGAAGGTATGGAAATAATTTTCCATTCTCAATAGGAAAATGTCACAACACAAGAGGGAAGGAAAAAGAGTGATGCTCGTGAAATGCAAGCTTTTTATAGGCAGTACTATGAAAAGTATATTCAAGCATTAGATAAGGCTGCTGATAAGGACCGGTGAGTTTACAATTTAATTGAATCAACAATTTGGTCGCTGACTTGAATATTTCTCTCTTATGTTACTCAATTATATGTGAATTGTACTAATTTCTGCTAGTATAGTCTCTTTTTAATTGCAAAAGGAGAATACTGAAATTAACTTCTTATGCTTCCTCAGTGCACAGCTCACAAAAGCATATCAAACTGCTGCTGTTTTATTTGAGGTATTGAAGGCAGTTAATCGAATAGAAGATATTCCAGTATCTGATGAGGTAACATTACTATGTCTATTGGTCGCTGAATAGAGTTTACATATAAAGAGAATAATGTATAAATTACTATATTTTAATTGCAGATTATGGAAGCTCATATTAAGGTTGAGGAACAGAAGCAATTATATGCCCCTTATAATATTTTGCCACTTGATCCCAATAGTGGAAAAGAGGCTATAATGAGATATCATGAGGTTTGTTCTCTTTATTTATGTTTTAATCCCCTTTTCATTTGAGTTAATGCTTGATACACAAGATTCCAAGAGGTAACACCCTTTAATAGAACTTGGAAACTCCTGTTTAAGCAAATGAAATCAAAAAAGACTAAGGGCTGTAGAATCACTGAATCAAAAACTGATATTTCCTAGAAAAATCAAGTCTTTCAGTGGTTTAGGCATTACCTGTGTTACAAACACAGGCAGAAGTTATGATGTAACAATGTATGGTTAATAATTTTCTCATCTTTTTTCATGTCTGGCAACAACTTATTACTACTTTTAGCTTATGAATAACCTCTGCTAGAATTTCGTTGAATGTGTTGATTAGGTTGCTTGTACTTATTTGCTTTTATAGATTCAAGCTTCTGTTTCTGCACTCCGTAATACCAGGGGTTTGCCTTGGCCAAAGGAACATGGCAACAAAGTAAATGAAGACATTCTGGACTGGCTTCAGCTGATGTTTGGTTTCCAGGTAGTGACTGAACTGTTGTGTCTACTTTTTGGTGTTTAGTTTTTTATACTTCATTCAAAGCTTATCTTCCTTGTACTCATGTGCAGAAAGACAATGTGGAAAATCAAAGAGAGCACTTGATTCTTTTGCTTGCGAATGTACATATACGACAAGTTCCAAAGCCTGATCAACAACCCAAGGTTTTCTTTTTATGTATTGCTATGGCTTGGACCTTTATTTTCTAATTTAGACATACTGTTTTTTTTCTTGTTTCTTACACATCGTACGTTTCCCTGTTTAGTTGGACGATCGTGCTTTAAATGAAGTGATGAAGAAACTATTTAGAAACTACAAAAAATGGTGCAAGTATTTGGGTCGCAAAAGTAGCCTTTGGTGAGATTTGCATATCCTAATCTAGTAGTTACTTCAAATGCTAGTTTATTTGAGTGTCAAATTGAAATTTAAGGTCTTATATGTACCTAGTGAGCTGTCTGTAGAGGTCAATCTACTTTTGAGCCTAACTTAGCAAGGTCAACTGTTGACCTATGCTAGCTGAGTGCCCTAAATGAAACCAAGCAAGCTTAGTTCTGTATCTTTTAAGCAGGTTATATACGTAAACGTATATATAAAAGGTTCATTTAATCCTGGATACATGATAGTATTGTAAATTTGTATTTATAATACAATTAAAGTTTACTTGTATATGGATATATAATTATTGGAGCTAAGCCAATGAAAATTGGGATTGGCTTGGCTCTAGCTTTGCTTAAGTATACCCCTACATTTTTGTTGTTTTGGTAGTTAACTAGCATATCTTGGAGTCGAGTAGGCTATTTTTTTTATATATATTTTTTTTCTTTCCTTCTTTTGGTACAAGATGGAATTAACTCATTTACTTGCTATGCATAAACGGCTACTTTTGGACTCTGTAATATACTCTTTTGAAGTTTTATGTTTTTTTAAATGATTGCTAGGTTGCCAACCATTCAGCAGGAAATGCAACAGCGAAAATTATTATATATGGGTCTATATCTTCTTATATGGGGAGAAGCTGCAAATTTGAGATTTATGCCAGAATGCCTTTGTTATATCTACCATCATGTAAGTAATATTTAAAATTAAATAAAAGATATTGAAAATAGAAAAGATTTTCTTCTGTCTAAAGAGAGAATTAGACCCTTCCCTCATTGGTGGTACAGTCATTTCCACTAAAATTATCTACTTAAACTCTTCATTTTGACATACTATACCTAAGATATTTTTATTTAGTTTCCACGTATATTGCATACTCTTAGAAATTGGGTTTTGGGCCAAACTCAACCCCACAAAACTAGCTTGTAAGATGAGGACTGTCCAAGCTTTATTTAAGCCATACCTCTAGTCGGTGTGTGACTTAACCACCACTCTTGAGGTTGCAATTAAGGCTCCCAAAGAGGTTGAAACTAAGGCGGATTAGGGGCGACTGCATTTAAGGCAGCTTTCCAACACATACTTGCATGTGCTTTGGTAGTTCCAAATTTTAATGCATCTTCCATTATATGATGTAAAATCCTACTTTTTTATGTTAATTGATTTGAATGTCAAAATAATTTTGAACAAATCCTAAGCATCATTTTTCTTCATTTGCCTAGATGGCATTTGAGTTGTATGGGATGTTAGCTGGGAATGTTAGTCCACTGACTGGTGAACCTGTAAAGCCTGCCTATGGTGGTGATAATGAGGCTTTTCTTATGAAAGTAGTGAAACCAATATATGATGTAATAGCCAAGGTGAGCTTATTTTTTATGAGCTGAAGAATTTTTTTAATTTACTTTGAACATTTGATAACCTTCTTTTATCTGTTTCCTTGGATTTTTTCTGTATTGCAGGAAGCTAAGAGAAGTAATATGGGAAAAGCAAAGCATTCTCACTGGAGAAACTATGATGATTTAAATGAATATTTTTGGTATTATGCTTCTTTTTGATTTGGTTGTTTTCCTGCACAATAATTTTTTTTGTTATATTCGCATAGCGAAGAGCCTCTGGGCAATGGGGTACGAAGTTTTTTTTTTTAAATTGTCGTTCCAAAATTGTAGGTCAGTTGATTGTTTTCGGCTAGGTTGGCCTATGCGTGTTGACTCTGATTTCTTCTCTGTTCCTTTCCCTCAGCAGGAACGTCAAGTTAACAAAGACGAGGTATGGCATATCATGTCTGGTGTGTGATTAGAGTTACACATAGGGTTGTGTAACAAGAACCATTTTAGGCTTCATGCTTTGCTGGAACTCCAAAGAAACAGTCTATTCTCATTAAGAAGAAACTTAATTGGAGAGTGCATGTATATCCTGATGAAATCTGATTAAGATTCTCTAGGTCGCTCCTGGCGTTCAGTGATACTATAAACATTTATATTAAACTGTAATTCTAATATTAATTAGTGCATTTATATTAAACTGCCATAAACATCTTTTTTTACCATTTTGCTCCTGTCATTTACAGAGTTTCAATCTGGCACTTGTATTTAGGACTGTATATATAGGAACTTGGTATTTATTAGAGATGAATGCAACTAAGTTCTTCCTCTAAGAGTTTCTTTTGAACAATCCACATGTTTCCTCAAACATGAAACATGAATGAGCCAACCTCTGTCCATGATCTTATCCTAATTACTTGTGCTTGATTTTGGAAAACAGGAAAACAGAGGTCCTGCTTCAGACCGGTGGAGTGGGAAAACTAATTTTGTTGAAATACGCACATTTTGGCATATATTTAGAAGTTTTGATAGAATGTGGAGCTTTTATATACTCTGTTTACAGGTAATCATTTCAGATTTGGTTTTTGATATACAACCTTTACTCAAGCTAATGACGTGTGTTGATCATGCTTTTCAATTAAGGCAATGATAATCATTGCTTGGAATGGTTCTGGCGAATTAAGCTCAATATTTAGGGGTGATGTTTTCAAGCAAGTTCTCAGCATCTTCATAACTGCTGCAATATTGAAGCTTGCACAAGGTAGTTAAAAACATGTAGTTTTCTAGAGGCTGCAGGTCTTGTTTCCATATCATTTTTCTGTCTTAAATTTATGAAGCAAAGATGGAGAGAAAGGACTATATAACTCAATTTTGTGGCATCAAAATATGTCTTTCTTTCCACTATACATTTTTCTTTTCAATTTAGCAGAAAAATGTTAAAAATTTATTTCAGGAAATTTCTTCTGTCAAGATTATGAAAATGAAGCCAAGCAGGCTGAATGATGCTGATTATTTCATTTAATTAACATTGGATAGTAATTCATTCTCTGTGCCTTGTGATTCATTTCCTAGCAGCCAAACTCAAAAGTATTCAGAAATTGAGCAATAGAATTCAGAAACTATTCTTCCAAGTATTATAGACGTATAGAAGCAAGATCACACTAGATAATGGAATGCTTATTCAAAAGCTTCACAAGATGTTGAATTTCTTATGTTTTTTTTTATTGATGTTTCATTTCAAAAAGTTACTGAGAATTTTTGTTGGGACTTGATTATGTGTTTGTACCTTACAAAATTCCCAATGCCTTTTTATCTTTATGTTCAATTATCAAACAACGTGTTCTACTTTATGAAGTTGCAACTTGATTATGCTGTCTTGTATACTTTTCCAGCCATTCTGGACATATTCCTTAGTTGGAAAGCAAGGAAAGTCATGTCGCTTCATGTCCAGCTGCGGTATATATTTAAGGCAATTTTAGCTGCAGCTTGGGTCATAATTTTACCAGTCACTTATGCTTACAGTTGGAAAAATCCATCTGGCTTTGCACAAACCATAAAGAATTGGTTTGGCAATGGTACAGGTTCCCCTTCTTTGTTCATTTTGGCTGTCTTCATCTACTTATCTCCAAATATACTCTCTGCACTGTTATTTGTGTTCCCATTCATTCGCCAGTTTCTTGAGAGGTCTAACAATGGTGTTGTGAAGCTCATGATGTGGTGGTCTCAGGTAAAAAGATGCATATCTGGTTTGTGTATTTATTCTCATATATTTTGTAATGATACGTGTATCTTCTCATAAACCAATGGCTTTTTTATCTTCCTTAAGAAATACTTCTGACAAATATTATTTGTCCTGTCTAGTTTTTCATGAAGATGATAGGGAGACACTGGTTTATAAAAAAAAGAAAATAAATTTAGTCTTATTTTTCTTTAATTTTTCTGGTATTTCTTATTTCTCTCTTAATTTTCTTTTCCACAATTTGCAGCCTCGGCTCTTCGTTGGAAGAGGAATGCAGGAGGGTCCAATTTCATTGTTGAAGTAAGAGAATGAAGTTAATTTCTACAATCCTCATCTATGTTCATTTCCACTGGTCAGCTCTGATTGATTAAAGTATCTGTCTTAATTTTCTAGGTACACTTCTTTCTGGGTTATGCTAATTCTATCTAAACTAGCATTCAGCTACTACCTGGAGGTAAAGATCAATCCAGAAATATATTATTTTTATTGGTTCTTACTTCTTAGAATAATTATAATGTATATAGAAATACATCATTTTTGATTGGCCATTGATATATAGAATTCTTATCATTTCATAGTTACTTTTGGATCCTATTTTCTTCTAACTTGTTACTTTCCCTTTTCTCAGTAAGTTCCATTTATTCCTGCATGGAGGAGGTTTATATTGACTGATTATTTGAAAATATATTTCTTATCAATTTATATTCCCTTTTGATCCTATTTTCTTTATTTTTATCCGAGTTCCATCCACTAACTGGTTCATTTTCACTCAATTTCATTGGGTACATATCAACACTACAAGTTTAGGACTGTATCTACATCTGCAATGGTGCAGAGTTTTTATATAGCATCTTATATTCACGTGTTTGTTAAATTCATTAGGTTCATTTGCTTTACACTGCAGATTAAGCCTCTTGTGGCTCCAACAAAAGCCATCATGAATGCTCATGTATCAGTTTACAGATGGCATGAGTTCTTCCCTCATGGTAAGACTGGAAATAAATGAAGATGAATGTAGTTCATATAATAGGATTGTTCTTAATGTCATCTTCTACTACATGCAGCCAGAAACAATATTGGTGTAGTGATTGCAATATGGTCCCCTATCATACTTGTACGTGTATCTTTCTGTCACATGTCTCACCAAGTATATTATTTTCTATATTCTATGAGTTTAATAGTCAATTAGGTGCCTTTTGCAGGTCTACTTTATGGATACACAGATTTGGTATGCTATCTTCTCTACAATAGTAGGAGGCATATATGGTGCATTTCGACGTTTGGGAGAGGTTTGTCTATTGCGTGTGTGTGTGTATTAAGCATTCCTTTTCTTGTTAGAAAAGAAAAATTTTATTTCTTGATTACAGAAGAACAAAATATAGGAGAGATGACTTTCATCCAAAGTTTTCCCCTTCACAAAGAATTTCCCCTTAACAAAGAGGAAACCTCAATTCTCAAATGATACTAAATAGAATGCCTCTTCCCTTACATCTTCCTCCTGATTGTTTACCTCTCTAATCCCCTCTAATTGACTAACCCTTCCACTAACTACAAATACAATAACTGTCATAACTACCTAATTCATAACAAATTATCAAGTTTAATTTTTTATCTTGCTAAAATATTTTTCTTATATACTTACAAAAGAGAATTTTTCATAATACATGATTGTATGTGACTCACGTAATGTGTAAATTCACAATTAGACTTGAAATATGCTATGTGATGGAAGGATTTATGTGATATCAGTTATCACACAAGTTTTGTGAGATAACTACTTATGTTTATATTTATAGCTGTTGCATATCTAACTTTTCTAAGCTTCCCAATTTCATCTGGATATTGCCCCTCCTTGATGATAATTCTGGCTTGACTGCCGACTTACGAGCAGCCAATGGTTACATGGTGTATGAATAACTAAATTTTATGGATAAAACCTATAAATTTGCATATATGGATGGTGGCATAAGGAATTTCAAACTCAATAGAATTTCATAGTTGAAAATCTAATAAAGTATGGTAAGAGCCTTAGTAGAAACACAGCACAAATGCCAGTCATTGCAGTAGGAGAGCCCAAAGCCTTATAAACCCCACACTAGAATCTCATACTTCCAATGTAGGACTCAAGTCCCAAGTCCCATACCTTGCAATTGGATCCTAATATCCCAGTATCCCACCACAGTCTGCATCCCTAACACCCACACAGGTTGGCTGTGCACTAGTCCTTTGACTAGTCCAAAGCAAACACTGCAATGCCAACATTGCTACTCCTGCTGCTCATTTGCAGTTGAAATTGATAAGAGAAAAAAGTCAGATATCAATTGATAAGAACCTTAGGAGAACCATACCACCAAAGCTATCCGCTATAGTTAGAGTCCAATACCTTATAAACCTCATGCTAGAATACCATACTTCCAATGTTGAACTCGAGTTCCATACCTTGCATTGGATCTTAACTAAGTAACTATATCATTGAAAGTTATGAAATGATCCAGGGTTTATTGTTCAAATTTGAATTGATCTTGTTTTCTTTATGTTATTTTTACTATATCCTTGAAACTATGGTTAAGAAAAGCCATGCAGGTTTTTTCTGCTGCATTAACTGCTGATTTATGAATCTTGAAATACTTGATTCATTTTTTTCATTTTAATTTCAGATTCGAACATTGGAATTACTGAGGTCTCGGTTTGAATCAATTCCGGGTGCTTTTAATGCTTGCTTGATTCCCACAGAACAGACTGAGAAGAAAAAAAAGAGGGGATTAAAGGCCACTTTTTCTCGGAGATTTGATCAGGTTTTGAAACTTTTCCTCATGATAACTATTATCTCAACACTCATCATTGTTAAAGGTTTGTGTATTGTAGCTGTGTGGTTTAGCTTTATTGAGGGGACAGCTGAATTGTGTCAGTGTAAACAGCTGCCCCCCCTTCCTTTTGTACTCTATATATATGTTTATTAGAAAGCAATAAAGCAGTCAGTGTGTGTGACATTTTTCCACACAAAATTCAAATCTCAAGTATCATTAACCTGCAAGCTAAATTAAAACATACTTCTGAGCAACCTACAAGTAAGTTGCTTGGTAGCTTTGGAGAACGCATATTCCTAACGAATTGTGTCCATTATAGTGGTTTAGTGTAAAGACAATGGTAGGGTAGCTAAGATTGGTGCTGCTTTTCCTGCTATCTAGTCCAATTGGTTTGGTTCTAGAATTTAACATGGCAAATTTTTCCATATACACCTTTTACGAGACTGGCTTGCAGTTTTAATCATACTTTTCGCTATTCAGTTTTGGATTATTTTTTAAGGGTGCTTCCTCATCAAATATGACACTTTTGAGCTTAATGTTTTCTTTGTGGATACCATTCCTGATCTACCTGTCTTGTATTTGCTTTCTTTCTGTGAGTAGTTTTCTTTTATCAATAAATTTTTTTATTTTTGATTCTTGGAGAGCCGGTTGTTTCAGGTTGCTTCTAATAAAGAGAAGGAATCTGCAAGGTTTGCACAGTTATGGAACAAAATAATCACTAGTCTGAGGGAGGAGGACCTAATTGATAACAGGTAGTGCTATGAGCCTATGACTGAACATTTCTCAATATCTTCTTAATTCTTTGTTCATGATGAACTTTGAATTATTACAATCTTGAGATTTTCATGTTTCTATGTGAGGTCTTTAATTTTTGTTGCAAATAAGTCTGACTAAAATGAAACGTTTAGGGAGATGGATCTCATGCTTGTACCATATTCGGCCGACCGTTCTTTGAACCTCATCCAGTGGCCACCTTTCTTACTTGCTAGCAAGGTTCATCTACTTTTGTTCAACTTTTCTGTGTGTTTGTGTGAGAATAATCTTATCCTTTTTAAATTCATTTGTAACTCTCTTTTGGGTGCACAGATCCCAATAGCAGTGTCCATGGCCCAAGACAGTTTAGGAAAAGGACAAGAACTGGAGAAAAGATTGTTAAGAGACAAGTACATGAAATCTGCAGTTGAGGAATGCTATGCTTCTTTTAAAAGTATTATTAACTTCTTGGTTCTTGGAGAACGTGAGACGATGTAAGTTTCTTATTATATGAAATATGCATCAAAAGAGAATATTGAGAAAGTTTGATACACCGGCATTGTTACATTATGGTTTCACCAATGCAGGGTTATACAGAATATTTTTCAAAGAGTTGATGAGCACATAGAAAACAAAGCTGTGCTGAATGAATTGAATTTGAGTGCTGTCCCCAGTCTATATGAACGATTTGTTAAACTGATTGAACGTTTGGTAATTATTTTGTAACCAGTAATGTTACATTTTCTGTTTGATCAAGTGTGAATTTTAACCATTTTTTTTGTTATTTATTCAGTTGGAGAACAAAGAGGAGGACAAGGATTCAATTGTGATTTTCTTGCTTGACATGCTAGAGATTGTGACCAGAGACATAATGGATGGAGACATTGAGGGGTAAATCATTTGAAATTTTTGTATCCCTTGCTAATTTGATAAATTTTGGATTCATTATCATTCTCTTGTAGTTTGCTAGATTCAAGCCATGGTGGGTCTTATGGAAAAGATGAAAGGTTCACACCCCTTGAAAAACAATATAAGTTTTTTGGCAAACTTCAATTTCCTGTCAAAACAGATATTGATGCTTGGGCAGAGAAAGTAAGTTTCACAATAAAAAAAATGTTATTATTGAGGAACATAATAATTATATGTTTTCTCTCAACCTCATTTTACCCATATTTTGGAGGTCTGTGTAATTCTAATACAAGTTTGTCAGTCTACTTATTGCTTATGATGATATGGTTTATTCATTTTATTGGTTTGTTGTTTTTGACAGATAAAAAGGCTTCAGTTACTGCTTACTGTCAAGGAGTCAGCTATGGATGTTCCGTCCAACTTGGATGCTAGGAGGCGTATATCTTTCTTCTCTAATTCATTGTTTATGGATATGCCACCTGCTCCCAAAGTTCGGAATATGTTGTCCTTCTCGTAAGCTCATTTCATCTTCAACTTATGTTGCATACTAGAGCATCATTTTGTGATTTATTATTGAGTAAATTACACTCAATTATCTTAAGTTTTGTCAAAAGGACAACAAATATTATATAGTGATAGTGACATACATATGTTCTGTATGATTATGATATATAGAATAGGGATTACGGAGCATTTTGACTTACAACAAAAATGTCTTACATATAATCTCTATATAAATTATATTAATGGCATTATATATCTTGATTTTGTAGTGTCTTGACACCATACTTTGATGAAGCTGTTCTTTTCTCCCTAAATAATCTGGAAAAGCAAAATGAAGACGGAGTCTCTATCCTCTTTTACTTGCAAAAGATATTTCCAGGTTTCCTCATTTCCTCTAGATATTTGTCAAAGAACTGCTTGACGTAAAAGCTTACGTTGTTGTATCAAGATAGAGCACAAAAATGGTTGCTATAACTGTAGCATGCCACCATGCAAGAGTCCTTGGTGGTTGAAATGTAGTAAAAGTTTATTGTACTGAAACCATGACCAAATATATAAAATTTGGTGGGGACATAACCCCATTACCAAAAGCTTGGTCCATCCTTGCTAATGATGCACTTTTTTCCTCACATCACTGCAGATGAATGGAAAAATTTTGTTCAACGTTTTGATAATAAAAGTGAAGAAAAACTCAGAGTAGAGAATGAAGAAGATCTTCGTTTATGGGCATCATACAGAGGCCAGACATTGACCAAAACTGGTACAAATGACTTCCTCTCCCTCCACCAACCTTTCTACATGTCAGATGCATGATTTAAGGTTCTATTTTTCATTTTATAATTATGAATTTCCTCTATGCCTTTTCACCTTATTCTCGCCAAGTGAAGTCCGAGGAATGATGTATATCCGACAAGCATTGGAGCTACAGGCTTTTCTTGATATGGCAAAGGATGAAGGTATATTGCGGAAAATTCATTGAAAGAGAGAAAGAGAGATCATTACCTTATCTATTATTGGCTGAGCTTAATATTGTCATTTCACTTCACAGAATTAATGAAAGGTTACAAGGCTGCAGAACTAGAGAGCATGGAAAGTACAACTGGTGAGCGGTCACTGTGGACACAATGCCAATCATTAGCTGACATGAAGTTCACTTACGTAGTTTCATGTCAACAATATAGTATTCATAAGCGATCTGGTGATTCTAGGGCAAAAGAAATTTTAAAGCTTATGATTAAGTATGTCTCTCAAATCAACCTCCTCACTTTGTTATAGCTTATGCAAACACTGTCCTATAACATTCAGTACTAATGTTATAATTGCAGGTACCCATCTCTTCGAGTTGCTTACATTGATGAGGTTGAAGAGCATATCAAAGATTCATCCCGAAAAACAGACAAGGTTTATTATTCAGCTCTAGTAAAAGCTGCATTACCATCAAAATCAAATGATTCCTCTGAAACAGTTCAGAGTTTAGACCAGGTACTGTTCATAGACCATTCCTGGAATTAACAAAAGTCAATAGATTGAAATTTGATGAATGTCCTGCACATTATTATATTGTAAAGCCTAGTTTTGAAAGCTCAATACCAAGTAAAAAACCAAAATTCATATAGACACACGAGTGACAGACAATTTCTATGACAAAAGAATCAGGCACATCTTGAGGCATCTTTCCTGTTGGAATGGAAAAAATGATTTTTCCTCTATTTTTGTAATTAGATATTGTGTAAAGTAATGAAACAAATTCTAGATGGATTGATTCTTCTCAAATATATCCTGCACTATGATATATTCTTTACAGTTGCAACTTGCAACAGTTATCAATTTGTTTATTGGTTGTTTTGGTGTAGGTAATTTACAAGATAAAGCTTCCAGGACCTGCAATATTGGGTGAGGGGAAGCCAGAAAATCAAAACCATGCCATCATTTTCACACGTGGGGAAGGCTTGCAAACAATTGATATGAATCAGGTCTTCTGCATTATTTTTATATATGAAAGTAGGGAAAGCTAGCTTTTAAAAAAATTCAGATTGCTAAATATATGTGTAACAGGATAATTATATGGAAGAAGCTTTCAAAATGAGGAATTTGCTACAAGAATTCCTCAAACAACATGATGGTCCAAGAATGCCGACAATACTTGGACTCAGAGAGCATATATTTACTGGCAGGTATGATCTATTGTATCAATATCAATTTACTTGGTATCATTTTTTATATAAACTGAAATCTATTAGTGCTTGCTGTTTATCTTTATCTACCTTTTGTTTCTTGCAGTGTTTCATCCCTTGCATGGTTTATGTCCAATCAAGAGCATAGTTTTGTGACAATTGGACAAAGATTGTTGGCTTATCCCTTGAAGTAAGTGTTTTTGCTCTTTGGTTTCAGTATTTATTGGAGGTTTGTGATGAGATCTATCGCAGAATACTAACCTAATGTATATTGATATTATTAGTCTAGGTTAAATTCTAATGTAGGACAATTAGTCAACTAGTTCAAGCCAACAACAGTTACACTATGGAGATAATTAGGCTCCTAAAGGCATAAGAATTCTAATATTCTTAGGTACTTTGAAACCAAATAAAACTGTAGCTTACTTCTTTTTTGGGTATTTCTCTACAGCTAGGTTATGTTAAAATAATATCTTGATTTATATGTAAGTAGAATATTGCACTTATGAACTTCTCAGAGAGCTCTATATCTGATACTAAGTAGTTATAAATTTCTGAGCCTGAAATATTAGTGATACCCGAACTTGGTTTCAAGTTTTGTTTATTAAATTTTGGATCAAAGGAAAGAAAGATATTATTAGCCATAGATGATTGCAAAATCCATATGACGTAAATTCAGGTACTAATGGTCAAATGGTTTCTAAATTGCTCAAATTTATATTTTAGAGTGACTTCTGGTTGCAAGGATGGATTTATAAACAACCTCAATATTAGTACCCAACTAAACTAGCAGCTCATATAGGATGAAGTGATAAATTATCAATCTTAACCATCCATGTATGATTGTATGGCCTAGATTTATAATTTTCACATTTTTAAAATGGGAACTTTTCTCCCTATATATGTCCCCTATATAAAGAGTGACAAAGAGAGAGTCAGAGACAGAAATAGGATAAATGAGGAGTTTATCCTGTTTGAAAGTGAAAATGGATTTTAGTAAAAGAAAAAAAAAACTTTTAGCAAAAGGAATTTGTTTATATAAATATTCAAACCCATACCAAAAGTAGCTAGAATATAAGTATTAGTTATATTCCCTACTTTTATTTTCTGATATATTCTTTCTTTCTTTATGTTAAGGTCAGTCAAGTTGCTAGTCACAATTCAGATGTTGTCCAGTAGAAATGTTTAGTTTCATGTCTCCACTGGCTATGTCAATTATTGTTTGATGATCTTAGTAATGTTTTTGTGCCTTTCATTCAGAGTGCGGTTCCATTATGGCCATCCGGATGTGTTTGATAGACTTTTCCACCTGACAAGAGGGGGTGTAAGCAAGGCTTCTAAAGTCATCAACTTGAGTGAGGATATATTTGCAGGCATGTATTTTAGTTTCTCTTCCTGTATGTAACTTGTTTCTATTTCTTTCATGGAGGTATTGAATAGTAAAAGCTTATTTATGATCTGCAGGTTACAATTCTACATTACGTGAAGGCAATGTCACTCATCATGAGTACATACAAGTTGGTAAAGGAAGGGATGTGGGTCTTAACCAGATATCAATGTTTGAAGCAAAAATCGCTGCTGGGAATGGTGAGCAGACAATGAGTAGAGACATATACAGGCTTGGACACCGTTTTGATTTCTTCCGAATGCTATCTTGTTATTACACTACCATTGGCTTCTATTTCAGTACCTTGGTATACTCGGAACCTACCTTACTTCTTGTGGCATATATAAATATGATCTGTCACAAATACTGACTTTGTTTTTGACAGATAACTGTCCTCACAGTTTATGTATTCCTTTATGGACGCCTCTATCTTGCCCTTAGTGGAGTTGAAGAAAGTTTGAACAAACAAAGAGCTATACGAGACAACAAAGCTCTTCAAGTAGCTCTTGCTTCTCAGTCAGTTGTGCAGATTGGATTTTTGTTAGCCTTGCCTATGTTGATGGAAATTGGCTTGGAGAGGGGATTTCGTGAGGCTTTAAGTGAATTTGTACTAATGCAACTACAGTTGGCTCCTGTATTTTTCACATTTTCTCTTGGAACAAAAACACACTATTATGGAAGGACATTGCTTCATGGAGGTGCAGAGTACAAAGGCACTGGTCGTGGTTTTGTGGTGTTTCATGCCAAATTTGCTGATAACTATAGGCTCTATTCTCGCAGCCATTTTGTTAAAGGGATTGAATTGATGATTCTGCTTGTGGTCTACCATATATTTGGCCATGGATACAGAGGAGTGGTTGCCTATATTTTAATTACCGTAACCATGTGGTTCATGGTAGGGACATGGCTTTTTGCTCCATTCCTTTTCAATCCATCAGGTTTTGAGTGGCAGAAGATAGTTGATGACTACACAGATTGGCAAAAATGGATAAGCAACCGTGGAGGCATTGGTGTATCTCCTCAAAAAAGTTGGGAATCCTGGTGGGAAAAGGAACATGAGCATCTCCGGCACTCTGGCAAGCGCGGTATCGCTACTGAGATAATATTAGCCCTCCGCTTTTTCATTTATCAATATGGCCTGGTATATCACCTTTCAGTCACTGATGAGAAGACTCAAAGTGTTTTGGTAAGTGTTTTTCTCACATGGTTCCATAGGAGTACTCTTTTGACTGCTTAATTGCTTGTGACCTTAGCAACTACGATATCGATTTAATTTTAGTTACTATTGGCTTACAGGTTTATGGTCTTTCATGGCTGATAATCTTTGTAATATTGGGTTTAATGAAGGTGAGAATTCACATTATTATATTCTGTATCATTAATATTTGGTGTATTGTTTGTTCAGGGAATGCTCCTGAGTGTTGATTGCCTGCACATGTAATAGGTGAAAAGATGTTTTGCTTTGAACACCATTAATGAGTTTTCAGCATTACTTGAAAAAATAACAAATAAATAAAAAGTAAAATAAAACCAAGATTCACCTATATAGAAGTTTTAACTGCATTACAAAAATAAATTGAGAAACTTTTACTATTGTGACCTTGTGTTTGGTTTAGTTAAATATTATTTTTTGAAAAAATAGAGTATTAAAAGCTCATATCCACATAATATGCCATCTTTTCTTTTAACTTGTGAGGTCATTCTTGTTTTTAATCATGACTAGACATATTTATGTGCATCTTTTCTTACTGCATAATGGTTAACAAAATATTGCTGATGTACAAGCAACAGATGAAGAGTCATGATCTCCACACTCCTTTTCTGTTACACCCCTCATGCATCCCTTTCTATTGGATTTTTGCAGGGTGTATCTGTTGGCAGGCGCCGCCTCAGTGCAGACTACCAGCTTCTATTTCGGTTGATTGAGGGTTCTATTTTCTTAACATTCCTTGCCATCTTCATAATCCTAATACTACTGGCCAATATGACAATTAAGGACATAATAGTCTGCATTCTTGCAGTCATGCCAACAGGCTGGGGAATGCTGCTGGTCAGTAAATATTTTTTTCTCTCTTTACTCACATTTTCAATTCAACATATTTGATCCCTGAAAGTAGCACTTTGTGTTGCTTTGGTCCCTAAGGCTAAGAGTACACATCTGAACAAATTGGTCTCTAAAAAGTGTTTACATGCTAACTAATTTTCCCTATCAAGTTGTCAAGTTCCTAACTATTTTTGGCCTACAGATTAAAAAAAAGAAGTAATTCTGATGTAAAATAATCTAGTAATTATTTTGTAGAGATTTTTTAAAAAAAGCAAAAGCTAATTTATGTTTGTTTGCAATCATAAAAATCACTTTTAAGAAAAACAATGGTTTTTACGAAAGACTGTTCAAAATACCTTCTAATTTTAAATAGATTTGCTCACATCCTCTACAAACATGAAATTCTTTTCATGGTATCTCTTTTGTCACAATTTCATGATCAAAATATAAAAAAGTGACACCTCAATATTTCTTCTCATAATCCAGTTTGAGCATTTACTCATTTCATTTTCTTTGTCTTATTGTTTTTCCTCTAAAAAGATTGCACAAGCTTGCAAGCCTCTCATTGAAAAAACTGGGTTTTGGGGGTCTGTTCGAGCACTTGCTCGCGGATATGAAGTAATAATGGGCTTGCTTCTCTTCACACCAGTTGCTTTCTTGGCATGGTTCCCATTTGTTTCAGAGTTTCAAACCAGAATGCTTTTCAACCAAGCTTTCAGCAGAGGTTTGCAGATTTCTCGTATTCTTGGTGGACAAAGAAGTGAACGCTCCTCCAACCACAAAGAGTGACACTGAAGTTTCATTTTCATCTGTTATCTTTATTATCAAACGTTTCAACCACGTGTGGTTGCATTATTATAAGAGTTTCATATATTCTTTAAATGATGTGCCCACACAAATTGGATGATAATGAAAGATAATAAGATGTTTAGTTTATTCATCATATATATATATATATATATATATATACACACTTGCGATTTTGTACATGCTTTAGTATGGATTACAGTTTAAAAGTTGTATCAGAACAGGTAGGCTCTCTATTCTGTAAATTGTGCTAGGTTTTATAATTTATAATATAGAGTTTAAATGCCTTTTAACTATCCATTTTTTGATGACTCATTCTTTCTATCTTTCTTCCTTTTGTTTATGTGTGTGATGATGACAAAGGGTTGAACTCAATGGAATAAAATATATGAATTATTTTAAACTTTTTATTATTTGAATTTAATTATGACGAATAAAAAAACAAATTCAGTGTGATAATGTTGAAAGTGTTATCTGGTTAGAAATTTTGTACCGGTAATAATGAAATGACGTGTGCGTATATATTAAGTTACAAAATCTTTTCAAAATTCATTAAATTTGTTTTAAATGCTAAGCTCGCTAAAAAATACTTGATTTGTTTTTATACAAGATACCTATGTGAGTGCAAATTATATAGTAGTTACTTTTAAAAAAACAAATTATATAGTTGGTATTGTTCATTTAATACCTTTATTGTAAAAAGCATCAACTATTACATTATTAGTAATTTTGTATAAAATGTAAATTTTAACTATCTAACCATTGAATTATAACTAAAAGCTAGAATGAATACGTGTGCACTGTATGGACAAAAACAATTTTTTTATTTCTGGAATATTTTTAAAATTTTCATATTTACACGTATATTTTGTGAATTTATGCAAAATATTTGCTTAACTTTTATTTTTGTATGTTAATTATTAGTTTTATGATAATATCCTAAATATGATCTTTTTATCAATATTATAAATATATATTGTAAAATTATTAATTAATTTTTATAATAATTACTTCTATTATTATTTTAACCATGCAATAATTATTTGAATATTCAACAATTATTTCGTGTTGAATTAGGATTGTCTGTTGGATTAATACTATTTGTTTTATTTTAAATATTTTTTAATTTTTAAAAATAATTTAAATAATCAGCTTGTGTTCATATTTACACATCAAGAATCAGTAGAGAATACTCAATACATCTAAAAAATAACATTTTAGTCTCAGAATGAGCAAGATTTCATGTTGTTATTTGTGAATAAGAGAAGAGAAGAAAAAAATTATATAGTAACTCACAACTTCTTAATCGTTTGGTTATGAAGATCTTTTTTTTAAAGTGAGTTGTGTCTTTTGAGTGGAAGAAGATTACCTTTTCAGTCCAGCAAGGGTTTTGTAGAAAAATTGATCAGGTTGTATTTCTCTTACTTGGGTTTTCTTGTGTATGGTTTTTACAAAGTTTTGCGGGAATTGCTTACAACATGCTAGAATAGAGTTTTCTAGTGTGGGCTAACAATAGGGTGTCCCTAAGCTTATATTCATAAAGTACCCAAGTGTTGGGTGCCTTAATCTCTTTTGCTGGGATGAAAATTTTAGATTGGTTGTAATTGCTTGTAAGGATTCTTGATACATAGTGGAAATCTAATTTAGGTTGTGAATTAAATAACCCGATTAGTTTCTCTAAAAATAGGGAGTGAAGTACAATAAAAGACTCTGTCTTTATTCTCTTGTTCTAATCTTTTTCTCTCATTCAAAGTATTAATCAACTCATTCAAGTATAAATCAAGTCATTTGAGTATTAATCAAGTTTTTCATAATGATTAAAGTTTTATAATCGTGAAAGAAATGATTGATTATGTTTGATTCATATATGTTTTGTGATATGATCCATACAAAAGTTTTTTTGCATAACTAT
Source organism: Glycine soja (assembly GCF_004193775.1). NCBI lineage: Eukaryota > Viridiplantae > Streptophyta > Magnoliopsida > Fabales > Fabaceae > Glycine > Glycine soja. The sequence goes on from NC_041016.1 coordinate 50,699,980, forward strand.
TTTTTAAAAGGTATATTTTGTTTTCGATTCATATATATTTTATAATACGATCCATACAAAAGTTTTTAGTGTAACTTTGTTTTTCAAAAGGTATATTTTATTTTGAAACCAATTCTCCCCCTCTTGGTTTATTGAGTTCCATCATCTTTCTCATTTTTTTCCTGTTTCAAATTTTTATATTAGTATTGATAATTTATAGTGTATATAAATATGCATTTTTTATGTTAGTATCAATAATACATAGTATGGTAAAAATATATTTTTTTAACAATTATCTTTATTATTATTTTAACCTTATAAATAATTATTATTTTCATTATTTAGAATAGTTATGTGGGTTAATTATGCTTTAGCTGCTATATTTTTTGCAAATTTCACAACTAGTGTTTAAACAATTTTTTGGCTCTTATACTTTTCTCAATCAACAATTTTAACCTATATTGTAAAGTAAAAATGATTGTTGATGTTATAATAACTAAGTTGACTGCATAGAGATTTGTCGTATAATCAAAGAGTTTGATGGGACACTCATGTTTTTTTAATTGTATTTTCAATCCTTCATTAACTATTCTGACATAATTGACTATTACGAACAAATGAGGATTAAAAATACAATTTATCAAAAAATTACACATAATTACCCCCTCAAATTCCTTGATAACATGACACATCACTAGGTTTCCTATGTGACTGTCACATTATTCGTCAATGTTGTTACTTGACACTAGATACTAGATTAAAACGGTTAATAAAAGAAAAATGTATTTTTGGTTTAAGCCTTATCGGTATATTGGGTCTGGCTCTTATAAAAATTTTCCTTTTTCAAAAAATAGAATAGAAGTATAAGGGACAAAAAATGCTTAAATTTTTGTTTAGTAACTAAAAATTAAACTCACAAAAAATTTAAGGACACCAAAAATAAACGAGAAATGTTAGGAACATAATCTTTTGAACACTCTCTATTTTATTCATTAAAATTTATTGAAAATTACAAGATTTTGTGGGTCTCTCATCATATTTAATTTTTTTCTCTCCTGAATTTGTAGTTTTTAATAAATTTTGACCAATTGAAGAGAACATACTTAAAGAATTGTGTTAAAAAATATATTCCTAACACTCCTAAAACACAAATAACCTTAATTATTTATTATAAAGTGTGTCTATACAAATATTTTGTTGATACATATGATGCACTTTGCATAGTGACTTAATGTGACCAAATGCTACAATGCAAAAAGTGCATAATATTTAATAATGCTATAAATTATGTTGATTGTTTTTTTTTGGTCAAATTTTATAAAGATTAAACAATAATAAGAAGATAATCAAATTATTCTTATTTAATGTATTTTAAACAAATATATTATGTTTATTTTAATGCATATAAATGAGACATCAAATAATTTTAGATTAATATAAAATTTCATAAAAATAATATATGTGAAATGAGGTTTTCAATCTAACATGATGTTTCCAATTAAAATATATTGAATAGTATATAGATTAGATCGATCTAAATTGATCTATCATATAATTTTTAACAAAAAAAAAATTAGATACCATAAATGCTATTTAACACCTAGTGAAATTATCCATAAAAAAACTCCTAGTGAAATTATGCTAGTGGAAAAAAAAAAGGAATGAACATATAGATATCATAAATAATATAATAATGATATAATGTGATAGAAAGATATAGATAAATAAATAAAAAGAAACATTGATGAAGTATTTTAAAAAGATAAAGTGTTTAAATTATTATTCAAATTTTAACTACCTTATAAATCAATCTATTTTTATATAAAAACATAAAAGGAAATAGTTATCATGTCTTAATTCAATGTATAGTTAAGCAGCTCTTTTAAACACAAAGGGAATTTTTTTTCTGCCTTTTACATAGATTTTGAACATAACAAGAGAAGCAAAGAAAACAAAAATTAATCACAAGTTTATAGAAAACGTGGGTTTGTAGAAGTAAACAACAGGCACAAGACACTTCATCTTTTCCCCATGTATATGCAAAAAAAGTAAATAAATAAATGGGGTACTTCGGTGGGCTATATCAGTGTTCTACAATTTTCAAATTGCAGCATCAATTAACACAAACTGACTTTCCTGTGTTCCTTTCTCAACTGTTCTTATATTGCTCCTTAAAAATCACATAATTTTAAAATTGAATCACAAAATTAAATATTAACACAATTATATAAACAACATAGGGACAGTCGAGAAAAGGACAATAAAGAAGTCAATTTCAATTGACACTTACACATAGCAGTGGCATTATAGAAAATTTAAGAAAAAAGTGATAATCACACACTCTTAACTGTGATTCTACTTTTCCCAAACCCTTAAGAACCCGATTCTTCTTATCTGAACAACCCAATCAAATCTCCACCGTCCATTTAAACAAAATCCAAATCCAACCGTTGATCCTCTCTCTCTACCTCTTCATCATCAGAAGATAGCTGATGTAATGAGCAATTAGTTTTTCTCTTTCGGTCACGAATTCTCAGACACCGTTTTCCACTCACTCCGCGCCAACGAAAATTAATCCCCAAAAACTACAAAAGAAAAAAAAACGAAACCCTTTCAGGTTATTTATTTATTATTTTTTAGCTTTTTTTTTTAAAAAACTTTTCTTTATTTTGATATTTTCTGTGTCTCATTTTCTTGTGAAATTTTTTCAGAGTCTTTCTTTTTTTCATGCACGAAATGATGCCTCACTCTCAGATCTTTCAAAACAACCAAAACTACGCCGTTTGGACGCATCCCCTGCCGCCGTACCCGCCGGAGAACGCGGCGGTGTTCTCTCGCCGGGAGACGTTCAATCCACATCCGGGTCGGGTCACTGGGAACAAAAGGAAAGACTGCCACCGAACCGGGTCGGGTCCGCCGGCGTTACGTTCCGGCGGGAAAGGTCGCCGGATTCACCACCCGAAGCGAATTTTCGGCCGGGGCGGTGGCAGCAGTCGACTCACGCCGCCGTTCGCGCCGCGCAACACGACGTCGTTCATAATCAGGGCGAAGAACTGCGGCGGCATGGTGTCGCCGCCGACTCCAGAGGCGGCGATTTTTCCGGCGGCGTCTCTGTCTCCAGCGACGTTCGACGAGAAGTCGGCAAAGGAGCAGTGGGGCTTCAACGGCTACGGCTCCATGAAGGGCCTTATCCGGCTCCGGCCCGGAAACTTGGATTCCGGCGCCGGCAGGTTCGAGATGGTGTACCCTAATTCCGGTGAAGAACATAATAACTTGGACAAAAGGGTTTCTGAACAGGACACCCATATTGCGCACCTTGAAGAACAGAATTGGACGCTGAAAGAGAGACTTTTGTTCATGGAAAGGCAATTGGATGACATGAGAAGGAGGGTTCACTTCTTGGAGACCGACGGAGCGATGAGCCACGGCGGTGAGGGCGGGGCCGAGAATTTCCCCGCCGCGGGAGATGTTTGCTATGTAAAGAGCCACATAAATAATAAATAATAATAATGGTGACAATAATGGTGATGACAATAGTAATCATACTTTTCTTTAACCATTTGTTTAGATAATAAGTTTATTTTTTACCTTGGTAGGTGAATAAAAGATTGTATAAACATGACATGTAGCATTAGTTTCATTAGGTTTAATTTGGTTTGGTTTCAATAATTAATATAAATACTCTTTTGTAATTTAACTATTTCATGAACAAACTTGGATTTTGTCTTGTTGGTTTAGTTAGGAGTTAGGTAGGACTTTGAAACTTAGTTGAATAAGAAATTGAAAGTGTAGACTAGAGAATTTGTTTGTTTTGGTAGTTTTTTTTGCCAACTTACTCAAATTATGTTTTTGATGTTTGATGGGGACATGAAGGGGTTGTGGTTTGCAAGAGGGGGAATGCTTCTTTCGCTATATGTGGGTGTAGGTTTTATGTTAATTTTTCTTATTGCCAAAAGGAGAATGATTGTGGTGCCTAATTCTTGTTATTTGATTTTTTCCAACATGTAAAACTAATTTGTCTGCATTCTTGCCACACGGCACAAGGGGAAGATCAATAGTGTCAGGAACTGTACCATATGGATTTTGTTGTTGTGCTTTCCATGGTTCATTATGTGGGATCCATTTGGTTAATCTGTCAAGGTTTCATTATTTTGAAATAGCTTCTCTCTCAGCAAGCAGCATGGGATCTAATCTGAATTATCGATGGTGTTTATAAGCTACTGCACACCACTATAAGTATATCATCATTCCATATGATTGATCAAGTTTTTATTTTTTTTTATTTGAAGTATTATAAATAAACATGTTCGATGTTGAATTTCACCCTTCTGAAGTGAAAAATAAAAAGTATTTGTGTGGAGCCTTTATTTGAAGTGAGATAAATTTGACAGGTTTTAATCTAATTGTTAAATAATACTAGTTTAAATACACGTTTTAAACTAATTAACAATAGATGCGTTTTTGAGTAAATGTAAATCTTTAGATTAACGAGATTGTAATTGTTTTTTTTTTGGTAATTGTTAATTAATACTAATTACTTACTTTTTTATTTTTGAAAAGATTCAATTAAGTCTTTTCTTTAATTAAAAAAATTACCTTCATTTTTTTACCTTATTTTCTTATTGACATTAATTAAATAACTTTTGTAAAATCATGAACGAAACAAGAGTTTAAAATAGTTAAGATTTTTTTTGGGTTAGTGAAAAATTCATGGATTGTAGTAACCTGTAAGAGTTTACTTGTACATATTTATTAATTGCTTTATCAATATTTTGATAACAATTTTAAATGTAAGGACAGAAAACATTAACTTTGCTTGTTGAGAAACTAAAACCTTTTACTTATAGAGTCAAAATAGTAAAGTGATTACAAAAATATTTCAAAATTAAAAATCAAGGGTTATGATTTTGTGGCTGAAGAGACAGCTGCAATTACAATCATAAGGTTCGCTTTCCGTAGGTTACATTTACAATCGCGGTGTGGGGTACGTTTGTTCTGACTTCTGAGGATGAAATTATTAAATCAATGAGATAACAAATAGGGCAGATTATTTGAATGAATATTAATTTATATAAAAGTAAATGATTAACACTGATAGGGATTATTTAATTTAATTAACATTTTGTGACCGACACGCTTATTCATGTAGCTACTTTAATTTTAATATCAAAATGTAGTGTAAGGAAAAATATCTATCTGTTCACATCATGAAAAGATATTCAAGAAAAAAGAATTAAAAGTGATAGTATTCTTTTTATAATAATCTCTAATAAGAAGAGAGAAGGTTGCGAAAAGATAAAGAGAGAAATATAAGATAACATCAATGAATTGTGATGGATATAGAAAGATGCCCCTCTTTTAAAAAAATATATGGAAAGTGTTATAAATAATAGATTTGAATATCATTTTGTAAGTTTTTACATTTTTTTTATTTTGTTCTTTTGTATTTTAAAAGTTTTATTTTGATTTGTATCTTTGTAATGGATTCAAAACTATCAAAAATTAGTTGTTTAAGATATTTTTTTATCAATAAATATTAATTATTAGTTTGTTAATATTAGAGAAGAATTGAATTAGTTATTTTTTCACTTTTTCTCTTTCTATATCTCTCTTATTTAAAACATTTAATATGTATTGAAAATTTATACCCATATCTGACTATATTGTTTGATACTTATTAAATGTTTTAGACAAACAATTTCCAAAAAAATGAACCATCAGAAAAGTACTAAAATTAATAATAAGATTAATATTACATCATCATTTAATGAAAGAAATGAATATTTTTGGATCCATTCGCAATTAACATTATGAGATTTTAAAAATATAAATGATGAAAATAGAAACATGGGAAAAGATAACGAGTCAAAATGATATTTTAACATAAAAATATTATAAAAATAACATTTAAACATAAATATATCACTAAGAGTCACTTTTTTCTTTTTATGTACTTCTAAATACTAAAGTGAATGTTTGGGTAAGATGCTTTAAAGGTAACTAGGAAGTTTCCTTGGAGGCTGCAAGTAGCCACAACCAGTCTTGTGTCACTTGATGCTCAATGCCAAATGAACTTACGTGAGTACCATGCATGAATCCAAAGCGATATATAACATTATTCTGATTTTTCATTTTAAATGATATTTAATCAAAATTGCATTATCTATTTGCAGAAACATATCTTATGCAAGTTCGAGACAGCTATATATCAGACATTTTCTTTTGTACAAAGTGAATGGATTCAGTCCCTGTGGAGGAATGAGAGCCGTGTAAAACTACAATTTCAGTACCACCAGAGCATTAATCTAGCATCTATCACAGTATAAAGAAAAGGAGTTAATTACCATTTACCAGTACCATAACTTACATGCATTTAAAAGAAGAAACAATAAAAAGTTATAAGATTGAAGAAAGGAGGAAGAGATCATAAATTTGAATTTCTCTCACTCACTACTAACATCTCTCAATTAAAAAAAAAACAATAAATTACATTCAACCATTTGTTATCTTTGAAATTCACAAGATTTTCTTGTTTTTTTTTCTTCTTTCATTACAGTAATTCTTCTTACTTGTTTAAAATATATTATAGTAACACTTATTTTTATTTTATATATATATATTAAGGATACAAATCTTTTTAGATAAATTTTTCCATAAAAATTTACAGGAGAAAAAATGATTTTTTCTATAAATTAAAATTAACTTATGTATAAATGAGACTATGTTTGATTTTCTGATTGAGTTCTTCCAAATTCAGTTTGGATAGTAAACTTATTGGTGACATGTTTGATTATTCTCAAAAATATGTATGCATTGCACGTAAAAGTAAGACTTGGGATGCTTTTGTAAACACAGTAAATAAACTTAAGTTTAACCCACATTAGTAATAATAATAATAATAATAATATCCATACTTTATAGCTATTTTATATTTATTATAAATAATGAGTATTTAGTATATTATGGCCAGAATTTATAAAAATAAATTATTTAGTATATTCATTACTCTTTATTTTTAATATTATTACATGTTATTTTTCATATGTTACTATATCTATTATTTTTATTAAATTTTAAAAGATAATGTTATTAATATTAATAATAATAATTATATTATTATTCCATATTTTATAGATATTTTATATTTATTATTCGTAATGAATATTTAGTACATTATGGCCTGAATTTATAAGAATAAAATTATTATTATTATTATTATTATAACAATAATTTGAATAAAATTAAATTAAAAAATTGTGTATACTAATATACATATATAATAACTTATTATTTTATTTTATCCTTAATTATTAATTTTAAAAAAATTATATCATAACTAGAACATTACTACTTAATATTAAAATTATCAAAATTAATATATATATATATATATATATATATAGAGAGAGAGAGAGAGAGAGAGAGATATCAAATTATATTGGTGTAACTTTGACAACTATTACACCATTTTATAATGTTTAACTAAATAATATTTTTTAAAACTCACCGTTGGATTTAAAGTTCTTTTCACATAGATCACATATATAAAATTGTATATTAATCCAAAATCATTTGTTATCTTGTTCATATGAATTAAAATCAACTTAATATAAATATTTTAAAACATGCTAAAACACATGGGCGCACACACACAACATTGATGTCAACAACTTAATTCTTCACTAATGCAATTAGAAATATTAAATTCAGTTATATATATATATATATATATATATATATATATATATATATATATATATATATATATATATATATATATATTATAGATAGTTAAGTAAGGCCATAAGGTTAATGAAATTTAAGCAAAGATCACATAAACAAAGTTGTGGCATTTGCTTCCTACAACCTCTTAATTTTGCTTCCTGCACCCCATAATAATTTGAACGGACAAAATTGTTTGTGGCATTTGCACCCTAGCACCTCCTCTTCCTTTACTCCTCTTGCACGGCCGAGATCTTTGAGGATTTCTTTAACAAGGTTGTTTTCTCTTACATAAGTGGCGGTGTGACGTCGACAACGTTGAGACCAAAGAGGGTGGTGTATACGCTAAAATATGGGGACAATGTCAATGCGATGCTATGCATGGGCATGGTGAGGTCGAAGTGCAGTCTCAAAGGGTTGCACCACCCGCAATTGTCGCTGGAAGAGCATAGCTTGGAGGACAAAGGTTTTCTGCAATGACAAAGATGGAAGGGTTACTAGGACGACACCATTTTGGGTCATCAGTGCATTTGATGAAGCTCGTGTAATTGGGAGGTGAGGGAAGAGATGAGGGTCTCGTAGTAGATTCAATGGTGCTTGTTGACTATGATGAGGTGATCGTTGTGGTATAAGATGTTGGTGGGTGAGAGAAAAGAGGCCTGAGTTTGAAGCAGAGGGGTGTAGGAAAATTTTCCACCCTATTCCAAAATACGATTACCTATACACTTCCAGAATATTTATTTTGGAATATAAAAATCATATTACATAATAGTTATTTCAAAAGTGTTAGTAATTTGGAAAACCTATTCCAAGATATGAAAATCATATTCTAGAATAACTATTCTAGAATACCTATACACTTCCACAATGGTTATTCCATAATAAAGGAGGGAAATATTGGAATTAAAAACATTTGGGGTGCAATAAGCAAAAAATGGGTGCAGGAAGCAATTGCCCAAAGATGTCCATTAACTTCCTTATATTATCAAACGCAAGAAGCCTACTACTTATATCTCATTATTATTAGCATAAAAATCAGTCAACACAACATTTGAAAGGTGATCAAGCATCTAAAAACATTATGCATCGTAATTGATACTCAAAAATAAGAGAAAACGTTTATAGAATAGATAAACCAATCAAGGTTTAAACATTATTATTAACCAATTATACCATAAGTAAAAAGAGATCTAACTAAACATGAACAAAATCCTAAAATCAAGGGAAAAAAAGGAAAGGATAAGAAGGGAACTTCACAGTAAATACTGCTTAGGTTGCTCTGTTTGACTTGTATTATGGTGGGAAAAGTGACGAGTCATTTCACAGTATTAGGAACCTCACAGTACTAGCAAAAGTACAACGTTTCGTGTGGAGGATTTTATTGGATAGGCTACCATCAAAGTATGATTTGAAGAAGAGGTTGATTCAACATGCTATTTTGGATTCTTTGTGTCCGTGGTACCATGTGCATGAGGAAACTTTGGCTCACGTTCTTTGTTGGTGTTCGAGAGTTATACCTATTTGGCATCAGTGTTACAAATGAATTGGTGTTTATACTGTACTACCTAAGAGGCCTTTTGATCACTTCCGACAGCACCATCGGGGGGCTTATAATGTTTGGCAGAAAGATTTATGGGTCATGATCTGGTGCGCTACAACATTGACACTTTGGAATAGAAGGAATGTTAGTTGCTGATTCATATAGCGACGGATTTGTCTATAATAGCGACTGATTTTTCAGTCACTATTTACCTATTTTCTTGTAGTGTTATTTTTAGGCCAAAAATGTTTGATCTTGACTCCATTCTACAGGAAGTTCTATTCTATTCTTGGGCTTGGCAAAAAAAAATTATGGGAAACACTTTAAATATTCTTTTGTATAGTGGAGTAGCCAACTTGAAGCTTGCTTGTTAGAAAGACAATGAATTAGTGGGGGCTGAACTATAGTGAGACATCTCGTTTGATTTAGAATTGGATTCGAACTTTGAAGCTACGTGGGGTTGTACTACAAATATCAACAATGTATCCAGCCATCTAGAACGTATTTTGGGGTAGGCATTTGTTGGTTGAAGGTTTTTGAGTGGAAGCACATTTATTTTGGTTTGAGTGGTGTGGACCGGAGGGGGGGTCATAAATTGTAATTTTGTGGGGATGTGGTCAGTGGAATCACATTTATTTTGTTATGCATAGGTTCGTTAGGATAAATTTATAATGGAATTCACTTATTAATATATCTTAACCACATGATACTCTCAGGGTCGTGGATATAGCCAATAACCACTTTGGTTGGTGACTTTATACGTTTGTATTGACACCAGGTAGTCGCTTGCACATCTTGTGTTGCATTGCCATTTTATATATAGGGCTTTGCTAATATAGATACTCTTATTTTTTTAGCATGCATGCGTTAACAACTTTTAACTAGAAAGTATCTTAAAATATACAATGGTTTAACTTACTAATGCACTTATACTAAAAATCAAGGATGTATGTTAGCAAATGCTTATAGGATTTGCTAATGTACACACTCATTTTTTTAATGAATGCATTAACAAGTTATATCTAAAGAATATTTTAAAATACATCAATGTTTGCTAATACACCCATACTTTAAAAAACAAGGATGTGTACATTAACATTAATAATTTCCTTAGCTTTTATATATATATATATATATATATATATATATATATATATAATACTTAGCTTTTGTCTTCCAAAAAAAATCAAAAACCTGAATGATGAGAGCCAAGATCTTGAGTTCTAATCTTGTGGATGAAAATTAGAGTCAAAAGGAGAAATTTTACTAAATGTGGTAAATATTCTACACCAATATTATGGTGAAAAAAACTAATTAATACTTTTGAAATTCAAAAAATTTCTAAAAATAGAAAGAATCTTAAAAGAGTATTGGAGAAATTAATAACCAAATGATAATCTATAAAAAATTTCATCGTTAACTCTCTTTTGTATCATTTTATTGATTATAGATATATTTGTAAGGTTAACAATTATGGAAAAATGTATGGTTTTGTTGAGGATATGTGCTAAGGAAGTTATTGAAAGATAAGATAAAAAATCAACTTTTGGAGAGAGAAAGCACAAGAAATTGTTACAAGAATATATTAATGTGATTTGTAAAATGAGTGTTGAAAATGAGAGAAACTCAAGTTGAAAAAATTGAGAAATATTGCATAGTAAAAAAGTGAGAAAATTTTTAAATACAAATCAATTACAAAGAAAAATAATAAATACTTTTAAGCAAAATATGTTATTTTATCGGTAACATTTTCTTATGAAGATTAATCTTAAAAAGTAAGGATGATAAGTATCATTTAAAAAGTTATACTTTTTAACATAACATATGACATTAAATCAGATTGGGATGAGTAAATCTTAATCTGAATCTTTCCTAAATACACCAATCTTTTTTTTAGTGTATATTTGATACTTTGATTTGCTGTTAGAAATACTTTTTGTGCGCATTCAAATTTGTTCAGGTTCAAATGGAAATCCAACAAAGAAAATAAAATGAACACAAAAATAAAAATGAAAGTCCTAGAAGGGAAAAGAAGAACGGACTCCCGTTTTAGGGTATATGAGTGGAAGGAAGAGAGAAATAGAAAAGTGATAGATGTGATAAATGATGTAATGTGATGTGATGAAAAATAAAAATAGAGATACAAAGAAGATGAGATAAAGGAGAAAATGAATCTACATTGATCATCACGCTTTCTAAAATTACCATTGTAAACTAAAAGAACATCAATAATGTTTGTTGCAATACAGATTTTGGGTATGAAATGTTTGATTCGCTTGAGTAAATGTGGGTGAATGGTGACCCTCAATTCCATTGTGCCCTATGCAATGTGTCTGGTGGTGATCTTGTTTATGTATTGGTAATCATTCATTTGCTGTGTATGATGTATGAAACGTTGATCTGGTTTTATTTGTGTTAAGGCATGGATACATTTGAAATGAGTTGTTGATGGGACAAACCTGTGCATAGAATTGAAGTTTGTGATGGAGCATTTGGGCCAAATAGAAGAGCGTATTAGATGCCTAGAAGCAGTAGTTTTCAGGGCTAGGCAGCGTCAGAGGTGGCGACCGAGTCAGGCTCCAATTCGGATAACTAACTATGCAGGAGAATCGGTAACAGTAGCTGACCTTCAAGCTGAAGAAGACAGGGTGCATCAAGAGTTTGGTGGTGTTGATGTTGGAGGCGAGATGATGGGAAGTGGGAGAATGGGTAAAAGGAAAGCTAGCTATTTGGTTGCTAAAGCATTGGGTGTGGAAACCAATCAGGGTGAGGGTTTTGCAACAAATTTGTTTCATTGTAATATATGCTTGGACAAGGCAAGAGATCCAGTTTTGACTTCTTGTGGTCACTTGTTTTGCTGGCCATGCTTTCATAAGTTGTCATATGCTTATTCAAATGTGAGGGAATGTCCGGTTTGTAAAGGAGATGTCACTGAAGAAGGAATTATCCCAATTTATGGCAATGCAAGTGTTGATAACAATGGCAAGTTTGAATCGAATGAAATTGGTTTGACAGTTCCTGCTCGACCTCGTCCACATAGAATTGAGAGTATTAGGCAGCGGTTCAGATACTGAGGAGCTTCTTCTACAATCTAGGACTTGCTGTGGTTTGGTAACTTCTTTGTTGGATTAGGTGACTGAGTTTAGTTAGAAATCTCCTACAGTAAAATTGATAGAATTAATATTTTGGCCACTCATTCTCACTGGAAGACAGAATGTAATCAGCATAGTCCTTCCCATTATTTTCTAGGTTGTTAGTGCAAGGAGCCACTTTTTTTCCATCCCTTCCGTTGGTATTTAATTCTAAGATTTTACAGAAAATTTATTTGAGGTCATAGTCCCTGGTGAAGCATCTGGCATCTCAATCTTCACTATGTCAATAAAGACTCACAATTTAGCATTGCTGCCACAAACCAATCAGAGTCATACTCCAGATGTTGCTGCTACCACTTTTGCAGCCTCATCTTCTGTATCTTCTTCAAGTAGGAATGATAGCATTTATACTGTTACAGACTCCAATATCCAGACAACCGATAATAGTGTGCAGATTATTTCATCTTACTCTTCATCTTTGAGTAGAATTGATGTTTTAAGATCAGTTTCAAATGAGTCTAGGAGGAGATGGTTTACATGATGGTCCTTCATGAAAAGGGAATTATCATGTTGACAGAAGGTTACTATTATGTATACTACAAAGTATCTGTTACACCACATTTTCTGTTTCTTGGTGTAAAACAAAATATGCTATCAAATTATAGTTATATTATTACATGGCCTATGATCATCATGGTCCCAATCAATCTCCACGTGACTCTCAATTTGGTGTTATTAATTCTTTTTTGTAAATTAAAAATCTCAATTATTTACGTGAAGTTTTACATGGTTCTGAACACATAATGTTCTGAAATCATGTAATAATTTCTCAGATGTTCCACATTTACCTGCCCTTCAGTCATTATTTTTTCACTTGGCATTTTTAGTTTCATTAAAATTAAGAGGAATGTTAACGACATTTTCTCTAATATTTTTTCTTGTACTCTTTATATTCACAAAAAAAGTCATAGAAAAAGAGTATTATTTTCTAAAATTAATATACACATTTTACTTATTATTTTCTTGGTGATTTCTCGTTCCATGTTATTTTATAATCATTTGTGTTTTTTTTTTTTGGTAATTCATGTAAGTGTAGAAAAAGAGATTAAATGTTCTCTTCCATTTTTTTGGTATGTCATTTCTACCTGCTTATTATAGCATTGAACTGATTTGAATGATAAAATAATAGTAAATTGAACTAAGCGTATTAGAATAAACTTCAATTAAAAAGTTCCTTGATAAAGCAACGGGAGGGAATTGGCTTATAATTGAGAAAGAAACAACTATTGCTATTTTTTTTTACTAAATAGAAATAATGATCTTTTGAACAGTAACCACATTTTAAAGTCGAGCCAAAAAATTTCTCATAATTTTAGTCGTGATCGAGACACTAGTTTCAAAGCTGCGATAGGACAAATGAAATGAGTCTTATGACTTGTAAGTCGAAAATAAGCCAAAATTTCATTTGTTCCTTTCCTTTTCTATTGATATTTCTTCGTGGACATTCTTAAATTCATTGTTGTTATATTTGCTTTGTCTGTTTTACAACTTACAAGCCTGCTTTTCATGGAACAATATGGTGAAACCATTTCTAGAACCCAAGATTAACAAAAAAAAAAAAAGAAAAAAAAGTGATATTTGTTTATCCTCATGACAACCTAAGGAGTCGCATGGTGATGGAAAATTTTGTGTTGCTTCGGGGTTGAAAGTGAATATGGAAAAATCCCATTCCGATGCCTCCAAGAATGATTCCAATATTGAGAATGACCATTTCAATTCTATTATGGGTTTCCCTCACACTTTCTAATCTTGGAAAGTATCTTGGTTTCCCAATCTTAATTGGCATGGTGAAGAAAAGGGATTTTAATTTCATTTAATTGGATCATATTACTTCTAAGCTTGCGGGTTGGAAAAGTAAGTTGCTTAGTAGAGTTGGCAGGGTCATTTTAACTATACCATGCAAAATTTTCTTTTTCCAAAAGGTACTTGTGATGCTATTGATACGACGGTTAGTGTTTTTGTGTGGGATTATAATACCTCTCATTGGGTTAGGGAACCATTACTATATAAGCCCGAAAAAAAAGGCAGGTGAATGCTAGACAACAGAACATTTCTTTGTTAGGGTTAGGGAAGCATGCATGGGATCTCATAAATAACCTGGATAAATTGTGGGTTTGAATATTATCTAATAAATACTTAAGGAACTCTAATCTTTTCCCAGGGAGCTCATACACTTGAAGCTCTACTATACTGAAAGCCTTTGATTCTTTAAGGGATGGCTTCTTCGTGTGGTTTTTTCAAATGCCTTTATTTGGGCACCATCTTATACAAAAGTTTATTCCGCTAAGTCTTCCTTCAAGTGGTTAGCTATAAAGCACGAACACCACAACTTCAGTCCTTTGTCGTGTTTGGTGTCTGACACTGACACCGACACTTGTGTCTGGGTTAAGTTTGATGTGTTTGACAGGTATCCACGTGTCTATGTCCGTGTCAATGTCGGTGTTTCATAGGTGGTTAGACTGTGATATTCCTGCAAGAAGGAAAGCTGGGCTTGGGTTTGGAAGCTGCCATTACTATAAAATCTCAAACACTTCCTTTGGTTCACTTATAGAGGATGTTTACACACCAACTTTTTCGCTTTAAGCGTCATTTTCCTTCTTTACTTCGTGTTGCAGGTGTGGTGGAGTAGTAGACAAAACTTGGATTCACACTCTAATGCTTTTGTCATCTGGGGGAAGCTCCATTTTGATGTCAACTGCAATTTCTTCACAATCAACGAAGCTGAGTGGCTGCGTTTCAAACCTCACGAATTCTAGAGGTCAAATGTTCGGTATTACCTGCTAGACAATTTTGGAAGGGTCGCAATGCAAATGTTTTTCAAGATGAAGATTGGTCTCTTTAGTTTTCTCTCAACCAGATTATGTCTCTTCTGCATATATACTATGAAAATCTCTTTCCCTGGCAGTAGTATTTTGAAGAACACCAAGGAAGTGAAATGGTGTGCTCCAACTACTCCTTTCTGTAAGCTTAATACGAACGGTATATAGTTCTATGGTTAGTTATTTTTAACAAAAGAAATTCTAGGACTTTTTTTCTTTCTTTCTTAATCACCTGATTCAACTTTATATCTCTTTTTGAATTGAACTATTTGATAATGAGCCTTGGAAAGAGACAAATTGACAATATGTGATTTAATCACATTTAAAATACACTTTAATATTTAAAGAAAGAGGAGCTCAATTTTTTTTTCAAAAAGGCATGTAGTTTAAGTATCTCTTAAAAAACAAATTTATAATTTATCTATTGAATGATAAGTTAATAGCATATTTAACTAATTGTTTTAACTGTGTATAATTATTTTAAAATTTTGAGAAAATGATAAAATAATTACTTTAAAAACATTTTTAACATGCACTAATTATTTGAAATATATATAATTTTTTTAACATGTTTTTTTATCCTTAAAATATTATATAAAACGTTTTAAGACGAAAATTATTTTCAATAATAAAAAAAATATTATCTAAAATGTCTTAAGAACGAAAAATATATAAAATAAATACATTTGATAAGAATTAAAACAAAAAAATTATAAGAATGAAAATAAAAAAACATTAAATTACATAAAGAAAAAAAAATACTTAAACCTAATTAATTGAACATGACTAGGTTTTCCTCCCGACCTCATCATTTGTCGAGTTTAACCTAGCTAACTGCTTCGTTTTTATGTTGAAAGTACTTTCTTCTTTTATAACTTTTTTTTACAATAATTCCATTTGAAATTGTGTGTGGATTTCATAGAGTTTGAACATATGAACTTGCAGCTGCGGTGGCGTTTTGGTCCCCAATATTACTTTTCGTTTATTCTTTCCCTTCTTAATAGTAATTGTCGGCAGCATCCTATACTTTCTTTAATTTCTTAAAATATCAAACTTGTATATACTTCTTTTGAAATTCCTGAGTTTCATACATTTTGTTTATTAGTTCCTCTACATTCATGTCACGAATAAAGAAGAGCGATTTCATTGATGAAATACACATATAACTATAATTTTGATAATTAAATATATATTTCATATCCATAAATTAATATAACCATCACTATATTTTTTAGATCTGAGAAACTAATTTACTTTTGATCATTCAAGTAATTGTGTGGTGATACATAGTGGGTTAACATGTTATTTTTTTTATTTTTTTTATGGGCTACTTGTATCTTCTACGAGAATAAGTATTCCTACTTTAGTTATATTGGGCCAGACGTATGTGTCGGTGTAGGAGGCCTTGGCCCCTCCTGACTTTTTGTGAAATTATAAAATTTAATAGAATTGTGAGTCATAGGTTGGTTTCTTGTTGCTCATGTTTAAGAATTGTGTTAGTGAAAAATTGTGTTGAATGCATGCTATCAAACTCTTAATTTATTTGTTAATTCTTACAAGTTTATAAGTTCATTTATTTCTTATAAACTCAATACAAATTTGATAGATTCTTAAGTTTACTACAAAACAAGTGAATCAGCAAGTTTAAAAAATTAGATTAAAATATGGATGGTTTTGGATTGTTGTTTGTGCATTTAGGAATTAACATATCTCCATTAATTTGGTGTGTTGTTCATGAATATAAGAACCTCCACCTCTAACAACATAAAATCATTCTTCCTCAACAACATCAAATCCTTGATGGGAATATTCTATCATTATTATCATCTTTATAAGTTATTATATAATAGTAATGCATTACTAAACCTAAATATTTAAGTGTTGTGAAATTTATAATTTATTATTTTACTCTATTATGTTTTTAAAATGTTTAATTGATATATTATTTATAAATATTTTTTTTATTATTATATGAAGTTGTGAGTCTGAGTCTTTAAAATTCCCACAAATCTAGTATACTCTCAATTTTAATAACTTTATTACATATTTCATGTTCTCCTTCTTATATGTTCCCTTAAATTCTTCTCTGAATATATCATACTATAACAAATCAAAAGACTTGTATATATTATTAACATCAGATATTATTATTATTATTATTATTATTATTATTATTATGAAACTAATAATTAACTTCTAATTATTTTTATATGTGATTAGATTGTTTATCTTCTTTGATTATAAGATTATTGTTATGTGTTTTTTTTTTGTTTAATTGTTTTGTCCAAAAGATTTTTCTTTGAAACAGAAATAATGAGTTATAATATATAGGTAGAATCTTTAGCAACAATCTTTTAAAACAAATTAAGATTCACGTTTTCTTTTTTATTGTTTGAAATGAAAATCATTTAAGTTTTATGTACAAAATTAGTCAATATTTTTTGAAAAAGTCATTATTAAATAATTATTTATTAGAAATTATATGTATAAATAACTAACCAACATTTTTTTTTTAAGTAGAACTAAGTTTGAATATCTTAAATCTCTATTCGAGTTTTATGGATAAAAAAAATATATTTGAAAGAAAAAATCCATTAAAGATAATTAGTTAGATTCTCAAGTTAATAGCTAATATTATGAAAAAATATTTTACACCAGTAATATAATGACTCAAAATATTTTAATAATATCAAAACATAAAAAAATACTCACTGTTATAGATTTCTGGATGCATCCCTCGTTGAATAGATTTATTATAGGTGATAATTTCTTTTAAATATTTAACATAATTACATAATAAGAGTTTAAACTTGAGATCACGTGTTAAACTAGAATAATCACATCCTAAATAACCCCATGTACAGTGTCAAAACATTTTCTTAACTATAAAACTGTGGTATACGTACATGATGTACATATATTTTAGGGTCAACTTTTTTTTTTAAAGAGTTTTAAGGTCAACATAAATTGCATAATTTTAGTAGTTTACTTGATTTTTTAAGTTGAAAGATTATTGTTATTATATATATAAAAATATAACAGGTTAATAATTTTAAAATTAAATAATTAATTCTTATATTTCGATGTCATATTTTACACTAATTGAATCATTAACTTTATAACTTATCTTTTTTAAGTACATTAGCTTACTAAAAATGACTTAACTCATTATGAAAAAAAAGGTTAAATTGACATTCCAATTCATCGTTATGATTGCTGAATATAAAAAGCTTCTTGCAGTCAATTCAACATTTAAATTAGGTTTTGTTTGAAGACAAGTAATGGGGTTGCTTATGCTCTTGCAAGGGTAGCTCCATCCTATCCTAATTTCCAATATTTACATAAATTTCCTCCATGTATAGTTGATCTCATTATGAACGAAATCCCTTGAGTTTGTTTCTGTAAAAAAAACAAAAAAAAAACTTATGAACACAAAATTAAATTGCTTGTTTTTCCTTCTTTTCAAAAACAGTTGTACTTGGTGCTGTTGATTTGTTGTTGTCAAAATGTAGCACTGTTCAGATTGGAATCGTGTTGAGATGAGAAAAGTAGTTGTGCAACTTTTGGAGGGGGAAGCAGCAATAATTGAAGAAGCAAAGCAAACTTTTTTATGTGTTGACGAAGGTGTCAAGCTAAAGAAGAGTGTGACCGTCACCAGCAACATCTACACCACTAGTCTTTCTTCTCTCATTAGATTCAAAAACATGAGTGCGACTATGCAATACTATGGTTTTCATTATTGAATTTGAAGTCATTTAGAAGATTTTACTAGCATTAATTAATGAACTTTATTAGGCTGATGTACCATCATGGTCAAGGTTGGGTAATTAGTAGCTGACCCAGGGAATTTATTTTAGAAAAATAACCATTTATTTTTTTCCTAATTTCAAATAAAACTTTTCAAAATAGAAACCCTTTTTTTCTTCTTCTAAAATTATTAATCATTGCCAAATATAAGCTTTGACCTCTACTTGTGTTGTTTTCACAATAATAGAAACTCAGTATATAACCTGCATTTTTTAAACTTATTTTTAACATGAATTATACATAAAGCGGTCCAGATGGTGCAGTTAAAAAAGTCAATAGATCTGGAAGTTATTATTTGTAATATTTTAGTGTACGAGGATTTAAAAATAGTAGCATACTAGTTTAATTATTTATGGGTTTAAGTCACCATCATATTCAGTCCCAGAAAAAAATGTCATTGTCATTGTCATATTTGTGAATTCTCTTCGTCAGATCATGAAATGTGATGAGACAAAAATGTCTCTGTCCGACACATAAGCACGTTCCACTTCATAATAGTCTCTGTCTTCCCTCACAAAACCTGATTAAAATCTGATGTTGTACAAAATTGAATGTTGTGATATAATCCTGAAAGATTTGATTTTTGACTTTTCCCCCTTTTTTTCTATTGAGGTTGCTATTGTGGCTTGGATTAACTTTAGAATTTTGGTAAATAAAATTAATAATATAGTTAATTAAAACCATGGCTTAGGATAAAACTTCTTTATTATTACCTATCATTATTTAACTTCTTTTCTGGTTTTTTTTTTACTGAAATTTAACTTGTTTTCTAATATAATAAATAATTCTCCCTCCCGCCTCGATTATAAGAGAAAAAAATATACTTCATATTTATTAAAAAAATTAGTTAACCTTATTAAATTATATTATTTTTAATTAAAAAATAAATATTTTTCTTAAACTATCATTCATTCAAACTTGATGTCAACTAAAAAAAGGTCTTAAACTTTATTATTAGGATTAATTAAGTTTTTAGTCCTTCAACTTTTATTTGAGTATTCAAGATTTTTCAACTTTTTTTATTAAGATTTTTATTTTTTAAACTTTTGTTTGATCAATTAATATTTTTCAACTTTTTTTCATTAAAATTTTTAATCCCTAAACTTTAAAAAAAAATCAATGTTTAGTCCTTAAAATCTCATTAAATAAATAAAAATAATAGGTTCAAACTTTTATTCATAGACTAAAAGCTACAATTTCTAAAATTTTTTGAACCTTAACCAATTAAATAAATGTTTATGAACTAAAAATCTTAATAAAAAAATTGAAGATCTTAATCAGTCAAACAAAGTTTAAGAATTAAAAATTAAATTTCAAAAAGTATTAGAGACTAAAAACTTGTTAACTCTTAAATGAAGGGTATTTTACAGAAAATTTCATTAAATAAAACATAGATATTAATATTTGCTTATATTTTAAAAAAATAAAATCACTAATTTACATTTGAGATTGAAGGGAGTAGTCATAAAGTTCTATCATTTAAAAGTAAAGTTGTATTAAGAGATAAAAATTCTTAACAATTTCCTTTTTTCTTATATCGGAGATTATTCTGTGTCACCTGTATTATGTATAGTTAAATTAGAGGTTTATGGAATTGTCGTGGGCTTGGACACCACACATGCAGTAAGGGCATTGTATAACAAGTTAGACGCGAAGGATCTCAATTTGGAATATATATATATATATATATATATATATATATATATATATATATATATATATATATATAAAGAGTTGAACAACCTGAAGCAAACAAATGGATTGAGTAACGTTGTATATTTGGCGTTGACTGTAAAGGAAATGAGAGGTCTACAATTGGGGCATTGGTACTTATTTGAAGATCAAATATGAAGATTGATATTACATTAAGCTTACATAATTATATCCAGGGAAAAGTCACAAGCAATAATTCACCTCACTTGTTTTTTTATCATTTATTTATGGTTGTCTTTAAAGTCAAAATAGGCGTCTAATATGGTCACTATTGGGTAGTTTGAAATTCTTTAGGTATAGGTTTTCTCTACAAGGTTGTCTATCCAAAGCATGTAAGTGTATAATCTCTCTTTCTTCTATACTAGCTTTTATTATATAGTTATTATTCAATATTATATAATAAAATCTTATATAGTTATTATTCAATATTATATAATAAAATCTGATTGTATTTTTACTTCCATGATTCTCAGAGATAATATAAGATATTAAGATAGGTATAAAAGTGGATTGAACTCAACCTCTGAATCCGTCTAATTCAATTAGATTTTTGTGAGTAGGATTACGTTATTGGATTGAATTGTTTTTAGTTTAATAAATTCCATTAAAATTAGGTTGGGTGACGAGTTTGAAATTTTAGATCCGAACAAAACTTAATCCAACCATATACAATTAAAATACAAATATAAACTCTAAACTAAACACATCTCATTCTCAAGGTAATATATTGTTTATTTTAAGGTAACACATTGTTTTGGAATTTTATTTATTTATTTATTTATTTTAAGGTAATACATTGTCTAATGAATGATACTATGCGTATATATTTATGGTTTTTTTTGTTTATCATATAAATAGTACAATATTTATGAATATTGATTTTTTAAAATATCCTTACTATTCTGTAAAAAAAATATGTCCTAACTATTTTTCAGTTTGAGGATTTTTTTAATTTCTTTTCAAAGACTTCAAAGAGGTGACAAATTTTTTAATCGCTCAATCTGATAACCAACCACTAGACTGAATAGACAAAAAAAAACGTAAACTCAATCCAATCCAACTCAATTAAGTTTAATCGGATTGAATGAAAAAATAGACAAAACTCAATCCACCCGAGTCACTCATATCCATAATATAAGATATGATTAAATTGATAAGATATGGTAAAATATAATAATTGTAGAATATTAATCTAAGTGAAGCATTGGCTGTAATGGCTGTCAGTCCCACATGCTAGGTTCATCAGATTTTACCCGCTTACATTAGTTATTGGACTTGACCCAATGACGATTGGAGATATACAACCCTTTAAGCTCAAACGCATAAACATAAAAGGCTAAAGACAAATCAAGATGAAAATAATCACTT
Organism: Glycine soja; assembly: GCF_004193775.1. Lineage (NCBI taxonomy): Eukaryota > Viridiplantae > Streptophyta > Magnoliopsida > Fabales > Fabaceae > Glycine > Glycine soja. The sequence continues at coordinate 50,722,080 of NC_041016.1, forward strand.
CATGCCTTTAGGCTCAACCTAAGGATGACCAAAGAGTACATATACTCACTAGTACATATATGACCTTTAGCAACATTTTTTTATGTAACACTTAGTACAAATGTTGCTAAAAACTTTTGGCAACATTTAAAAAATGTCATCAAATATGAATAAATGTTATTAATGTGTTTTCTTGACATTTATTGATATTTTGTGACATTTTTTTAAATGTGGACAAAAGCTTTTAGCAATATTTTTACTAAATATTAAGCAAAAAAATGTTACTAAAGATCAGATGTGACCATATACAAATTTTCACTGGTTATGCATGCATAAGAGACTTAAAGGAGATTTTAAGCTAGGATGATAAAAGTGGGGGATCTTAAGACTATTGGTTACAAGCTTTGGAAGATTGTTGGTTGATCTAAGATTTGTAATCTATTGATTTATCAAATTAAATGGAAGCCTACAAATTTAGCGTAAGAAAGGTTGGGTTGTGCCCTTGCCAATTCTTCCTGGATGGTGAGATGGAATGAAACATGGGTCTGAAACTTGACTAGACATAGATCGTATTACAACTATTCCTATACTTGTTTGAGTTTAGGGATAAAAAAAGGACAAAAGAAAAAAGGAGACAAGCTTAATCATTTTGAACAAGTGTGGCCGGATAATGAGGAAAAGTGGTATTGTAAAAAATGAATGGGCATTTAAGCGAAGTGTTGAAACTAAATTTTGTGTGTTGGCATCATACTAGAAGAGTAGGAAGTAATTGTTTTGGTTAGTTGCCAAAGAAAATCAAAGAACCACAAAGGAAAATGAATGATTTGTAGAAAATGAAAAATGAGTTAGGCAACACACTTGATACATAAGTAAGGAGGGAATGCTTGGTAATTTTCTTATGCAAGAATAAAAAATGTGGGCTTAAACGGTCCAAGGCTAATTTGTTACAACATGGTGAACAAGGTGGATGTAATAAACACAAAAAAAGGTCATTACAAAGCTTCTCAATGAAATAAAACAAATGACATCTCAAGGATAAAAGATGACACATGAAGTTTATGTTTTCATGTTATAAGTTACCTTTCAAGACAATATGATTAAAATCAAGAATTGTTAGTCACTTAAATACTTGCAAACACAAACTTACAATTTTTACAAGATTCATCTAAGGTCCTGTTACACTCAAATTGTGTTGAAAAATTCAACTATTAAGGATTCAACAAAATGGTTGCTGGCTAAGGTGGAATTCAACTATCTTTTATGTTAACTGGATGACGTGAAGGCTAGTTTAGTTGAATACAAAATTGACGACCTACCAATATTAGCCAAACAAGAAGGTTAGCAGAATAAGGACAAGGTTAATACGACTACCTACAATGTTAATCGAATTGAAAAATTTTGGATAATTTTAAGGTTAGCTGAATGAGTAGAAGATCAAGTCAGCTACGTCCCAAGTGGGAAATTCAACTACCTTTAGTGTTAGTTGAACATGAATAAGGTTAATTCGACTACTTACAATGTTAGCTAAATGATAGATTTCGGCTAACTTAAAGCATAAGAAAATTAACTGAATTAAATCAGATATAATTTAATAAAGATATGATATTTCCATATTTTTTTATATTCAAATGACTACTAGCGGTCAAAAATAATCAATGATAGTTCTCCGTAAAAAATAAGAAGCAGTTGCCATCTTCTTCAACGTTTGAAATAACTTATTAGTTGGCTTGTGCAAAGAGGAGAATGTGCCTAGATTTTAGGATTAGTTACCAGAAGATAGACTTGCCTCATAATTAGTTGGCTGAAATGTTAGTCGAAATCAACTGTTGGTTGTCGAAATCAACTGGCAGAATTAGTTGAATCATTGTAAAACTAGCCGAATGACCCACAAACCTAGTTGTGTAACTCCCAAACCACTTTCTAGGAAGTTATTAAGTAGAAAAATATGGTCCAATAGGGGATTTGAGTTTGTAGCCTATAAATAGGCCTTGTATTTAATGTTTTAGCAACACACAATCAATCGAAAACACAAGCCTATTTTATCATGCACTTATTTTATCAATTTTCTTTACAATCTCTACCATTTATTGCTTTCATTTAAAGTTTTCCTTTACAACAATTCCTTTATTGTTTTCCTTTACTACTTACCTTTATAGCATTTCAACCATTACATTTCATGCAAAATCCTATCTTCTCTTTCTCTTCTTCGTTCGCCTACACCTAGCGTTTTCCGAAGTAGCTTGGGAATCCATAGCCAAGGAGTAGATTCCTTTTCTTGACATAAATTTTCATCATTATTTTAGGATCTTGTCGAGATAAGGCTAATGGAAACATATTTTGGCTGACTTTAAATTTTTATGCCGCAATAGGTTCCTATAGTAGACACATAATACATGATTCCTAAGAAGTGAAACAAAGTATCCACACAAGCAACTGGAAGGAATTATGTATGAATAGATTAACACACATATATCTTTCATTCTATAATTTTTATTTGTCATTATTTTATTAATTTGGTTTTATTATTATTGGCGATCTTCTTTCACTATTATTAAAGAGAAGTATAATTGATAATTTAGTCTCTATGGTAATTGTCTTATTACAATAACCATAAGAGATTGGATTCAAGTTCGATACACACAAAAATAAAGAGGAGTGTTAGCATATTTCCAAGTTTCGTTTATTGGGTGTTGTTGCAACCATGCCAAATGTCTTAGTGTTATATCCATGTATATTTTATCAATGAGGAGTGTCAGGAAAATACTTTTTAACATACTCTTTCAAACACACACACACATTCTCTCTAACTAGTTAAAATTTATTGAAAACTACAAAATGAGGAGTGAGAATCATTAAATGTGATATTGGACCCATCAAATTTTGTAATTTTCAATAAATTTTGACCAATTAAAGAGAGAGTGTGGAAACATCACTCATTAGTAATGAGTTGACTAATGACCAATGATTGCTTTATTTCATATGATAAAAAATTTATTTAATTTTAATTATATAAATATTTATGAAACTACCTAAAAAATATTTGGTGCCCCTCTAAAAATGAGGCCATGGGCAGTCACCTACCTTGCTCACCCTCAAGGTTGCCTCTATATACAAGTTCAACCATCAACTATGACCTACATCCTATCCTCAAGTCGAGCTTGAGATTTCTCCACTATCAGATAAAAATAAACAATGCAACAACCCTTTTACACTAAGGAGTCCAATCTTGATAACCGAATCCTGAACACACTTTTTACTATTCATTATAATCACCCACTAAGGATCACACACCCGAGGCTACCACTAGGATCACTCACCCTACAAACTTGGGAGCACACTAATTATCAAAACCTAGGAAACCCTCTTCCTATAACAACCAAGGAAACCTTTCCTTGTTTGTAAAAAAATCAAGTTAAAGGATGACAACAACTCTTAAAGTGTGGATACACAAGATGCATTAATTGACTCATAACCTTAACAAAGTGTGGTTCAAGAGAGAACCAAGTCACCAAAATTAATATCACTATCTAATTAATTTGTTTTTTGGAAAACTTTGACTTATGAAGGTTTTAATGATTAAGCTCAAGTAATATCAGTATCTATAATAAAGATTTGATATGTTAAAAGATAATCTAGAAACATAAATGTAGCGAGAGGTCATGTTTAATTCCTTGAATGACAAATAAAACTGAGTCCTTTGAATAATCGAGACACAACATAGATCCCATAGTTCAAGGATCTGTTGTCACCACTCTTTAAATTTTACTTTCTATCAAACTTGGGGCTTATCTAGTTGACACAAGTATCCTTCATTTTCTTTATTGTGGCCATTTGCTTTGCGTTCTACATTATCCTTCATTGCATTTATAAAACATTTTCTCATCTTAAATGAATTAGAACTTTGATAACCTAAAGTATTTTCCTTGTGTAGTTGGGTTCCTTGTTATTTCTCAAGGGGTGCTTCACTGATTGAATGTTAAAAATTGCTCAAGAAAGATATCAACAAATTTTATGTGGAGCTTTGAACATCTTCAAATTGTTGCTCAAGATTTGTCATATGAGTAAAGATGAGAAATCTTTTCCTCTATATTATTTTATGTTAACACTCTTGTTGATAGAAATCGTGATTCTAACGTCACCTGCATGCCTTCGTTGCTAGCTTAATAACACGCATTTCCCTTATTTCTGCTTAAAGGATTGCAATGATAGTTTTTTTTAAAAACGAACACTTAAGGCAAGAAAATGTTGAGCATCCCAACCATGTTGGCACCTTTGGTGTAAAACAGCAAATAGGCAATCAGGAAAATTTAATAAACAAAAAATAGATGATAATAAAACACATGAGGGGAGGGGGGGGGGGGGAAGGGCAAGACCAAACCCATGGCAAGGCAAACTATCTAAACCTATAGATTGTAATACCATATTTATTCATGTTAAAATCTAAGACCAGAAAATAAGGGATAGAATCCCACCAATGAAAGTTGTCATACAAATGAGCTTTGGATGCAATCAAGTCTGTAAAGTGTTTCCCTCCCTATAAATATGTCCTATCACAAAATGCATTTGTCTAGTTAAATCTATACAATTACATCATCTATTTTTTGAGAAACCATGGAACTAAGTCAGGATTGTTGCAGGACTCAACTATCAGAGTTGAATTACATTCCAGCCAAAGGTTCAACTAGCCTCTGTAAAAACCTATCACAATAGCTAAGATGGAACCCATAAGCTCTACAAAAAAGGAATTATTTACATTTAAATTTTGAGAAAAGCAACCAAGAGAGTTAGTTGAGTGATCCCTAAAGATGCCGCCATAACTCGCGAAGCCAAGAGAGCCTTTAGCAAAGCCATCAGTGTTGCACTTAACCCATCCTTGCAAAGGGGGTTCAAGTGATTGAAGAATTGTGATTTGCTCGTCTATGATGATCCAAAATACCAAGTTGCTTCCTGATGACAAATTGTTGTATAGAAGAGTTCATACAAGCTGAAGAAGCATTACATATAATTCTAGTTTTCCCAATTATCAATGCAATAACTAAGTGGAAGGAGACGACTTTGTTATTGAAGCGCTTGTTGTTTTTGTAGTGCCATATAGGCCCAGACACAAAAGTAGCTACTGCCAAAGTGATGTCCTGCATATGTTTGGACCAACTAGTAGTAATGAAGGAGAAAAGCTCATTAATGGAGATAAGGTTGATGACACAATTAAATAAATACTTGATTCAATTCCAAATTCTAATAGTAAAAGGACATTGAAAAATGAAATGCTTGGAAGACTCATAACTGCCCTCATAGAGGTTGCACATAGAGCCAATGTAACAACCTCTCTACCAAAGGTTTTCATCCATGCATGATCTACCAGAGTAAGAAAGAAGTTAATGGTGGGATTTGAGAGTGTCAAAGGTCCTTAAAACTAGATTGAGGGGCAGAAGACTTCTGAATATGATAGTAGGCATCTTCAAGAGATAGATGGCCATTGTTGGAGTTGTTCCAAACAAGCCTATCTTCGGAAACATGCCTTTAATTAAATTAGGAACCAACCAAGAATTTTTATGAATAAAAAGATCAATCGTGGCTCCTACGTGAGTAAAAAAAAGGGGAGAAATTTATAACTTCAACAATGGGTTGTGAGAGCCATTTATCCCGCCAAAAGGTGATGGAGGAACCATCACCCAACAACCAAAAAGTCTTGAGTTGAACTTCAGATAAAACACTTTTAATACCAAGTCACTCTAAAAAAGAGATATAATGGAGAGCTACCAGAAAAACATCTAGCTCTGCACACACTTGTCCATTATTCTCTATTGTTACAACAACCTCTATATTCGATGAAAAAGGTAGGATAGTGAGCTTAGTGTTGTTAATGCTCAGGGGCTCATGTGTGGTTGATGTTTCCGCATTGGAAGAAGACGAGTTCTTTTTTACTATGGGCAATTGCTATTTGTTTTCCCCAAATAAGGAGGGAGACTCTTTCTTTTTGCATTGAGCCTTGTCATGCCTAATTGTTTGACAATTACTGTAAAATTGTCCTTATTCAACAAAGGGAGCATTTCCTATTCAACAAAAATGAAAAAAAGTGAATTTGTCCCTTTCAACTAGGATTTCACCTGATAGAATGCTAGCTAGATCAACATTGACCAAGACTCTTGCAGAATGACCGAAAAATATGTTCCTTGTTGAGTCGTCAATCATAGTAGGCATCTCCATTCCATCCACGACTTCAAACAAGATTTGGGGCCGCCAATACTGCTAAGGGAGATAGTGGATGCAAATCTAGGTCTATGCGTGTGTCATCTTCATCTTATTGGGGTTGAAATATTTGCTCCATTGAAGGAGCTTGAGAAGGCTTGGTTAGAGGTTCCAGACCCTTTTTTTTCCAAAAGCTTTGCATGTCTTCAACAAATGCAAAATTGAATTCAAAAAAACCTCACCCTAACATAGTGACTTTCCATGGTTTGATTGGTTTCCATAGCTTAGAGAGCTTGTCTATGATTTTGGTGACCTTGAGAGAAGGGATCCCTTTTGACAATATTATCCTAATGTGGAGGTTGTTCTTTTAGTTGAGGAGGCCTACTTTGTATTCTGATTTTGAGATTTTGATGGAGATAAAATTGCCATTGTAGCAGGGCTTTAAGAGTTGGCTTACAAGGAAGTTGTATGAACTTAAGAAAACTTTCACAAAGGATCGATCTTTCAAGGATGTCGCCTCGTTTGGTTTCAGATTTAACGGGCAAGTGGACAAAGATGGAAGGCCGAGTAATGTCCAAGGGTAAACGACGACAGAGGGGGTCTATCATGGGGTAGAGGAATCTTTGGGGAGGGGAACCTTAACAAAACTTTTTTTTTTGCAGATCAAGTACTATTTTTCCAGGAATATTAAAAGGACTATGCCTCCTATGATGATAGTTGCATCTTCATTAACTAGTCTCTGATCTAACATCTATTGGCACTACATGAAACCAACCAACATAAATCACAAAATATTTAACTTTAAATATTGATTCCATTTATTTATTTTTGAAAACGGTGGTAAATTGTTTGGATTTTGAAAATGATAATGTTATACAGCAAAATTAAAATAACTAAGATAAATGTACAACAATTAAATACTAGATGATAAAGTAATGCATACTGATGATACATGTATCAAAATTTTCAAAGTAATATTCCCTCAATCCCATAGTAATAGTCTTGTAAGAAAACAAAATTTGTCCCAAAATAATTTTCATTTTAACTTTAATTTTAATGTAATATTAATTACTTTTTTCACTTATATCCCTTATAATATTAATGATATGAGCTACAAAATAAAAAAAAATGAAATAAAGATGATAAGGGTAATTTTATAAAATCATTATTCTCTTTCATTTATTTATTAATTTTGTGGGGTATGTGTAAAACAACAGAGGACAATAATTGTAATGGAAAGTAAGGAGTATTATTTTAACCCATATACTTTTTTTAATGTATCAAACTTCTAGAGTTCATTTGATTATTGATGCAGCTGGAACTCAGTTCATAAGGCTAGGATAGTCTTTTTTGTTTTCTTTTTGTTTGTGTTTTATTTCTAAGCATAGAAAACATATTTTTTTGTAATAGATAATAAATTACAATTTTGGTCCTCATTTAATTCCTGATTCGTGATTTTGGTTCACTTGTTTTTATCTTAGTTCACTCAGTTTAGAAAATCCACAACTTTGGTTCAATCCTCATTTTTGTATATATTTATTTCATTTATATTCTTTTACATTTAATCAATTAAATTATTTTTTGAAGATACCTTAAATGAATATATTAAATCTAAAGTTTAATTGAACCTAGAAAAGGAAATAAAAATATATACAAAATTAACTATTGTACCAAAATTACATATTTTCTTAAAAGATGGGACTAAATTGAAAAAAAAAATAAAGGACCAAAATCATGGATACAAAATTAAAAGGGAATCAAAATTACAATTTAGTCTTTTTTCATTGATTCAAAATTGTCATTCCATTAGTTTAAAGTTAACATCGTTAATAGTTTTCAAATACCGGCGGCTAAAAGTTGCCACAAAATGAAAATTCATTTTGTCACGTTTATCCCACTCTTATAAAACCCTTCTCCATCATCTCCTCTTGTCCGATCTCCTCCTCTTACACCCCATTCACTATTGAGATTTTCATCCCTTTCATTGTGCACAACTATGAACCTTTGTCATGCACTATCACGAACTCCTACTCAAATCTCTTCTCTTTCTTTCGCAACATGGTCGTGATGTGGCACATGGAGATCACCACAGACTCCTACAACGCTAAGCTCATATTGGACTTCTACCACCTCTACGACGATTAAGAGGTTGTCACCATCGACAAGGAGGATGGAATTAATCACAAAAAAGGGTTGCATCATCACTGCCTACCGCAACCATTGCACCTTCCTTGTGTGTTCCACTACATCTCCAACATGGTGCGGCGTGACTTCTACCTAGAGCACACCCTCAACTTCCACCATGTCACCCTCTACCATCGCTTATCCCTTAGCCCCTTTGTCGTTGCCTCTGCCATCAAAACCTATGGAAACAACCAATTTTTTACTTTGTGATTTTCAATTTAGAACAAATGAGATTATATTAGGGTTTTTGAATGATGAAACAAATTTATTTTAGCATTAGCTTTACAATGACAAAAGATAAAGAAAAAAGCTAAAAAAAGTAAGATACAAGATCAAAATGATCATTTAGCATAAAAACTAATATAAATAAATCATTTTTTGTTATTTATATTTATTTATTGGGTTAATAATCAATTTTTATCAAATAATCATAATTCAATAAACCAACTTAATAGCTTTTAACTAAAATTTAACTTTTTAACTTAGATACAACTTATGAGTTATTTTTTATCAAGTGTAACATTTTTTTCTTTAACAGGATACCAAGTGTAACCTAAATCTAATACTTCGTATATGTACCAAATACGTTATAATGATTACAATCATTATTTCATTCAAGTGAATCAAAATGGTTCCCTCGTATACATGATATTTTAACCACTAAACAAGGTATGATGATTGGATTTTATACTGATCTGTCTGTGACCACGAAGTATTATAATATACATATCAAGTTTTAGGACACAAAGCAAGGTAGATTGAGAACAAACTCAATAAGCAAAAGGCAAGACTATCGGGTGCGTCGACTTTGGATACTATTCTGCATAATGTGTTTGTTTGCACATCCCGTGTGATGAACATCAATTATGGCTTTTGGCTGTTGCAACAATGTAAAGAAAAAATAACACAATCTAGCTATGATCCCCTCACTATATATATCATTATCATCAGCCACTGGCATCTACTATGAATGATATATTTCCTTCAACTGACTGGATGGACCCGCAACATGCACAAGTTGCAACAGTATTTTTGACCCTTAATTGACACCCCAAAAGACCATGGAATTAATTATTTATGTGTGAACTGAATCAAAGCTCTATTATAGCTCATAGCTATTAGCTGATTTTTGCATTAACTACCTTCAATGACACAATGTGGGAACAAAAACCTAATGTATAGGTCATTCCTTTCATTCAGTGGACAATGTGTGTACTGTAGGTCATTTGGTCCCTAATGATGAGCATGATGTTGCATATCAATCAAAGAATACTACTAATGAGTAATGATACATGTATCAATTTTTTTAAAGTAATACACCACAGTGTTATTTTAACTCATAGTTTTTATAATGTATCAAATTAAACTTCCGGAGTTCATTTGGTTCTGGAATTCAGTTCACAAGACTGAGATAGTCTTTTTTTATTTTTTTCTGTTGTGTTTTATTTCTGAAGCACGAAAAACATACCTTTTTAATAGATAAATTACAATTTTGATCCTCATTTAATTATTAATTTGTGATTTTGATCCAATTATTTAGTTCATACATTTTAGAAAATTCACAACTTTGATTTAATCATCAATTTTACAAACATTTATTTCTTTTATATTTTTTATATTTAATAAATTAAATAATTTTATGATACCTTAATTGAATTTGTTAATCTAAAGTTTAATTGAACCCAAATAAAAGAAATAAAAGTATATACAAAATTGACTATTGGACCAAACACAATTCGCTTAGCTCACAGTTCATGCTTAGCGCACACCAAGTTTTAGTTCTAGCCCCTTTAGTCTTGAATTAGGTCCCACACCAATTATCTTCTTTCTTCATTTATTTTTACACCAAAGTAAACTAAAATTACATGAAAAGTCAAACATTTAAACTATTTTAAAGCTATTCTAATTTATTCAAAACTTAATTATAAACAAGACCAAACAAACTTAAATGTATTGAAATATGAAGATAATAAGTTCCAAGATTGGGAAGGGGTCCAACTATTGATGTTGTCAAAAGTGGCCAATGTCTCTAGTACCTATGAGTTGAGCGATCACCAAGTTTCCTTTGGTTTTGATAAACTTTATGTAAATCCTATTGCTCTACCCAAGGCCTTAAGGTACTCCATTTGTTAAATGGGCTTGCTTTCTTTTTTAAGTATCTATTATTAATAAAATATTTATTGAATTTTCTAATCATTCTTTAGTTTTCTTTCTCCTTCTTCATCTTCTACTCTTAAGTTAGACTAGCTTGAATGAATTCTAATGAGAGAAGTTTCAACACCTTTATCCATTCATTTGTCTAAAGTTTGTTTAAGATAAACTTTTTGAGCAAAAAAAAAAAAGAGTTTATTAGGTTAAAAACCCATATGGGCAATCTAAGCAAAAGTTAGGACAAAAGAAATAAAGAAATAGCAACATGCATTTCACAAGGTTGTGTCTTGAGATTAAATTTCTAAAAATGAGCAATCATGATTTGAAAGGATGTATGGTCCTTTTTCTCTTTCTCCAAAAAAAATATATAAAAACTCCCCTATTACCCAATTGAAAATTGATATTTTCTTATAAAAAAAAAAGGATCAAGAAAAGCAATGCAAGAGAGAAGGAAAAATAAAGATTACATGTGACACGCCAAAGAACCTTGCTCAAAAACAAAAGAAGGAAAAAAGAAAAAAAATCAATGCTCACAAGGGTTGTCCATCCAAATGTTGAAAAAATCTTATGCACTTCAATAAGCAGTGTCTGTCATGCTCCACTCATAAGAATCATTCAAAGGGCACAAATAAATCTAAAATGGGACTATTCATTTATCCTCCCTAACTAGGGCAACCCCTTCATTCCTTTTTCATCCCTTGATGTCACCCTTTTTAATTCATATGTCATTCCACTCTTAATTCATCCTTTGATCATGCTCCTTCAAGTTTAAATTCATTCCCTTGTTGTTTATTTCCTTGGAAAATTACCTCACTTTCATCCTCATCTAGCTCATTCTATTCATAGGACAATCCCTTCCATCTTTGTCCCGTCTTTTATCCCCCCCCCCCCCCCCCCACACTCATCAACACAAGATTGGGGAAGTCATTCCATAATTCCTTATTTCACTTTCATATCCTAGCCATTTAAAAACAAATTGGGGGTAGTGATTTGATTTTTCTGACTTTGTCACCTTTTTATTTCAAACCATGGTTATTATCCAATTCTCCATTACATTCATGCTCCTCATTATAGAGTGGGGCAAACCAAACTCACTGACCAAGGCAATTATCTTCTTGACTTTCCATCTACCACATTTCTCCCTTCGCTTGTAACTTGTTCAATGTGTTGTTTTATGATAATAGATACTGACATGACATAATGAAAATTTCAAAATCATGGGAAACATGGTGAATCCTTGGTGATAGACCTTGAAGGAATGATAATAAAAGTTAGTTTGCATAAATTTGTTTTCTCCAAGAAAAATAATAAAAATTCAAAGCTTTTCTCTTTGAACAAAAAAGGGAACTTTTTTCAACTATATTTCACATTCATCAATGCATCAATATCACATCTAAACTACATCTTACACTTGTTTGGCCATCATGTCCCACCATTTCATTCTCAAGAAAAATATTTTGTTCTTGTCATTACATTTTGTTGGGCCTTTGAGCCTTTTGCTTGCACCACACATGTTTCATTCACATTTCTATATATCAAACATCACATCAATCTCCTACATGTTTTTTTTTTGTCAAAATAGAGTAGTTGCACAACACTGTCATTTAAGTCCAATGACTGCCTAGCACCAACATTTAAGTCCAATACCTGCCTGGCACTTGCATTTTTGTCTAGTACCTATCTGGAACCAACATTAAAGTCAAGTACCTTTTTGCACCAACATATCAGGTATTAACACCCACAACATAACATATTGGGTATTCACATCCACAACATATATGGTATTCATATCCTCAATATCTTGGGTAATCACACCAACTACATTTTGGTTATTCACACCCACAACATTTCGAGTATTCACACCTACATCGTGGCATGTTAGGTATTAACACCCATTGCATATAAGGTATTCACACTCACTGCATATAGGGTAGTCATACCCAATGCATATAAGGTATTCACACCCTCAACATCTTGTGTATTCACACCTATTGCATATAGGGTATTCACGTCCTTAGCATCTTAGGTATTCACACTCATTGCATACAGGGTATTCACATCCTTAACATCTCAGGTAATTACACTCACTACATCTAGAGTTTCCATTTTTGTTGCTTTTTGTGAGTCCTTATACCATCTAAGTCCTTGAAGAAAATTGGGGTTTCTTTTCTTATCTTTAACTACAATAATATGCAAACTAAGGTTATTCGTATTATTTAGTTAAATCTAAGTAAAGAAGGGCAATTTTCAACACCCAATTTTGTTTGGATCACTTGCTATTTTATAAGAGAAAGAGAAAAAAAAGAGAAAAGAAATATGAGAAGATAAAAAAAAAAGGGACCTACAACCCATGACCCAAATCCTCTTCAACCCAGTTCCTTCTAATGAAACCCTAGAAGCTACAACTTTTCTCTAATGTGTTAATGCTCACCCACTTTTATCCAACAGGCATTCGTATCACCCCATAACTCTCCAACATGCAACCATTTTTCAAGCAATCTCTACCATGCACGAATGCGAGGACAAGCAAATCAGAGCTCAAAAATGGAAAAAAGGAAATACTTAAGAGTCAGATAGATGCTACAACACATGAAATTTTGGGATTTCGAGGTCCACTCTCGTAATTGATTCAAGGAGAAGAGATGAGACATGAACAATAAAAGAAAGCCACCAAAACTGAGGAAGGAGGATGGTCTAACTTTGACAATTGGGGGTTTTCTGGAAGGAATTTGTGAAAAGGGAATGAGAATTATGAGAAGAAGAATTTATTGTAATTTTCTGTTATTAGCTTGTATTTTGGTATTAAATTGTTAGTAGAAGAAAAACTTCAATTTAGTAATGTATCTTGATTTCCTCTAACAATTTTTAATTGGGGGATTATTTGTGTAAAGAGCATGTCTTCTATTGGATATTCCTTTCATGTTCACAGAATTGTCCTTGTTTTGAACTTTGAATTTCTATTGACTTAGATAATATAACTTGTCTGTTGCTATGTGACTTCTCAGTTCTTGCCAGTGCCAACTACTTGTTTGATAAAAGACCTAGGCTAATTGACTTGGCTTAACTTTGACTCTTCACTATTATCCCTTGATTTTTGTCAAATAAAAACTCTCAATATTCAGGGTTCAATAATGTCATGATGGGTGTTGTTAGTGTGTGTTTAAGTTAAAAAAAATATATTGTCGTGATGACGAGTGGCTCATTGTCCTTTTGTTTTGCACTTTATTCGTTGATTCTAGCTAATGGTGAGAATTTAGCTCCAAGTTTCGACATCCAGTAACAAGAATAATTATTTTATGATGTGGTAGATCAAACTATATATATATATCATAGCCACAAAGCATACTAAGAACATTCTTCGGCACCATACCAATGTACTAGCATGTATCACAATGGAACAATATCATTAGGTGGAAGAAATTACAACACCTTTCTCTCTCTTTTGTAGAATACTCTCTCTCTTCTACAAAATACTACTACCACTCCATCTAGATCTCTTTATCAAAGGAGAATACTACTACTAACACTCTTCTATAGAAGGAGAATACTATTACTCAGCGAATCTTTGAGAAGAAACTAATTATTCTCTCTTAGTGTCCTTTGGTTGTTTTATTGTAGAGTGGAATTATGTAAAAAAATAATAATTTGTATGAGTCCCTTACTACTTTAATTTAAATATTTCTTCTCAATTCCATTTCTTCTACTCAACCAAACCACTCCTTAGTTTATCTCTTAGTGTACAAGAGTATACAAGAGAAACACTTTAATTTGGGATGATGATAAATGTTCACCGAGGCTTCCTTATATAACCTAAGCTTGGAAGCCAAAGGGAAGAACCCACTGATTTGGGACTTCCACATCCAACAAATTATACCCTATTTGAGTAAGATTGTCCTCCACCTCCATAAATATATAAGTGGTTAATTTCAACCTTAAAAAATTAATCCATTGAAAAAGAATAAGTTGTAATCATTCACCAAAAACAATAGTTTTTATCTTCATTTGAAGGCACATTTCCTCACATTAAATGCTTTTACTTTATTGTACACCAAATGTACAATACAAAATATTGATAAAACCGATAGAAAAAACAATACATGAAAATAGGGGTTCTAAAATAGTTTCACTTGATTTTGTTACGCTAGATTAATTAAAGCGGGCTTGTACTATTTCTTCTCCAACTTCTCATTATTAACACAGCTATCTTTGGGTGGGGTATCGATACATCATGTTATGATCATGATTCATGATCACTGAACTACTTATTATCTTCCACAAATGTCTTTTTGGTCAATATTGATTGAAGACATGAGCATGATATGTGTCGGAGGAACCAAATGTTGTATAAATAATTCAATATGATGAACTTGTTTCTGCAAAGAATTGAAATGTGGGGCACTTGACATTGAAGCTTAAGAGTATATTCATTTGTAATATTATTTTTCTTGCATTTGGTAGTTGGTAGGCAGTTTTAGACGCAACTCATCATGTTTCCATTTTAAATATGGCAACATCAAGTGACCCATAAATACTATTACATCAAAATAAAAACGTACCATCATTTCAATTGTTAGCAATTATTCCAATCAATAGTGGATTTGAGCGCATGCTCAGAATAATTTTTTTGGACATTGTTCGACATCCAAAATATGCTGCATGAATCAATACTCATTTTAAAGATATTTTGTTGCGTTTTTTCCCGTTGCAATACTATTAAAACAAAAGGCAAAACAAATTAATTAAATTTTCATAATAATTTCAAAAGTTTTATCTAATTTGTGATATTAATTACTGTCTATAATTAGGTCTGAGTAAAAAAATGACTATAATTAGGGAAGAATTGGGAAATTCTCTTTTATAAAAAAAGAAATAAGGAAAAGGGAAATAACTGCTACATAAAAAGAAATCCATCAAAGTTATTCAAGACGATTTATTGGTGTCCAATGAATAGGAGGTCATTCCTGAAAGTGAAATGTCACAAGATAACGATAAGCTAAATTCACCAGAATATCTGCAACTACATCACCTTCTATGGAGGAAAATTCTCACTAAAACATGATGACAATTGCGAAAAACAATACGCATCTTATATTTTTAAACATACATGGATCTCAAATAAATGTCCACATCAGTTATATAAAACATTTATTTAAAAAACTATTAAAATTTAATAATAAAATTCTCAACTCAAGTCTAAAAGATTTTTCTTAACTTATTTCTACGATTTTAACTAGAGACGTATAGCATACTGATTTTTCACACAATCACCATGTTATAAATTGTCATCTAAAATAAGATTGTTAACCTTTTGTAGTGACTAACTGACTACTTTAAAAATTATAATTAAGGTGATTTTCAATTAGTTAACAATGCACAAAAATTAAACTACAATATAACTTTTTTAAAAAAGAAAATACTGGATTTAATTTTTTTTTTCTTCCTGTAACAACTGATAAGTACTTTAAGTAAAATTAGGTTTGTGGTCAATAAATGTGAGTTTAAAGAGCCTTCATCAACATTCCCTCAAAACATGCCACAAGGTTCTTTTTCTCTTTCTCTCCCCCCATAAAACATGCCATATGCTACATACTTTGTATTATTGCTTCGGACCAGTATAGAATCACTGTCAAAGGGCCATGCCAATTACCTCTGCCCTCATTCAAAGAATAGATATTCACTCTCCTTTCAAATAATGCATGGGATCAGAATCAGATATCAATAATATGATTTCCTAATATTTTCCCCGGCAGTCATCAAGAGAGATTGTCCCCCTTCAATCCACCATAAAATTAAATGGGAGACTGCTCATGAACTTTACCCACCCATGACTAAACTATGTCTTCACCAATATAGGAGAGAAAGAATCTCCGATAAAAGAAATTTTAAAGTAGTATGTTGATTAACTTTTTTTAATATAATTTTTTATAGACTTCAAGTGTTTTCTAACAGGCACATTCGATCTTGCTTGAGTGGAATAAAATCAATAGAAATAGTGATTTTTATTTTGGGTATTTAATGCACTTACATGCCTTGAACTCAAATTCAAGACAATTAATTAAGTTCAAAGAGGTAATTGATCTCACACTCAATTATAGTATTTTTTATATTGATTTTTAAATATGAATATAAATTATTAAAAATATTAAATGTTTTGATAAAATGTACATAAATTTTATTTATTAAAAGAAAATATATGATTTGAACCCTAATATGGGTGTCTCGGTGCACACCACTAACTTATGAGTTATGACATTACAAAAGTTCCCACTATTCATTGCTTGCCTTTAGAACTACTATCTCTGACGAGCAATATTGATTATTTTTTTCACACTCGATTTATTATTCTATTAATTTCTTCCTTTTATCACGTTAAATCATGATTTTATAATTAAAAATAGTTTTTCACACTTACTATATTTTGGTTAAACTGTCTTTACATTTATATTTTTTATCATACAAATATAGATGTAAGATTAGTGGAAAGAGAGTGTATTAACTATTATTATTCTAAATCTCAAAAGAGTGTGAAACGACACACATTATCATCCTCCATTTAAGCCCAGATCAAGAATCCTCGGGACCCAATGGCTTTAATGTTATTTTATTTTAAGATAAAAATGATTATGATGATGTAATGGTAAAAGAAAATAGAGATAAAAGAGAAGGAATATGAACTTGAAATTGGAGTGTGAAAAGATAGGGATATTTTATTTTATTTTTTATTTTCATTTAATTTTTCTTTTATGTATAAATTAAATGAGGAATCAATTTAATAACATATGTAAAGATTCAAAAATTATAGTTTAATTTATATTAAGATTAATTACATTTAAATATTATTAGATGATAGTATTAAATAAGAAAAAAATAAATAAAATTACTATACTCAATGTAAGATATTAAAATTACATAATTTAATAAAAAAAAGTAACTCTTAAATATTTTCTAGCTTATATGTAAATTCTCATATCTATAATGTGAGGGTAGATAAACTTTTCTATATTATAATAATTATGACTGAAAATACCATATTATAAGTTACTTAACGCATGTTATATGAACCATCCGTTTTCCACTCTATAAATGTTAGTAACATAGTACTTTTTAACTTACTCTTATTTTTAGTTAAAAATTATAAAATTGTGTGGAGATCATACTTTATTTAACAAATCTCATTTATATGATTTTATAATTTTTTATAAAGAGTGAGATCCATATAAAATTTTAAAATTTTTAATAAATTTGTTATAAATGTTACTGTGTCAGAGAATATAGTATCCCTAGCACTCCTAATTCCTACTGTGTCTCGGTGTGACTGTAAACTGTAGTATTCCCATCTCTCATTGATAGGAAGAGCTGTATCAAATGCTAATTAATCATGTTCCCATCAAACAACATCGATCGTTATAATGTCTTTTTCTCTCTCATTTTCCCGGGAAAAAAATTTCTCCAAGAACCACATGGGCTGATCCGTTTCCGAACATATCGTTATGCTGTTCACTTCAACTCAATCTTTGCAAATTTGCAGACATTGTGGGCTCTCCCTAGAGGGTAGAGAAGCAGGTGGGTGGTGGGTAGCCTAGCCTTAATGAGGAGAATCCCTCTAAAGTCATGACAGATAGATCATTAATGTAGCAATTAATCCTTGCTTGAATAGAAACTGAGTTTGATTTTTTAAAATAAAATTTTATAAATGAAAAAAATAAGATTCAAATGGCAATGGCAGTGAAATTTTAGTGAAATATGAATTTACACAAAATGATAAAGTAACTTAAAATAAAAAAATGTTTATAGTAAGTAGTTAAGTAATTTGAAATAGAAATATTTTTATTAGAAAATGAAAATTTGTGATCTTCGTATTTTTTTTATATTTTTCTTTAATTTACACAGTAAAAAAAAATATTTTAATTTTTTAATTAATATCCTAAGATACTAATTAGCCACACTCTTAAAAAAAAAATTGGATTATGAATGAATATTATTGATGCATCCTCATGTGTACCCACAAACATGACACAACACAACTTTTGAGACAAAAGATTAAATGAGTCCCAAATCCCAACCTCTCGTAAAACCATAATAGCATAGCCCCAAGAGAGTGAATGAATGCCAATAACCATGCTCAAACCTAACCTATATGATGGTCACGCGCCAAGCATAATTCTTTCGAGGAATAATGTTGTCGACTGATACCATCAATCTACGACTAACTCTACTGCACAACCTATGCATCTAATGCTATCTAGAAGCATACGAGTATCTATATCTACATCTATCTTAAAAATAGGGTTTCACGTGTGCTTGTCAACCTTGGTAACCTTTGTCGGTCAAACACCCTTTTCCCTTGCACAATTTTTCAGTAGTAAAATTCAATTTAAAAAAAAAACTTAAAAAAGAAAAAGAAAGAATACCCACTAAATATAAATATAATTTTTTATTTTTATTTTTAAAAAAGGTGACCATTTGGGTCATCCTACTATCACGTACTACTCTCTCTCTCTCTCTCTCTTATCTCTATAATTATAAAGACTCTTCTCTTTCAAAGCTCCTCCTTAATTCTCAGTCCAAACCACACCTTTCTCAACTTCTATTCCACATATCTCTCTCTATTATTTTAACTCAGCCTATGTAGAGAAAGAGAAGGAGATCATGGAGCTTGGTTTGAGCTTAGGAGACTCTTCAAGGCCTTTGCTTGGTTTCATGGAAAAGCCTCGCGAAGCCTCCAACCAACTTGGTTTAGGCTTCAACACAACGTTATCAATTGGTCCAATCATTACTAGACATAAAGATCATCAACAAGATGAAGATGAAGAATACCAAGAAGAAGAAGAAGAAGAAACAAAGCCAAAGAACAACAACACTCACAGAATACAAGGTCCTGATGGCCTTTCTTCCAATCCCAACAACAACAACAATACAGTTCTGCATCAACTTGATCTTCTCCCTCAACTCGCTCTCCCATGGCACCCTCCTTCTGAAAACGGTACACACCCACTTTTCCATTTTTACCCTTATAAATGTTTTCCCTCAGTTTTTGTTTTTATTCTTCATCCAATCTCTTATACTAAGTTTTTATAATACTCCTCCTTTTTAATAAAAACAACGTGTTCAAGAGATTCGAATCCTTTCCATTCATTTTATTATAGGCAAAACTTAAATATAGTTCTATGGGCATTATTCGTGCTGTTTTGTGGTTAGTATTAAAGTTTCACTTCAGTGATTTGTATAATAACAGTTTGTATGGAAAGATTATACAAATTATCTAAATAAAATAAAACTATAAATTTTTGATTTTATTGAAAAAAAAAAGGTATGAACAAATCTGCTGTATAGAAGTTTTTTTTTTTTTTTCCTTCAATTATTTGGTATTACTATTTGAGTTTCAATGATAACTTGACATATGGGTCTATTACGGACACGTGCAGGAAGTTTATCATCTGAGTTGGGAGGCTCTTCTCGGGGCTTGGACGTGAACGCGCAGCCGCCGGCGGTGGAGGACGAGGCGGAGGAAGCGGCGGCGCTGTCGTCGTCTCCGAACAGCGCCGCCTCATCATTTCAAATGGATCTCTGCATATACAGCAGCAGAGGAGGGAGCTCCTATAAGAGGGACTTTGAGGGTGAGGCTTATGATCAAAGGACCTCTTCAAGGGCCAGTGACGATGACGACAATAATAATGGTAGTGGTGGTAATACTAGGAAGAAACTCAGACTCTCCAAAGAACAATCTGCATTCCTTGAAGAGAGTTTCAAGGAACACAACACTCTTAATCCTGTGAGTGCCCTTCTAAAAAATTATTGTATGACATCACATCATCACATATTTATAATATTTATAATCTGATCAATTTTATGTAACACAAAATGAATTTTCTTATTTATTACATGTCACATGAATGAAAATTGAAGGGAGGAGGGGACGATGATGATGGATACATGATTGGATCAAATCATATAATAACTTATCTTATCCCTTTTTCTTTGTTTGGTTTTGTTTTGTTTAGTATTTGTACCTAATATTAGTGTTGGACACGTAATTTTGTGATGCAGAAACAAAAGCTTGCTCTTGCTAAACAACTCAATCTTCAACCTCGTCAAGTAGAAGTCTGGTTCCAGAATCGTCGAGCAAGGTATAACATCGTACGCATGAGCATAGTTCTATTCCACATGGCCTTGCTATTTTGCTAGATTTTTCATATCATTTTGTTTCATACACCATATTATATAAAAGGGTATGGTTTTTATTTATTTAATCTTAGAAAGTGCTTTACATGGGAGTGTCCTACACTTAAATTAGTTTCACTATTGTTGCTTATAATATGGTTGAGTATTGGTTACTTGTAAATATCTCGTGTGTGTATGTGTGCATGCAGGACTAAGTTGAAGCAAACAGAAGTGGATTGTGAGTACTTGAAGAGATGTTGTGAGACACTAACAGAAGAGAATAGAAGACTTCACAAGGAGCTTCAGGAATTGAGGGCTTTGAAGACTTCAAACCCCTTCTACATGCAATTACCAGCCACAACTTTGACCATGTGCCCTTCTTGTGAGCGCGTGGCCACAAATTCTACATCCACTTCCTTATCTATTAGTGCCACCATCAATGCTACAAATTCAGGAGCCATGGCCAGTGTCAAAACAAGTAATAACAATAACAACAATGACTCACCCTCCAAAGCCATTGGATTCCCCTTTGGAAAACCGAGGTTTCACCCATTTGTTCACACTAGCCAACAACCCCATCAACACCAATCCACAGCATCTTGAAAGATATGAAGTTCATCAAGACTAGTGCTGTTGAATTGAGGCTTGGAAATTGATTTTATTTTTGTATATAGGGAAGGTTAATTGATTCTGAGAGGCTGATAGATTTTTTTTGTGGGGGTGTAGGGGGTCATATAAAATTTGGATAATTGGGTTTTTCTTTTTTTTTTTTTTCTTGTTTGAATCTCTCTGTGTATTATCCTTCTTTTTCTGGTTTTATTCACGGTGAAATCAGAAAAAAAGGCAGCAGAAAATTTTAGACAGTGAAGATCATAGATATCAAAGAGAAAGGGAAATGATACTGGTTTTTTTGTACTAGAAAAAACTCTCACCCATTTTTTTATGTTTTCTTTAAATACTAGTTATTAATACTAGTAAGTGTCTCTAAACTACTAGTAGTACTGCTCTTTAACAGTTTTATTATGAAGAAAAAAATTTCAATATATACACTTTTATCATAATTTTTAAGATAGTTTAACTAAAGTTTATTATTTTTATTTCTTAATAACTCTCCTAAAGGCTAATACACTTTAAAATACTCGTGAATAGATGTTTTTTGGAACTTTCTTTGCTTAAAAACAAACAACCCAAAGTAGAACAATATTGAAAATTGATAGGTAAATTAATTGGAAAGTTTCAAAATGTTGGTGCAAAAATTAAATAGGTGATTAATTAGAGTTAGGTAGGTATGGGTCATAATAAGGTGAGGAGGGGAAGGCCGTAGTTCAAGGCTGCTTTTCAGAAAGACCAAGAGACTTTCAAATCCGTGGATTGGTCTACCTTTTAATGATTTCATTTCTTGAAGACTTCAAACCTCAGCAGTCACTCATCATCATGAAGGATAGAGAGTTCAGACTCGAGACTTGAAACTAGAGAGAGAGAAGAGTCAACAAAATGGGTATGGTGGTGGTTCATTGCTTCATTAAATTCAATTTATTTATGGGTATGTGTGAGAATTTATATGGAACACTAACAGGGTGCAATTGCATGCCTTTTGCTTCTCTTGTGGGACTTTGGAGGGCAACAAATGGGACTGTGACCCAAAAGGGACAGGACAGGAATGCCACATTGCTAAAACACTGTCCCCTAAAGTGGGGTACCCCAATTATTAGTATGCACGAGGGAAGTACACTTTTCATTATAGTTAATTAATGAGGGTACGAACCGTTTACAATATGTGCATGTGTGACCGTGTTCAGTTCTCACAAAAAATTTATAAAAAAAAATAATATAGTATTCTACCTTGTAAATAAATGTAAATGCAAACCCAAATATATTTTTCTTAAGGAATTAAAATTATAAAAAAAAAATATTTTTACAAAAAAATTATGAAAAATAATAAAAATATCATTAGTAATTTTTTTGAAAAAATATATCAAGTTATATAAGTTTTTAACTTTAATAATAATATTTAAATTAATAAAGGTTATATGAATATTGATTAAATATCTAAAAACTAAAATATATAAGCTTACAAATATTCTACACAATTAAAATATTCATGGATAATTCTTAAAAATAAAAAAAAATCATTTTGTAAGCTCCAAAAAAATTTATCTAAAATTACTCTATGAAGTATAACCTAAAATAAAACTACACTAAGATATAAGAGTTTGCTTGCATTGGAACGCATTTCATAATATTTCCAATTGACAAACCAAACATGCACTAAGTCCAAAACACACACAAAAAAACAATATATATAAATATTTTAATATTAATGGATATAAGATACGAGTATCATGATACATTTTTCCATTACCAGAGGGTAGTAAAAATATTCATACACATTACATGCAATTACTCGTTAAAGATACTTATTTTTTATTAATTTTATCTGTGGGTACAAATTCTTTTGTCGTCCCTGCTCAAGATTGTACCATAAAGGTGTCTTACTCCCTCCAGTTTTCTCATTTTGATTAAAATAAAACAAAATAAAGAAAAGAAAATACTTCCTCCATTTTAAAATGATTGATGTTTAAGGTTTTTTATTCACAAGTTAAGAACAACTATAAATAAATTACTTATTTAAAAAAAATTAATAAAATATATTTTTCCTTCAAAAATACATTACTTGTAACTATTAGATAGTTAATTGTGATAGTTAAAAAATTAATAGGTACATTACTCACCCATCATCATATTAATACAATTTATTAGGGACACCTTTTGAATTAAAGTTTTAATATCTTATTGCAAACTATAAACATTAGTTAATATAAAAAAATATTAAAATTCATTTTAAAATGAAGGGAGTACTATAACTTTACCTTTTTTTTTCCATGTATATAATGATGACAACAAGAATTACACATAAGATTTTGTGCAAATTAGAAAATTCTCAATTTTTAGACTAACCTTGATCTCAGGCACGGATCCACCTATTATGGTGTGGGGTAATAATTTTTTTTACTTATTATGTGTAATAATAATAAAAATTTACCCCTATAAAAAATAGTTATTATCTCTATAAGATAATTTTTTAAAATGTATATAAAAAATATAAGAAATAAAAAAGAGAGAATAAATTGATACTAATTTTATTATTTTATCATTTAAATTTTTAAATTTAAGTACTATTTTAATCCTCTAATTTATTTTTTAGGTTCAATTTGGTTCTTTATATTTTAAAAAGTTTAATTAGGTTCTTTATTTTTTAAAATAAGTTCAATTTGATCTTATTTTTCTTCCGTCATCTCTGAATATTTTTAAAAAAATGAGATAAAATTGAATCCATTTTTAAAAAAAATAAAGACCTAGTTAGAAAATATAAAAATTAAGGGACTAAATTGAACATAATATATATAATTTAAGGGATCAAATTGAACCTCTTAAAAATAAAAAAGACTAAATTGAACCTAACAAAAATTGGAGGGCCAAAATAATAACCTAATTTTTAACACTCCAACTCCTCTAATAGACATCCAACAAAGTACAATGATTCATTTACTAACTTACAGTGCACGTTTTCATTTGAGTGATTTTATCCCAGTTCCCAAACATAATAGCAAGAAAGGGATTAAGAGAGTTTATCATTTAAGATATTTTTCTGCAATAAATTTTGTGAAGAATAAAATATGCAATCACATGAGAAAAGATGAATGGTTGAATGATTGTTTGGTTACATATATAAATAAATATTTTTTATAGTATTGACAATGTAACAATCATAGAGTATTTTCAATGAAAATGTGTAAAAGATAATTGTAATTTATAGAAGCTTAAGTATTTTTTTATTGTTCTCTTGTCATGACATTATGTATTTTGTAAAAACTTGTGATATTTTCTTTTGTAGAAATATTATAAGCTATTTATCGCCTCCACTAAGGAAAAATCCTAAATTTGCCACTGCTTGGTCTCCTTTGATAAATAGGGTAATTAAGAGAGAAATACTCAATCAAAAAATGATAATTACTATAGGGGATCTATCTTAATTGGTTGAGCATAGTGCGTGACTATGTGAGGTGTTATAAATTCTTGGTATTTGTCTTTAACTTCTACAAATCCAAAAACAAATTAGAAATTATAAGATTGAGTTAGTGATTGAAAGGGGAAAGGGGAGGAGAAGTCGCAAGTTTGAATCCCTTTCACTAACAAAGATTAACAACTAATGTTTATCAATAAAAAAAAAAGAAGAGAAAAATGATTATACACTAACAATGTAAAAAGTTTTACATGAACATTCAATCACAAATCAATCATGTATTATGAGTTTGTTAACTTTTAAAATAATTATCTTAAAATAATTGAAACGGTAATTTGTAATTGAATGACTGTGTAAAACTGTTTTGCACTTAGTGCATAAATATTAAATTCTAATAAAATTACGATACTTTTTTATTTTGATTAAAAGAGAACCAAAAAGAAACATGACTATCAATTTTTTTTACAATAATGACAAATAAAAAAGGTTTGAAATAGGACCTTGTGCAAATTAAATTTGAAGTCTCTTCCACTAAGTTAATCTCTCCGGTAATAACATAATTAAGCTCAGTTATGTTTTGTCATCTGTTGTATTTTCTCACTTCAATTAAGCTAAGTTTAACGGGTGTATGAAATAGTATTTTTTTTCCTTCAAATTTATCTGCTAAATATCAAATAAAGTGTTGCTTGTCATTAATTCATTAAACAAAAATAATATAATCCACTCATATAAATAATAAAATTTGAATGAGTCTCTTTATTACCTTTGTTAAGATCATAAGCATACACTCATATAAATAATAAAATTTGAATGAGTCTCTTTATTACCTTTGTTAAGATTATAAGCATAGGTTAATTTATTCTGCGTTTCGAAAGCATAACAATTTATTTCTAGATTTTTTCAAGGGTTATAGATTACGGGTGACCTTCAACCAATATTTAAAAAATTAAACTCGTTTGCAATGTGTGATACCTACTAGTTGAAGAGAATTCTACATATAAAGTGAATTAATATGAACTATTATGCTAATAGATCATTCTCTACATGTTTAATGAATAAAACTTTATATTTTTGCGTCAATCCTATGAATTATTTATTGATAGATTATGATTGAACAATATTTTTTATAATCAAAATAAATTAAATTAAGAAATTAGAACGCGATATCAAATTGACTTGGAATAAATTTTTGTCGTCCCTCACTAATGTGTATTTATCTTTGTACTTTTGTTGTTTTAAAAGTAACTATTTTTTGTTACTTGGAATCTATGATTTGGAATAAATTCTTTCTCAATTTAGTTGCATATTTCATTATTTTGAAGAGGTTTCAAGTTTTGAACAAGTGTATAAGAAAAAAAACTGTAGATTAAATAAATTTACTACACAAGCAAATCACCCTGCATACAGCATTGATAATGTATAATTCCATTTATTATATTATTATAAAGATGCTAGTAATATACTTTCTTATACATATTTTATTATTTATTAAAATTTGTTAAAAATTACAAAATTATGAGTAAGACTCATAATGAGATTAAATTTTTTTGGTAATTTTTAATTAATTTCAGTTAATAATAATGAGTAATTTTAAAAGTATATGTTTTAACAAAAATTGATCTATTTGGTTGGGACCAAAATTGGTCACTTTTAAACAATAAAGGACTAAATTAAAGCCATTAACATCGGGCTAATAGTGAAAGGTTAGCGTAGTTTAGACGAGGACATATAGCTTCAAATTTCATTTTTAATGTTTATTATTATTATTATTATTATTATTATTATTATTATTATAATAATAATAATAATAATAGTAGTAGTAGTAGTAGTTAGTATTATTATTATTGACTATCAAAATTAATTAAATGCAAATCAAAGAGATGTCAAAACTAAAAAACCGTACTGTATTTAAATAAATTAAAAACATGTTTAAAATTAAAAATTTAAAACTATTACATGTTTCACAATATAAAATAACTTGTTACGAGAAGTAAAAATCAATTTTGTTTAATAAAAAAACCGTATTTGTAATATTGACCTTCTTGAAGAATCGTAAAATATTGCTACTTTTTCCTCCTAGAAATATTATTTTTAATCTATAATATATATTATTTTTTAAGTCTTAAATATGAAAGGAAAGGAGGTCTCTAGTTGGACTCTCTAGAAATGCCATACGTTAAAATTTGAAAAAAGAATTTTACCGTTTCAAGTAATTTTATTCAACTTGATCTTAATATTTGAATACCGATAATCACATATTAAAAAAAATTGATAAGCGAAAAAACAAAACAAATAAATATTTTTATTTTTTGAGGATATATAAAACAAATGAATATATTCACTGTCGAGTAACCACTTTCATGGAGAAAGAAATTATACATGGAGCTAGCACAATAATAATAATAATAATAATAATATAGTCTGATCGAGTGTGTTTGACATTGTTAAGATAAATTAAATTAAAGTATTTCTATTCCTATAATGCTCACGTACCAAGTTGATGTAGTGGTTGAGATAATACTTTTATTCGTCTTTCCACATTAAATTAATTTTATAATAAAACTACAACTCGCACACAGCAACACCAATTAAAGAGTCAAAACTAAAACACCAGCTTTATAAATTTTGAGAGCCGTGGGAAATTAAGTCATTTTGAGAGTATCCCTGTAAATTGTTTCACATATCATGGCATTTACTCAGATAAAGCAAATTAAGAATATATAGAATTCAATTATTTTATAAAAAAAATCAAACGTTTATATATTAATAATGACATATCAGGCTACTTAACCTAAATTACGAGTAGCGCACTTTTTGATATAAAATATAGTGCAATAGATCATAACAATTACATAAAATGCTTATCCTTACTTGCTTCCAATGATAAAATACAATATTTTATGTACACACAAGTAATAATAATATACATTAAAAAATCTAAAAGATGATTCCTTATCCTTTCGAATTCTCGTGTCACAAATGTTTATTCATTGAAACTTCAAGTGAATTTTATATAGGGTAAAAGACAAGGACATCATTTTCTATGATTAAGCTAGCACCGATGACATGAAAGTTTATAACTCATGCAAGGCATGCTTTGGCTCTCAAAATATTAATGCTCTCATAGTTGAGGTCTGAGGGTGGAAACATAAATGTAGAGACACATTAGTACATCGCATGCAAAAGCAAAGCTTATGATTAAAATATGCAACCGACCATGGACCCATTCATTTCACATCCTCATTGGGAACTCTAAGGCAAAATGAAAAATATGAAAGAAAAAAATTTAAAAAAAATGAAAGACAGGACCTAATCACCTTAATAAAAATTTCAACTGCCATAATTATATGTCATCCAATGATTTGTGTTATGCTTTGTGTCACATTTCACTCATGATTTCACAAACCTCTTTTTGAATATAAAGAATGATTAACGGTCATAATTTGATTTTTTTTTTCCCCTCTATTTTTATTACCTTGTGAAGGGAACATCAATATTAACAGTAAACATCAGAATACATGCAGTATCGCTTTTAAAATTATTATTAAAAAAAACCGTAAAATGATTTTAAAATAAAAACAAGATATATATCGTTTACACTTATTAAACTTCAGTCTTGTTAAAAAAAAAACTTATTAGACTTTATTGTTTTTTTAGGATATTAAACTTTAGTTATATTACTGCTATATATATTTATTTGTTTTTATTTAACACATAGATTATCTATTCAAGTAATAATTAATATATATCTGATACATTTTATGCAAGGTTTCAAAATCAAATCTTTTATATAGCAAAAAATGTGTTAACTAAGTTAGTTCCACCTCACTAAATGATTGCCTGTCCACCAAAATGTCTCTTGTCAAGATCAAAATTAAAGAAGTCTAAAGATCAAAAAGATAAACGGGTATTGCTAGCTTAATTTGACCTAAGATTAGTAGGTATCAATGTAATTTATCCTAAAGGATACCGCTAATACTTATTTTATTTTGTCTCTAATTATAATATAACACTCTTTTTAAATATTTATTTATCTTTTTTATAAGATTATTTTTTAATTTTTAGATGTATTAATCATTTTTTCTATATATCCTTAATTATTTTTCTTAAAAAATATAAATTAATTGAAAATGTCTTTTATATATATATAATTAGCTTTCAGAGAGAGTAATAGACATACAAGGTATAGGTAAATGTTGGATGCGATTTGTCAAGAGGAGGGTGGCATGTTGAAGAGTTCAATTCCTAGGTTTTACCTCTAAAGTGTAGGAAGACCAGAAGACCCCACATGCACGCAAGGGAGGGGAAGCAACTTTCAGGGGAGTTGATTGGTATTTTCTATTTATTGGATGAAATCGATTTTGGTTGACTTATTAAGAATAAGTTATCAAAGTATGTATTGTTCCCTAATAATAAAAAAAGTATGCATTCTTGGCTATGAATTTTTAAAATTGTATATCGAAAAAATGAACTTTTAAAATATTAGTTAAACAAACTAATAGTAATAATTAATAAATATTTCATATCTTATCTGAAAATTGAAATATTGATATTGAAGAAAAAGCAAGGTGGCAGAATAATAGTATTTACTTTTCAACCGTTTGAAAGATTGTGATTTGCTGAGGTTGATGGGTGACTGGTGATGCGTGGAAAAAATACCAATCCTATCATCTTGCCTTTATTGCATGTGGGAAACAAACTTAAGTTAAGGGGCACCAATGACATAGTCAAGTGGAGAATCTAATTGAAATTCTAAGCCAATCCTAATAATATATATATATCCTTGGACATGCCCTATCCCATGTGAAAGTGCTTCTTGCTAAGTGCACATGATCAAAGAAAATTAAGCTAGATTTTGAAGATCTTTGTGGTCATTGCAATTTGTCAAAGCACGAATGACAACTTTTTGGTTTAATCGAAAGCTTGTTAACCAAGAAACATACCAATACCTACCAACCAACTTATCATAAGCACCTGCTTTTCCCCTTAATTTCCAAGTTTTTCCATTTCTTTTGTTTTCTTCCACCTTCTCAAATTTTCCACAAAAAGCAAACGAGATTTATTTTGCAATGCTTCTTGATTTTGGATAAGCATTAAGGTTTCATGAAAGGTTAAATCATACGAGGTGGCTAACCTCTGATCACCCATATTGCGAAACCCAGCTCGGTGTAGAATATTTCACACACTATTAAATCCACAGTGCAAACCACTACTGCAGCATAATTGAAAGCAACCTTCTACTCTATCTAATTAGTTTGAACACAACTAAGCACTTCCCAAAATAGATTAATGCTTAATTAAATTGTTGCTTCATTTTATTTCATTGTTAGATTTAATTTCAAATAATTTTCAATGTAAACATTTTTTTAAAAAAAATGCTAGTAATAAAATGATCATGTGCAAACCATTTTATTTTTTTGGACAAATTATATTTTTAGTGTTTCAATTATTGGGATTTTTTATTTTTAGTCCTCTAACTTTTTTTTAAGTGATCTTCATGCTCGAAGTATTTTTTTTCCATTAGTATTGTTAACTGAGGACTTGACCTTCCACATGGAAAAAAAGTACATGTCACGTGTCAAATTTATGGATATATGATTACAGATCATATTTTTGTAATTTAATAATTCTGAAATTATTGAAATTTTTATTTAATTAGTTGTATTAATTGTTAATAATTGGTAAAGTGTGTTAATTAATTTTATTTACTTAGTTTTATTGAAATTTTTTTAATCCCTTGCAAGCTCGTGAAATACAACACAATGGGTTCCCAGTAATCGAATCACCGATGAAGAATCCATGGACTTTTTCATAGCGAAGCATCATCAGAGAGAAATTGAAGAAGGAGAATCTAGATGCCGATAGTAGACATGTGCGTGTTAACAGTCAAATTTGTTTTTATTTTTATTAACAAACATAATGGAAAAAGATATATTAGGAAGGAGACAATTCTTTTTTTGGAGACTTTTTATCCTCATGGTAGATCATTAGTTATGGGTATTTGTTAAACTTCTATCAACAACAAATAATCATTGGAACAAATTATAAATAATAGAGTGACGAGTTAATATAATATTAATTTTAATGATAATTCTAATAATAGTATTTTGGTAATAGTTTTAATAGAAATTTTGATAATAATTTTGATGATAATAATAATAAGTAGTAGTAGGGATTGAAATAGTAAAAATTTTGAAAAAAAATAGAGATTGAAAAAAGTAAAGAATTTAGAAAAAAATAAGAATTGAAATTTAAATGTTGGTTGAAAACATTGTTCTAATAATCAATCCGTACATGTTGTGTGAACTTAAGAAGATATAAGAGTATTATATGTTTCAACCCTTGTTACAATGATACAAACTAATATTTATTAACAATAATTTTTAACTATTCATAAATTCTCAAATAACTTTTCATCGTCATCTCTAACGTGATGTCAATGATTTTTGTTTTCGATCTTTACTCTTACTGATTTATTTTTCAATTTTCACCATTGATATCTTTTAGTATCTCGATATTTTCTATATCTTAATACTTTATCAATTTTTATTTCTTCTATCACCCTATAATTAAACAAAAGACTATATCTTAACAGTTAGTCAAAACAGTTTATTAAAAGATTATTTTTCAATACTTCTTGGAAGATTATTTTTCAATAATAAAAAAATGTTGATGTTATCAGTCTGGAAAACGAAAAAGAAAAGGAATAAGAGAGAAAGAAAGGGAGAGAAAGATACCAGATCCCATTATTTGTTAATTTCATATTCTGTGAGCCTTTTTTTCTTTAGAGCAGATTGTCTTGTGTTAATTTATTAATTTGCGATGGTTAAGTTACAATGAAAGTTCCAAATCTTGCTATTTTTATTTGTTCCATTGTCATTGTCTGGAATTGGCTTTTCGGAATTTCTTCCAAGTGGACCTGGGAAAAATTTGAGACTTCTATTATTTGCTGAAATTAGGCCTGACTTTATGGATGAGTCTCCACAATTGGAAGGAAACATAGCGTTTTATTTGTTCAAACATTTGGATGAAATGTAACAACAAAAACACCAAGGGGTCTTAAAGCTGAGGCCGAAGTTAGGAAAGAGGAAAAGAAAAGAAAAAAAGAGAAAAAATAATGTTTCGTGGAGGAGAGAGAGATTTAATAAAAATAATTAAATAAAAAATAACTTTTCAATAATTTCAAAAATTATTAAAATAGAAAAATATGACCTAGAACTATTTTATTACATGTTTCAGCGAACTTGACATATCCTAATTTACTAACTAGGATAAGTTTTGGGTAAGATGAGCAACCACCACTAATTCACTATGCATTTATGACACTAAACATACATCCAATGAATTTTTTTATCTTTTACTACACAATTTGTGGAAATTTCAATTTTTATATGTAACCAATAATTATATGTTTACACACAGAAACCCACCACCATATTGGAGTTTTGTAGCTTGCTAGTAAAGCAATCATCAATAATGGAGCTTAATATCTTATGTAAGCTTTATATTTCCCTCTTAAACATAATCAATGAACAGTTTCTGAAACATTGGATATTCTAATCTATAGCTTGATTTAAAAACTATTTTATGGTCATCCAATTTGAACAACGCTGTTGTATTAAATTAGTCATGACTTGGTGAATTAGTGTGGCTTGGAATTCTGAATGATTTCAACCGTTTCAAATAACAAATATAATCATTAATTAATAGTAGTACCATTAGTAGGAGTGCATACTAACATACAACAGAACCCCTAGAATATAACCAAAAACAAATGAGTGATGAATGCGTGTTATGTGGTACCAAACTCCATGGCATGATGTGGCTGCCATCTTCAACACGCAAGTAGCAATGATATATTTGAAGAAGGGTCATGAGACAACATTTTTGTACCTAAGTGTTACATATCCTTAAATGATGTGACGTAAAATATGATTGATTTAATTATAGAATGGCTATTATATATTATTATTGTATGATTAAATTAACCATGTAGAATCGTAAAAGAAAAAGAAATGGATAGATCGAGCCAAACCAATATTGAGATGTGGAATTTTAAAATAATAAAAAACTTTTTGACTTTTAGACACCTTTCAAATCTCATTCTTATCTGCTGAATCTTAGAGTAAACCATCCAAAAGAAAAAGACAATGATTCAGACTGGGAAATGGTTGAAGCAGACAGAATTAGACAGGATAATCAAAATTCAAATGGTAGTGGTTATATGGTGACGGTGTGATTGTGTACATGACTAGTATAATAATTATAAATGTTTATCCAAATAAAATAAAAAATCCTTATCCCATTATATTTTTTTTCACCAATTTTTTTATTTATTCAATAAAAAATCTTAAGCATTTTTATGTTTATAAGATGTTAATATATTCATTTTCTATTTAATATTTTCTATAAAATATTAAGAAGATTAATAAGGAACTTCTATTTTTTTTTTATAAAAAAAAAATGGCATTGCCCTATTGCCCTATTTAGAATTAGATGAAATCTTTGATAATGTGACGGCAGGAATTGTGCTCTCTTATTAGTCTAATGAAACTCCTTATCCTACACCCCACCAATTTTCCTTTTATAAGATATATATATTAATTTTTTGGGTTCTTCTGCCTGCATGTCCAGCACTTGAGTTGATCCATACAATTACGATTTTACTGGTAAATCCTGGATTCAACACATAAAATTGACCAAGCTAAGCTAAGGTGGGAGAAATTGCTGAGTCATGGTGAATCTTAGTCATTGATTTGAAGTAAACATTACGAGATAATAAGTGGGCTTTTTGTTTCTCGCCAATAATGACAATTGAATTCCCATTGCCCATCTCAACCTCCACAAGTTGACCCTTTATTATGGCTGCAAAAAAGAAGCCCAATTCAGACTCCACATACGAAACGAAAACGACTTTAAACATGTTATTTTACCTTTTAAGCCATCACAAAGGAGATGATTGACCCTTGGAAAGTTTGAGGTTGATACGTGTTTGATTTGTCAAGCTTGTTCAATTTGTAACTAGTCCAAACAATTACACAAAGTCAATTCACTTTTACGAGCATCAATTAATGGAACATTTTTAGGATGAATGTGTGTGTTTAGAGCATAGTCAACTTACAAACGCCATTTTGATTTCAAAATAAATATAAAATGATTCTTATTAATATTACATTGCATTAACTTCAAAGAGAACAAGTTCATTACGGCTCTACTAGGGAAAAGATGATGATTAGAACCTTATGAATCAGATGGCAATAACATTAGCATCTTTGCTTATAGCATTATTGCTTTACCACTTTTCACCGACAAACCATTTTTTTCCCGAAACGAAAAGGAGAGGAGCATGCATAACTTGAAAACATAAGTTAATCGAAACAAGTGATTGTGTTTTGATTAGCTACAAAATTTGTTTTTAATATTTATATACTCAATTGTAAAAAAGAAGTTTTATATTTGAAATGAAAATTAATTTTAAAAGTAATCTAGTTCATTGGAATTATATAACAGAATCTAGTTCATAAGATCCAAGATTTTACTTATTTAAAATAAATCCCTTTATAATAGAAAGAATCAATAATCATAATCTAATTTTCTTAGTGAGTCAAACTCGTGAATAGAGCTCAAACAGCTTTCTCCCGAATAATTTTTGTTCTAAATTTAATTTTAAGCGTGAAAAACCATTGTAAAATATTTAGACTTTTATTTCATAAGCTCAAAGTTATAATGTAGCCAGCACAGCAGATTCAGTGTTTGTGACCAAAAACACCACACATACCGATTCATCGAAGGCCCATGCATTGAAAAAATTCAATCTAAAAACACTAAGCCCAAATCATAATCAGAAAATTTCGGAATTCGGATGGAAATCTAATCACTAAAAATCATTGAAGAGATGGTAGCCATGCACTAGATACTTATATGTACATGTTTAACAATGGATTAATTTCAAGACAATTGTTTTTTAAATTGAAAAAAAAAATCACAAGTTTTTGGTTAAAACTATTTTTCTTAAAAAATAAGTTAATCCAAATGCATGATTCTCCCAAAAAAACAAATGATTTATAATCTTCCAAGGGATATGTCATACCTATCAGCCCACAAGAATAAACAATGGTCTAAGCAGACAGTGATTTCTGAATCATAGCTATTTCATTCAACCTCTTAACAATTGCCAATTTCCTGGTCAAAGACCAGCCAAAGTAGAAATTGTGGAGAAATGCTGAAAAATCTACATGTCCATTTCCAGTTAGTTTTATACAATTGCTACAAAGAAAAACATGTTTTCAATGAACCACAAATTATAATATTGATTCAAATACAAGCATGTTAGTGTCATGCAATAACCTTTGATGTCTGTATAGTCAGCAAGGTCAGTTCCCAGCAGCTGTGTCATTTCTACACTGTTCAATGGCTGGAGGAAGCAAAAGCCTAAGCCTACTTCTGTACCTTGTGATACGTTGTAACCGTTCTTCCCTTAAACTACATGAAGCAAAGGAAAGTAATAACCATATTGTTAATATATTTATTTCATCCAAAAGCACAGTATATCACTCACAAAAAAGGAGCATGCATGCTTTTCAAAACCATTAAGTTATAAGACATAGTGTAAGGATATCCCTATAGCATAATTCTTTAGGGATCCACACTTTACCCAAACACAGCATTCAAGGAAAAAAAAATAAGGGCAGTCATTGTAACAATGCAGGGTCAAATATGGAGCAAAGAAAATATGCATATACTTTAAAACAATCTATTTTGAGGTTACAATTAAAGAATAAGACAAATAAATTATCAGCCTGAAAAGCTAACATAAAAAAGGATAATTCCCATTTTCAAGATGACTCAACCTCACGCCATCGTCCACCATATGAAAGGTGATATAAGTCCAAACTAGGCTTTGATTCAGAGACAACAAGAGGGAACAAATTCATTTAGAACTGAAAATTTGCATACGCTGGAGGATGAAACAATATGTTTCAACAGGGTTTACATTTGAACAAATATCATCATAAAGTCTATTATACTAATCATCCAGCAATATTGAGAAACATGATTATAATAGTTAAACTTCCTAGGCAGTGGTTGGAATAGTTAAACTTGATGATAGTGCAAAGTGTTCTACATCAACACTGGGTCAATTAAAAACATTCAATATCACAAATAGGAATGTGGCAAACAAGTTAGTCATATAAAAATGCCAAATTTAAAGTGATTAAAATGTCAATGGAAAAGATTCTATTGGATCATTATGGAATGACAAGATACCTTTATTATGCATCTCATCAAAGATAAAAGAGATCATTCAAACTTACAGCCTGTTTAAATAAGATTCATTTCACTGCAAACAATAGTTTTATGCTCCCACGACATTTAACAAGAGAAAGAATGAGCTCCTTCCACTGAAAACACATTTGTGATGATCAAGCAGTAAAACAAACAGGCACTTAACTGAGCCCTTTGTTGGTTCTTTCTTACAGTGGACCTTTGAGAGACATGTATTTAAGAGAAGAAAAAGCTCACATTTTATTTAATAATTAAAACTTTGATAGAGAAAGGAAACTCCATACCAATGTAATTATGTATTATTATTTTCAGAATTACATTAATATTTATGAGGTGATAAATAAGTGCATAAAATCTGATAGGAACAAGAGTGTGGGCTTAGAAGTAAGGGAGGGGCCCAAGATATTGAGGGTATATGCTAGGAGAAACAAAGGTGAGTAAAAGATAGATGAGGTGGCAAGAGAGTAACAGAATTGCCAAAAGTGTGAGAGGGAATCTGAGGGTATTTAGGAAAGGTGTGAGAGAGGGGGGTATTGGGAACTTTTAGAATTCTGTTATGGAGAGAGAATTGTAACCTCTCTGGAGCTCTGGGCAGTAGGATTCTCATCTACTGTATTTTCTGTTATCCACAAATAATACTCATCTTCTCTTATTTACTGTTCTATTTACATTACTGTGTTTTGGTCCCTAACAATTTGGTCCGACCTGCCACATACGTGAGTGAGAGGAAGCATAACAAGAAGGTGACGATACCAGCGGATGCCACCCAAGAAGATGGAGGCTAAGGTTGCAGCAATAGAGTCGGAGGTGGCAGGACTCAAAACCGCTATGAAAAGTATGCAGCTCAAGGCAGAGGAGAACCACGAGAGGTTGATTGTGTTGTTGTCCAAAACCAATATGGGCGATGGTTCTATGACAAAAACCTCGTCTCAGTTCCTTGATTGAGAGTGTTAGAGGAATTTTGTTAAATGGTGAAGAAAGCCGAATTGCCTATGTTCGACAGAGAAGACCCCACGGGTTGGATTGTTTGTGTGGAGGTCTATTTTCAAGTTCAAGAGATGCATCCCGATGTGAAGGTGAGCTTGGCTCAACTATGTATGGATGGATCTACAATCCATTTCTTCAAGTCGCTTCTCAATGAACACAATGTGCTGACATGGGAACAACTCAAGGCGGAACTCTTGGAGCGATATGGAGGGATCGGAGATGGAGACATTTTCGAGCAGTTAGCGGCTATCCAGCAAGAAGGAAGCATCAATGAGTACATTACCAAATTCGAATGCCTCACTGCTCAGGTTCCACGATTTCCTGATGATTAGTATTTTGGCTACTTCATCCAAGGTTTGAAGGAAGACATCAAGGGACATGTCCATAGTATGCGTACGCTGGGTCCATTAACGTATTCGAGGATGATGAATCTCACCAAGGCGACGGAATTATAGTTCCGAGAGGGAAAGAGATTGGCATGGGTTTCGATCACCCAATACGAGGCAGAAGTGGACTGGGCCAAGGGAACAGGAATAGCCCATCATTCACTAGTGAGTTTCATGGATCCGGTCAAGGGCCCAGATCGGATTTTGGCCCAAATCGTTCAAACAGAGAAGGGGGTGCCAATAGTGGGTTCAGATCTGAGCCCAATTTTGAACCACAATGTTCTACCCCCAATGACAGAGGCATTTGTCATCTATCCTACTAGGAGCAGTCGGAGTGCAAGAGGAAAGGGCTCTGCTACAAGTGAGGTGGACCATTCCACCCCAATCATCAATGCCTTGACTGCCAGTTGGGGGTTATGTTGGTGGAAGAAGGGGAAGAAATGGACGATGAGGCAAATGCTATGATTGCAGAAGACGAGCTTGATGATGAAGAGGACGAAGGAGAATGCAGTATTTTGTTCTTGGGCATGACGTCCTTGGTGAACAGGACAAAACCCCAAACGATGAGTTGAGAGCAAGGATCAATGGAGTTCCAGTTCTTGTGTTGGTCGATAGGGGGGCACACATAACTTCGTCTCCTAGAAGTTGGTCCAAGCTATGGGTCGGCCTGCCATAGCAACCAAAGTCATGCATATCAAATTGGGGGATGGGTATAAAGCTCATGCCTAGGGAATGTGCAAGGGTGTTACCTTGGAAGTGGATTCATTGTAGTTAACAGTGGACATAGTGTTATTTTATTTGGAGGGCATCAACTTGATTTTGGGGGTAGCCTGGCTCACTCCTTTGGGGGAGATGCGAGTGGATTGGCTAGTAACAGCACCATAACACCAGAACCTGAGGCAGTGTTAGCTCCGCGGTCTGTCCAGAAAGGTGGAGAATTGGTGAATCAGGTGTTAGTTCAATGGAAAGACGAGGGACTCGAGGAAGCAACCTGGGAAGAAGAATTCAACATCAAAAGTCAATTTCCTGACTTGCGACTTGAGGATAAGTCTCTTTTTGAAGGAGGTATTGATAGGAATGGGAGTGTGGGCTTAGAAGTAAGGGAGAGGCCCAAGATATGGAGGGTGAATGCAAGGAGAAACAAAAGTGAGAAAAGGAAAGATGAGGTGGCCAGAGAGTAACAGAATTGCCAAAAGTGTGAGATGGGATCTGAGGGTATTTAGGGAAGGTGTCAAAGAGAGAGATGGGTATTGGGAATTTTTAGAATTCTGTCATGGAGAGAGAATTGTAACCTCTCTGGAAGAGCTTGGCTCTGGGCAGTAGGATTATCATCTGTATTTTCTGTTATCCGCAAATAATACTCATCTTCTCTCATTTACTGTTCTATTTGCATTCCTGTGTTTTGGTCCCTAACAAAATCTCTAATAGAAAAATATTTAAACTGCAGGCAGAGATCATATTAGAAAACCAAAGGCTTTTAGCAAATATTTTATCATATTTAAATTTAAGTAATTTACTGATGCTGTCTGGGCTTCTTGTCTCCTAGCAAAGTTCATCATATGCTATGTGCAATAGTTATTACAAGACAACTTCATGGCTTTGACTTTAATATCCAATCAACATGGACCTTCTAAGATCTTGATTCCATCTCTAAACTTAAGAATTGGAATGCTTTATAATAGTTGTAACGTGACTTTACAATTTTCACATAACTTGTATGGTTAATCTACAACTTTCAGTAGATAGATGTATTTGACAACTTGTGTACTGTCAACCAAGGTTGTGAAATTACTTGAGATCGGAAAGGGTGAGAAAAATTGTAAATTGTGACACAGATCCTAAGATCCTACTAAAAATATAAAAGTGCATTATAATATAAAAATAGGATAATTAAAGTATGTAATAAGTCCACTAAAATTCAATAATTTAGATATATATCTAGTAGTCATAGTATTATTAATATCTTAATTCTATTTTATATTTGAAAAATGATTATGGAAAGGAAAAAAGAAGAAAAAAAACTGTAGAAAGAAAGGGGTAAAAAAAAGAGAAATCAAAGTCATAGGTTATTTCAAAGGCCCAGAACAAGCCCAAAGTGTGAGTTTTAGAAACAAGCAAAACAAATTCAAAATGATCCACACAAACCAAAGTGATCTTAGAGACATGATAAGAAACCTAAAAAAAAGGAAAGAAAAAGAAAAGAGACCCACAATCCATAGTGATCCAAGACAGAGGTCAAAAGGGAGGGGCAAGGGGGGGATTGAAACAAGAGAGATGCCATACTCAGAACAGACAAAAAAACAGAAAAGTTGTGGTGTGGGAGAGGAAACGTGTCACAAATCAGTCAGCTGATTGGGACAAGAGAGGTGTCGCTTGACAAGAAGAGCTTTTGGGGGCAAAAACCCATGAAATGGATTTTCTCTACACTGGGTTGCCCAAACCAACCCACAAAGCTGTGGATCATCAACTTGTAGGAACATGAAAATCTCATGAGCTAGCAAATTTGCTTGTCAATCATGGTACGATCCCACTCCTCAACAATCCTACACTGAATCAAGCATGGAAGCCATCCATAACTCGTAGGATCTAACAATCTTACAAGTAAAATCACAATTTTTGACAACCTTGCTGTCAACTAAGTCTAGCAATGTTCTGACCACAATTCATGCATTCACAAATTAACATAAACTGTATGGTTAATCTGATTCATTCAGTAGATAGTTGTATCATTGTATGTTACAATTTATAATGCATTGTCAACTCAGTCGTGCAATGTTCTTACACAAGTCATTCATAAATGATGAATAAATAAACCACAAGGTGAAAGGGAGGGTTAAAAATAAAACTTACCGTGCTCTAACATTTTTGGCACGTTTAATATGTCTCTTCAATAGATCTTGAGGTGACAAGTGCTCAACAGACTGCTCATTCTGAAAGCAGCAATGAGCAGAACCTTATCAATTAATAGAAGTGAAATATTGACATAGAATTGAAGTGAAAGAACTAAAATTTCAACAGAAGCATTGCTTTAAAAAAAATCTGCATGAGAACAGTGCTATTCTACAAAGCTTATTCAACAACACAAGTATCAAAGAAATATCTATTTTCCGTGTACATAGGATTTCACTTTCACAAATTTGATTGCTTTAAAATAGGAAGTTAACCAGAAAAGAAAATCCAACCTCTTCCTTCTCATCTTCATCTTTTTCATCCTCTTTCTTGTTTGACAGATAACTAGCCACCATAGATGCAGGCAATGGTTTAGGAAGAGCCTTAATTACATCTTTCTGCTGTGGCTGCCAATTACAAAGAAACATAAGATAATAAATAAATAACACATCAAAATAAACAGATGCATATAAAATATTCATCTTCCAAAAAGTAAGTCATTGATTATAAAACCTAGTAAATTCCTGTATATCTGTCATATTATTTATAACCAATTCTAAGACCACATAGCAATAGATCATCCCCAAAAAGCTAAAGCTACTAAATAAAACCTAGTAAATTCCTGTAAACTTCAGCACACATTGGAAGGATGGGATTCTAGTGAGTTTAAATGCAGTGTTATCAAAATCAGACTGGTCATCAACTAGGTATGTGTATCAAGTTGATGGGTCATTGATCAGATCAATGAGTCACTAGTTGAATCACATGAACCAGTATAAATTAAAGTAAAATAAATAGATAATTGTAATATAATATTATTTTTGTCATGCATGTAACAAAACAATTGTAATCTAGTGGTAGGTTAATCTTATGTAAAGGAAGTGGTCTGAGGTCCAATATCCGCAGGTAGCTACTATTTTGTATTTTTGCAGTTTTGTGACTGAGAGTTGCATTTTTGGTTTCCTGCTGTGAGTGTAGCGGTATTCAACATTGAAATTGGTTCACCAGTTCAACTAGAGGCAATTTCACCAGTTTAATCCAGTTCAAAGACAGTTTAATGACATAAACACCAAGTTGCATAAATAACTAATTGAATAAGCAAACCAACCTGACTATGGGCCCAGTTCCCAGTCAAACCAATTCAACTGGCCAGGCCA
The DNA here is from genome assembly GCF_004193775.1 of Glycine soja. NCBI lineage: Eukaryota > Viridiplantae > Streptophyta > Magnoliopsida > Fabales > Fabaceae > Glycine > Glycine soja. Next base: position 50,763,473 of record NC_041016.1, read on the forward strand.
AGCCAAGCCAAGTTTTATAACTCTTTATAAGGCTTTGGACTCTCCAACTACAAGAGCTAGCTTTTGCTATTTAGTTCTCCTCAAGGTCTTGTTGGTGACACCATCATCAAAGTTTTTCTCCCAAAATCTTATTAATTGGTATCTAAGTTTTTCACCATGTTTCTTAGCTACAAATGAGAGGCATAGGTGGTGACACCAGCATTTCATTGTTCGCCTGAAACTAGTCAAAAGGCTAGTACACAACCAACCCACTCAGGAATCGGGGCTAAGACATAGAACTTGAGTTCCACATAAAAAGTATGGTGTGAAATCCCACATCGACTATAGATAGGGTTAAAAATAAAGCTTCTAAAGGCTCGGGCAATTCTCTCCTTATGACTTATGAGATGACTTTTGGGGTTGAGTTAGGCCTAGCCCAAATTTAAGATGGTATCAATAACCTGAGCTATTTCTTCACAAACAAATGTTTTTTCCTTTTCTTTTCCACTAGAACAAGATCAATGCTTCGCTGATCCAGTTCTCTGCTTACGTGCCTTTTTGCCAATGTGATCCAATGACCAAGTGCCCCCTTTGCCATTAACCTTCCTCCATCATAGCCCCTCACACCACCACACAACCCTCTACACGCTTGTCTGTAACTGGCACATGAACCCTTTTACAAGATATCAACCTGCCATCGAGCTTTAGGCAACCACACCCAGCCTGACCACAGCCACAAATCAGTATAGTGTCTTCCCCCAGATCCAATTCTACTATTGCATCCGAGAGTTTCACCAATTTTTCTCTCATTCCTTGTGAAAAACACACTGGGCCTACCAATTATCCAGCTTTGCTTCAAGGGATGAAGTCGTTCCAATCGCCTCACCAAACTACTCACAGTTATCCTCACCAAAGACCAATCATGTTGGAAACAAATTGATGCATCCTAATCTAGCATTTTCTGTTATTCTCTTGATGCTAAGTTGCAGGTTTGATATTCTGCCTTCAAGACATGCTATGACAATTGGAACAAAGCATGGTTCTGATTATATGGAAGATCCTCATCTTTATCACTCAATTGTTGGCGCTTTACAATATGGTACACTGACCAGACCAGAGGTTGGTTAGTGCTGATAGGATCTGTCAGTTTCTTTCTCAACCTCAAGAGCAACATTAGAAAGTGGTTAAATGCATTTTACAGTACCTGCAGGGATCTATTTCCTTTGGCCTACTACCGCAGCCTGCAGCAGCTGACCAACCCTTCTCTCTTCAAGCATACTGGTGAATGGTGATGCTGATTGCTGACTGGTGTAGTGATCATGATAATAGGCAATCTAGTAATCTACTCCTGGATCATGTATTTTGTGCTTCTAATCTTGTCTCTAGGTGGTCCAAGAAACAAACCAATTCTTGGTGGTCCAACACTACTGCAGCAGTTTTGTGGATAGAATCTCTACTTCAAGAATTGAAGGTCATCCACCACTCACACTCCAATCATCATATTTTGTGACAATAACAGCATTCTTCTACTGTCACATAATCCTATTCTGCACACTAGAACAAAACACATGGAGCTAGATCTTTTCTTGGTCAGAGAAAAGGTCCTCAGTAGGAATCTGCAAGTCTACCATTTCCCTGCTCAAGACTAGGTTGCTGATGTTCTCACCAAGGCAGTCTCAGCTCCAAGATTCTGTAACTCACATGACAAACTCAAGTTCTGGAACAGTGAACTGATCCATCCCACATGAGTTTGTGGGGAGCATGTTAGAGCATATACGGTAGCTTCTAAGCTTAGTTTACTCTCATCCAGCTGTCATTTTGCTAGTGACAGTTTGTCAGTTAGATATACTAACTGAGTTGTTGATCAGAACTAGGACTTTTTGTATAAATACTAATCATCTTTGTATTACCATTGAGAATTTATTAATATTGAAATCATTTTCATTTTTCTTCTCTCTACTTTTCATAATTGATAGTTGTGATCACTCTAAGAGCTTCAAATCACCCTTGTAATGTACTCACTGCCACAATACACCAACAGAATGGAGGGAGGTCTTAATACATTGGATTTGGAAGGACTAACTTGCGAAGATACATGTGAAACATTCATTGTCGTGCAGAATGAATTTTCTGATTTGCACCTCGAGGACAAGACCAAACTCGGGGAGGGGGAGATATTGTTAGATCCCCCCGCCCCCCGCTCCCAAAAAAAAAAACTAAGTGTGTGTACAGTAGAAGGAACAAGATTACACCCAACTTACCTCTGTTAATGCAGCCAGCGAGTAGAATGCAAATGAGAGTAGCTAGGTTGTTATAAAAAAGAGAATAGATAACAGATGGTCAGTTTTGGTGAAGTTGTAACTGAATCAAGGATAAGCCCAGGCTCTTGAAGTCCTGGAAAGCTGGAACATTTGTATATTTTATTCTTCATCTCTATCTTCTCAAGGAAGCCAATCTCCAGAGAATACGGATCACCCATAATCATGGTTCATCTTTGATATTGTCCCATTTTCCATCTTTTTCCAAACTCTTTCACCTTACACCTCATTCATTCAAAAGAAAACAAAGAATGCAACATAAAACTGTATTAAACCTTAAGCCCTGTTTTATATTTTGAATGGTGAGTCCACTAACAAAAAATAAAAATAAAAAGCTCTATTCTGGTGATGAGCATCTTTGGCTTTAATTATCTATACAGCTTCCTCTAATAATTTGGTTTCAAGTAAGTTAATTTTAGCTGATTTTCATCAGATTCAAATTCAAGTTTCTCAGAGAAAGGTATATCCTAGTCTCAATTTTAAAACCTAAACTGTGTGTTCTAGTTAAACTCGTAACTGGTGCAAAGGAGGTTACAGGACCCTTGTTTATAGCATCATATATAAAATTAAAACCCACTGCAACTGCAACACGCTACTACTTGATGCAGTACCCACAGGAAAAGCATGCATGAGCCAAAAGAAACTAATAACTTCTACTTATAAAAGATTCAATCAGTCTCATTCCAAAGATGCCAAATGATAGAAAATATCATGCATCTTCATAGAATTAAGAACAATTAGTACAGCGTTTAGAAATCAATATAATTCATTCAAATTCCACACACACAAAAATAAAAGTCATGACCTCAGAGAATCACCTGTATTTAGTTCTAAATTCCATATTTGCTGTACATAGGATAAGGTCCAACTAAAATATTCATCAAGTTTCCTCGAGTCAAACTTATTTAAAGTGAAAGTTCAATTACAGCAATTTTATAATTTATCAAAGTATACATGCAATGCAATTACCATCTCTTTAACATTAATTAAACTGGAATTATGGAAGAATATTTAGCCAGCCAACATCACATGCTTGAAATCGGAAGCAGATGAAAAATTATAAAAAGAGGAAGTACAAATATATAATCAAACCTGGCTTTCTTCATTTATACCATTTCTCAACCATGATCTACAAAGTGCATATAGAGAAGCATCGTCCGTTACTCTGACCTAAAAATATGAAATATAACATAATTACCACAACTAAAAAGAAAATACCAGGGAAAGGGCTAAGATTTTGGTTCACAGGACTGGCTCATTGTCATAAGTCATAACCAACACTACAAGTTTATGCATTGGATTTAAAATATTTAGTTAAGAAAGTGACAAGGTTGGATATAATATATGAAAATGTTTTGGGGCTTTTCAACTTAGTGTGTGTTTGGATTGGAGTTAAAATCATGGTGAGTTGGGTCAAACTTGGTTTTACTGAAAATTGTGATGTTTAGTTACTAAATCTAAAACAATTCCAATCTGAAAAAATCATGGTGAAGTTGAAGCAACAGGAAGTTGCTTCTACTTCATGCAAAATAAATTTTGAATGTATTTTTTCTAATTTATCCCCACACTTATTATATCAGTTACACAGAGCAATATGAATATCATGAAACAACTCCACTGGTTACGCAGAGCAATATGAGTATAGTTGAGATGGGGAACACTTTTATAAATAATTTTTGTAAGGGTTATGGTTTGGTTCTAGTGATGACTATTTCAGAAATTAGCATATTATACATATATTCTCTTAATTTAATAATTAACATGAATTGAAAAAATTATGCCTATTTATATATATATACACACACAGAGAAAAATGTACATAGACATTAAAACCCATTTTGGTAATTACACACAATCAAATTTGATTCAAAGTATCCAAACAACATTTTCTTAAAAATCACTTTTTTATACTTGTTATCCAAACAAAAATCATGCTGCCTCAAAATCAATTTGAACCCTAATCAATTCTATAGAATCACATTGATCTAAACACTGCATATCCAAACACACAATTATATGTTGAATCATAAACTTATTTTGTAGCACCAACTAATTACAAATTAAGTTACTGTTATAATTATAGTTAGAACTTTGTTTAATCTAAAACTGATTTAATCATTTTTCTTATTTGACTTCAAATTAACGGGGAAAATTTCTTTCCTTTCAACATAAATTAGAATTCTAAGACCTCCCCTAGTCACATTATAATGTTATCCTGTACTTGGGAAACATGTTCAAGCTTCCTTTCAATCTTTGAGTCTAGTGAAACTAGAGAGTCATGTCAACTTCAGAAGCATGGTCAGTCTACTTTTAATGTCAGTCATTCAATTTTAATATAGGGTCCAAGTAGCCTTTACTCCTTCAAGTCTTAAGTAGTTTTTACTTTTATTGATTACTTCTATTACTCCTTCAATACCCATTTGTTTAGTCACTTTTAAACCAAAAGAATTATTCGAATAATTAAGTACTTACACAGCTCGATCTGGAAATGTTGATCATATGAAGTTACAATGTTACATTGTGATAATCAAGTGGCTTTATATATTGCCTCAAATCCAATCTTTCATGAGAAGACCAGGCGTATAGAATTTGATAGTTACTTTGTCCATGTCTCCAAGAAGTTATTTCCAAGGAAATCACTAGTTTGTTAACTCAAGTAATTAACTTGCAGATGTTCTCACAGTTTCTGGTCCTGTCCCACCTCTGTTCTCAAGGTTTACACAGGTCTGTGTAGTGTGATTTTGAAACCTCCTCTGTTCAGATTTTTTTTTCCTCTTCTGTTGAGCAGTTTGCACTTCATGATACAATACTCCAAGGTATTAATTATTTTATGCTGTATCTTTTTCCACCTTGTGCAAATTTTCTTTTGTTGTTATAGACTTGTTACTTATTTCTTGCATTTATGGGGATTTTTTGTCTAGATTATGTCACTGTGACTTTTTATTATTAATTATTAATGATGACAATTTTGGGTAATTTTTATTTTGAGCATTTACAGTGTAGTATAATTATTTATCTTTCAGTATAGAAGCCCTACAGCTCTACCGCTAGGTCCACTACAGCATTTTTGGGGTTGGCTGCTCTACGCCATTAGCCATGATTATCAACCATGCTTATTCCTATTTTACCAGGATCTGAATGAATTGTTTAAAAAAATAGCAATTTGAATTTATCACAAAAGATTTCATTTACCACTAATTCTGTAAAACACATAAAGCCACCCCAATTGCCAAAATCAGGCTCAATTAATTATATTTAAAAACTCATTAAACATTTACCATATACATTATATTTTTCCATTTATTTCTTTATAAAGCAATTCCTACACCACATTCTTATAGATATATTACATCTTATAAGTTCTATGATAATTCTTCATCCATCTCTCTATTCTGTAAATTGAAATGTATGAATGATCAAGTAGACCAAAACCACTTCTCATTTAACATAAGAAAACTAACCAAAAACACTTCTCCCTTATTCTTAATCTTAATTAAGCCACCTCTAACTGCAAACAGAAGATACAAATCTATCATGCTACAATGTCCATGTAATTGCAAAGACTAATGATTCATCAATCTCCACATCTACATTTCACTATGCTCACCAAAACCCTTTTTCCAATTATGACCAACGGTGAAAGAAAACTAAATGATGAGTTGCAGAACTGACTTGGAGAGTGAATTTAAGGTAAAGAGGAATGGTTGGATTTCTATAAGATGCCTACAAAAATCACAGGAGAAACTGACAATATTCACTATGATTTATAGAACAATTCGTTGGACTTCTGAGGATAAACTCATCTATAAAAATAAGATGCCTACAAAAATCACAGGAGAAACTGACAATATTCACTATGATTTATAGAACAATTCGTTGGACTTCTGAGGATAAACTCATCTATAAAAATGAGTCTAAAGCACATGATTATCAAGGGAGAAAATTGACAAAAAAAAAATGAAAAGAAAGGAACAAATGGATCAAAGGTAAGGGTGCTCAGTTCATAACCATGTTTACAAACGCAAGTTTAACACATAATGAAATTAAAACAAGTCACCACTGTAAGATTAGGAGAAAGTAATACAGATGCCTTGAAACTGTGAAAGATACAATTGTAGGCAGAAGACAAGCTCATAGTGCACATCCCAACATCAACATATTTTGGAAAAATATTTAAACAAGCACTTGCAATTACACAATGTAATTACATAAACATACAAAAGGGAAGAGCCCCACATTAAATGCAAATTAATGCTGTAATTATAAATAACACTGCGAGACATATACAATGCAAAGGATGTAAAATAAGAGAAAAAGAGACTCACTTTTCGATCTCTAACAACAATGAAGGTATCCTCGCTGCTTTTTTCCCTGAGAAACCCAACAGAAATATCAATCCAACTCCATTACCAAACGAAAATACAACAAAACACCACGATAAATACACATTCAAAAAATTCACCTCGTATTCGTATCTTTACCGCCATTGACATCAGCAACCGCGGAGCGAGCAGCAGCCTAAAACCAATCACAAAAAAAAATAACAATTTGAAATTTAGCATAATATTTATTTCCACCACATCAACCAACACCAAAGATACACTTCCAATTTAAAACCAAGTTGAATCAAACTGGTACTATCATTTAAAAAGGACAAAATCTAGAACCTCAAAACAAAAAGGGAAAATCATAACCATCATTTATTCACTCTAATAGATCACTCATTCAGAAAACTTGTAAAATTCAAAAGGGGGGGCTTCAGATTCGGAACCTTTTTAACGGGAGGCGAAGCGGCGGGTGCGGCGTGAGGGAACGGCACGTGAGTCGGCGGCCGACCCACGTGCAAGGCGTGGCTGAAATAGTCCAAGGGCACGCCGCGAACGCCGCCGCTGTACATCATGGACGGCGGCGGGAACGCGGCGGAGACGCCGGCGTGATCGGCGGCTCTGACGCCTTTGGGCGCGAAGGGGTAGACAAAGTGGGGGTTTGGGGCAAGAATTGGGAGGGTTTGTTGCTGGGAAGGGTAATGGTGGTGGTGCTGCTGCTGCGGCTGGGGGAGCGGCGAGATGGGTCGCGATGCGGTGGTTGTGGCGGCGGCGGGGTCGAGAGGCATGGCGGTGGTGGTTTTTGAACTAGAATTTGAGTGAAGAGAGGAAAAGGAAACTGCGAAGTTGTTTTGATTGTGCGCGTGAGTGAGTGAGTGAGTTTGGGGGTTTTATTTGGAGAGAAGAAAAAGGGAGGGAAAGGGAAATTGGTAATAATTGTCCGGGAAGAAGAAAAAAACGGGAAAGCAAAAATTAATAACAGCTGCTTGTGTGGGGTTTTCGATGTAGACGGTTAATGGAAAAAATATTATATAGTCTAGGATAATAATGAGCCCGATTAATATTCACGGAGGCACGGAATTAATTGTTATTAATAACTTTTAAAAATTAAAGTATATCAAATACTTAAAGAGTTTTTTTCTCTCATGAGTGAGGTGTTCCTTTTCTTGTGAGAAATTTGTTCTTGTTTTCTTATATCAATGGTTTTCAATCACATTGTTTTCTTTTCGGTATCCTTTATTTATGAGAATCAAGAATAATTGATTACAAAATGTTATAGTTGATTATTTTCATCTTACAGAGAGTGTCTTAAGTTTTTATATGCAATTTAATCAATTACGAAATATGATAATCGATTATATCAAAGCACAGAGTCTTCTTTTTCATGAAACTAGCATTCTAATTGATTACTAAAATTGATAATCGATTAATTCGATGATCTTACCCAAATTTCAAATAGAAGTTAGTTCAAATGCTTGTTTTAACACCTTGTAATTGATTACATAACCTGATAATTGATTACACAACCTTGTAGTCGTTACTCTATGTTGAACTCATTATTTTTAAGAAACTTATAGATGAATCCATGTTTAATCATACATGATACTCTATTAAGCATGAATAAACAAAACTTAAACTAAAAGCTACCACACATGCCTAGTCTAAAAGCATTCAATACAAATGTTACATACGTTAAAACATGTTTGGCATTGCAAAATCATAAAACCAAAAATAAAACTTAAGACTAAATTTTAAACTCATTAAATCAACATAAATCTTTGGGCCCAGATGGCCTTAACCCTGCTTTCTATGAAAAAAAATTAGCATATTCTTGGACCTAAAGTTTTTACTGCAGCTACTTCCTGGCTTGAAAAATGGCTAGTCTCCTCAACAAATTAATCCACTTCAATTGCCTTCATCCTTAATCCCAAAACCGTGAAAAATTATAGGCTCATATCCCTTTGCAATGTAATCTACAAAACAATCTCCAAATCCCTAGTCAACCGCCTTAAGCCCCTCCTAAACAAGTGCATATCCAATAAGTAATATGTTTGTGCTAAGGGAAGGTCTATCCTTGATAATGTCATTATTGCCTCTGAGATTACTCATCACATGAAATGTAAGTCTAGAGGAGAAAAGGGGGAATTGGCTCTCAAAATTGATATCAATAAGGCTTTTGACTGAGTTTAATGGGATTATCTTTCGAGGGTCATGTCTAAAATAGGTTTCAATCAGAAATGGATTGATTGGAAGAAGTTGTGCTTGGAAACTGGAAACTATTCAATTTTGATTAATGGGGATTCTATAGGAAAATTTTCACTAGGGAGAGGACTCAGACACGGTGACCCACTATTACCCCACTTATTCATTATTTGTAATAAGGGACTTTCTTCGCTTCTAAAAAAGGTTAAGATAGAAAGGGTGAGTTTGATGATATTAAGGTGTGGAGAAGGGCTCCAAATCTCTCATTTTGTTTGCTAACAACTGTTTTCTTTTTGCAGGACAGATGAAAAAGAGGTTACATCACTAAAGAATATCATAGACACTTATGGAAAAGCTTTTGGTCAACTAATTAATTTCCATAAGTTGGAGATTTTTGTAGCTCTAATACTAATAATTGTTTTTCACACTTTATTTTTTGAACAATTATCTTAGCTTTTCTTTAAAAAAAATTGTTTATAGTTGTGGTTTTTGTTGATAAATTGTATAAAATGATTTTAGAAACTTAAAAAGATAGTTTTGATGTCTTTGTGTAAACTTTGATGTTACAAGAGCAGGTTTTTATCATCAAAATATGAAGAGTTGTAGAGGTGATCTTGCCACAATGAGATATGTTTTGGCCACAACAAAACACAATGCTTGATCAATTGGAATTAACAAAGATTTGCCACAAGAAAATTGCATTTTACCATAGCAAATCCACAAAGCTTAAGACCTTGGAATTAAGAGAAATTCACCACAACAAGTTGTCTATTCCCCATAGCAAATGAAGGTCCAAAGGCATGAAGATCAAATGTAGAGTCCTTAATTCATAGCTGTAGTTTCAATGTAACAAAAATCCTCTAAGGCACAAAAGTTAAATGTAATCTTAGCTCTATTTAAAGAGCATGTAACATCATGGTTAAAGACTTTTGGTTCATTTCACAAATTCAGAAATAGAATCTTGAACATTTTCTCTCTTCTCTCTCTTTTATCTCTCTCCCTCCATTATTGCTCTTTTAAGGCTCTATTTGGATCTTTCATGATCCAAATGAACTAAAATTCACAGTTGCTAAATGATTGAAGTAGAATTCAAGTATTTAATCATTATTTTTCTTATCAATTCTCGTAGTTAATATGATCATATTTTAGTTCTATGCTTAGATGCATGTTAGTGGTGATCATCCTAGCTTTTAGGGATTTGGATTGTGTGGAAACAAGTTCAAATCCTATATTTGAATTGGAATTGCGCAAGGCTTTGATGCCAGGAATGGATCAATGACTTGCATTTGTAAAGATTCATAGATCTTATTTTGAGTTTCTAGGTTTGAGTCACCTAAGGAATTAGGGTTTGACTTGGAAATCAAGGATTAATTGCTAAAAAATTAGGATTAGTCATTCTAGTTTGGATCTTGGTTGCAATTAACTAGGATATTGATTATGAACAAGTTTCATATGAAGAAATTTATGGATTTAATATCATAAACATTTTGACCTAATTGATGTTAGTTTCACTCCAAAATTGGTGTTTGAAAATAAAAAACAGTTTAGTTTCACCATAGCAAATTGACATCTCACTATAACAAAACATTTTTTTTTCCAAAAATTGAAACACCACACATTTGTCGCAACGTGTTGACAACTTACTACAACGAATGAGTGTAAAAATTTGTTAATTCCCTTTAAGTTATACATAGTCTCTTTGGATATGATAACTCTTAATACTTTTTTTTTTTTACAAATTGGACTAGGTACACTTGCCTACTATGTCTTAAGCATGAAAAATACCAATCAAAGCATTTGTCAATAACTCTCCCATTCACTTGGTGTCATAAATCAACTTGGTAAATGAAAGCATGTTAGGCTTCCATCTATCATTGGAAGAAGTAAGAAAGTAATCTTTGGTTTTTTGAAGGATAAACTCTAGAGGAAAATCAATCATTGGTCAAGCAGAAACCTTTTTAAAGTTGGCAAGGAAGTTCTAGTAAAATATTGTGCTCAAGATATCCCTTCTTACTACATGAGTGTTTTTTTGTGCCAGCATCCCCTAAAGACCAATTATAGAAAATGATGAATAGCTTTTGTTGGGAAAAATACAGGAAATTCTATTCAAATAAGAAAGCTCAGATGATAGAAGGAGAGGAGAGATATCACATAAAATTGCTAAGTTTATTGTGAATAACAGAATTTACAATGAAGGGATTGAAAGCACTTTCTAGCTCTCTAAACCTATAATACAAAACTCTTTATAAAGAAGACAACAACTAATTGTCTAACTGAAAATGGTTACAACAGAAAAATAAAAAATAATTATAGTTACAACACAACCTATATTAATGAATCACCAGATTGAACGCTCCCTTCTGGGCGCTCCACCATATTATAGAAGATTGGATGACCAATATAGAAGATAAAAGTATTGGACCAGACAACCAATATTGTCATCCACCCTATCTCTATTGTCCATCTTCCAACAATCAATAACTTTTGGAGGGGTTTGAAACATGGAACTTCAAGAGAAATAAATTGGCTCAATTGAGATAAAATGTCTATGAAAAACAATTTAGATGAATAGAATTTCAAAATCTACATGGTTTCAACTTTGCAGTGCTAGGGAAGTTAGGTGGAAATTTACCACTCATAATGATACTACAATGACAAAAATCTTCAAAGGTAAATTTCTGTATTCATCTCCATCCATTTGAATTATTTTGTTGGAATTGATTTCTAAATATTGATTCTCTTTTACAAACTATAGTTTACATTATGCTGGAAAAAAAATATATTGCTTCCTTATTCTTTTTTAGTTTTCTTAAATTATCTACTATTTCTTAATTTCAATATTTGTGTGTATGTGATTGTGTAGCATAAAGTATGCAACAAAGCATTTGAAAGGTGATTCTGCCTCATGTTTGCCTTCAAGGTTGATTTAATCTATATAGAGCATGTTTGTCTTATGTGAGCACTAATGTGAAATAATTTGAGATTCACGGGTTAGGATTTTTGAGTTAGAGCTACTTGTGAGCATTTTTTCGTTTGATCTGCATGTGAACATTTAACACTTGACTTTTGTTTTCTATCATGCACACCATTGTACTTTGATGGTATGTTCTAACTTTTTCTCAACTTAGTATTTTTCATAAATGTTACTTGCAACCCATAACATATACATTTATTTGTGTTGTGAGTGAGCAAAGTTGACCTCATTTGTTCTCTCCTTCTACACATTGAAATGACTTCACTTTATTTCAAGTTTGTGTGTATGTGACTTGTTGTATTGTTTTTGTTTCTTATTTTCATACTTTAAAAAAATTATATAACGTGTTGGATAGTGAAGTGGGTGCGCCATTGTTTCTATCACTGCATCTTGTTAGTTTTCAACTAACTTTTATTTCTTCTTTTGTTTTATTTCTATTGTTAGGAACTCCATCAAAGCTTCCACTTGGGATTTTGTTACTTGACAAGAGGACCCTTAAGTACTAAGATTTCTTTTCCTAAATTTATTTCTTCATGTTAAGGTGAATGGATGTATAACATCTTCAACTTCTATTACAGTAAGGTGATGTCATGTATTTTGGTGAATTGGAAAGAAGGACACACATGGTGTGTATGCAAAGCCTCAAGAACAAGTTCTTCACATCATCAATCTACAACAAAATAAGCTCAAGAAAACATATCAATATCTGTGGGTCTAGATATCAATAAAGGTTATTAAACTATTATTTTTCACTGTTAATTTCTTAGTTATTTACTTCTTTCTTTCTATGTCCCCGAAACGTTATGAAAAATGGTCTTTTAAAATATTATATTATATTTTATATTTGGTGTGTTGGATATGGATTGTGTAAACTTATGATCAAGTTCAAACATAAGTTATAGAAGTTCTCAATCAACAATACCTTCTGATGACTTTTTATAATTTTTTGAAACTCTTAACTTTTATTTATTGTCATTTTAAGCGGTCAACACTAACTATTTGTATTCTCTTTGAGTTCTAACAACTCATTTTAAGCAATCCCTTTCAAACACTCTATGGTAACAAGTTAGTGTTTCAGGTGCGCGAGTTTGAACTAATCTGAGATTATTCGTCCATGGTGTTGCTATGTTGTAATTATTTATCACCCTCCTCTAATGGACATGATGTAATACAAATGTTGAATGATTCTTGAATCATAGGATCATTCGCTCATTATGTGATTTCAGTTTACCTAGGTGAGTATGTTTACTTTGCAACAAGGTATGTTTCAAACATTGACCTCATTATTTTGTTTAACCATGACAAAGCATATACGCTTCTTTCTTCTTTCATTTATGATCATTGATTTAATTGTGCATTTCTTGGATTTGGATTTTCCTCAAGGATGTTGGGTGCATATAATCTACATGCTCCAACTTCAAGGGGGAGATGTAGTGTTCTCGACTGGCATTAGGCCTGTAAGCCCATTAGGGTATGTAGTGTATGTGCCTTTCTCCATCGTTTTCTTATTCGCTATTTATGAGTGTGTTATATAGATTTAAGATGATTGACCCTTAATTTTAATGATAACAAAATAAAGTTTACAATTGCATCATTTAATATATCAATTAAATAGCATAGGCACAAAGCCGTCAAACTTGACTCTTATTGTAAGAGACAAAATGAATGCTGTGATTTGGGCTAGCATGTCGATGCCAAGGTAAGTGGACCGTGGACAACCAAGTAAAAAGGTTTGGTGTATGACTGAATTCATGTAGGATCATGTCCATAATAATAACCCTATGTCATGTCCAAAACAACAACCCTTGTGTAACTATGTTCTTTTGTGAATGTGAATTGAAAAAGTTGTAAAATTATGTTTAGTTAGGCTTTCTATCTTGAGTGCTCCAAACTCAGTTTGGAGAGTAAACTTAGTTTCATGACATGTTTGGTCATTTTCAAAAATACGTTTGCACATCAAAATTTTGTATAGTAACTCAATTTTGTGAAAACAAGACTTGGGTTGTTTTTGCAAAAATTTTAATCCAAACATGCGCTTAGTTGTATGAGTTAGAAACAATGTTATTGTAGGGTGAAGTCTAAAGAGATTTGTGAAATAATACTTATGTTGATTAGACCTACCAATGTGAGAATAATTGAAGAACTTGTAGAGGTTGAAAATACTACATAGGTGACAATATTGGTCTGAAGAGGTGGAAAATACTGACCTAAAGAGGCGATAATACCTAGTGTAAACTTGCAAACATGACAATATTGGATTTAGAAGCCACTTTGTAGAGCCTTGAGAAGAATATCTTGAAAGCTTGAGAAGAATTTAAGAATTATTCAATAAGTTCTTGAACTATTTAATTTTTTTAATTATATCCCTAACTATTTTTTTCTTCAATTGGATCCTTGAATTTGAATTGTTTTTTTAATTAGGTTTTGTGGTTAATTTTACGTAATGAGACTCAAACAGAAAGACCCAATTAGAAAACAATTTTTTTAATGATCCAACTGATTTATTTCTTCATAATTCTAGATAAAAAAATGTAAGCAATTTAGGAAATTATGAGTAATTTAGCTTTAAAAATATTATAATTATAATTAAAATTGACTTAAATATATTTTTCATGTAATATTCCCCCTTTTCAGATTACTACCTTTTTTTTTTTGCTACCTAATCTTTCTAGATTTTTGCATTTGGTAATTGTCGTTAGCTTGACTCTGTTAAATGGTGGCATGGCTAACGGAATGCCATACCATTTCTGCTTTTCCAAGTCATTAATGGGATAAAAAGACACAAGGCTAGAGTCAGCTTAGTCGACTCTAACAACACAACACATCATCTTCTTTTCCAATCTTCTCCTTCAACCTAAACACCATTCCATCAAACACCATAGCCACCAACAACCGCCATTTGTCCTTCGTGTCACCATTCACCCTTCCTCCACCATCACCACCCATCATTATATTCATGTCCAAAACCACCACCCATCACCAGATTTGAGCCAAACAACATGAAAACCACTACTTCGCCGCAAATCTTTGATCAGGCTTCGTTTTTGGTTTGCTGCCCATGAAATCTGAATTTTGCACAACAGCCTTTGCCACAAATATGGATTTGGGGCAAAATCGTGTAGGGGTTTCAATTTGGATATGATAGTTTGGTTTGGAGGTAGCTTGTTTTAAATTTGGATTAAGCTTCATCGATACAAATTAGAGTCGGCATTGTTTTGTTGGATTCGGGCAAGCCGACTCTAAAGGCGTGTTTTTCAAAATAATTAAAAAATAATAATGACATGAAAAAATAAAATATAATATGCTAGTAACATGATATTAATGATGTGACGTTCCGTATACCATGTCATCATTTAACAAATTTAACAACATATATCAAATATAAAAATCTGAAAATGTCATATATTAAAATAAAAAGTTAATAAGTAACAATATAAAAAAAAGCATATTACATATATATGATAACCATATTTAAGCTATTAAAATTTACAAATTACTACAAGGAAAGAAGCTCAATGTGAATTTGGGCCGAACACCCGTCTCTCTCCGGGACAGTTCTTCTGTGCAGAGTACACTACTCTTCTCCATCAACAACCACCACCAGATTCTCGTTTAGGTCATTCTTCTCTCTCCCTTCGCACTCAACAATGTCATTCTTCTCTCTTTCCATACCCTAAAACCGAAAAGTGTTCCACTTTTCTCCTCTCACACACATTCCCCCAATTCCCCCTTTCTTCCACCGTTATGTCGGGCCGGAACCGCGGACAACCCCTTCCTCCGCCGCACGCGGCGGGGCTGTCGCCGCCGCTCCACGATCAGCTATACGGCGCGCGGGCCCACCACCACCATCATCTAGTGGGCCCCGTCCCTCCCCATCCCCACCACCTTCTAGAAGACTTCCGCGACTCGCAGCTAGGGCTGGGCCCGCCGCGAGGTGGGCCCATCCCGCTGCATCCGGCGGCGATCATCGAGGAGCGCCTGGCCGCCCAGCACCAGGACATCCAGGGCCTGCTGGGCGACAACCAGCGCCTGGCCGCCACCCACGTGGCCCTCAAGCAGGAGCTCGAGGCCGCCCGGCACGAGCTCCAGCGCGTGGCGCACTTCCGCGACTCGCTCCGGGCCGACACCGAGGCCCGCATGCCCGAGCTCCACGACAAAGCGGCCCAGCTCGAGGCCGAGCTCTGCGGCGCCGAGGCCGCCCGCACCGAGCTCCTCCAGGTCCGAGCAGATGTCAAGGAGCTCACTGCCGTCCGCCAGGACCTGTCCGGACAGGTGCAGGCCATGACGCAGGACTTGGCCCGCATGACCACCGATGCCAAACGGGTTCCGGCGCTGAGGGCCGATGTGGAGGCCATGAAACAAGAGTTGCAGTGTGCAAGGTAGTGGTTGTGTCTCAATTTTGAGGCAATGTTGTGGATTGTGCTTAATTTTATGATCAAGGTTTTTAAGTTACACTCTAATGCATAGTTTGTGTTGAATGCTGAATCCAATGCATGCTTAAGTGTTTAAGGTTTTAAATTACACTATGATGTATAGTTGACCTTGGTTATGGTTAATTTTTGGATTATGTTGCTATAGACTGGGTTTGTGTGGAGAAACTTTATACAATTAATATTTTTATTGTTTTAGAGTATGGTCTGCATGGTGGATATGTTGAGGGTTTACTGTGATGCCGAGTTGTTGTTAATTTTGGTATTGTTATTGTTGTTTTTAATTACCTCTTGGCTTTTAGGGCTGCCATTGAGTATGAGAAGAAGGGATTTGCAGAAAACTATGAACATGGTCAAGTGATGGAGAAGAAATTGGTTGCGATGGCTCGGGAGATGGAGAAGCTTCGTGCGGAGATTGCCAATGCAGAGAAAAGAGCACGGGCTGCTGTAGCGGCTGGGAATCCAGGTATGCATTTTTATGCGTGATATGGTCTTGATGAGTTAGCAAATTGCAATTTGTGACATATAGTGGTATTTTTTCATGGAATTTAAGCCTACTATTGCTCTTACTTTGTTTGCTGTCCTTTGCTTTGATTTTATTTGTAGGTCAAGGGTATAATGCAAATTATGGCAATGCTGATGCTGGATATGCGGGAAATCCTTACCCTAGCATTTATGGCATGAATCCAGTAAGTATTGTCGCATCTCAAATGTGTCTTAACTCTTAAGTATAGTTGACCTTATAATATGCATTTGGTCTGGATCAAAACTGAGTGGACCAGAAGCTACAATAACACAAAGAGAAGTGTATTTTCCACTTTTTGTATTCTAACCCTGAGGGCTACCTTGAATTTAAGAGGATGGTGCTGTTAGGAGACAGGACAACAGAAGAGAAGGGAAAAATAGTTAGGGACAGGTAGAGTAGTTAGTTAGAAGAATTAATTAGATAAATAGGGGGAAGAAGGCATTCAGAGAATTAGCAGATTAAGATTTGAAAGAAAGTGGAAACCATTTGTGAACCATTGGTGGAAAAGTCTTTCTCCTTGTTCTGTTCAATTTCATTCAATCAGAAAAAAAAATTATTTTTTCTTTTCTTTATGTCCGTTTTGGGTTCCTAACACTGACTGCCACCTGCATATTGCTACATTTGGTCTCTCAGTTTGGTCAGTATGAAATTGTCAATTGGTTATTGTGGGTGACAAAATTGTATTGAATAGCTTGCAAATAGCTTGGTTTGTCTATTGCCCTAAATGTATTTGATTGTGTGTGGTGTAAATTATTGTCTACAGAGTATATGGTTATTTGATAATCTTTTATGACCTTTCAGTCAATTTGGATATTGTTCTTTGCTAATACTGGTAAATTTCAGGTACAGCCTGGAGTGGAGAATTTTCCTCATTATGGACCTGGGCCTGCTGCTTGGGGTGCATATGACATGCAACGAGCTCAAGGACACCGATAAATTCCTGTTAAGCAATCTTATTACTGGTACCTTGGGTTGCAACTTTCTAGATGATTGATTCAGGGTTTTAAGAGTTATCTACTCATGAACGTCATGGAATTTGTCTATTAGATGGTCCTTGAAGTTGTACTTAAATTAAAAAGCTCATATGTTGGTTGATGGTGCAGTAGATGATGTTTATCTATGGTGTCAAATAAAGGACCTTTTGTTATATTATCTTTTTATTGCGGTGTGGCTCTCATGCTAATCTTGCTCTTTAATTCATGTCTTCAGCTTGAGTTTTCCTTTATTCCTATCTGCCATGGTTGATTGAAGGTTGCTCATTGTCAAAATTATGCAACTATAGTTGGATTTTATGTAAATATTAGCTTCTTGTTATCCATCACCACCTCCTAGGACAAGGAAAAGAAAAGTTGTTTTTGATGTTCAAGGTATACAATCTCTGTTGAAGCTGTTGTTAAAAAAGCTGAAAATAGTTGGATTTTATTTAATTTTCTTGATGACCATCACTAGCCCAGAAGAAAACAAGGAAAAGATTAAATGTTCTTCTATTCCTCCTTATCTGTGTAATAGGCTTTCTAGGAAGCACTGTGAAGTTGCTCAAGGTATAAAATCTTTGTTGGACCTCTTGTCAGTAAAGAAATTGAAAAATACCTTCACATTCAAAAGAAATTCTATCTTGTACATGTTTATTCTTTATGGCTATACGATATGAATTGGAGTCTTAGAAATGCTTCTTTGACACTTGCTTTAGCTTTTTGAGAAGGGTTTGTTGAGATTTTCTGTTTCTTTCATTTTTGTCCTGTATTTATGTCCCCTTCCCCTGACTCAAATACCTAATAAAAATAAGTCAATTCAAATTCAGAGAGCATTAAGCTGTCCCTCTACCATAAATAGGATGATCTGTGTTTCCCTATTACAGTGTCATTCTTATGGCTTTTTCATGCATTACAATCCATATCTTTGGTTACAGGATTTCTTTAAATTATTCTAAATTCATAGTGCCTCCAAGCAAACATGCTAGCCCTTCCATATCATTCATTCACAATTAGAGTGTAAAGAGAAAAAATAACTTTATTCAAGGAATGAGGGTTTCTTATGTTTATATCTGAAAAGCAAATTTGACTTCACTATATCAAAATAATAATTTATAAGAGAGCTCTATGCATTGGATTACATACTAGTTTCCTATTGTCTCTGATCTCCAGTGGGGATACTGAGCAGAGTACCGTGTCTCCATTTTTATTATACATTTTGTTAAGAATTCCAGTTATATAATTGCATTGTGATCTGAGAAGATTATGAGAGACTAGCTTGATAGAGGTCCGATTATTTGCAGCACTCTATCTTGGACACATATTTCTTGGAATCTTTATTTTCTAGAAACTTGCTTGATAGCGATACTTTTGAACTTGAGTCCCACATGATGCTTCTTTAATTGGCTATTTTTGCACATAAGAGAGTTTGGACTTTTATCCTTTTTGTTTTCTTGTAAATCTTCCAGTGTTATCTTCTGTTCTTCGAACTTAAACAAATTCCTTGTTGAGAAACTTTAGAAATCTAAAATGCCCTCCAAGGAAAGGTCCCTTATTTGGACAGTGATACATAATAAGATTAAATCTAATGGTATCTTGTAGATTAGACATTAAAAACTCTATCTCCTAATCTGTGATGTGATATTCTGATTCAGAAATTACTGCCCATTTTATTTCTACATTGCCCAAGCATCAACCGTAGACCTAAAGTCTTTATCCCCTATATGTTTTGAAGATTCATAGGGAGCAACAGTGTTATCAAATAGTGATTATAGCGGCGCTATATCGGTATGGCGTCGCGATATTTTTACAAAATACCATAAAATAGCGGAGGTGTTGCAGGTTTCATATGGTGGCCGCCAGAGCCATAGCAGACATTGTGGCATGGCAGGTATGGCGGAAATAACACTTTTTTTTTTAAATGAAAAAGAGAAAGGGACTGAAGCCCATCCTGGTCCAACGGAAAATAAAGGGTTTTAAACCCTATAGAGAACCATGTTCTCTCATTCAGTCATTTTCACTTTCACAAAACCTTTCTTGCTCTCAGACGGTGCTGCTGCTTGATGACCTCCGACAGCAACTTCAACACTGGCGGCAACTTCGATGGTGGCGACAACTTCATCGGCGACCTTCTCCGGCTCCAATAACTTCCATCACCAGTGTGTTGCAGCTGCTCTGTTTTTTTTTTTTTTTTTTGCTTTATATGAGTGTATTCAGGTTTATGCAAAATTTAAAATATAATAAAAGAAAAATATTTAAAATTATAATTGATGTATGTATAATTAGTCATGTTGAATATTAAATATTAAAAGAAAAAATAATTAAGGTTGTAAAAAGATATGCGTAATTATTCTAAAAGAATTTAAATTTAAAAGAAAAGAAATTAAATATGATGTTTGTCATTCTTTAGGGGAGAGTACAATGAGAATATTCATGTATTTGGGAATAGATTAATTTTAAGAAATAATCACTTATGTTTCAAAAGCTTTATTTGAAAGTTGATAAAAAAAAAAACATTTCTCTAAAATAAGCTAAGCAAAATGTGCACTAATTTACTCTCAAAAGGATACTCTAATTTTATTAGATAAGCAGGTATTTGAAAGTAACTAATTTGAGTGTTAGCAGCTGAGATTTAGAAAGAGAAAATTTTAACATAAAAAGGAAATTTGACAGTAATTAATTTGAACATATAAACCACTGATATTTGGGGAGAAAGAAGAAATTTTAACATGCAAATAAGTTGAGTTTTTATGAAATATGAAGAAAGATGTTTTGTGATGGCAAAATCATTGTCTGAAGTAGAAGTTTGTCCCCCATTTAAGAATGAGGACTCTATTTTATTATGTTGGTTAGACTATTGGTTCTGTATAAAAGTTCATTAAATTAAAGAGAAAGAACGTAAAAAGAATTTGGAGGACAAGGGATCATCCACAGCAGAAGAGTGGGGGGGAAAACAACATGGAAAAAGAGAAAACACAGTGAAGCAAAGCTTCCCAATCTTGTCATTCCCAATGCATACCCATATCTGTTAAGGAAATCTTCTTAAGATGACTTTGTGCTTTACACTAATTAGCAGATTTGTTAAGGAATTCCACCAAAGATGATCATTGAGAGCCAATGAAACTTCCATAAAATAGTTTACTATGTTTAATTTATTTAGAAAATCAATTTTAGAATGTTTTCTTTCCTATTATTTTGTTTCCTTCTTTTTATTACTTTACAATCTAATAAAATGATTGTGATAATGTAAAGCCTCCCTCTCCCCAAAAATATGAAAGAACTCTTATTTGGTATCACAATCAGATCATCAAGGATTGTAACAAGGTTTAGGGATTTGGCTTCTCTGAAGTGAGAAGGTGCATTTTAGAGGATAAAGTGCAATTACAATTGTTGATTAAAACATCAATGGTTGAAAATTGTGATAAAATCAAATACATATTTAAGAAAATCTTTTTTTTAACTCATATTTGACAAAATCTAAAATTAATTATAATATCAATCATTGATTTTCTAATTAAAGTCTTTATTACACTTTATCTTCTAAAATGCACGATCCTCACTTTAGAGGAGCCAAATCAAAGGTTTACATACGCTTCAACTCTGTCTGTTGGAAGAGCAAGGGTGTACAAGCTTACTTACAAAAAAGGTAAGTTCACAAGCTGGCACCTACCTTATTTTAGAGTATGAGTGTATGCTTAGTAATCAAGTCTCATTTATTAGTCTACATGTTTGATCTACAAGGAATATGTCTTCCAAGAGTTACCCTGCAAAGCCTTGTTTGGCTACAGGTGGTGTTTTGTTTAAATGGTTTTTCAGAGGATTGTAAATGATTTGAATTTAGTGCTTATGAAGTTTGTTTAGTTAAACAAACAAATTCAAGCTAATAGTTAGACTTGATAGTTTAAATAAGTTAAGCCCAAGCTTTATATTTTGTGGATAGTTTGCATATATATATATATATATATATATATATATATATATATATATTAATTATAATTCTGTTTATTATGATCTTACACACAATACATAATATCAGTTTTTAAGAGTCATTTTAAATGAATGATTTTAAATACACCCACCCACCCACTCACCTATCTAATGCCAATTTTCTAGAGTCATTTTAATAGGATGATTACAAATGTTATTAATTTTAAATGTTACAAAGTGAAAAAAAAAAACATTTTTCTACTTATTGAGTATATTTTAAATTTTAATGTAGTATAATGGTGATTTTCAAGTGGGAGACAAATATGGTTAGGGCTCAACCAGTTCTTTGTATCGTGAATTATGCAAAGTGATTTTGGTTGACTTAAAAAAAATTGGAACTCTTATCCATTTTACTTCAGATTTGGACGTGAATCATATTTCCTGTATTGAGAATGTCCCATGCCACGCATGAAATGTAAGGGATTTTGTCCCGTTCCTACATGTGAAGCGAAACGATATGCCTCTAATTTCTCTGGGTAATAATAGAATACTTTGCACAATTTGATATAGATGACTTATGCTATGTTTGGTTTTCTGTTTGGGGTGTTCTAAAATTAGTTTTGTGATATGTTTGGTTGTTCTTAAAAATACGTTTGCACATTTAAAGTTTGCCTAGAAACTCCATTTTGTAGAACCAAGACTTGGGTAGCTTTAGCTTGAGTTTAACCTAAAAGTTTGTAAGCTTAAAATAAGTAAATGAGAACAAACATAAAGTAGACACACATTATCTTAATTGAATAGAAACTATTTTTCTTCAATTTAAATTTTTAAATCCAGTTTAATAATTTTTCTGTCAAGTAAAAAATATTAAATAATATTATATTTTAATTTCGTATTTTCTATATATTGATTTACAGCTAAAAGAAAATATGTATTACACACACATTGCGTAGAAAAAATTATATATCTATATAAATTATTACATTAATATCTATACTCAAATAATTATATTTAACAAACACAATAAATACTAGTATTATTTAGTGTTTACATATCATAAATAATAGTTAAAATATTTTTTAAACAATAATAAAGTTAATAAAAATTATTATGTATACTTTAATGTTAATAGGATTTTAATATACATAAATTTAAACAGAAATAAATTTATTTAAGAAGTGTAAGCATAAATTACATTTATTAAATAAAAAAATATATAATTAAATTTACTGATACTACATTAATAATATTAAATGCATTTTATGAATATAATAATAATATTAAATATATGTATACTAAGCATTAATTTTTTTATAATTAGTTTTTATTTAAACATAGCATTTGACTTTTTCTATTTTAGAATATTTTTTATAGACTAATTTTTACACACGCACAATTTCTTATGAATGCATATTGACTCCATTCAAAAATTTAAGAAATCAATTAATTAATTGAATGTCAAAATCTCTTAGAATTATGATTTTCTTTATTTTATCTAATAAAGCATTAAATATCAGATAAAACCTGAAAAAAATGATTCAGTATTAATTAAGACAAATAATTTTGACAAAGACTTTTACAAACATATATTTTGTAAATATATATGTTTGCGCGCACGTGTAAAGGAATTATACTGTTATCACGTGAAAAGGAAGACAGCTTACAAAGAGAGAAAATGAAGAAAGGCTATATAGAAGAACATAAAATGTATGGAAAATATTTGTTCATGTTATGCTTATGGCCATTTATTGCAGAAGCACACATTAAGCTTTTCAACGTGGCAGAGTACGGTGCAATTACAGATGGCAAGGAAGATAACAGTGTTGTAAGCATGTTCATTTCCTTTGTCCACATCCCCCCTTCACTTTTCTTTTACAATTTGATTTTGAATAATGTTATTTCTACCTACATTTTTTTACAATTTTAAATTTCACTCTTCGAGTATGTTTGATAAATATTTTTAGTTAATTTTTAACCTTTAGTTGAAAAGTTTATTTAACTATGTTAGTAGTGTTTGATAAACAGTTTTTTTTAAGTTAGTAGTGTTTGATAAACAGTTTTTTTTAATAACATGTAACATTTTTGAGATATTATTTCAAGTAGGATTTTAGTTTCTAACTTCTTATCTTTTACCCTTTTAGATAATATAGGATTTTATTACCATACAAATAAATACAATAAAGCATCCTACTTAAGTTTATGTGTTTTTATTTTATTTTAAACATGGTTGAGACTAGGAGTATTTTAAGATATAATATAAAATTAATAGTAGAATGCACAATATGAAAAAAAATATAATAATTGAAACTAAAACTTATAATTAAAATGATTGATCTTTAAATAAACAATTATAAGAGTTTAAAATTAATTAAAAAGTAAAATTGTAATTACCCACAAATATATTTTATCCATAAAATAAAATTATTTTTTTAATAAAAATATCATATAGACATGTATATTTCCATCATTTTAAGTTTATCAGCTACTTCAACAAATGAATTTACAAAACATTTATAAAGTGATTTCAGTCAACAACTTTTAGGCTTTAGCGGCCAACTAACTTTACAATTTTTCAATTTTTTTTCCAAACATAGCCTATAAGAAAAGAGATAGATAAGAGAGAAAAGTGAAGATAAAATAAGTGATGTATTAACGATGATAAAAAAAAGGGATATCAAAAAGTGTTGTGAGAAATTATTGCGAGAATAACATTATTCTTTAATTTTATCGAGCTAACTAATGCATGTGTTACTCATTTATGGAAGGCATTTTTGAAAGCGTAGAGTGATGCATGCAACTGGAATGGATCGGCAACGGTTTTGATACCAGAAGGAACCTACATGCTCAAAAGTGTTATATTTAAGGGTCCATGCAATGGTTCAGTAACCTTCCAAATTAAAGGTGTTCTGAAGGCTCCAATAGACCCATCTTTGCTCACTGATAAAAATGGATAAATTTCAGATATATTGACCAATTGAATGTGAATGGAGGTGGCAGGCACACTGGATGGTCAAGGATCTGCCACTCGCCAAAAATGCAAAAACAATGCGAATTGTGAAATTCTTTTTACGGTATATTCCTTGTGTTTCCCTTTTTTTTCTTGATCAACCAATTTATTAATGGCTTACACAGCCTTACAGGGATTATATATATAGGTTCCTTTATCCACATCATTATTGTGTTAGAATTTTGTGTTGGTCCTTGTCTAATTCTTGGATTAAACTTCTTATTAGCATCAATCAATTATAAAATTAAAATTTGTGGTATATCAATTAATGTATATTAATTATTTGTATCATGTTGAATGACGTTGTATGATTTATGTAGTCGACCTTATTTATTGGGATAAGATTTTGTTATTGTTGTTGATATTAACTATTTGAACTTATCACTTAGTGTTTAAAGGAGATGTCTATTTTTTTTGGTCTGGTAATTATAAAACTGTCTTCTCATTAGTCAATTTCATGTGGAACAAGATTGAGTAAAAAAACCTAACCGCTAGACAAAGAGGAGCTCTTCCTCGTTATGTTGTTTGCGATTCCTTAATATTGATTTCATTTCCTCTACAAGTATACCCTTACTAACTTGTGTTATCAACATGTCATAACTTTGCATCATTATTCTATTAAAATCCACCATTTCATGTTTTCATTAATCAAGTTTAATTTTGATCCATTTCAATGAATTTCATATTTTGATCCATTAGTTCTCAAGCTGTTCTGCCATAATATTCCTAGCTTCACATGCATGTTGTAACTTCCACTAACATCTTGTGTGGTTCCATATTATGTCAGACTATGGATTTTGACTTCATCACCAACGGACATGTCCAAAACTTGCATTCCATTGATAGCAAAGGAGGCCATTTCATAGTGTTTGGATGTGAGAACATGACCTTCACAGACCTAACCCTAAAATCCCCCGAGAACAATCACAACACAGATGGAATCAAAATATCCCAAACAAATGGGATAAACATCACAGGTGTGAAAATTGGCACTGGCGATGACTGTGTTGCTATGATTTCTGGCACTAAGAATGTTCGGATTTCAAATGTCGTTTGTGGCCCTGGTCATGGAATTAGTGTTGGAAGCCTTGGGAAGAATGATGGAGAAACTGATGTGGAAGATATTGTTGTCAAGAATTGCACATTTGTTGGTACTAGCAATGGTCTTAGAATTAAAACATGGGCTGCTCCATTGAAGAAAAATTTGAAGGCTTCAAAGTTCGTCTATGAAGACATTGTCATGAATAATGTGCAAAATCCCGTTGTCATTGATCAACAATATTGTCCACTACATCAATGTGACCTTAAGGTTTGTGCTTCTAGCTAGTTAACATTTTTTACATTGTGATATTAATAATAAGTAATAACTCCTTTTGTCTTACACCTATTTTATTATTTGTAATTAAAATATAAGCATTTTAATTTTTTTTTATCGGTAGAAATTTTGTTTTCTTCTTCTTGCATTCAGACAGTTCCCCCATTAATTAGTGAAAGACATTTTACATATTAAAACAATGGGAGCATATCTAGTGAGAGAGTCATTTTTATGAGTGAGAAGAGTATAACCATACAACCATATATAGATGGTCAAATTTTGACTTCTTAAAAAAACTATCATGACTTAATGTTTTAATCTTAACTAAGATAAGATCTTATTGTTAATATTATTTTTCTCACTCTCACATAAAGAGTCTCTCACTAGACATGCACCCTTAAAACAATAACCTGTACATTGATAGTTGCCATAACATAAAACCATAGTAGCACAATGATTGTACCTAGCCAGCTATGCTGAACACAACAAAGTTTGATTTTGGAACAACATCATCATTATGGGAATGTTATTATATATATAGTTGAAGCTGAATAAAATATTTGGTGTTTGGAAACTCACACGTGCAAATCAGCAACGTGGCATGCAGAAATATTCGAGGAAGCAGCAAATCTGATATTGCAGTCATTTTTAACTGCAGTAAAGATAAGCCTTGTCAAAACATAACTATGGACAACATTAATTTGTGGGGTTATAGTGACAATGGCAAGGGAAGACTGCTACTAAGGAATTATTGCTTTGAAGTCAATGGTGCTTCTTATGGAAAACAAAGTCCCCCATCTTGCACCCCTCATCGTGCAACACCTCTTTCAGCCTAGCATTATGGAGCAAAAACAAGAACTTACTAGTTTTTTGTATCTTGAATGCGGAAAGTGAAATGGAATGGCTCCCTTTATTTTTGTTGTAAATATGAATATAATGCTATATAAATACATTTAATATATAACAAATTTTGGATGGTGTTGGTATATGGATCTTTGCATAAAGTTTCTTTAAGATATATTAACAAATTAATCAGAACTGCTTTTTGTTACGAAGGGAGATTTGTACAAACCATAAGAATTATGGAATCAATAGGGGTAAAGATTTTAAAAGAAAAAGTCAGTGATCGTTTTGTGTTTGACGGAAAACAAAGAGAATGGCACGATCACGCATGACCCTTTCCTGTATCCCCATGATATGATAAACGTTCTTTGGAGTCGAGATTTAACCCCAATTATGCAAGCAGATCCAAAAAAAACCCTCCAATTGTGCAAGAGAAGCAAATAGAACACACTTTTGACTGGGCCAAACATAACCAATTTCTATATCCGAAAAATATATTTGGACACCTCAAATGCTATCCAAGAGAGAAAAAAAAAAAAAAGAATATGATGGGTAACATGATATATAGGAATTAAGAAAAGAAAAATAAAGAGTAATAAAAAAGTATTTATAAGTTGTGTTAAAATAATAGAATGTACAAGTATCATTGTTCTTTTTTAGATCGGTTAATGAGAATATTCCTTGATTAAAAAAAAACATTTACCAATAGTGATTTTTTTTTTTTTGCTTATATATGTCTGTTTCTAAATTTTCCGCACAGCTAAAAATACCTATTAATGCACAAAATAAAATTAAGTTTCATTCATTTTAATTTGTTTCCTATTTGATTAGCGTGATAGAATTCTAAAATGTATGAGAAAAGAATGCCTCTTGTATAAACTTCGTGATTAACTAACTTATTGAGCTAGTATATATATAACTAATAATTGATTAATTAATTTGTCTATAACCAATTAGAAATTTCAAAACAAAATTATCGGATATGACCAGCTGTGGGATTTGAAACCACGTCATTTAGGAACAGAGCCTAAATATAACGCCTTAGACCACTCGGCCAAACTGTCGTCATATAATTTGTCTAATCAGTTAATCTATCAATAATAAATTGCTAATTGAATGAATTTTTCGCACATTCCTTTTTGTTTTTTGGTTAATTTTTTCCCATATTCTGAAACAAACGAAAAACTTTATTATAATAATAGAAAAAGGTTTGCATACTGTGTAACGAAAAAAAGAAGAAATGGTTTACATTACATATAATATAACACATTTAATGCATTAATCTGATGATAAAGGGTTGGAAGTTGCCAACGTGAAACCGGTGGTGTTGGGGTTGCACTGAGTCTCACGTACGTTCCCATCTGAGTAATACTTTCTCTGCCTCCCTTTCTCCTTTTTCTGAAACAATTCAAAACTCCCTTGTTCCCCATGCTCCTGGCTGAATGTGTTATCATTGTCGTTGTCGTTATCATTATTATCATCATTATCATTATTATGTTAATTTTTCCAGGTTCTTATCATCGTTCATGTTGGTAGGATGAATCAAAGGAAGTCCAAAAGAAAGATGATTAAATGGCTCAAGAATTTTATAGGATGCAATTAAACATGTGTTTTTTTATAAATTATATATATTTTTATTAAAATAATATGATGTTGGCACTTAGATAATTATTATGATTGAGTTATTATCTGTTTAGGATTTCTACGGATAAAAACAAATATATTGTTTGATATCACTTAGGACTATTGATATAAGTGTAATAATCTTTATTTATTATAATGAATGAAAAATATCAATAGATATCTTTTATCTTTTCTCGGCTTTAATGGCAGTTTTCTCTAGTTTTACAGTAACCTAGTTGTGTTGTAGCTCTCTATCACATGTTCATTGGCTAAGGCACATGAGGGTGTCACTAATATTAATGGTGGTGGTGACCCTGCATTGTTTCCATGAGGGTGTTTTTATAAATGGAAAAAGAGGAGAGAAAGGGTGGAGTTTGAACAAGTAGGAGGCTGCAAATGGCACAGAATAGAAGGAATTGGGAGTGTGAAGACCTTTCTCCTTTAAATACTGAACATGGAGGGGAATGAGTTAACCTATGAGGATAATCATCATTCACCATATCTTTGTCCTATAACCAAATTTGTCCCCAGTAACCCCCCCAAGGGATTTGAAGGTACATTGCTAAAATATTTTTTAAGATTTTATTTAAGCAAATCAATGTCTCTTTAAATGTTAATTCTTATTGTATAAATTATTGAAATAGAATTTTAATTATAAATAATATATAAATATTTTAAAAATTATAATTACTTTTTATTCTTTTTAATGTTAATTATATATTGAATATTAATAGTCTTAATTATCTTTCGTTAACAATGTATATGTCTGAAACTAGTGAAAGAAGGAAGACAAACGAAAAAGTGGCAAAAGAAAAGTAAGTAATTCATTTTTTATTTTGTCATTTGGAGTCCTCTAAAAGTGAAAGCTTTTAGAAATATACTTATTTGTTCTTTTTAATGTTAATTAGTCACTAAACATTGGACTAACTTGCTTTAGTGCTCTATTTGAATTGCGTGAAAGAGGAAAGACAGATGATTTAGTATGAAGTAATAGAAAGGAAGACAGATAATTAAATAAAAGTGACATAGAGACAGATCATTCTCATTTTAATTTTTTAATATAATATTATTTATTTTTTTCACTTAAATTTCTTATAATATTAATAATCAACAATAAAATTTATAAATGAATTAATGATAATATAAGATTAATTTTATAAAACTATTACTTTGTTTCATTTATTCTTTTATCTGTATAAAATAATTTATGATGATAATTATTTTGGGACAAAAGAAATATGTTTCTTTCATTATTTGGAGTCTTTTAATTTAAAAGTAAAAAAATAATAATATGAGACCAATTAATATTTATAGTCCTTAGGGTTTTGACATAAATGAGAGGGAAATGGTTTATATAGTTAAATATTTTAAATAGTATAATTTATCGTTTTTAATATTAATTAGACATTAAACATTGTCTTATCTTTCTCTAATGCTTTAATTAAAACACGCCAAAAAGAAAAGACAAACAAGGACCGACAAATAAAAGTAAATTATATGTTCATCCATTGTCTAGGCTCTTCTAAACAATAAAGTGAAAGATGAAGGAAAAATGTGAAATCTACTAATATTAATTAGACACTGTACATTGTCTTACATTTTTTCTAATGCTTTGTTCGAAAAGCATGAAAAAGGGAGGACAGACCCAAAAAAATAAAGTTATCTGCTTTATCAGTTGAGTCTTCTTTTTCTGGTGTAATCATTTGGAGTCTTCCAAAATTGAAAGAACAAAAAAAGAAAAGATGAGACCACTTTTGGACGAAAATAAGAGGGAAAAGTGGTGTATACAATGAAAAGAATAAAATATTCTTGTTTTTACATTTTTTAATTAAAAATATTTAAGTCTTTTTATATTGATATCTTTCTTTACTTTTACTTCTACATAACCAAATAAGAGAAACGAAATTGTTTAGCTTTCTTTCTTATTAAGGAATTAAAAAAATTATTTCACGTTTTATACATTTTGTTTCCTTTCCCTAAATGTAAAGTGAAAGCTCAATCAAACAAAAAAGAAAAATAAAAAAATTGATATACTTGATAACTCACTAACAAAAAAAGTCATTTAAATAAAATTAAATATAATTTTATATATTATAGTGTACGTAGAAAATAAGAACGAAATAAAGCATTTTAAAACCAGACAAAATTTTAATATAATTTATATTATTTAAATAAATGAAGAAAATAAAAAAAATAATTAATACTCGTTCTTATTTGATTAGAAAAAAAATGAGGTGACAAAATATAATTATGTGGCAAACAGAGAGCACGTGACATAAATGTCCAACTCTGAATAAAATGTAACTAATTCAAATTAAATTTTATTTTCACTTAAAAATAACATAATTTTTTTCCTTTTAATATTAAATTATACATTAAACATTGGTTTACCTTTTCTTAAGGCTCTGTTTAAAATGCGTTAAAGAGAAAAGACAGATAAGTTTGAAAAGTGGAAAAGAGGGAAGACAGATAAACTGGCCTCACTTCCAAATATACCCTAGAATTTTAGAAGTAATATTACTCTTTAAAAAACAAATCAGAAAGGGTAGATGATGATGGGGAAGGCCAATGCTTATTACAAACCTTTAAGCCTCACCTATTCACTAAGAGGTAACAGAATCCAAAATCCAGAAAATGATGTGAGAATGGAAAGTGAAAATAGTGCAAATGTGCCCAATAGTGTGTTTGGGCAGTGCATGGAAAAGGGAGAGGAGGTGTAAGGGCTGAGGATATTTTTGACTATTTAGACTTTTTGGGAGGTGTAGGATTGATATTGGGAGGTATAGGATACAAATGCCACCTAGACATCCAGTGTCTTACAAGCCCAAACACAATAGGCCCATGGTTCTTCCCATGATGATTTTTTAATTTTATGAATTTTTTATTTCTGTTTTTTAAAATTGACTTTCTCCTGTTCATTTTATCTCTTAGTCACTAATGTTTTGTTTGATTTAGAGGACAAAAATAGTACCGATAAAAATAGAAGAAACATTTTAAGTTAAAGAATAAAAGATGTGAGATCCATATGACTATAAAATGGTACCTATAACCTATATAACTATTATAATAGCAACACCCACTTTATGTCTCCATATTTTTTTTATACTATTTTACCTCTCAAATGATATTAAAAACCATCCCACTAATTACAAATAAAATCTTATTTCAAAGAATAAAAATGTGGACAAGCACTCTGTGTTCACGCTAGTAGATAAAGGAAATGTCAATTAGGGAAAAGTAAAATATGCATAATTATATATATAATGAAATTCAATCTCTATACTCTAGCAAAAATATTTCAGTTTAATAAATAAAAGTGGACATTAAAATAATTTTCAACTGCAAAATCTTTCAGTAAGTACATGCCTAAATTATTTATCCAATATACAAAAAAAGACTAACTTTAGATAAACATTCAAAACACAAAAGTCATTCTTCTGAAAAATCAATTTATTTTATACGGATTACTTATAACTTAATGCTAGCATGTTTTTCTTTTCAGGCCCATCACCAACATCAACTTTCAACCTTCCTGACTAGTAAAAACAACTTCTGATCGACTGCAAACTTAACACAATGGGAAGCATGCCCTTTCAGCATCAACTGAAGCCCACCAAACGATGCATATACCTCCCTAGAGCAAGAAAAAGAACTCGGTAACTTGAGCAATCTCGAACACAAAATATGAAATTAAAAAGTAGAATTGTGAAAAAATCTCGCTGACATCAATATACAAGAATATATTTACTTCCATATAAAAAAAAATTGCACAAATATTTTCCTGTCACTATGGATCCTTCATTGTGCACCATTTTGTGTTGTAAAGATAAGATTCCATTAAGCAAAAAGTAGACTATAATCTACTCAAGCTCCATGAAATAAGCAAAGAAACATAGCACTTGCAAAATATACAGATAAACTACTTGTTTGATGATTCAATTTGTCATGTAAAGCACGGTTTGATTAAACATCCTTGATTCCTAAGGTGATATTTCTGAAGAGAAAAAATGGAGTAAAACACCAACATAACATGGTAAATGTTTACATACACTTCAAGCTGAGGTTTCGAACATTCCTTCTCTTCAAGCTGGGGTTTCGTAATGTTATATAACCTCCCATGCATGATGTATTCAAACTTGTCTTGAATTGACACCGAGCCATCCTGGAGAGAAATCAATTCACTATAAAGGCAATATCCACTACTTTTGTGACAAATATAAATCATTCAAACTACTTCAACAGTATCAATATTGTAGATAACACAAAAGAATTTATCCTACCTGCTACATACTCATATAGTAACATAATATTGTGGTTACAGACTATTACTCGGAACAACCTACTAAATTTCTCTTTATTTCTTGTCACACCAAGAAATCCTTAATCATCTATAATTTGTTTAATCCTATACAGGCATTAGAACTACTTGTTCCAGTTTCAAAATAAATGTATTTACAGGCAGATCATCATCTGAGAGGGTAATATTCTGAGAGACCACACTGGTTTTATTAATGTTCCAAAGAGAGCTTACTGAATTTTATTATATATGACTGTTCAATAGTCATTTTGTGGACCTTTCTCCACATAGTCAATAGAACTAATTGTTCCAGTTTCAAAATAAATGCATCGTGCCTTGTCATTCTGAATTTACCCTAACCAGTCCATGCTAAATATAGGCAAGCTATGTTAGGACAAGAACCATCCAATTTTCAAGTCCAATGTATCCACAATAAAAAATGAGAAACTGTTTAGTTAGTTAGCACCATTATTAGAAAGCACCTCTACATAATATATGTGAGCAAGTAACAGCAAGCACGTTTTTTTTTTTTGTTGAGTTCACAAAATGATCAAGCAAACAATAAAGCCTAGATTAGAGTTGGATAATGTAATTGGTATAAACAACTTGTTAAGTAAAGAAGAGAACTATGTAGATATTGTCTATAACTGCAATAAAGAATGGAAGAACCATAAATGAATTAAGTTTACCTTAGTATTCAGAACAAGTGAAGGAGACAAAGCCATCAAGAATCTTTCTTTTTCCCCCATCGGATAAATCTCGGTATTTACATCTAGAAGCAGGTACATGTCACACTTCTCACTCCGTGCCACAATCCGAGAAACTACAAGATAGCCATGAAACTAACTTTCACTTCATTAATTCAGAAATCGTAAACAGGAGGAAAGCACACAGACGAATACAGAGCAATGCAAAGCTATATCACTAGATTTTATCGAGCATGTCAAAATTCCACAAATTTAATACTCATCTAAAGCGAAACTGAAGAGTAAAATTACTGCAAATTGTATATACCTTTAGTCCTTTACTAAAACTAAATTCAATTGAGTTGCAGAAGTCTATCACAACCTGCCATATCCACAAATAGTGAATGTTTTCGTAATCAAATACACCATTTTCCCCCTATGTTCATAATTTATTTATGTCAGAAGTGCACTTTACACTTGGAGCCACAGCAAAACTTCATTTTTCCTCAATCAAACGACTTCAGCTCAATATCTGCTTTAATTTACTCATACATTAAAACTCCTCAACGAATAGAACTCAGCATTTTATTTATCTATCTACAAACCCATTATGATTTCAAATAAAAGTAATAAAATCCTAGTCAAAACTACTGCAGCGCTAATAATCAATGGTTTATATTGAGGCAACCTTCAAGTAAAAAATCACAAGGTGCTGCTTCACCCCAGTATTAAAATCAAATTATTAACTCATTAAGACAGTTTTGCATATCCAAAGCATTCATACTTTAATGCAGTCAATTCGTAAAAAAACGAGAGAGAGAGAGAGAAATTAAGAATACAAGAAATAAGAGGTGTGCGCCACATACCCTTGTCATACTTTTTACCATCAGGGTCTACCTTCTCGACCTTGAAAATGTCATTAAAAAGAAGTTCGCTCATCGTTCAAGGTCAATTAGGTACAGTTGATCAAACTCCAGATCAGAGCAACAGCCTAACACTGAGAATGATAAAATAAACACTAGAATTTAGAGGCAGCACATTATATACCATTTATATGAGCATAAAAAAAGGTCACAATTTACAGAATATTTAAATGTGTGAGCATTAAGGAGGGCACAAATACAATGGCACTACTGTGGTATCCACACGCAATGCATAATCATCCAATGAAAACAGCAACACATATCAACAGTTACAACATTCCACATATATAATCTCGCAATCTTGCATATATTTAAAAATCACAATGATTCGTTTGGCCTTCAATCCAAGCCCTTTTGCTAAAAAAACTCAAGCTTTGAAAAAACGCGAGAATCAATGATATTGGGATAAAGCAAAAGAGTGTTAGGAGAAACGTACATCGACTCGTTGAACTGTTCAAAAGTTTTGATCGAGAGAGAAAAAACACAAAGAGAGAGAGAGAGAGAGAGAGAGAGAGAGAGGGAATGAGAGACTTCGAGACAGAATCAAAATAGAGAGTGAGGATAGGGTTCAGAAGCAACGATGAGAGAATTTTCAGAATTCCTTCTATTTACTTAAATTTATTACCATTTTAAATTTATTTATTTACTTAAAATTGAAGGTGTGAATTATTATTATTATTATACTTTAGAAAATAAACCCTCCTTAGTACCAAAAAATAAAATAAAATATAAATATTTATTAATTAAAAATCTAATTTATTCAAATCTAAAACATTGTTATTCAAATTTAAATATGAGATAATATTATATTAAATTAGTTACATTATATTATTTTTTACAATAAATTTATAAAATGATATATTGTAAGTTAAAAAGTAATTAATTAAATCTATAAGTATTTCTTTTTTGTTTTAATTTATTTTCTCTCATGTTAATTTTTTTTTAAAAAAGGTAGATTTCTACTATAATGAATTTACTATAAAAAAATGAATATCAATGCTAAATAAGTATGAATAGAATAATCATATTTTTTAATCGAAATAATGTCATCTGCACTTCAATTTCAGTAGTTATCAACTATCAGGTGTCATTGTTATGCTTGTTATTGAGGTTGCATTATATGTTATACACCAAAATCACCTCTACCTGCCTTGAGATATATAAGCTAGAGAAAATAAATTTATATTGAAATTATTTTAGAAAAATAAAAAGTTCTAAAATTATAAATTTGTAATAGAACATATATATTTTTGTCAAGTAATTCAAATTTTAAGGTGACTGAAGGTACTGCAGAATTGTATCACAGGTATGATTTAATTCAAAACGATGGGTAGTAGAGCAAAGTTAGCCACTAGCCTCATTCAAAACAAAGTAAAAGTTTCTATATATACTAATACTTCTACATAAATAATGTCCTGAACTTAAAACTTTCAATGCAGGGACGAAGACAGAAATATATTAGGGGTCAAATTATATAAATATTAATTTATAAAAATATTTATAAATATACTTTTTTAAATGTATTTCTTTCTTCAAAAATAAATAAATAATTAGTTTTAAAATATATAATTAAAATATATTTATATAGAAGAAAATAAAATATTGTGTTAAAAAAACCCTATGTTACAATATATGCTATCAAGATTTGTCTTACAATACCTAATTTGTTTTACCGAAGTTTACAAAATAACATTCTGAATTGTGCACTTATGTATTTTTTAAAACATATACAATAAACAACATATTTCGAAAAAAAAATTAAACAGTTTTCTATAAATCCAATATTACAACACATGCTATTAAAAGTTTGTTTTTCAATATCCAATTGTTTTTCCAAAGTTTGCAAAACATGACTAGATTGGACCCTTAACTAGGATAAGTAAGATAGAGAATGAGTTATTGCAAACTTTTTAGTACCTAAGTTCAATTAATAATAATAATAAAAAGACTGTGTATTGAAGAAGATCATGTTAGTGTGTCACAAATAATGACAATGAAAACCAAAGTAATAAGAAATATATATATATTTGTTACTATATCTTAAAATTTAAGTTGTTAGTCTCTTAATGTTCATAAGTTTATGCCATTGACAAAGACTAGTAAATAAATTTTAATTTTAAAATCAATTATAATAAAATCACAAGATAATAAAATAGTATTTGTCTAAAAGAAGAGATAATGTCATTATCCATACAATAATACTATTTAAAGATAAATAATTGTTTCATAAAAAAATACGTAAATAGCTTTACGTCTACCATTAAATCCTCAAATACAATAATGATCTTAATTTTAAATATCATATGTACTATAAAATTTAAACTCGGGACCATGACCCCCAATTCAATCTTTGATGATGGTACCCTCCAAATTAATTAAAATTAAAATTCAGTATAAAACTTTTAGCACAAACACCGCACCCCCACAGTACATCATCCAAAGCGATTCAAAATCCAAAACAAACACAGAAATACGCAACAGTCATTATAATACACAATAGAGCAAGTTCAGCAATTCAGTGCGAGTAAAAATGGATTGCGAAGAGTGGCATACACCTAGGGGAGAAAAACAATGTGAAAGAAACACAGAAAGGAGCGATGGAGAATGAGAAACGAACCCGTGGTTATGGTTGAAGTGAACGTTGGTAGAGAATGAGGAGGCAGAGTGTCTGGCTGTATAAGCCACGAAAGAGAAAAGAATTGGGAATTGTCCTTGCTCCATTCCAATTGTTTTTGTCCCTACCAACAGGTTTATTCCTTTTTTATCTCAATAATGTTTCTCATCAAATTATAATTTGGTTGAATGTACAATGGAATCACGAGTTCCTTCCATATTTTTTTATTATCCCATACATAACTAAATTACGATTAGGTTAATTTTTTTTTTGCACCCCCTTAACACATGATTTTGATGTTATTTTTTCACAATATAACATAATTATTATTTTGTCGAGGTGGAAAAAAATTAAACAACAGAATCTAGATTCCATTGTACTATTTTTTTAAAAAATAAAATAAAATAAAAATACATTTAATGTTTTTTATTGATTGAACACTCTATCACTGCATTTATTGATTAAACACTATTTTTTCTTATATGCATTGAACACTGTTTTTTCTTATATGCATATCAACCGTATTAAATGTATACGTTATCTAAACTGTTTATATTGTTGGTGTGATCTCAACCGGATAGATAAGCCATGGTAGCCCAAACATAGGAGTCTGACTCAATACAACAACACGTCTACCAACCACATCAACTTCTCCCTGGCACCTGCGTTTGTCGCCATTGTAGCCTTTGTCTCTGTTGGAATGCATTATCTATAACAGAATCATGATTCCATTTAACATAAATTTGCGGGAAAAAATACCGTTGCAAAAAAGTGTGCAAGAGGCGGAGAAGGGAAGGGAAGGGTCTTGTGTGTTTTAGGGAAGGGAAGGGTTTTGGAATGGAAGGAGAAGGAGAAAGGAGGAGGGTCTCGTTGGGGGAGAAAGGAAGAGGAAAAAGGGAGGGGTAGGGAATTATATGAAATTGGGGGCAAAATGGTAATTTTATGTGGTTGTAGGGACCAATAGTATTTTTTGTACGGGCTAATAGTAACACACTAAGAAATAGCCCGTGGAATATGGACCCTAAATAAATGCATGGTCCAACTGAAAGAAGGGAAATTACCTTTTACACTGCTATTTACTAAGACACAAAGTATCTTGAAAATTAATCTTCAAAGTTTAGGGACTTATTTATGTCTCTTTAATAGGTATTTTTCACACCTTGTTGTGTAATTCTTTTGGCCTCTTTAGTTGTGGATTCACTCCTTGTCATGTTAGTGATTTATTCATTTTTGAAAGTTTTTTAAGCCAAAGTAATTGGTGGTCAGCGGTTACCGCAATGGTAGAGGAACACAACATTAATTTGATTGTGGAGAAACATGACAGACTGACAGAGGAATGCATTCGGTAGTTGAAGAGGCTAGAAAAATTATAGACATGAGAATGCAAGATTAATTTCCAGTGTATTCTAAGAAAAAAAAATAATATAAAGGGAATGTATTAGTATCAAGAGGAGTGTAAATAGTAACTCCCCTTGGATGGAGAAGATTGAAAAAAAAATCTCAGTTGGGCTCTATTTTGAGCCAAAAAAAAAATCACTAACACCTACCTCAATCTAATTTAGTATCAACTCACTTAATTAATTAACTTATTTAATCCTCATCAAATTGGTTAATTTAACTTTCTGCTCTTTTTTCACACATCAAATGATTTTTTTTCTAAACCACATCTTAATATTTAAAACTTTATTTTAATTTACACACAATTCTTAATTTATTTAAGTTCGGAGTATTTTACTAAACTAATTAATATGATTCTTTTCTTTATTATTTTAGCTTAGCCAAAATATAATTATAGCACAGTTATTAAGAACATCAATCGAAATAGTAGTAAGCCAAAAATAAAACAATATACTAAATTATTTAATATTTATAAATAAAAAATTATAGAAAAAAGTATGTTACATCATATTTTGATTTATACTTTTTTATCGACAAATGTTACTTGTTAGAATGCTAGTTTTGTTAGTAGAGAAGTCCAACCCGCAACCTTCCCCTCCTAATGTTAGTTGTTTTGAAACTAAAAGATAAATTTTTTTATTAGGATTTACAAAATTATACTGTTCATGACTTTTTTTTTATGTTTTCCTATGATATTAACAATGCATGAACTTGCTTCTTGAAATAGGCTTTTGTGAACATATCAGTTGGACTTTCCCATGTATTAACTTTTGGGACTTCTACCCTCTTCTTAGAATGAATGAAGTGGTATATGATGTCAAGGAATCCTTTGACTCCATCTCCATAGCCCATAAAGAATTCCTTCTTGCCTCTGGGCTTTAACTTGCCTTCACTTACATGATAGTATGTCGGACATCCAAATACCTTCAACATTGATTATTCAACTGGTTTGTTAGACCATACCTTAAAAGGGTCTTGAAGTTTATGGCGGTGGATGGTGAGCGATTCACGAGATAACATGTTGTGTTGACTATCTCGACCTAGAAACTCCTATTAAAGCATGAATTGCATAGCATGCATTTGACCCTTTTTGACAAGGTCTTGTTCATTCTTTCAACTACTTCATTTTACTATGAAGTATAACATACAATACGCTGTCTTGCTATGCCTTCATCTCTACAAAATTCATTGAATTTAGTAGATCAAAATTCCAAGCCATTAGTCCTAAGACATTTTATTGTCTTTCCTGTATGATTCTTTATAAGAATCGTCCAATGTTTGAAAAATTGGAAAGCTTCAAATTTCTATTTCATCATAAATACTCATGTCATCCTAGAGTAATCATCGATGATGGAGAGGAAATACCTTGTCCCTCCCAGTGATGGAACTCTCAAAGGCCCCTAACATTGAATGGACGTAGTCCAACATGGCTTTTGTTGTGTGCATAACCTTTGGGAACTTCGTTCGATGTTGCTTCCCAGAGATGCAATGCTAAAAAAACTGAAGAGGTTTCACTTTACGATTTGCAAGTAAGTCTCGCTTCCTTAAAATATCCAGACCTTTTTCACTCATGTGACCCAAATGCAGATGCCACAGAGAATTTTTAGACTAGCCATTGGACGCATGACTTCCAGATTATGAAACAACAAAGATAGAGCCTATCATAGTGGACCCCTGAAGGATGTACACATTTTCTTGCTTGGTTCTCTACATTACCAAAGATTACCCTTTACTTTTGATATGCATAACTCCACCTTCAACCCACCATGAAAAACCTTTCGAATCCATAACACCCATAGATACAAGATTTTTCTTAAGCTCTAGAACATGACTAACTTTAATTAAGGTTTTAATAACACCATCATGTATGTTGATTTGTGCACAACCTATACCGACATACTTACAAGAAGTATTGTTACCCATGAGGAAGTTACTGTCAACTTATTCTCATATGTCACAAACCAATGTCTGTGTGGACACATATGATAAGAACAACCTGAGTCCAATACCTATTGTTTAGAATGTTGTTGTAGTTGTTCACCAATAGCCAAAACCAAGTTGCTTTCCAATGATGAGTCATTCTAAACAAAAGCAACAACATAATTTTTCTTCCTTTCTTTGGATAGTCTCGCTTCCATTGACTCAGTTCTTTGCAGTAATTACAGATGTCCTTAGGGCCAGCTTTGCTTTTCTTGCCACATTTTCCTTTCTTTTTCTTTTTCTTCTACCCTTTAGTAGAATCAATTATCGATAATTCAGACGCATAGACTTCATCAACATTCTTAGACGCCTTTAGTCGAAGCTCTCTTGAATAGTGACTAGACTTGACTTTTTCAAATGTAATGGAGTCATTGCCTGCACTAAGAGAACTCACAAAATTTTTCATAGGATAGAGGAAGAGAGGCTAACAAAATCATTGCTAGATCTTCGTCTTCCATCTTGAAATCAATGTCATGTAGAACAAAGTTTAGCTCATCAAAATGTTCTTTTAGTGGCATACCTTCCCTCATTTAGAGGCCAAACAAATGTTGTTTCAAAATCAATTTGTAGTAGATTGATTTCATCATGAAGAGTTTGTCCAATTTGAGCCAAAGCCCAACAACACTTGGTTCTTTAGAAACTTCATAAAGAACCTCATTAGACAAAGATAAAAGAATTAGTGAATTCATTTTTTCCTTTTGTAACTCAAGCATTGACTTATCAATTTTCGATGATTGACTAGAGAGAGAAGCCCAAATGTCCTGTTCTTTCAGCAAGGCTCACATCTTGATGCACCAAAGGTTGAAGCTATTCTTCCTTGTGAATTTCTCAATCTTGATTGTGTTGACTATATTCTTGATAGAATCTTGAAGGCACAACATGAACAGATAACAAACAAAAAGGTTGATCACTAATGACTTGATCTACCACAAACAAATGCGAAACTGTTCTTGAATCTAAGTTTTGATACCAATTTGTTGGCAAAGACACGGGAGATTCTATTCAGATAGGAAAACTCAAATGATAGAAGGAGAAGAGAGATAACACACAAAATTGTTAAGTTTGCGAATAACAGAATTTACAATGAAGGGGTTCAATGCACTCTGAAGCTCATTGAACCCAGAATACAAAGTTCCTTATAAAGGAGACAATAACTAATT
This sequence comes from Glycine soja, assembly GCF_004193775.1. NCBI lineage: Eukaryota > Viridiplantae > Streptophyta > Magnoliopsida > Fabales > Fabaceae > Glycine > Glycine soja. The sequence continues at coordinate 50,804,971 of NC_041016.1, forward strand.
GTCTAATCTAAAATGGTTTTAACGGAAAAATAAAAAACAATTATAATTACAACACAACTTATATTAATGAAACCACCAGACTGGATGTTCTGTTCTACGTGATTGGACGTTCCATCAGATTACAGAAGATTGAACAACTAATACAAAATACAAGTGTCCTAGACCAGAAGACTAATGCTATCATCCAAAATTTAATAAGATCATGCATCAATAAACAAGGGTCATTAGGAAGAAAAAAAGGACCACTTATAAATTCAAAAAATAATAGCCTAATGCAAAGCACGAGGCCTAGGATAATTTGATATTTTGTAGTAATCATTTTAGATTTTCTTCCTATTTGGTTATTACAAAAAACACTAAGGTTGTTAATGACAACCATTGGATCTCCTTCATTTTGGTTATTGGGAAGACCTTATTCATTTTTTAAAAAAAGTCGCCCGTCATAATAATTAATTTGAATCTACTTCTATTCAGTAAAAAAACAATAATTTGAATCTACTTCCTATTTGATTATAGCAAAAGGTCTTGTGCAATTAATTTTTTTCTAAGAAAATAAAAAACCTTGTTAATGATAATTATTTTGGATCTTCTTCTTCTTTTGTTTATTGTGAATATCTGATTTAATTAAATATTTTTTAAAATAATGATAATAAAGTTTATTAGTGATAATCATTTAGATTTTTTTGGTTTTAAAAATAGTGATAAAAAAGGTTATTAGTGATAATCATTTGTATTCTTCAATTACTTAGCAAAATTTATATATGTAAATATGTCAGTAAAATTTAAGCGTGTTGAATTTTTTTAACCCAAATACTTGTATTATTTCATTCATGACTTCAATTCAGGTTGAAATAAAATCACGAATATGGTAATTAATATAAAATCTTGATGTCCTAATTAGAGTATAAGCAACTTAATTTGTTTCTATTCGGGTAAAACTAACTAATTAAGGAGTGTTGAATATGCCGAATCATATGACTACATTTCGCCATAAATGCTATCAAAATTTGAGCGATTTAGACTAGTACAATTCTTCGCATCAACCACTTGTTTGTACTCAATCTCAAAGATTATTACATGATCAAGCCGCAAGTCACGTATCCAGGAAATGGCTTCTATAAATATAAGGCTTCCACTTTATGCACTGGGGGTACGCCATAATTCCAACTTTGTTTTGGCAGAAACAAAATTGCCCCTTTAATCTCACAAACAAATTCCAAAACCAAACTAACCATTTTCAGCAAAAGTAGGAACATTGATATTGCACTTTAGGAAGATAACATTTGGTTCCTTCTAGTCGAGGGAAGTTGTGACCACTGCACTTATTACGTTGGATATATACAACAAGCTCAATCTAATTGGCAATCACAAACAGCTTCCTTAGAGGTTCTATCAAACACATTCGAGGATGTTTATATAAATACCGTACCATCTGATACCTTTTCATTCATTCTACGCCATGCACATGCACAGCACCAGGAAATGGTTGCTAGGTTAACCTTGAAGTTTGGGAGAATTCTCAACAACATGAATAAAGCTTCAAAGCAATCTTCTGCACCATGAAGCACCAACACGGACACGGACACCGGACACGACATGGACACGACACGGACACGGACATATGGATACCTGTAATGTCCAAAATATAGAACGTAGTACGGGTGTCGTGTCAATGTCGAACACTGACACGGATGCGTGTCGGACACCGGATACGACAAGGGACTGTATAATGTCCGTGCTTCATAATTTTTTGCTAAATAAATGTCCATAAACCTAAAACTTGCCAGACCTTCGTGTGATCGCATCCAAAAAATAGATGTCAAGTATATTCTTGATTGTTATCATAAAAAGGACAGGTGCTAGGGCATTGAACATCTTTGGAAATGAGATGTTGTTTTGTTGGTAGACACTTCCTAGCCATTCTCCATAATATAAAAGCTTCATTTTCTGTGAATTTTTTACGCACCAAATGAGCATCCAATCACCCTAGTGCGGTAGGCTTCATTCTGATCGAATGATAGATTCCACAAATTATTTTAAACAATAAAGCTTGCTAATATATTAAACTTGATAACGAGAATTTTAAAGGTATTGATTGAAGAAATTTTAATATATTCTACTTAATGTTTTTAATTATTAAAAATAAATTACTATTTTTTTAAAATTTTAATGACGTAATTTTTAATTAAATAATAAATACCCTTTTACATTTATTGTCGTTCTAAAACTGTTTTCCATCCTTTCCATCAATTACGTGGTACATTTGGAGATGTGAGAATTATGTGAAATTGAAATAAAGAAAGTTTTAAAGAGTTTTAAAACTCTTGCAAATTCGGTTTTTTAAAGTAAGCAAATCAGTTTAAATATAAAGTAAGTGATCTTAATTATTGATGAAAAAATTAATAGTAATTGATAGTATTGCCTTTATATACAGAATAATATTGTACGAATTCATCCATACTCAATTGTAATATATACACGTTTTATAATTATAGGAGATAAATCCCTCCATGAAATATATCTTTATTTAAGAACTGATTTAGGTACAACATTGGCGGGAAACATTAATGAATGAAATTACAATAAAACTTATTTTTTTTTATCCATTATGTTTCATAATAACTTATACATTATGTCAATTATGTCAAACTAATTAAGTTAGACTTTTAACAAAGTTAAGATTTTAAAAAGAAAAAAACTTTTGAACTTTTGGAAAAACAATAACAACACACAAAAGGAAAAAAGAAGAAGAAGAAGATCTACAAACAATATTTTTCATCCCTGAAGATCGCGACCGAATCCGAATTACGTCTTTCAGGACGTTATTAGATCGAAATTGTATTATACTTGAATGGCCTCGTGACAGATACAATAATAAGAACTCCACATTGGACCAACGAACAACAACACCAAACATTTTAAAAAAGGGTGTTGCTAGGTGCACCCAGCATTTCTCCTTTTTTTGAATTTTGTCCTTTACACTTTTTTCATAAGATCTTATAGAAGAAACCTCTTCCATACATCTTCCATAAGACTTTTACGGAAGAACTTCTTCGGTAACACTCTTACGAAAGAACTTCTTCCGGGAGAGTTACAAAACTCTTACGGAAGACCCTTTTCCGTAAGATCCTACGAAAGAACCTTCTTTTGTAAGATTCTATGGAAGAACTTCTTCCATAAGATCCTACGGAAGAGGGTCTTCCGTAAGAGTTATGGGACTCTTACAGAAGAGGTGCGGAAGAGGCTTCTTTCATAAAATCTTACGGAAAAAACAAAGGGCAAAATTGGAAAAAAAGAGAAATGCTGGGTGCACCTAGCAACACCCTTTAGAAAAACAACCAAAAACGGGTCAAGAGTCCAATATACACGAAAACCCGAATTGACGAATGGGGGAAATTGGCGATTCAATTTTGAGGTCAGTGTCGCAACTTGTTTGAAAGCAAAACTCTCTTCTAATTAGTTACGTGCTTGATTCAAATAATGTGGTGAAGTGAGGCCCGTGTAGTGTTGGTACATATTAACACTTCACACACAACACAACACAACACAACACCACGACGCTATTCAACGCAAAGAACGAAAGAAAACAAAACCCCAACCCCAAACCAAAATCCACAAACTCACCACACATACACAACATCGAGAACACACACGACCAAATAAGAGCAACTTGTCGTTAGGAGCCATAAGCATAAACAAACCCTAATGGTTGGTTTTAGTCTTTTTTATTTTAATTAATTCATTTAATTTAATTTCTCAATATAAATATTATTTTTTAAAAATATATTAATTAAGGGTTGGATTTGAAGAGGTGTGAGAAGAAGCTCGCGGGTGTTTGGAAGAGAAAGTTTTATGGTTAAACCACAATATCTTTTTTTTTTTTTTTTCTTCTTCTTCTTCTTTCTCGTAGCGTATGGAAAACCACCAAAATCACAAGGTAGAATCAGAACCGGACATAGAGAAGAACCACCATCACCGCCACCAACAGCAGCAGCAGCAACAACACCGTAACGAAGTGTGGGGCACGTGGGAGGAGCTGTTGCTAGCGTGCGCCGTGAACCGCCATGGCTTCAAGGACTGGGACGCCGTCGCCATGGAGGTCCAGTCGCGCACCACGCGCCTCCTCGCCACCGCGCACCACTGCGAGCAGAAATTTGACGATCTCAGCCGCCGATTCGCCGACCAATGCAACGACGACGTTCCGCCGTCGCGCCAGAACGGCGGCGCCGCTGCTATCTCCGATCACGTCCCCTGGCTCGACGAATTGCGAAAACTCCGCGTCGCCGAGCTCCGCCGCGAGGTCCAACGCAGCGACGTTTCCATCCTGTAAATCTCCGCAAATAAAAAAACTCCTCATAATATTTTATTCTTTTCAGGTTTTAGATCTAATTTCGGTATTTAACATTTTTCTTTTAATTTTTTTGTCTTTTTGTTTTTGTGAAGGTCGTTGCAGTTGGAGGTGAAGAGGTTAGAGGAGGAGAAAACGAAGGAGAAAGACGGAAAGGACGACAAGAAACCAGATCTGGCGGTTTCCGGCGAGTTGCGGCCGGAAAACGACAAAACCGGCGGGGAAGTTGACGAGGCTGGACCGGCGAATTCTGAACCGGAGGAGAGAACCGCAAACAACACAGACAAGACGTTGCCAACCATGGGCGACGAATCGGACCGGGAGAACCAATCGGTTAACGAATCCAACTCGACCGGTTCGCGGTTCGAGAAAACCGGAGACGGCGACGCGAAGGCAGGAACCGGACCGGCTCCGGTTCAAACCGGTTCGCTTGAACCGGATCCGGTCTTGCGGAAGGGAAAACCGGTTGGAGAGGAATCGAATAACGGAAGCTACGATGCGTTGGCGAAGGTGCCAACGTGCGAGTCGGTGCCTCCGAGTGAAGAGAGAAAAGTGGAGGAGGATGATAACTCGTCCGAGTTACATGACTCGGTGGCTCACTCGGGCGAGGGAGGGACGAGGGAGAGCAGCGAGGTGCAGAGCTCCGCGAGCTTGACGAGGAAGAGGAAGACACGGCGGAGGAAGGAGGTTTCCGGCGGCGGTGGCGCCTCATCTCCGGCGGAGAACGACGAGTTGGCAACGGTGAAATCAGAACCGTTGGTTGGGGTTTTGGAGTTGATCAAGGGGCACGAGCACAGCTCGTTGTTCGAGCGCCGTCTTGAAAGCCAGGTATTCCATCTACAACTTTTTGGATAAAACCGGTATTTCCACCCTCTTTCAAAATTTTGAAGAAAAAAAATAACAATAATGTCTCATTTTTTCTATTAAAAAAATAAAACTACTTCATTTTTAATAATACATGCATGCACGTTGAAAAAATATATATGATGATGTTATGTGAATTTTTTTCAAAGAAAATAAAAAAGTTTGCAAGATTTAATTGCAAGCAAGAAGCGGATACGTTCTCAAAATCGTGACTGTCCAACAAAAGGGACCACTTTTGAAACAGATTAGTTTTTTATGGGCAACGGAGTTTGTGAATAAAATGGACGAAACCATAAAAAATAAAATAAAAATCGTGAAAGCTTGGTGAAATAATTAGTTTTATTTGGGAAACAAAAAATGAATAGAGTAACGGTTTCTATTTCTAGGGATTAAGTGGAGTTAGGGATTTGATGGTTTCTAAAGGCCGAAAATGGTAAGTATACATGACACATGGTCATGTTTCTATTGTTTCATGGCCCTTATTTTAAGTAAGAGATCAATACCCAATTTCATTAAATATCTATCTCAGAAAGTAAAACTTAATTACATTATTTGGATAAATAATTTCATAAACCTCTTATATACTTACATGGTATTATGCATATAGTAAGTATATATAAATATTAAACCTATCGGGTCTCGCAGATGCCTTAAGTGTCTCGATGTGAAACATGCAAGATTATTATTTTCGAATGTGTGTATATATATATATATATATATATATATATATATATATATATATATATATTTAATATATCAATATAGTATCATAGTATCCTATGGCCAAAATAGAATAAATTCAAAATGGCGAATTCACGCAATTTTCCCGTTGGAGAAAAATACTTTATTTTCCCCCCTAATTTCGGGAAACAAACTAAAGTAAGAATATTACCATATTATGGTTTAGCTGAGCACGTGCTTTTTCGTGAGCCCAGGATTGGGTGCAACTCCATGCAACGTGTTCACAAATTATTTCAGACCGAATCACCTTAAGCCCACGAACTAATCTGTTTGGGCTATATATACTATTCACTACTACGACCCAAAATAATTCCTCATGACCAAGCTTATTTTTAAATCATTGTTATTAACCCCTTTTCTTTTTTCTTCCCTTTTCTTGCGCCCATGCTTCGCGGCGGTGACGTGTTTGTTCACAAGTCGTAATCATCCAACTGTGTCTTCTCTGAAAATCAAATTTGAATGCTTTTTTTGTTTCCAAGAGTGAATTTTGTTTATTATAAATATAAATATTCTCTTGTTAATGTTACGTGTTTTCTTTTTTCTTTTTTAAATATACACGTTATTTCTTTACATTAATTAATATTAAACTTTTTTAAATAGTATATGTTTCTTTTATTATCATGAATAATAAATTATGTTAAACATTTTATTGACAGATAAAGAAATAAATTTATTTTACACATTTATTTATTCATTTAAAAAACATGTATAGAAAATATAAAATTAGATATCAATGAAGTTAATATAATAAATAATAATTAACATTTCATAACATAACTATAATATGATCGAGTATCAATTTAATGTCTTAGTCTAATGGAATGTGTGGATTGGACGGGACGGGAACGTTACCGTATTGGCAGTAAGCTCTTAATGTTTGGATTTGATAATAAAGAAGAAAATCTGTACGGTAGTGGAATTACGAATGGGCCCTATTTTTTTGTGCTCTTTCCCTCTTTGTTCCCGTGCCCGTGCACCCTCTCATATCTTTATGTTTAAAGAATATTTTATTTTGATGCTAAATACATCCCAAAAATTAATTGCAAATGTAATCAAATGTTTTCTTGTCTCTATTATAATAATTCATTTAGATACTCAAATATGTTTTATCAACGAGTCGACAAATTTCTAAATTGCAGGATATTTTATGTTTGAAAATTTAACCACGAATAGGATATCAGATGTAGGTTCGTGCAATTATGACACTTTAGTAAAATTTGGTTTGGTCTCTTGTTGCAGCAGGATACCGATAGATACAAAGACCTAGTGAAACAGCCCATGGACTTAGAAACCATACAATTGAGACTCCAAAAGGGTCACTATTCCTCATGCACCAGTGCATTCTTCCGCGACCTCCTCCTCCTCTTCACCAACGCCACCGTGTTCTTCTCCCATGACACCCTGGAATCACAGGTAGGGCGGCAGCTGCACCGCCTTGCCACCACGGAGATGAAGAACCACGGCCAAGCACAATCCGATCCTATCCCCCGGAAGAACGATTCACTCCCACCAAATGCATCATTAGCTAAACCAGATTCTCTCATTTCCAAGAACAAAGCCTCTGGTCCTATATTGGTATGCCGCAAACGCAGTTCAATGTTAGCCAAACCTTCCTCGGCCACCTTTGGCCAAAAGGGTGACCAACCCACCTTCAATGACAAGAAGGAAAGGCCATCATCTGATGCAAAGCCACCCATGAAACCCTCTTCTTCTGATACAGACGAAGAGGAGCTTCCCAAGGCTAAGGAAAAGCCTGTCACTGGAGCAAGAAGCTTGAGGAGGAGCTACAAGAACCTCAATAATAATAATAACAAGAAACCATCCTCTAACTCCACTCCTAAGACAGGGTCCTCGGGGAACAAGCCATCGGAGACCGTCAAACCGGAGAAGAGCAAAGCAGAGGGAGGGCCAGACAAGAAGAGGAATGCAGCTGCAGATTTCTTGAAAAGGATTAAGCGCAACACTTCGGCGGAAGCATCAAAGGGTGGTAGCGGTGGCAGTGGTGGTGGTGGAAGCGGCGGCGGTGGAGGAAGTAGTAGCAGCAGCAAGGGTGGTGGAGGTGGTAATGGTGTCAAAGAGCAGAAGAAAATGGTGAACAATGGAAAAGGGGATAAAGGGAAAGAAAGGGCATCAAGGCATAATAACGTTGGAGGAGGTTCAGGGTCTGGAGATAAAAGGAATAGTAAGAATGTTGAGAACAACTCACAGTCAAAGAGAAGTGTTGGTAGACCTCCAAAGAAAGCAGCAGAGACAAATGCAGGTTCTGCAAAGCGTGGGAGAGAAAGTAGTGCTAGTGCTGGCAAGGATAAGCGACCCAAAAAACGTTCCAAGAAATGATTTCCAAAGCTTCATAGTTAGCCTCTTTTGTTCCTCTCCTGTATATTAATTATTATTATTATTATTATTATTATTATTATTATTATTATTACTATTATTATTGTCAAAGCATGTGTTTCTTTCTTTGTTTTATACTGCTAATTTATTGATCAGCTATAGCCTGTAGTCAGTTGCCTGGTACATGTAACAGTATTTTGATTTCGGGTAAAACCTTGTAACAACATTGTCCTCTTGGGGACTGCTTTTCTTGATTTTTTGGTTTAACAGGAAAGCATAGTCACTGCTTGTGCTCGATTTGGTCAGCACCTCTGTTACTCTTTTAACTTTGACAAAATTGTACATTTTGGTTCCCTATTTATCTTAGAATTCAATTTTGGTCCCCTATAATTTAATTCATGAATTTAATCCTCTTATTTTTTTAATCCCATTATTTCAGTTTCCAATCTTAAAATTGGATGTTGATTGTTATCTGTCAACGTTGATCGTCACTTGTCGTGTTTTTATTGGACGATGTCCGTCATGTGCCATGATTTTATTATAGGTTGACCTTAATTAGGTGCATGAAATTAACGTCCCATAAATATGCGACACATGGAGGTCAACATCTAATAAAAATGTGACACGTGACGATCAACATTGATTAGTAGTCGTCAACGTCCAATTTCGGGGTTAGAGACTAAAATAACGGGATTGTAAAAAAATGGGAAATTAAATTCATGAATAAAAATTATAAGGAGATCATAATTGTAAATTTGAGACAAACAGGGGACCAAATTTATAATTTTGCCTTTAACTTTAACTTTCTTATCTTTTATTTTTGGTTCAACCCAAAAGATACAAGCAATTTATTCCTGGCTGATGTTAGGTGCACCCAACATTATTGTTCGTGCACTTTTCAAAAATGCCCAAATTGTCCATGTTATTTTCTTCTTTACACAGATCAAGTTGATCCGCAAGAAGCTTACAGATCAACTTGATCCGTAAGCGTCTTACGAATCAACTTGATCCGTATAAGCCATCTTACAGATCAAGTTGATCCGTAAGGCTTATACATATTTTAGAATTTCATAATCTTACTGAAAATTTAATTACAAATATTATCATAAAATTTATTAATTATTATTTAATAATTTAAATTGAAAATTATTTTTAAATGAATTGAAAATAAATTAAATTAAAAGTGATTTAAAAATGATGTGATTTATGTTTCAATATTTTTATAATAAAATCAAATGAAAAATAATATTGATGAGATAGAAATGAGGTAGTTTGCTTCAAAATAGTTTTTAGTTAGAGAATTAGAAAAAAAAAATTTAATTAGTTACATCCATATTGTATTATTTCAAATTAGTTTTTAGTTGTTTGCTTCAATTTGGAATCACATTTATACTATTTCGACGAATTTCAAATCAAGTAATTTAAGAATAAGATTTAAATGAAAACACTAATATTATAAACCAAAATGACTTAAAATATACAAAATGTTCAATAAAAAATTAAATGTTTTCAAATACAAGAAAAGTATATACATCGTCCAAATATGATAATATAAAATGTGTAAAGACACTACTACTGATTCGTGCGTTGTCTATGTCGAGACCTGACAATCCTAATGCAGTCTTCCATGACCTCATATGTCTCTGTGCCTTCTGTGACTATCCTAAGGTTGAGCAGACGCTCCAACCTTTCAACAATCGCATGGCAAGCCTCCTGTGAAATAGAAAACAAACAAATTAGACAAATTAGTATTAAAATAATTGACGTAAATGACATTGGTACAACTAAGCAAATAGTAAAACTTACTACTGCATGTTTGGGCTAGTCCATGTAGTCGACCACACACTGACCTGGCACAATACACATCTCACCTGTTGGCGCAAGATGGTCTGAGTAGTGTATCCACCTGTCGTCTATTTCATCAAATGACTCCCATGAATTGATAGGTTGTGCAGGAATACTCTGGACGTATCCGAACTAGCGCATGACCCTCTCTGGTCGGTGTCTGACAGCAACAGGCCCTCAACGGAGTCGACCGGAAAAGCATGAAATCAAATGAAACTCCCGGACCGGTCGATGCTTCCCATAAGGCATCCAGTAGACATCAGGAATCCTGAGTTGATCCAGACACTGCCTGTACGTCGCTGTAGATTTGGTCTTCACAATTGCCTTCGTCGCAATCCACCAGCATGCACGTGGTGACACCTCGTCGTAGTTCGGATCAGCGATGCACTCCGCAACTGACGAAAAATGCTCATATATCCAACACTACAAACATTACATGAAAATCATACAAATTTCAAATGAACGTCTAAATTACCCTATTTGAAACATTGTTGTAATTAACTTATGATAAACATATTAATTACCTGTAAGAGGATGATGTAACCAGTAAGCTGTCGGTTGGTGCTAATACAAGCATCATTCAAATGATCGTACATATGCACTAGGGCAGTAGCTCCCAATGCAAACATCCCAATTTGACTGAGGTCACGCAGAGCGTCTAAGAAGACAACATGAACATGGGTTGCACTCTTGTTAGCAAAAAGAATGCAACCTAGAAGATGAAGAAGATAGGCACGAGCTGCAGCTGTCCAATGTCTGGCCTGACATTTGCGCTGATATATATCTCGTAGCCAAGATGGGCGTACGTATGGTCCATGACAATGTGTTGTCTTGGCCCTGGCTGCCTCTCCTAAGACCAGTAGTAAGTCAACCAACATCAAGACCGCCTCGTCGATGTGCAGAGGCTGGAAGGTATGGAAGGCACCGGCTATGGGAAGATGACGAAGAGATGTCACGTCGTCCAGGGTGATGGTAACCTCCCCCACAGGAAGATAGAAACTACTAGTCTCCCTTTGTCACCTCTCCACAAATGAGGATATAAGTCCCCGATCGCCGGTGTCTCTGAACACACGATCAAAGGATTTAGTCCTGTGCCAGCAACTAACCCCTCAATTGCAGGAACAGGCCTACCTAATTTCTGCACCTTCCTCCCATGGAAGGATAACTTTAATTCAGGTTGTTCCTGAATTCAAGTATAAAGGAACAGACAATTTATTAACATAATATTTTAATGGAACACAAATTTCAATAATAACACATACTTAACAAATATTGAAAATTATAAATACCTCTTCGCTCCATACGCTGGCTGCAACATGCTCAACATACTTGGTAAGCACCGATGGGTCACTCAGTCCACCTGGAAATCCCTCAGGCTCATCTGCACCAGTGTCATGTACGTTTGCAGCTACCATAGGCTTATCGGCAGCTACCACAGGGTCATCCACAGGTACCACAGGCTCGTCCTCAGCAACAGTGACAACTCCCTGTTGCCTGCGTGCCGATGCGGTAGGCCTTCGCCGCTGGGGAGCATCATCAGAATCATGACTATCCTCTCTCCCCAGAGCTCTGCCAATAATCCTACCTAAGGCACGACCTAAGCCTCTAATCCTAACCATGATATGCAAATATCTACCACAAACTCCATCACTAAACCACACAAATTCATCACAATATTAACTTGTTTAAAGTGTGGTAGACAAGGACTGTAGTTTAGATATTCTATATGCCCAATGTCAAGTCCAAAATCACATTGGCAGTCTTTGTTGAGGGAGGAAAATGAGTTTCTCAAGATTCAAGTCTAGATGTTAAATTTTTTTTACTATTTTTTTAAAAACTTTATTCAACTTACTGAATCTAGGATCAATGTTTGACTACTTAATGGTTGGGTTCAGTACTTTAAATGTTTGTGGCATCCAAGCGGCACCATTTATTTCTCTTATTGCTAAGATAGTTTATCATTCTGTTTTGTGGTTAATGATCTATTATACAACAATTTCAGGAAGTTTTGGAGCTAATTAGTTTACTGCTTTCAGGAATATGAGAAGCATCATAAGAAATTCTTGTCTACATTTAAGGGTTCTAATCTTTTTTAGGCACATGAAAAGCACCATATGAGAAGCCCTTAAAAAAGATTACAGGATTCTAATCTTTTTTACCATGCTTTTGGGATTTTAATGAGTGACTAAATTTAAGGCCTTCAAACACAAAAGTAGGAGAAACTTTCAGCAAAACTTAATAGTTTGTGTTCAAAGTAGTGCTACAACTTAATAGTTTGTATTCCTATTTTCAATTTGTTATTCACTAGCATACAAGATATAAATAAAGTAATAAACCAATACATAGTATAAGTCGACCACTGAAACCTTCAAAATATAAATTCACACCAACCAAAATATCTTAAACAAACATTATACAATACAAACCAAAAAGCCTCAAAACCAAACCAATATCTTAAACAAACATTATACAATATCATACTTCAGCCTAAAAGCCTTAAAAGTAACCCTAAACCCTTATTAAAAACCATTTTTCATAAATTATAACCTAATTTTCACTTTTTAAAATTAAAATAGATTATTGCGAATCAACTTGATCCCTAACCTGCTTGCAGATCAACTACGTCCTACCTTGTCTTTACTGCGGATGACCTAAATCCTATGCGGATCAACTACATCACAATGACAAGCAAAAATGGAAGCAGAACGACACAAGCAAAGGGACAATAGGCTTACCTCAATGGTGGAGCACCACAATGTACGTCCTACCGAAAGAGAAAAAGCTCCATGCACGTCTTGCCGGAAGAGAAAAACCACCACGATAATGCCGCCAATAATGCTCACGAAGAACGAAAGAAGAAGACACAGTCGCAGTAGCCGAACCGACACTCAGGCTCACGGAAGAAGGAGACTCAGCTCGCGGAAGAAGGACACTCAGCTCGCAGAAGAGGGAGACTGGCGGAAGAAGAAAAGGATGGTGTGCACAAAAGTTTTTAAAGAATACACAGGGGTATTCTTGACTTTTACCATTAAGTGTTGGATGCACCAATAATAATGTTGGGTGCACCTAGCATCAACCTTCATTCCTTCAAGGTATACTAAGATTTCTAAACCAAAAAAACCATTGAATTATAATTATATTACATTTAATTTTATAATCAAATTATAATTCCATTCCTTCCATTTTGAATTAGACCAAACAAATTCATAAATCCTACAATTTAATTTAATCTAATTAAATTAAAGGTAAAGATAGAACTCGTCTTTCTCTTGAATTCTCAAAGGCAAAGATATAGTAGTTATAAGAAACACAGTGAAAGTGCAATATATAAAGGTGCAAAATTCTAGTTCTAATTGATCAGAACACGAATGTCATTTCTTGTGTGTGGTATGAAGTGTTACAACTAAGACACTTTATTAAAGATAACAAACATAATGTTTTAATAATTTTTTAATTTCGTCAAATTGAGGGATTGATATGATAATAAATGCCAAATTGAGGGACTAATATGATAGTGAATGTCACGTTCAAGAACTAATATTATGACAATAGGTGTCAAATTCAGGGATTACATAGAAGATTTATGATTTTTCACATCTAACTTTAAACCTTCCCATGCACACGCGGATCATATATAAGTGTCATATGGAATTTATAAATATCTTATTAAGATACTCTGCTAAAGTGATCAGATAAGACATAACGAAGAGATGAACTTAAATTAACATAGCTGTCACGTCATTTAGAAACTAAACTGGATTCATTCAAAATAAAACAAATAATGAAGTTGATGGAGTAGATTAAAGCTCCTCGTACAACTAAAATTAAGTTAGCTAAATTGGGTAGGATTAAAGTGAAAATTTATTATGTTGTTTAAATAGCATCACACAACAACTAAAAGCTCTCAAGCTGGTTAAAAATTATAGAGATGTCAGATCCATATATTTTGATGAGGTTCAAAAGCCATGGACAACATTTCATAAATCATGGGCACCTACAAAAGGTTAAGAGGCTAATTAACGGCAATTACCATGAAGGAATTAAAGTTCAATTTAGTTTTTTTCATACTTCTACTATTTCTTTAAAGCATTTTAAAGAAGTAACTAGCTATATGAAAATTGATCAGATAAGACATAACGAAGCTGTCTCATTTGGCCTTTGATGATGATTTGCTTCTATTTGCTGAGGCAAGCCTTGATCAGGTTGAGGTTATTAATCACATTCTTGACTTGTTTTGTTGCAGTTCAGGCCAAAAGATTAATAGAGATATACTCAAATTTTCTTTTCTATGAATGTGACCAGACAAAATAGAAGCATCTTAAGTGATAAGTTTGGCTTTCATTGCACGAAGGACATAGGAAAATATCTTTGGTGAAATCTGTGTTACAAGCTCTCCCATCCTATGCTATGCAAACTGCATGCTGGCCTAGATCAATGTGATGAAGTTGATCAATAGTGTAGAGCTTTCATTTGGGGAGACAATGAGAATCAGAGACGAGTTCATACAGTTGCCTGGGAGAATATTTGCAAGCCTAAAGCTTGGGGTGGATTGGGTTTGAAAGCTGCTAGAAATGTTAACTCTGCTTTAATGATGAAGATGGGGTGGTCTTTGTGTAATAGATAATTTAAGGAATCAAGTCAATGACATTGGTTGCTTGGGGAATGGAATTGAATTGATTCTGAATTGCACAAAGTTGGGGAAGCTTGGGGAAATTGGCCACTGGTTGCTTGTGAATTTAACTTCTAAAGTGCTGAATAATCAACATAGTTGGTCTCTTATATTTGTTGTCACTATTGACAATTTATGGAAGAATAGAAATGGAAGAATTTTGGAGAATAAGTTGAGAAGTATGTTGGAAACCTCTTGCACAAATTAGAATCAAGTCAATGTCATTTCCTTGAGTTTCACGTAAGACTACAAGCAGTTGACAAAATTAAATTCAATATATCAATATGCAGAAATTATTAAATAGATCATGATCATTAAGAGTGTTCATTGTTACAACCAATGTTTGTTTAGCACATTTAAATTTTATGATTTGCATAAAAGAATTAATAACACACGATTACATGTCATGTGAAAATTAATGAGAGATCATGTAGTTTAAAATTATCTAATAATTTATATAAAATTTCCATTGAGCCAATTTAATTAGCAATGGAGGAACACATGATTGTTTATAAACACAACTCTAATTTTTTTTTAACTATTTGGATTTAAATATTTTTTTTGAAAGACTTGGAATCAAATTTAAGAAATATAAAAAAATAAATTGATGTGAACTTTTCATCCCGATATTGATAACTTGTTTTTAAACCAAATTAAAAGCCAACGAGTTATTGGTCTAAGGAAAACTAAACTCAAACATTTTAAGTAAAATCACATATTTAAGTCTTGTTTAGAGATTAATTAATACCAAAGTGAATATATCTGCTTAACATGTATAAATATTCTTACAAGAAAACATACTAAGAAAAAGATTAATGGAGATACGTTATAAAAAAAATCGTCATACATTTAATTAATAAGACAATAAGTAATAACAATACTGAATAGGCATCATTAATTTTAAAAGTTGATAAATGTAAAGGTTTGTCGATGATGATACATTGATACTTTTATCTAAGTCGGAAAGAAAGAAAAAAGTTCACATATATAAGGTGTGTATTGAATAAATTCTGGCAGATATATAGATGTTTGGTCCTCTGTGGATGGAGAATCACACAAATTAGGGCAACTTGTCAATCATGAAATAAAGTGCCTTTTGAATAGTCTTTGGAGTTTCGTCATCTTCCCGGCTTTTTCTTTTGGCATGGGTAGTCAAAAGCTACCATTTTTGTACGGAAATTCAGAAAATATTCTTAGATGATAAGCTATGGCTACTTTTGAGAGCTATTAACTATTTCGTGTGAATTGTTTCATAAGAAAGAACAAAAAAAATGCAAGAACCGATTAGAGACGCCAAGATCATATATTGATTGGTGAAGAAATTAAGTGTGTTGAAAATTTAAGATTCCCTATAAATTTTAATTAAGACTTAGATATATTTGTAATATCTCAGATTTAAAAAATTTAATTTTAATTTCTTATTTAAAAATTAATTCTTTTTAGTCTTTTAATTTCATAAAATGTTATTTTTAGTCCTTCAAAGCGAATTTGAGGGACTCAAAAAATATATTTCTCGTTTTATTTTAATCTTCAAAGTGAAATTGAGGTATTAAAAATAATATTTTATGAATTTGAGGGATTAAGAGAATAATTTAACTGCAAGACTAAAAAAGTATTTTTTTTAAAAAAAATTAGGAATTAAAAACATATTTAAATTGGTTTTTAATTAATAATAAGTGTATTTAAAAAGTGTGTTAATTGCTAGCATTTTTTCTAGATAAAAAATAATGATTGAAAAAAGAAAAAAAGAAAAAAAAATAAATAAATAAATATATATATATATATATATATATATATATATATATATATATATATATATATATATATATATATATATATATGAGTCTTTCCTTCTCCCTTCCTCTCTCTCTGCCATTCTTGTATCCCATTCTGTTTTGTATATGTGAATTTAAAAGAATTCTATTTACTGTTATTAGTGAAAATACATGCGTTGTATTGCGCATTTTTATTTTGCTATTATATTTTTTATATTAAGATTTGTTTTTTTTTTGGAATATGGGAATTTTCAAAATCATAATTTTATTTTAAAAAATAAATGATTTTAAAATTACTTTTTTAGTGTTGATTTTGAAATTATAAAAGCTATTTTTAAAAATAGATTTATAATTATGTGGTGTTTCTAGAGGATATTGTTCTACTTTTAATTTTCTAAAATTTATTAATTTTTTTTTAAAACAAATAAAAATAAAAAATAAAAAAGAATTCTACTTTCATTTTTTAAAATTTACTCTAAAAATTATCATAATTTTTTTTAAAAAAATCAATACATTAAATTTATTTTTTCTTTTAAAAATATTTTTTATTTAACCAAAATAGTGTTACCCACTTCCACAATTAACGATATACAGTTTTAAAATTTATTTAATTTTAAAAAAGAAAGAAAACGTTAAAACTTGGAAATTGGATCAGATGGAGAGGTAAAAAAATTTATCCTGATTCAGTTTTAAAATTAAAATCATAATTCTCACTTTTTAAACAAAAATTCATTCTTAAAAGTTGGTTTAAAATGATATTGAGTTTCAAACGTTTTATTTTGGATACTAATAACATCTCAAGTCAAAACAAATAATGAGATATTTTGATAGTTGATATTATTCGATACTACAGATGCCACAGATAGAAATGTAAAAGAGAAAAAGAAACTGTCATGTTTCATCTAACGAAAGGTATGATATGCAATTATGTGGGAGAAAAGATCATATGCAGTTATGTCGGAGACAATGGTGATATGCAGTTGTGTTGGAGGAAAGAAGATATGGCACAGTTATATTTATTTGTGGTTAGGATAATGGGTAATTAGTTTTGTTTTGGTTAATATATCACGAAGTCCTTGGACTGAAATTTTGATATACGAATTTTGATATACGATGAAATAAAATCACTGAAAATACGTTTTTAAAAAAGAAAATTTTTTAGATTTGTTTAAAAATATATTTTTGTCGTGTTTTCATTTTATCCAACATGAGTTGACTGGTTTCAACTGAAAATGAGATTGTATTGTTTTCAGTTTTTGATTTGTTTGGAAAAATATGTTCGTTTAAAATGAAAATAGAAATCCAACAAAACACATTTTCATCACCATGATCTATTTCCAGTGAAAATGAACATAGAAAACAACAAAATCAAACACCCTCTTATTTATGGTATCAAATTCACTTTTACTTTATATTTTTTCCTTTTTATGTTTAACTAAAAACATGAATTTATTTAAGAAGATAATTATACATGTGTATGAACATCTAGAGAAACCAAAAAGAAATTATCATATGGCTTTATCTATTGTTATAGATTAATTTTTTATTATAAAAAATATGTAATAAGTATTATTAATGTGATTGTTTTAATTCTCTGTGTATAAAAAAATAAAGTTATATATATAATTTTTATATTACTTTTTTTAAATATTCCTTTAAATTTGTCTAAATATCTATAAACAAATTTCAATTGTTCATAAAATATATTTTAATAATTAAATTAAAAATATTTTATATATATAATAATATATTTCTTAATACATATTCTTAGTTATTAAATAAAATATAATTTAAGTCATAATAAGAATATTATCATTAAATAAGATAAAAGTCACTTAGTATTTGTTTATACTTTAAGTTCAAATTTTTTTTGTTACTTATATTTAAGTTTGAAGTAGTATAGGTAAGTTATTGTAAACTTCTTTGTATCTAAGTTTGATTTTTATAAATTAAAATTGACAAATGGTTTGTTAGTTTTTTTATTACTATAGTTGATTTGTATAAATTATTAAAAATGTATAAAATATTTATATAAAAACATATAACAAAAAGTTCCAAATGTAATAAATAATAAAATCCAATTTTTCTTTGCAAATCTAAATAGATTAAATCACTAATATATTGCCATTATTATATTTCTATTAACTATTGAATGAAATTCAAAGATAAAGGATTTAATTTGAATAATTGAAAACCTTTAAGAACTGATATGAGAAATTAAAATCAAAGAGACTAAAATTGCTCATGAGCTAATTAAGGATATGTAGACTAAATGTGAAAATTAAACAAAATAAAATTAAAATTATCATCCATCATTTTTTGAAAATAATATAAAGGTGAACTCCAAAATATTATTAAAAAAAAAAGTGAGCACCAAACCTAAAAAGGAGAATGTTAACTAGTGTGGTAAGGATACTAGTTAAATAATTAAAAATTAAAAGTTTGTTTATGAAAAATTATAACATTTAATGTTATTAATATACACTTATTGTGGTTTTCAATAAAAGTCTTCTATTTATTGATTCCTACTAATATATTGAAGACACTCAATACCTAAACAAAAAGGACAAAACTTTAGATTTAATGTCATAGATGTTTTAGAGGAGGTTCTCCAATTAAAAATAGTTTCACCAAAATAACATGCCGTGACAGTCCACTTAACTAATATCTTGAAGACATTCAAAACCTAAACAAAAAGGACAAAACTTTATAGATTCAATGTCATAGATGTTTTAGGGAGGTTCTCTAATTAAGATTAGAGTTTCACCAAAATAATGTGATGACAGTCCACTGACTTTGTCGTTTAAATTACTAGAGTAACATGTCCTAGATGTCAACCTTCTTGTGAAAATTACTAAAGTAACTCCATCTTTTTAAAAATAAAAAACAACACCAAGAACACATTAAAACTGCACCTAAATGTTGTCCAAAAAAAATAAAATCTGAGTCATCTGACCAGACACAATATGGATTCTCCCTGTTCAAAATCACATTTCATGAAGTGTTTGTCTTTAAAGGAATAAATAATAAATAAGAACAGGATTAGAAACCGGGCAGAGCCAGTGGATTGTCACAAACTCAATTGCTCATAGGCTGATTCACCTCATCTCCATATCACAGAAAAATAAAACACCCCTCATCTACATCAATGCAACCTGTTTGTGTCTAACACATCGTGAATCTCATAAATTGGTGTTCAGAAAGTACCTAGAGCTACAGATTCAATGCTTTGAACATTTACTCTGTTAAATATTCATTGCATCACATATAATAAATTCGGGAGGAGTCTTGTGCTCATTGATTAGACATTTTTCCTTTTGTTTCTAATATTCATCCAAACATATTCAACCACTGGAAACAAATGCATTTTTATGCAGAACGCAAAGACTTGAGGGCCATCCCCAATCTTAAGAGAAGCATAATTTGGATTTTACAAAAAATGTAAAGAGAACTTTGGAAGGTCAAATGCAAAATTCCAATTGATTAAAATTATAATAATATATAGGGCTATGGAACAAATTATAAAGTCAAAATTTAAACTAATTTTTAATTGATAGTTATAATTCCGCATTTCTCTCAAGTCCGGAAAGACCAAAGAAAGGCTATTTGTCATTTGGGTCCACCACGGTTCATTGTACAATGGGCTAGGCACAACTTTTATACTATATAATATATATAATAGATTAACTATAATAGAAAAAATCACACTAACCATCCTTAATATTTTGAAAATTTACACAAACATCCCTATTTTTTTATCCATTACAATAATCTCCCTTGTAGGGATACAAATATAATATATAAGTGTCAATATAAATATTAAGAGCGTCAGTGCATCATACAAGGAATTATCAGTAATATTTTCAAAAACAAGTATTGGAATAAGCAAAAAAGAAGCCACATTATGTAAAATTTGAAAAGAAACTCAAGAGATGATATTTTCCCTCTGTTCAAGATCGAACTTTGATTGTAACGATTCAATAAATGACTCATTGGAGTAAAGATAAATAAATAAAGCACCCCCTAGAAAACATATAAGAAATTTTATCCTCCTTGTACGGCTCAAGAAAATAAAGAATTATAATGTATGTAAAAAATTATGATGTCAAATAGATCAATAAAATCATCAAATCAATTAAACTATGACTTAAGTATTTTTTTTTCATATTTTCTTTTTGGAAAAAAAAACTCCTCATATTTATAACTCCATAACTCAAATTTGATAATTATCAAATGAGTATAATTTATTCTCTAATAGTTAATAGTTAATTAATAGTTAATTGATAGAAGAATGGAGCCAGAAAATGCAAGAATTTATACACTATCATGCGTTGTTTACAGGCATCACCTGGTCCTGTGTCAATTCTTAAAATCATAATGAATAATCATTACTAAACTACCTAAATTTCAACCTACTTAAATTCAAATGACAAATGCACAAGAGCCAAGCCTAGAGCCACAATCTGTCAGGGAAGTTATCTTTTATAGCACAACAACACGAGAAAATCAGTCTTTTTCCACGTGTTTGCTACCATAATGCCTCCTCTGCCCATTGTACAAAGGTGGTCTTCCACATTAGTGAGCCATTGCTGTAGCATGTGAGAAATGGAAACCACCCTCATCTGTATAATAAACAAAAAAGACCATCAAGAAAGGTTATACAAAGAATTGGTTTAGGAATCATCAGTGCTGTATTGAGTAACATAGTGAACCCAAAAACATCATCCCCAAATACTAATATTAAAATGGTGATTTCCACAAGTAATAATAATATGGCATTTTCATCACATCATGCTTGAGTGAGAATTACATTACTTTATTAATATAAAAAGAGTACTTAGTACGGTATCGCTAAATACATAGGCTATGGTTGTTTGAATAGGAGAAACAGGGAAGTAAAGAGTCTGGAATAATTTTCTTTTTTCATGAATAATTTGGAATCGAGTTTACTTCACACTCGTTTGGTACAATAAAATTGTGGGATGAATGAACATGGAGTGCAATTTATGGCTTCTCTACAGCATGAAAGTGAGTTGGAAGTGACTCTCCACTCTACCAAGTAACAATCAGAGAAAATCAAAACCTTTCCATTCCAAACCATTGTTAGTTTTCTCCACATTTTACACTCAAATTAGCAGAGTCCCAGGCATTGGTTGAAATTCAGTAGATAAACTATAAACTATTTTATTATGCCAACACCCTATCACATGTATATCAATTTAAATAATATGTACAGAAATATAGAGTAGAACCAAATGCAAATTCTAATATTTCATTTATGATTGGGATAAGTATAAGATAGCTAGAAATGAAACCAAAAAGGCGGTGAGTGAGGCAAGAGCCCAAGCTTTTGACGGACTATACCAAGCTCTAGGCACCAGGGACGGAGAAAGATCTATATATAGGCTTGCTAAGGGTAGAGAGAGGAAGACTAGAGATTTGGATCAAGTAAAGTGTGTTAAGGATGAAGAAGGCAAAGTCTTAGTGCATGAAAAAGATATCAAGGAAAGGTGGAAGGCGTATTTCCACAACTTATTTAATGATGGATATGGATATGACTCTAGCAGTCTAGACACAAGAGAAGAGGACCGGAACTATAAGTACTATCGTCGGATTCAGAAACAGGAAGTAAAGGAAGCGTTGACAAGAATAAGTAACGGTAAGGCGGTGGGGCCAGACAACATACCTATTGAAGTGTGGAAAACTCTTGGAGATAGAGGTCTTGAGTGGCTCACCAAACTCTTTAATGAAATTATGAGGTCAAAACGCATGCCGGAGGAATGGAGGAGAAGCACGTTAGTGCCAATCTATAAGAACAAGGGGGATATACAAAATTGTGCAAATTATAGGGGAATCAAGCTCATGAGTCATACCATGAAATTATGGGAAAGAGTGATCGAACGGAGATTAAGAAAGGAGACTCAAGTTACTGAGAATCAATTTGGTTTCATGCCGGGAAGGTCGACCATGGAAGCGATTTATTTAATACGGTGGGTGATGGAGCAATATCGCATGGACCAACAAGACTTGCACTTGATTTTTATTGACTTGGAGAAAGCGTATGATAGAGTGCCTAGAGAGATTTTGTGGAAAGCTCTAGAGAAGAAAGGGGTTAGGGTTGCATATATTCGAGCTATCCAAGATATGTATGATAGGGTATCGACTAGTGTTAGGACACAGGGTGGAGAGTCAGACGATTTTCCCATCACAATTGGTTTGCATCAAGGGTCAACCCTTAGCCCCTACCTTTTTACCTTAATTCTGGATGTCCTCACGGAACAAATCCAAGAGATAGCGCCGAGATGCATGTTTTTTGCAGATGACATAGTCCTCCTTGGAGAGTCGAGGGAGGAGTTGAATGAGAGGTTGGAAACTTGGAGACGAGCTCTAGAAACACATGGCTTTCGCCTAAGCAGAAGCAAATCGGAGTATATGGAATGTAAGTTCAACAAAAGAAGGAGGGTTTCTAACTCAGAGGTGAAAATAGGAGACCATATTATCCCTCAAGTCACACGGTTTAAATATCTTGGGTCTGTAATACAGGATGATGGAGAAATTGAAGGGGATGTGAATCATCGCATTCAAGCAGGATGGATGAAATGGAGAAAAGCATCGGGGGTGTTATGTGATGCAAAGGTACCGATCAAGCTAAAGGGAAAGTTTTATCGGACTGCGGTAAGACCGGCGATTTTGTACGGAACAGAATGTTGGGCGGTCAAGAGCCAACATGAGAATAAAGTAGGTGTAGCGGAGATGAGGATGTTGCGGTGGATGTGTGGTAAGACTCGACAGGATAAAATTAGAAACGAAGCTATTAGAGAGAGAGTTGGAGTAGCGCCTATTGTAGAGAAGATGGTGAAAAATAGACTTAGGTGGTTTGGGCATGTAGAGAGAAGACCGGTAAACTCTGTAGTGAGGAGAGTAGACCAGATGGAGAGAAGGCAAACAATTCGAGGCAGAGGAAGACCCAAAAAGACTATAAGAGAGGTTATCAAAAAGGATCTCGAACTTAATGATTTGGATAGAAGTATGGTACTTGATAGAACATTATGGCGGAAGTTGATCCATGTAGCCGACCCCACCTAGTGGAATAAGGCGTTGTTGTTGTTGTTGTTGTTGTATGATTGGGCACTAAATAGATCCATTTAACAATCAAATGAAGTCCACAGTATTCTAATTTCTAATTTAGAGGACCATTCATGAAAGGAAAAATCTCAGATGGCAATTGCAATAAGGTATCAATCAAAACTGAGAAATACCACTTTCGCCGTCAGAAAGATCTGCAAGCCTTGCAATTGCATCAATAAGAGCTTGCTCATGATCCTGCCATTTATTTCATATCAATTAATCCATGCATACACCATTTACAAGAAAATAAAAGAAAGGTCAGACTGTCATATATAATTGTCCCTTACCTTCAATACTTTCTTGACTTGCTCGATTTCAAGTGCATCGGGATGTTTTGCATTGAATACCCTCTCCACCTGTCAAGTTCACCAGATACTTAAATATGTCAAAAAAACAAAAGATCAAACAATCTCAAAGAGTACGATTGAACTGTTTTCAGTTACCTCCTTTACTAACGTGTCTGTGTGAAGTATTTGTATATCATCTGGAGTCTTCATTCCTATTCCATTCTGTGATGGTAAGAAATCTTTTCTGGATTGCCCCTTTGCAGTTCCCCTACCTTTTCCAACTCCTGGAACACTTCCACGTCCTACAGATCTTCTCATCCCATTACCAGATCCACCAAAACCCTGTCGACGATTGACTCCGGGATCCTCACCAACCCACTGAATATCTGCAGGAGACATCTGCAGTAACAATAATACATTTGAATAAGCTAAAACATTACTATCAAGTGCAACGCATATCATGCAGATGGACTGGAAATCCATATTCTTCATAGCATTGAACATTCAAGATACATGGAAGAGCACTGCTTCCATTTTATGAAAATCAAATAGCCACCCAACACAATTCAGGGTGTAATGAAAATGAAAATTTAAAACAAGTCAAAATTTCATTTATTTGAGTACCTATTTCTTTTCATATGGTATCAGTAGCTGCAGTCATTAAGTTTGAAGTACTATACATCATATGCACATTCCTGAACAAAAATAGTCAAAAGAAAAGTTGACTAAAAGCCGGTTTTCATTCCCCATTTCAGTGCTGAAAATGAAAAGATTACAATACATGCCAAAAAAAACAAAGCACAAAATCATAAACTGTCTTTATGAGTAACCATTTCCTCATTCAACATGTTAAGTAAAAATAGATTTTGCTAGTATTAGTATAGTGAATTTTATCGTATTAAATGCCTAATAACTCCTTTTAAAATGATTTTAGCATTTAAAATGAATATTTTCAAACATTACAAATTTAGTGCCTATTTTGTCGATGCTAAAAAGTCTGGAGAGAATCAGGGCTAAAAGTTTTAGTTTCACCAAACATGCCCAAACTCTCAATTTAAAGATGGAAAAATCAAAGCTTACAAAAATATTCCTTTAGACATACTAGTCTGTGAAGCAGAGTTATCGGGAAACATATATAAACAATATCTACTAATTACTACTGCAAAACAAAATTTCCATAAATTTATAGGGTATTGAAAAGCTAGTATGCATCACCACTTCAGCACAAATTAATTACAATGAAAGAATTAATACAGGAACATAAATGTTTGATAGCTAAAAACAGCATCAGTTATTGACGGAGCATGTTATGAATTTGTATGTCATACTCTTAAAAACTAACATTTTTTTCCTGAAAATATGATTGCACTTACAATAGAAAGTTAAAAGATATTTTGGGCTCATCTTTCATGGCCAGCTTTATATGCAAGGGCTGATGGCTAGTGGGAGGGAACCCTAAAAGAATTATAAAAACACCCAGACCATCCCAGGAAAACTAAGCAGTTGTGTTGGGATAATGTTTCCGCAATCTTAATTGTCCCTCCTTCCTAGAGTGTGTGCTTCTTACCCACTCTTTGATAGAAGTTTCTGCAGAGATACAGAGCCAAGAAGAACTACAAAAGAACATAGGGAAGAAACTCTACTTGGACTCATTCTGCTTTACTTGATGTTGAAACATGCAATGCTCATTGCCTTTTCTTCTATTCACCTCAATCTCACAACTAAGACTAACTGTTTTACATTTAGGTTGCATTTGATAAACATGTTAGAATGGAATGGGACAAAACATAACAAAACTTCCTTTCAATGTTTGGTGCATTTTAACATTAAAAACATTTCAGTTCTACCAAAAGGTGGAACCAGAGATAGAATGGTATGAAACATTTGTTCCATTTCATACTGTCCACACACCAAATGCTACATTAGAGAAAAGAAAACAAGTTCCTATGATGCAGGGCCACTAGAGTATCCAATCTGAATCCAGCGAACATGAGCCAGATCCAGAATTGAAAAAACATTATTGACATATCATGCATACATATGGCAGCTAAATGATATATTCAAAAATGATAAATGCAAAAGAAATGGGTAGACTTCTCAGTTTTAACAAAGGTACATAAAGCCCCAAGTAATAATAATTTTTTAACAGAAGAACTTACCTTTTAGGAAAAAAAAAATCTAATTTGTCTTCAGTATTACTCCCTCTGGTCTCAAAAAAAAAAAAAAAAAAAACTTAGGCTTATTAAGAAAATTGGTTAACATCATTTAATTGTACCATTCTCATTCAAAAAATAAGTTTTTTTTTTTAAACTATCCTTCCTTAGAACTTGACATCAAGAATAAAGAGAGACATTGGAAATAAAACTATTTTCCATCTTGATATTCTAAAAATATAAATAATAAAACCATGACATATGGATTTTTTGAAATTCCTAAGTAATATAATAGATTTTAGCAATGGTAAACTATTTTTTTCTATGAAACACTTAATACTAGAAAAATGTTCTTTTATTGATAATAGATGATGAACTTTTTGTTGCCACATACATGCTGAATCACTTTTAGAGAAAACTAGAAACCTCTTCTTTTCAAAGAAATGGAACATTGACAGCAACCATTTTAGGGGTGGGGGTGTCATGAGAACTCTCTGTTCTCTTACTGCTTGAATTCCACTTCAAGTCTCTCAATCCAAACATTTTTACAACCATAATTTTATAGTTATAACATATTTGTAAAAATAAGAGAAACATAGGTAAGTGGAGTGAAAACCGTGTGTCAGAGTACACAACGGGATGCTCATTTATATAGACGGATAGTAATATTTACACATAATTAGAGGAGATTAAATTTCCCCTAAATCAAATCATATCAAATCAATTTATAATAAATGAGCTTTCCAAAAAAAATATATAATAAATGACATATTTATTCCTGATCCTCGACACACCCCTCAAGCTAAAGCTTCCTAAGTTGAGAGAGCTTGTTCCAAATAAGGTAACCCTAGAGAAACGAAAGACGGTTCTCGCCATGTGGTTGTGCCGGATCAATGATGGCTTGACAGCAGCCAACAAAGGCCCACAATGATAATGGAGACCAGTGTGACTCTTGTCAGAGATGCGTCACGCTTTGTGTGCGTGAACTATACACGCTGAAAAAGGGCCCTGCATGGGGTCACATGCAGCGGTGTTTTGAGTTGACTGTGCATATGAATGGCATGGCGATCTTTGGCGATGAGCGACAGTGGTTGAACGTGAGCTCCGACGGAAAGACAACGGGAAGTTTGTCACACAAGGGCAGAGCAGCCGCATGGTTCACTGCAAAAAAGGAAATCAAAGGGGAACACAGAATGACCCAAAATTTAAGGGCCAGTGTCAAAATGGAGGGGCAATAGCACCAATGGAAGTGCGGCCGCAATGGCAGCCGGATGCGCTGGAACAATGGAGCACGAAAATGGTGTTTGGCACACAATAGATGGGTGCGTGAGAGAGCCTTTGAGCTCCGATGAGGTCGTCGCCACCACCATTGTGTAGATCAGTGGACAGCGATGCTGGTGGCTGGGTCACCAGCCGGAAAGGCACCGTAGCTCCAGCAGCAGCTACCAGAAAATGCGAAGGAAAAGAGGAAAGGGTCATCGGAATAAGTATGACTGACCATAAAGGTCCACTGGGGACAGTAGGTTCCTGGTGGAGGACAGTTTTCGATATTCCCTCAACCAAGCTTTGATACCATGTAAAAATAAGAGAAATTGAGTGAAAATTGTGTGTCAGAGTATATTGCGGGACAAATTGGCTTCTTTGTTGTCCTTTTCCTAGCTGTCCCTGTGCTGTCCATGTAGTTGTGTTAATATTTAATTTTGTTAATATTTAATTTTGTGATTCAATTTTAAAACTGTGTGGTTTTCAAGGGGCAGCACAGGGACAGCTGGAAAAGGGACAGCAGAGAAGCCAGGTCCATTGCGGGATTGACATTTATATAGACGGATAGTACTAATTACACATAATTAGAGGAGATTAAGTTTCCCCTAAATCAGATCCTATCAAATCAATTTATAATAAATGACATTTATTCCTGACTCTCAACAGTATTAAATATACCTCTGACAGATTAACCCACTCCCATGATTCATTTGCAGTCCCCAAGTCATAGAACAAAGCATGTAGACCCTGAAAAGTTAGAAATAAAAATAAGCATGTCAGCTACATACTAACTGACAATTTTTTAATTATTGGGGGAATGTAAGTACTTCGGATCGATTGTAGTCGGAGATAACAGCTTCATAAAAGTTGTTGTCATCAGGCCATCTTGTTCGCACTCTTCTACCAACTAATGAATCCAACGATGCTCCCTCAGCAAGCTCACCCATGACAGTGCCAGAGGTAACTCTATTAGGTACTTGATTCCTTCCACCTAGTCCAGATGAAGGATATTGCTTTATTGAAGATACACCAGGTAATGCATGGCCCTGCAAGTAAACAACAATGTTGCTTGTTTATTATTCCTTAGCACTAAATTATGTATTCCTGATCTGCATCAGAGTCAAACCCAAGCTCAGTGAAGATAAACAGAAATGAAGAGCACTGTGTGAATTCATCGTTTGCTTACAGGTTTGTGCTTCTTGCCCTTAGATCCAGAAACAGGTCCTCGTTTTTCCACCAAAGATGACTGAACAGGTGCATCCACGGATTGGGGATGAAATGGAGAAGGCCCACCAAAAGATTGTGATAGTGCAGATGGAGTTATCTTCTGCTTCTTACGGGATGCAGAGATAGGGGGACTTGGAATTGAATCATGAATAGCTTGCCCAAAACTCAGCACACCAAGCTGATTGCCTCCTGCCTGTCTCCACTCCCTAAAATCAATGTTCAATAAGGTGTTGATTAACAAAATGACAGTGCATATGTGGAAAAAGCAATGACAATCTAACTTATGAAGCATAGATCAACAAGAAGCCATGTTTCACAGTTTTATCAGACCTTATATTTTGTATGACATCATCTGCATTAACATGACCTAGAAGTTCTCTGAGTTCCTCATTTGATAATCTTAGCTCTTTTCTAAGTTCTGTAGTCAAACTTTCCTTCTCCTGAAGAAATACACGTCATTAAAACCTGACCAAACAATTTTAAAAATATTAGATACGTGAAAACCAAATGACGGAATATATACCCAAGTAATGACATCAGCTTGAGCCTTAAAGGCTCGTAGAACTGAACTGTATGCTTCCTTCTCAAGTTGGTGAATTTGAGTTTCCATATCAATTTCTCCATACATCCTTGCATATGGAATTGAACCTACTGCACTTCCATTTCCTGCAAGATGTGCTCCTCTGGGGATTCTATTTTGATGTGTTGGTGGAAAATCATCATCAGTTCCTGCAATCAAGTGAACGGATGCAATGTAAGTATAACATGTGAGGCAAGACCACGAATCATTGAAATAAGTATCAACCAGACTTTTTTGGTGAAGGTGAAATATCTATCTGATTCTCAAGAAAAGCATTGTAAGAACAATTCCAAGCATCAGAAGTAGAACACATGCATTTACTATTTATACAAAGTTAGGACACAACCCATCCACCATAACAATTAAATTAACTAGATAAGAGGTACTATCTAAAGGGAGAATTAATAATTAAGAGCACCGAAATTTCATCATGGGTACAAAGCAAGCAGTATGACATAAACTAGCATTACACTGTATCATAAAGAGAACTGTGTACACAATAGTGCCAAAAAAGAAAGATGGGGGAGGGGTTAAAAAAAGTTGTCATTTAAGGACCTTGAGAGCATAAACATTTTATTTAGAAAAGCTTTAAGTTCTAGTAAACAAATGGATAGGAATTTCCATATGATTCTTCCTTATTAAGTTTGAAAATTTTAAGAAACTACTTCTCAATCAAACCATCAATTAGGATAATCTCAGGCAGAAGAAGAGTTCAGCACCTACTGCTGGTAAAGGTGAGGCATGACTAAAGTGCTCCATTGCTAACTTAAAGAAAGAAACCCAAGAGGCTCAGCCATCAGATTCTCTAAACAAGTGACTAATGGCCTGTCTTTGGAACTCTATGCAGAAAGCAGCTTGGAATTTTGAAATATAACATTTTAATCTTTTATGTTTATAAAAAATGTCAACCTTGAGCAGTTAAATTTATATGGCACATTAATGCAAAACAACCAAGTAATTTCCTGTTTGCTTCCTTTTTTCTAATGCATTTCTTTAGCAAGGTACACACTTTTCTGCCTCTCTCAAGTCATTAAAATTCCCTCAGGCCTCAGGACACCCTTAACTGTCCATTCGAAGACAAGCTAACAAGAAAATTCACACTTTCGCAAGACTTCTTTCATCACGGAATAAACACAACAACAAAAGCCTTATCCTTATGGGTGACGTCGATTTCATAAATCACATAATGCCATTGGGTTGATTAAAGACCAAATTCTTAGGAATATTATTCACCATGAAATCCCGCTTAACAATTTCCTCTAGTGTCCCTGTTGGTCTCCCTCTCCCCCTTTTTGCAAGACTAAAAACCATGCAATTTACTCTCCTCGCTAGTGTTTTCAATGGGCTTCTTTGCCCATGTTCAAACCACCTTAACCAATTTGCTATCATCTTTTCCTCAATCAATGCCACACCAATATTTCCTCACACACATCATGGAATAAACATATTCAAGAAAAACACTAATCCTCTAGCCCCTTGAGACATTACAATTCAAATCACAAAACACGCACCACTAGTACTATACCCTTCAATCAAACACGTTCTTAAGTTACTCGCGTTTACAATACGGAAAACATAAAACGAACACAAACTCAGATTCCCCAAGAAATGCATGAAACCCAACAATTTGGCGCAAATTAAAATCCTCACACCACACTACCCAATAACCCATAAAAAGAAGAATTAAAAACAACGAAACCCAAACAAAGCCCTAACCCTAGAATCAAAAAAGAATTAAAGGAAGCAGAGACAGGCAAAAAGAAAGGAACTTTAAAATGAAACTCACCGCTACTATCGTAGGGTTCGTGGTCCATAGCCAGTTTGCACCAAAATTGAAAGCACCCAGATTCAGGAGAGAGAGAAAAAAGCGCAAAAACCAAGATTCCGGCGAAATGGACAGTGTACGAGGAACGCAGAGTCGAAGCCGAAGAGGAATTCGAAGGTAGAATCGAACTATGGGTGGTTCTGTCGAGTAGAGCCTCAAATTTGTCGAATTGGACACTAAGTGGTGACTCGTTGTTTTTAAGAGAGCTCCCGCCCAAACGGCCATACTAACAATAATAGTTTTTTACATTTGAAATCATTAAAAAATAATGATTTATTTTAGTTTTTAATTTTAATTTAGATTTTACAACCTTTTTTTACTATTAGATTTTACCACCCTAGTTTTCTTCTTTTTTTTTTGGTGTTAAACTAATCCTTTTAATATATAAGATTCTCTTTGGAGTGATTTTGTGGTTTAAATTTTGAAATTTTTAAGAATAAAAATCAGATTTAGAATTAAGTCAAGGAACTCAGAAAGATGTTTTTACTTGTGACTCTCTTGAAAGAAACATTCAACATAAGTGTAAATTCTTTTAGGGAGATGTGTGGTTGTTTTAGAAGATGCTTTGGATTTGTGTAGAAATGACGAAAAAAATTTGTATTCACAAATTCATGAAAACTTTTCAAACAAATACCAATGGGAAATGGACGGATAATATCCATGTCCAACCCGAATTGTTATCATCCCTAATCTCACGTTTTCCCTTGGCCATATCACGCATCTACAAGGTAAAGAAAGTTCAAAATAGATAAGAACACAAGGAACAATTATTGTTGGAAAATCCACGCCCAAGAAAGGATAAACAAAGTAACATACTTGAGAATAGCATATAGCTAAGTTTACTTTCATGCATATATAAGCTTAGAGAAGTTAATCAAGTAATTGATCGTGTATAATTAAATTTGGTTTCTCATTGGATGAGAATTTACAGATTATTTTATTATTATTTTAGTCCATTTTTTCTTTCGATGTATTTGCTAGCTAGTAGATATTGCTAATTTTTTTCTTTCCGAGAGGTTTTTAGCTTGTAGGGGTTGATGCTCCTTCTTTATCACTAAAATATACTTGAGAATAGCGTAAAAAATAATTAGAAAGACTAAAAACCAAAGGGTATTATGCAACCGATAGTAATCGTAGAGTGAATGATGTGAGGAGATAACTATAAAAGTCATGTCAAACATATCCAACATGACTCTTATCTGCTTCCTAGAAAGCTACCAATCAGCTGAATCAAGTTTCCGACATATGCCATTATACTTAGTGAGAAGACAAACATAACTACCTCCACAACAATGGGAATCCTTATCCAAACATTGACATGGCTATTTGGGATGATGCATGTCATATTAGGGCAAAATACACACAATGTATATAACATCCTTTCCAATACCTCCAAGCCCCCAAAGTGGTACCCTTTAGTTGAAAGAAAATGATTTTGGACCTCTTTTATTGGGCTTACATTCTATGCCGATAAATACATTGATTCTAGAAAAGTCTACATTTTCATGGTTAAGGTATATATTATAATATAAGCCATTCCCACGTAACATGCATGAGACGAAATGCGCACTAATAATACAAACATTTTTTCAAATATTTTTTGGTCCACATCTCTTTGTATTTTTACTAACTTGAGTGTGTGGGAATACCTTGGTAAAGTAACTAGCTTCTTCTCTTGAGTGGAGCAACACATCACAACACACGGAGATGATTTAATAATCTTAGAGGATAATAAAGAAAAAGCACTTTATGTCTCTACATAAGCTTTTTTTTTTTCTCTTGATAAGATGAATATGGTATGACAACTTATATTCTACTTTGCTTTGATTTTTTATTAAAGGCTTAATATAATGGAATAAGTCCAAAGGAAAATCCCAAAACCAAATCATGGAAAAAATTTATAATAGCTAAAGGGCAGCCATGAAGTTGTTGTGGACTGGATACCAATATATACCGCTATCTACAACCCGTGTCTGTCGTGCCATATAATCCTTTTACAATTTACATTTACATGCAATGAATGGCAACACTATTGTCAATTTGTAGCATGTGCCTTGATGGGAAAGCTTGCACATATTATACATATAATGTCCTCATTGAAAGAGAATATTTCAATCATCTAGGAGATTGAGTGCTATAACAATTTACAATTAATTCCTTTTAGCATAAATATAGGATAATTATTAGATTTAAATATTTGTTTAGTCTTTGTAATTTAATATTTTTTTATTTTAAGAAAATTATTTCTTATGAATTATGTTTTTTTTTTGTTTTTTGTAAAAGCAATTTAGAAGGTGCTTTGAACAATAAGAAAAATATTATCTAAACCACTTAAAATATGAAAAATAAAACAAGCATTATTGGTAAGAATTAAAACTTTTGTCACATTTTTCTGCTCAAAATAAGGACTTTTTTTAAATTATTTATTTAATAAACCAAATTAATTAGTTGAACATTTAATAGAAAGTGAATTTAAAATCTACATTTATTATTTGGCATTAGAGGAAGGATAATGAAATATTTAAATTCATCTATCCATTCATCCATTATATATTATGTATTTATTTATTATATTATAAATTTTTAAACTAAAAATACTAGATTTAAAAAATAAAATAAAATAATTAAAGTTATTAATATGTAATTATTTATTCATTTATCATTTGTGATTAATTATAGTGTACAAGTTAGATAGATTTTAAAAAATTATTAATATATAATTATCACTAATATCATATATATTGACATTCTATGTGTCGTAGGCCTGCATCTTAATAGCTAGTAAAGTAAATAAATATAACAGATAGAGAATATTTTTTTTTCAAAGATTAATTATTAGTGTAGTACATGGATAAGAGTGATTATAATATGAGATGCAATTTACTAAATTTAGTATTATTATTATTATAACATGAGATATACATGTTTAATATTTTAATTATTATTATTGTTGATGCTTCCCTCATAAGACAACCTACCACCATAAAAAGGAAAGGTATTAGAGGATCTCCTTCTCAAAGTCCTTTTTGCATCACAAACTCACTAGTTGGCCCTCCATTAACAAGCACCAAAAAGAAACAAGCCTTAAGGCATTCCCAAATCCACCCGATCCACTTAGCATCAAACCCTAGTCTTTGAAGCATATACATAAAAAAATCTCAACATATTGAATCATAAGTCTTTTTGTAATCTACCTTGAAAATTATGCACTCCTTTTTCTTTCTTTTAGCATCCTTCACTGCTTCATTTGCAATCACCACACTATGAAGTAGATGTTTACATCCCAAGAATGCACTTTGTCTATGGTTAATAATGGATGGAAAAACCTTCTTCAATTGGTTAGCAAGCAATTTTGATATAATCTTGTACATAACTCTACTAGTGAAATATATAGGTCTAAAGTCCCTTAACCCTTGTGGATTAGAGACCTTAGGAATTCATGTAATGAAAAAAGCATTTGTGTCCCGGGGAAGGATCCCATTCTCACCAAACTCATTAACAAATCTCAAAACATCTTTCTTAATAACCTCCAAAAACTTCTTGATGAAATTAAAGTTAATCTAGTCCCGGGCTCTTCAAGCTACCACAATCCTATATAATATTCTTGACCTCTACCTCTTCAAACTTAGAGGTTAACATAGTATTATCTTCACTTAATATTCTATCAAAAGCCACACCATTTAGTTTTGGTCTACAGCCCCTTCCTCCCTAAACTTCTTTTGAAAATAAGCTTTGACTTCCTTTTTCACCCTAGATTTTCCACCCATCCCACACCTATATAGAGTCCCATCAATGAATTATTTCTCCTCTTCCAGTTAAGAATGGAGTGAAAAAACATTTTATTACCATCCTCCTTTTGTAACCACTTGATTCTTGCCTTTTAACTATGCAAGGATTCATTATGGAAGATAGACTCTCAAAGTTGTACTTGCACAATCTTTTTTTTTCTCCACCTCATCCACTTCCAACCCTACCATTTTCTCCTTCTTATCAAGATCATTCAATTCTTTTTCAAGGACAAAATGGCTCTTCTCCACACAAGATACATTCTTACTCCAATCCTTTAACTTTCTTTTTAGGCCTTTGAGCTTTTCCTTAACCATGTATTCCCCCCAACCTTTTAGACCTTTAAGCTTTTCTCCACACAAGAGCTTTTCCTTTGAGCTTTTAACATTCTTATTCCAATATAGAGTTCTCCAGGCTACAACATGTGGTCTCAACTTTCTAGACAAACTTCTCAAAATTTTGTCAACGTGATCATAATTATTATAAGTTATGCCTAAAGATCTTAGTTCATTTAATATGGTTTGGAAGCATCCAAACATACATTGTACATCTTCACTTTCTACCATAGTAAATAATTTATACTTACGTGTGAAGAGACTTAGCTTGTTCCTCTTTACCTGCAATGGCCCTTCATATGTTATGGCCAATGTGTCTCACATTTGTTTAACACTTCTCAAGTTGTGGACTTTGGTCTATTCTTCCTCAGAGAGAGTACACAACAAAGCATTTAAAGCTTAGGAGTTGAGCAAAAATCTCTATTTTTGCTCTTCCGTCGATTGACTTCTTAGGGATTTCATTCTACCTAACATCATATGGAATGTGGTTATTCTTTACAATGTCCCATATATCAATATGTATGGACTTGAACAATGTTCAATCATCCTTTCCTTCCGGTAGTCATATTTGACTCCTTTGAACAATGGTGGCTTGTTGGTAGCATGTCCTTCTTCCATTTCTTTTTTTGATTGGATCTTTTCCTTTGTATTGTTAAATACTCAACTCGAGAGGTCGAGCTTTGATCCTAACTGAAATAATAAATATCACACTAGAAAGGGAGGGGGGGGGGGGGGTTTAAATAGTATATTAGATAATAATGAAATCTTTTTCACAAGAAGTTATTTTTCACAAACAAATATGCAAAAACTAAGGGCACATTCTAGGTGCATTTCTATTTTTAATTTAAAAATTTTTAAAAACAAATTAGTTTTTTTAGTTTCAGTTTAGTTTGTTTTTTAATTTTAAAATGTTTTTGTAAATTAAAAATAGATAAAAATAAATCATAACTTCCACACACCATGAGAATTTCATTTCCATAGCAATTTGAACTCACCTTTAAAATTTACACAATTTGAACTTCGCATCCAGACTCCACAAACATTTCTTGCTCAATCATTTACAACCCCACCATACCTTTACATCCCATAACATATGCACTATTCCATCAAAAGGACTAAGTATCAATGTCACAAAACCATAATTTAAAAATACATCCCTTGAATGTTATCATCTCACAAATTAGGCTTAAATCATTGAATGAAAGATGGATCAAAAGAGTGTTCTCAAAAAGACCTCCAAAAGAATCTATCATAATCTCCAAATAAGCAACAAACCACAAAAGAGTGTTCTCTAAATCTCAAAACAATGGCAATATATTCATCACAAAAATAAGCAACACTAAGACACCAAATCCCATATTAGAATAAAAAACCCTAAATGACCAGTTACCACCGCATCCATGAAATCAATGCAGAAGATCTTAACCATGACATCCATCGATGGAACCATGCTCCTCACAACCTCTCACTGTTGATTCAAGAAAATTTTACTCACTCACGGTGTGTAATTATTATTGATTCAAGAAAATCTTACACACCAAAAAAATTGATCACAAGTTATGTCACTAAATAGATTGTTTTTTCACATGTGAACATAACAAGATCTTATACTACTATGTCAATTTTTTGTGTTGAGTATGACTTACGTTTAAAACTTAGTATTAAAATATTAAAATAAAAATTTATAAACTGAAAAGATAATTAAAAATTAAAAAGTAATTTTAAGTTTTAAAAACTTAAAATTAAGGATCACCTTAGCACATGCCTAAAATATATATAAAATAAAAAAAAGCATCATTATCAAAAAAAACCTTCAGTACCAATTATGAGATAATTTTGCAGAATAGAAGAATTTCAACTACCAGCATTTTGGAAATTTAAAAAATGACAAACAAGTTTTGCAAAATAATAAAATATCACTTCGTGCGAATTGCGAAACTGCACTTGCGTGTGACATCCCACCACGTTGTTGTGTCATGATCTAGCCAGTAAAAACCCTTTTACTTTTACCCAAATCTCCGGAGCACCGTAAGAAGTAAAAACCCCTCTGCCCTCTGAGTCACGTGGACCCCACGTCAATTCCCAAACACGGATCCCCTTATTTTCTGCGGTCACGCCCACCGCACACAATCATCTCTCACCGTTGATTTCCAGACCCCACTATCATGCAATTTCAACGGTCCAATGTTCTCACTCTACCTTTCTCATTTATCTCCCATATAAATATCCTTCACAGGTTCCTCTTCTTTTCACTTGGCCAAATCTGAAGAAGCAAGCAGCATTAGCAGCTGAAGCAAAAGCTCAATCCCTTGCGTTAATGGTGGATTGTCAGATTTAATTCGATTTTGGAAACAACTTATCGATCCCTCAATCCGCTGTGAACAGGTAGAGTCTCGTGATTTGATAGGGAATTTCGTAAAGTTTTGTTCTTTTTATGAATGGAAATTCTAGTTAGTTGTGTAAGATTCGTATAGTGAATTGGGTTTTTGGGGATTTGAATTTTGTAGTATTTAATGGAGTTTGAGTTGGATGCAGATCGAGGGCGTGGTCTGTTTGATTTGAACTGAATTTCGGATTGAAGGATCTCATTTTCTTGGAGCATTAAAGCAGAAATTTCTAGGTAAGGTTATTGATTGTACTTTTTTTTTATCTTTTTTTTTTTTTTTTGCTTTTTTGGGTCAAGTGTCGATTACCATTTTGTTGTTATTGGATTGGATCTTATGGATATGAATGTGGTGATTGAAGATTTAATGGTCACATGGCGTTATTGTTTTGTTGGATCTTATGGTGTGCTTATTTAGTATACCAATTATATTTTCTTAACTGCTTTATTAAGTAGTAGGTATGTTTTATCTCGATGCCTTAATTATTATAGATGTTATCCCTTTTTGCAAATGTATTAGGATGATCTCCGAAAACACGTTGATTTTTGTTTCACCATATTAAAGAGTGCTTGGAAATTGGGTATTGCTTTGCTATTGTTGTGAATTGGGTATTGCTATTGCTATTGTTGGTCTTGCTATATTTCCTTCTTTCTTTTTTAAGAGTGGATAACTTAGATCAGTTTAGCGTGTGTTTGGATTGCCGGTGGGGCAATTTGAACCTCTGTTTCGAGAAGCATCACCCATGCTTCTGTGTTGAAGCGGTTTTGGGCTTCATGCTGCCGTGACTGCACCGGAGAAACAAACACGTAGTTAAAATGGAGGATAGAATCAAATTTTACAGCTGGCAGCAACTGAATTTAAATTCTCTCATATGTATATGCAGCATCCTTTCTGTTTTGTGTTCTTTATGATGTGGAAGTTATATTTTATACTTTAATTTACATGTGCAGCATCCTATTCTGTTTTACCCAAAAAATGTGGAGATTTAAGCCATTCAGTCACAAAGAACAGACTGGTCTTGAAGGCCGCACTATAGATGTTAGCAATCTTAAAATAAATATCATTAAGGCCATTGCCGAAGGAGGGTTCTCTTGTGTCTACCTAGCTCGAGATGCTGTACACATGTCAAAGCAATATGCTTTGAAGCACATGATATGCAATGACGAAGAATCACTTGGATTGGTAAAGAAGGAGATATCTGTGATGAAGATGCTGGCAGGACATCCCAATGTTGTCACACTTCATGC
The DNA here is from genome assembly GCF_004193775.1 of Glycine soja. NCBI lineage: Eukaryota > Viridiplantae > Streptophyta > Magnoliopsida > Fabales > Fabaceae > Glycine > Glycine soja. The sequence continues at coordinate 50,843,762 of NC_041016.1, forward strand.
ACATGCCATCGTTGATATGGGTAGGACGAAAGAAGCATTCGTTGTGATGGAATTTTGTGAGAGGTCTCTGGTTAATGTGCTGGAGAGCCGAGGAGCTGGTTATTTTGATGAGAAACAGGTTCTTTTGATCTTCAGGGATGTGTGTAATGCAGTTCTTGCCATGCACTGCCAGTCCCCACCTATTGCACACCGGTAACAACACCATCTAAAAAAATTTAATGATTGTCAAAATTTGTGATCTCTCTCTTTATATTCTTCTAAATTCTTTAGTTTTTTTATTTTTTATTTTGCATCCGATCATTTGAAAAGTATGATGTTTTATTCTTGTATTTGGTTTTTCCCCCTAAAATTTTTTCCGTAAGGAAAATTCCTTGTTGTCTGTCTATCCCTATGAGTGACTGCTTCAGCATCATTGTTTGCTAATTTTATATCTCATTTGTAACTGTTAGATAATATGCCCATGGCCCTATGCTTCATAATATATATACTTACGATGAGATGATTTTTACATCTTCAGACATAAATGCTCTGCCATTATGTTCTGTTTTTCTTAAGATCTAATTTTTTTCATAATATAAGGTGCTTTATTATTAATAAATTGTTTTTTCTTTCTTTTCTCTCTGTGTTTTCTAGAGACTTGAAAGCAGAGAATCTTTTATTAGGTTCAGATGGCTTATGGAAGTTATGTGATTTTGGAAGCACTTCCACCAATCACAAACGTTTTGAGAAGCCAGAAGAAATGGGGATTGAGGAAGACAATATCAGGAAGTACACAACCCCTGCCTACAGGGCCCCCGAGGTAAATTTGTCTTCTCTACCTAAAATTAGGTCACCATTGAAGGTTGTGGTGAAAGCACCACAGCCTCTTCCAAGTTATGGGAGTTCCTGGGTTCAATCTTGGATTGTCCATCTGGTGAACAGGTTTGATCTGGGTTCTTTCTGGGGTTAATTGTAACCCTATTTCCCTGGTCACGACTGCTAATGGGTAGGTGGAGGTTTGCACCTGTTGTCCAGGCTATGACCCTAGAATCCCATTTTTCTACCAAAAAAACTTTATGGTCATGTGTGATATAAATTTTCTTTTCTTTGTGCATTTTAGATGTGGGATCTGTTCCTGAGAGAAGTCATTAATGAGAAGGTGGACATATGGGTAAGTCATCTATGCCTAAAACTTATCTTTTTAATTATATAAATATTTGCCATATCTTTCTATGCTAGTTGTGGAATCATATTACTTGTTGAATATTTAGGCACTTGGATGTCTCCTTTTTCGCATATGCTACTTCAAAAGTGCTTTTGATGGGGAATCAAAGCTCCAAGTCTTAAATGGAAACTACCGCATTCCCGAATTACCAAAATACACTTCACCTGTCACGGACTTGATAAGAGAAATGCTCCAAGCTAGACCAGATGACAGACCAGATATCACGCAGGCAAGCGCTTTGCTTGATTGACCATTCATCTCCATCAGTTTAGGTTGGTCATAGATCATCCATTGATAGCATTCATAGGTACGTACTAGAATTAGGGCAATTAATTACTGACTTTGGATGTACTTCCATGGTGGCAGGTCTGGTTTCGTGTTAATGAGCAACTACCTATTAATTTACAGAAGTCGTTACCTGACAGACCACCTGAATCGCCCTCATCTAACAATCATGAAGGTGATACAAAATATTACCCTAGATATGAATTAAACACCTAATTTCTTTGCATAAGTCAGAAGATTGGAGTTGTATATACAATTTTTTTCCTTACATATTGACTGAGAAAATTGATCCATTGCTATATTTCTGCAGGTGTGTCAATGCCCTCAAACAGATCACCTCCAATGCCTCGTAGGAACCCACCTCCTCCACCTTCATCTGGAGAACCCAAAACTTCACCACAACCACCCCCTGCTTCTAGGGGAGGGGGAAGTGGGGGTGCACTTGGTGCTTTCTGGTCCACTCAGCATGCAAAGGAATCACTTGTTGCTGAGGATAAGAGTAAACCAATTTTTGATGAAGAACCATCTAGCCACCATATTTCACCGAAACATGATAGGATTCTTCCTGAAAACGAACAGTTACCCAAAAATGTTGGTCCTAACAAAGTGGTTAACACACAAACTCATACCGTGAAAAGCAGTACACATGGAAAATTACACAAGCCTGATACTGTACCCTCCAAGGATTTTGAAATAAATTTGTTTAAGGATAAAGATCGCGTACGTGAGAGTACAACTAACTTTCAAAACCAGGCTTTTAACACTTTTGTTGCTGAATTTGATACTACTAAGCTCAACTCTGGACTTAGTAACAAACCCGAAAGGGAACAAGCATTAGAGGCTGAGGTGGAGAAACTCAAAGAGCAGCTGAAGGAAGCTAACTTGGAAAAAGCTGAAATAACATCAAAGTATGAAAAGCTTTCTGCTATCTGCCGATCACAAAGGCAAGAACTGCAGGATCTGAAGCAAGCACTCACAGCTAGGACTCCTTCGCCAAGTAGAGATGGTTTGAAAACCTCTCCTGCAGTTACATCATCTGCATCTGCATCTGCATCTGCGGTAATAAGCATTTTGTAGTTTTCTTCTCAATTCAGTTGTCTTGCTGATTTTGTTTAGGTTGTGTTTGTGACACATGGTTGTGTTTCATTGCAACTGCAGAATAAGTCATGGCATGCTTTTCCAGAGGAACCTCAACAACAAAAGTCCTTCTCAGCCGAAAATACCTCCAAATCCGTCAGGGTGAAAAATGGTCAGCAGAACAAGCAACCTGTTGCACTAGCTACTGATTTTGATTCATGGGGTTTTGGATCAGATAGCTTCAGTGCTGTACCTGCTGGCAGCCCACACATGCAAAGACCTAGCAGTGCAGGAACAAAGTCTCAGGCTTTTGGTGAGGCAAACAAGTCAACTTCTCAACCAGCTGGATGGGCTGGTTTTTAATTATGGGAAAAGTTCTAAAGGATCTATTCTGTGATTGCTATGAGACTTATTTTTTGGTCCTACATGGAGAAGTAAAATGAATGCAAACTATTATATATATCATGTATGTTAAATTCATGTGGTTGAGTTTGTTTTCTTTTGTGGATCATGCTTCCAAATGGTACCTGTTTCTTTGGACTAAAACCATTCTTGAGTGACGGTATTCATTTCCCTTCTGCAAGATTGTGGCATTACGTTTTACTCTATATTTGTGTTAATTGGCTAGGGTCTGAGTGGACCTCCACCCTCATGTGCACCATACAAATTTGAACGAGTGGTGGCATTTATCTTGCGTTGGATAATAAAGAAAATTATCAAATTCTTAAATGAGTGAAGAAATAGCAGGGGGGAATTTCGTCTGCATGTTATGTAGTGTTAAATACTTATCTATGGTATAAACTTCATTTAAGAGAATTCTAATTAGTTTATCTGAGTGACAGAGACTTGACTGCTTGAGCTACTTCTTTAAACAAATTAGAATAAACTGGAATTTCTAAATTTGAAATAAAAATTTGAGAGAAAAAAGTAAAATTTAAGAATATTAGAAAATAAACAATTTGAAAATATTAATAAAAAATAAACAATTTGAAAATTTAAGTAGCTAGGTTTTAAAATGAATAGCTTTTACTATAAAAAGAAAAAAATATTAGTAATTAATAATTTAATATTTTTTCAAATAATAAATAAATAATAATAAAGTAATGTTGTAAGAAGAATAACAGTGTAAACGAATTTTTTTTGTAAAAAGAAACAACATAAAAGAAAATTCACATTAAATAGTAAAGATTTGTATGAGCAACATTGACAAATAATAACAAGTATATTAGCTTGTGCATTATGATATATAGGGAGATTTTAAAATTTAATAGTCTATATAAAGTCTTATAAATGAGAAGTCCTTGAAAATGACTATTGTGTCCATGCTTCATTTGCTGACAGGTGTCCCATTTGTTAGTTTTTTGGGCATTTTCACTTGAGGTTTTGTGACTCTGTTGGTTGCTCCACGTGGCTTCTTCTCCAACCTTCTCCCATCGTTTCCTCACCAAATTGGAACCTACTTCCTGCGTTTGCATCATTTCTTCACCAACTTCTACCTATTTTTTTTCGTTTGCTTTCTTTCTTCTTCATTTTGCTTCCTCTATTTGCTTTCTTTCTTCTTCATTTTTGTGGTTCGTCTCTTCCATCTTCACTTCCAGTTTATGCTTTTGTTTTCTGCTGAGTTTTCCAATTTTTGTTTGCCACACGAATAAAGGTTTTACTTTTGCTTTTGCGCATTTTTTTTTCAGGGTCAAGGTTTTACTTTTCTTTTCTATTATGCATGTTTTCTTGGTAATTTATAATTCTTTGTTTCGTGTTTTTGGTTTGTTACTGATTTTTCCACTTTGTTTTTGGTTCCTTTTTTATCTTCCCGCTTACTAGGCTATCGATGAAGAAGCATCCTGCAGGCAAGTTTTTTGTGCTGTCATTAAATGCTGCGTACATGAAACACTACTACTAGGGTTAGGGGGGATTGGGGGGGGGGGGGGGAGGGGGGATCAGCGTAAATTTTTTTACCACAGATGGGTAAAAATTTTCAAGAGCCTCTCAGACATTGACACGTGACAGTCAACGTCTGAGCTTAATGGTCAACGTCCAATTGAGGCGTCCGGGGGGTGGGGAGGGGGGGGGTCAGCGTAAATTTTTTTTACCACAGATGGGTAAAAATTTTCAAGAGCCTCTCAGACATTGACACGTGACAGTCAACGTCTGAGCTTAATGGTCAACGTCCAATTGAGGTGTCTGGGACCAACATTACAAGATTTTACAAAACTGAGGGACTCAATTTGTGAATTAAATTACTGGGGACCAAATGCGAAATTGGACACACACACACACAAATTAGGGAATCAAGAAGTATGCTCTAAGTTCTTGGATCCATTTATTTTCACCATAGAACATGTTGGTACAAAGACTGTTATTCAGATTCGAAGTCATCCTCAGAAGTTTTTTTCTAAGGTTTATTGTTATATTCTAGTACCCATGATTTATCATGTTTTCAATATAGTACTATGAATCACACATGAGTTAAAATTGTGACGACCTTATATGATGTAAAAGTGCAAATTTCCTTGAGGGTGAAGTTGAAGGGTTCACCTTAAATCAACTCTTTAACTCATTTGTTTAATTTCATGCAGATTCTTCGATTAAAGTCACACATTCATCTTTATAGTTTTGAATTGTTTTATTCTCTGCTTTGTAGTTGATTTCTTCAATGTTAATGACAAATTTTCAATCAGAATTTGTCCTTTTAATTTGTTTTTGGCCTGATAAGCTGATGTTTGATAGCACATTTGGTACTGGCATGGAGCTTTTATCTAATTTTAACTATTGTTTTTAGCAAATGGTTTACAAAAAATATATTTAGATAACTCATTTTAAAAGCTACTAATGACTTTTCTCATCCTACATTTTGTAAGGAAACATATTGATGACCAATTGAAATAGTTATATGTTCAAGCCTTGAGGGTATCTAACATACAAAGCTAGCATCCAGAATAATAGAGGGAAAGAAAAACTTCCAAATGGTTCATCTTGCTGAAATCAAAATCCCTCCAAGGAAAAAATAAAGGTTCTACTCCAAGAAATATGATAGAACTTAGCATGGTTTATGATAAAATCCAAGCTGAGAATGAGTTTTCAGAGCTATCAACTACAGAAAGACAATAAATTTTGATGAAGAAAGCCAAACTAATTGGTATGCTTGATGAGGTATGTGTTGTTCACTTTGATTGTAGTGTGTGTGGTTCCACTTCTCATATGTTTTGTACTTGGAAGCTAATGGTTATAACTTTCACATTTTGGAAGTAATTTCTTACTTCTCCTCGAGTTTTCAAACATATTATTATTGTAGTAGTATTGTCTTTGGCTTGCTACTACATGTGTTGGAGCACATATTATATAGCTTTATCTTATATACTGATTAATGAATATAAATTTAGAAAGATTATGAATGGCTAATGGTCTTAAATTGCATGGTTGTGGTTGATTACAGTTAATAAAATATTTGTGATAGTTGAAGGTGGAGCAAAGGTATAGGCAGTACCAACAACAAATGGAGATAGTGGTTTTATCGTTTGATGTTTGAACTACGAAGAAGATTGCGTTGGAGGGAAAATGGAAGGTCCGCGGCTCAAATATGTTGACCATCATCTTCAACAACAACGAGCTCTTCCTCTCCTCACTCTATAGCTGCTTATGAGAGTATCGACATGCAAAACCCAAAAAGGTTCGCTGCACAATTGAAAGGTGAGCAATGTGGTAGCACACTGCTACCACTCGATGTTTCTGAGTCCCTCACAATTTCTTCTTAGTTCCCTATTATTATGTGGGGGAGTGGTGAACAATTGTAGTGTAAAGAAAGAAGGAATTACCCTGCATAGAACCATTTGAGCTCTAAGGTAGCTTAGGATTTGAAAGTATATGATTGAGGTTGTATATTATTTTTGTAATAAATGAAAGTAAAGTGCACAAATGTTTTTACAATTTTTTTTCTTTTCGTAAGGAATGAAAGCAATGCATGAAGAGTTGTGAGTTTGAAAGTTGAAACCATATTTGATACAATTGTAGTGTAAAGAAAGAAGGAATTACCCTGCATAGAACCATTTGAGCTCTAAGGTAGCTTAGGATTTGAAAGTATATGATTGAGGTTGTATATTATTTTTGTAATAAATGAAAGTAAAGTGCACAAATGTTATTGCAATTTTTTTTCTTTTCGTAAGGAATGAAAGCAATGCATGAAGAGTTGTGAGTTTGAAAGTTGAAACCATATTTGATACAAGTAGAAACAAGCACATGATCAACTCATTTGCCAATATGTTAAAACATGGAAAATAGAGGTACAAATAAGCTTGTGTATGTTTACTAAACATACCATTCTTCACGTGTATCTCATTTTCCATTGTGTAGTCACTCGCATCAAAGAGGCACAAAGTTTTTCACTTTTGATTAGTTTTTCATATGACATAAGTTAACTTATTTCCTATTATTAAATTCACAGTACTTTACCCAATTACAATAACTAACACATGGCAGGGCTCAAAGCTTATGATTAATGAATCATTACCTGAAATACAAAAAATTAAAGAAAGGTCAAGACATCTGCAACAAATTAAAGAAAGCTCAAAGCTGATGATTAACTTATGTGTGTGTGTGTGTGTGCGCGCGCTACCATATTAGTTAACATTTTTTTAGAAACGATACTAAGACTTGAATGTATTAGTTTCTTTTTTATTTAATTTTGTGTGCCACAAGTAACTGTAAATAATCAAACAAATTCCTATATATGAAATTATAATGCCACAATGACAAGAGTTAACATTGATATTTCCTATCTCTTAGTTTTTTTTTGCTGTCATGCATGTTTGCTTTGTTATTATTATTATTATTATTATTATTATTATTAATTTGAACTGAGGACGGATTTTTGGAGTTATCTCACCCTCGCGGGATCGCGATCCTTTGTCCCGCCCATTGTAGCACGTGTGTCGTCCAAGACATCTCATTTTTTGTTTTCTTTGGCATTTTTTCTTCAAGGTTGTCCTAAGTATTACTTTATAATTCTATTTAATTTTATTGTTATTATTATTATTATTATTATTATTATTATTATTATTATTATTATTATTATGTAGGCTTTAGCTGAAAGTCCTTTTTTATGTTGTGATGAGAGAAGTTAACACTGATATTTCCTATCTCTTAATTTTTTTTCCTGTCCTGCATGTTTGCTTTATTATTATTATTATTATTATTATTATTATTATTATTATAGATTATGTAGGCTCTAGCTGAAGGTCCTTTCTTATGTTGTGATGACAATAATTAACGCTCATATTTCCTATCTCTTAATTATTTTTTTTTGTTGTCATGCATGTTGTTGGCAACACCATTGACAACTACTTCATTCACTACGAAGGACAAACCCAGAAGATATTTTCTATTAGAAATACAATTCATCATTATGATTAATTCACAATGTCAAACACTTAATTTGGGATAATGTTGTAAATAAATTTATAATTTTAAATTAGTCTATTTTCTTCTTTTTGTAGATGTATTCTGTGTCTATTTAATTTTGTCTCTTTCTCTAATGATATTATTATTATTATTATTATTATTATTATTATTATGTAAGCTCTAGCTGAATGCCCTTTTTTATGTTGTAATGACGGGAGTGAACATTGGAATTTTTCTTTGATGTTCTTGGTGTGTGTAGGTGGTAATACACGCTTTCCTCATATACTATCAAACATGTTGATTAAGTTAGATAAAATAATTTTAATTTAATTACATGTCTTTAAATTTAAATCTTAAATATATAATCATATTAAATATTTAGAGAAAGAATTTTACCGTATATAATCATTTTATTGTCTATAAGTATAATCCATTAAATATTTCAATCCTAAGAGAAACTTAACAGAAATACACTGTACTATCCAAATATACACGGTGGTACGTGACTCAGCAGATATTTATGAAAAAATAATGATACATGTCGTGTGAATCTTAGATTATTTTTTATGAAGGAAAATGTTTTTCTATTCAGGAGATATTTTTAAAGCAATTCCTACATGTCATTGTTATGCAAATTCAAAAACCTGACAAGGTAAATATAATGATGCATTGTAACTGATGTAAATAACATCCAAGTTTATGAGCTTAAGTTGTTTTTGTTTTGTTGTAACTTTATACACGGTAATTAAAGTAAGGTATGCTTCTTCAATTTTAGGAGATTTGATTATTTAGAGAAGATACATAAAGATTCAACATCTTAAACTCTCCAATATATATTTCATTTTAATCTATGTTTTTCTCAAATTTCTCTCCCATATTCATTTCGTTTTCTATTATTTTCAAATTTTATCCATTTATTTATTCTACCTTTTGTGTGTTCCTGTTGTTTTTTTGAAAAATTTAACAGCAAAAAAATTAAAACAAAAAAATACCCTTGCTTTACATTTAGTTATTGTTCCTTTAATTTACAAACAAAGTTAGTTATGCTTTTCTCATGTTAATACAAATTCTATATCTATAAAAAAAACTCTAATCTAAAAGAAAAAGGTTTACTCTTTACTAAAGTTCTCAATAATTACCAATCAACATTTCATTGACATATTCTTTTTTTTTCTTAATTATTTCCTATACAATTGGTTCTTTTTCCCGAATTTTACTCTTAGCAATTCCTATGTTCAAAGCAAAATGTTTTTGAATTAGACCACGAATTAGAACAATTGAGCTAAATCTAGCTCTTAGACGAGCTAGGACACGAGTCAAGACTATCAATGTGATTTCATAACACGTTGATGCGTCCGAATATCAGAATAACTAAAAAATGGAAAATGAAACAATAAGAAAAGATAGAAAAAAAATAAAAAAATGAGTAGAAAAACTTATTAGCTACCAGAGTGAATGGATACCAAAGTGGATGATTGACTCATTCCATACTAGAAAGAATTGCATGGAATCTTTTGATAACACAGATTCCTATTTTTCAATAATATCAAGCCGTTGAATATTGGAAACAAGCTATAGCCCTAACCCCGGTAATTATATTGTTATAATAGCTGTTTTTATTCCTATATTTCTTTTTTTTCCTACCATTCAGTAAAAACATTCTAAAATTGCTAAATAAATAAAAATTTGTGGGTACATAACTAACGAGGTTTAAGCACAATATTATTATAAATATTCAATTCTCTTATCTGTTGGTATGCATAGCTGACGACTTTGAATGTCAAACTCGTTATCAATATTAAATCTATCCTCTCATTTTGCTTCTACCTTGCAAAACAATTAAGCATACATGCTAAATAAATTGCGAACAACCCATGCACGAGTTACAGAATAGTTATTATGTAAAAAGAAACTTAATAAATGATTATTGATGGTATGGTGATTAATGACACGTGTACGATATAACAGTTTTTGGATCAATACTTAAAAGGCACAATAAGTTGGCTAAAAAAAAGCCACTATAAGCTTTCAAAAGAAAAATTAAAGCTACTAAAAATATAATGCTTTTAATTAGTTGTGGATTATATTAAATCGATGCAACATCTCTATGCCTTAAACTATTAGTAATAGTCATTAAGGTAGGAGTTGATCGATCAAGGGTTGCGACTTGCGAGGAACAGAGAAAGCCACCGACATACAGTGACTGGTCAAACATGGACCAAAAAAGGAAGAATCCTCCACTTGGAGGATATAGAAAAGAAGATTTAGGATTGAGACCTACGGTTGGTTCTCTAGATCAAATTGGGAACATAAAGATTGATATTGGAAACCGAATTCTCTCTTTTAGTTTTTTTTTTTTTTAATTTGTTAGGTTTTTCTTTTAATTTGTCAAAAGTGATGTTTTTCAAAGAAATATTTCATTTTTTTTAAGTGATTGACACACTTAGACAACAATTTTAACTATAAACTAAATACATACTTGGACAGTTCAATATGAATTCTCAAAGGGTGGTAGTTTTGAGTTAAATATTTTGGCAAGTTATACTAACTGAAATTCATTACTGATCTAAAGTTTGTGTGACCAATTATAATGGGTCAATTACTTAGTTTAAGTGGTTAGTATGAGACAGATTCAATACCATTAGTATTAACTAATGTATATTATAGTTGAAGATTAACTAATGTATATTATAGTTTGAACTTGATTTTCTTTTAAGTATAGTCTAATTAAGGTTATAAATAGAAGAAGTGTTGGAAGAACTCTCTCTTAAGTGAGTCTATTCTCTTGAAAGGCAAATATTGTTGCATGTTCATAGAAAATATATATATATATATATATATATATATATATATATATATATATATATATATATATATATATATATATAAGTAAATAAATGTTAGCTATGACAACAATCATCTAAGAGAGGTGAATTAAGTATTTAAAAAGTTTTAAAATAACTTAAAAAAACTTATGCATTTTGATACACAATCAATACACCGAGCTTGGTTGCCTTTAAAAATGTAGAATGCTCAAATATAACTTGGATGGATACATAAATTAAGATATCAATTTCTTAACTTTAATGCACGAAGTGGCGGGGCCTGCCCTTTGCATAGTCCAGGAGAGTTGATATTGACCCATGCATCATTTGTGAATGGTTCCTACAAATATAAGAAAATACCATCTTACATGTTTCTCTTCTCCTTTACCCTCTCATCCCACCCAACTTATCACCACCCCACCATTGCTTTGCGCCCTCACCTCCGTCTAGATCCAAAACAACCACACATCACCACAAGTCGCACAACCATCATCATCGCCAACCACCTTGGTGGTGCCTGATCCCCTCACTGGGCACACCCCACCCCAAGCCAAATCTAAACACAACGACCACACCTTGACCATATCTGAACGCAACAACCCCAATGGTGTCCGCAACACCACCACAGTCCTAATAGTGTTGTGTGTCGTTCCCGACTCAAGATCCGTGCGTGTGACCCCCTTGGCCTAGTCACCACTGCGTGTCCACACCACCACGTTGCCCCAACTCCTTCTGCATACGTAAACGTGTTTCCATTAAATTAAGTGTAGGTGAAAAAATATATATAACAAAAACTTGATTCCATCGTACATTATACAATAAAATCGTATTTTCATTGTATATATTTTTTCACTCCTAATTACTATAAATGTTTCCATCGCGTATTTTTTCACACCCCCATTTACTAGGAGTCAGAGGAGAGAGAATTCAGAGAGAGAAAGGAGAGTTAAGAGAGTATTGGAGGATGTGATGTGAATAATGAGGAAGGAGAGAATAACAAGAGAGATGAAGGTGATGAAGAGAGCAAGGAGACGGGTGAAAAACTCTTACTCATTAAGACAAGAGTCATTTAGCAAGGGAGACTAGGAGGGAGACACCTGCAACCCCACTAAAGGACATCCTTCTTAATAACCTTCGAAAACTTCTAGATGAAATTAAAGTTAATCTAGTCCCAGGCTCCTTAAGCTATCACAATCCTATATAATATTCTTGACCTCTACCTCTTCAAACTTAGAGGTTAACATAGTATTATCTTCACTTAATATTCTATCAAAAGCCACACCATCTAGTTTTGGTCTACAACCCCCTCCTCCCTAAACTTCTTTTGAAAATAAACTTTGACTTCCTCTTTCACCCTAGATTTTCCACCCATTCCCCACCTAGATAGAGTCCCATCAATGAATTATTTCTCCTCCTCTAGTTAAAAATGAAGTGAAAAAACTTTTTATTACCATCCTTCTCTTGTAACCACTTAATTCTTGCTTTTTATCTAAGAAATGATTCATTATGGAAGATAGACTCTCAAAGTTGTACTTGCACAACCTTTTTTTTTTCTCCACCTCATCCACTTCCAACCCTACCACTTTCTCCTTCTTATCAAGATCATTCAATTCTTTTTCAAGGATAAAATGACTCTTCTCAACACAAGATACATTCTTACTCCAATCCTTTAACTTTCTTTTTAGGCCTTCGAGCTTTTCCTTAACCACATATTCCCCCCAACCTTTTAGACCTTTAAGCTTTTCTCCACACGGGCTTTTCCTTTGAGCTTTTAACATTCTTATTCCATGTAGAGTTCTCAAGGCTATAACATGTGGTCTCAACTTTCTACACAAACTTCTCAAAATTTTGTTAACGTGATCATAATTATCCTAAGTTATGCCTAAAGATCTTAGTTCATTTAATATGGTTTGGAAGTGTCCAAACATACATTGTACGTTTTCACTTTCTACAATAGTAAATAATTCATACTCACATGTGAAGAGACTTAATTTGTTCCTCTTTAATTACCTGTGATGTCCCTTCATATGTTATGGCCAATGTGTCCCACATAACACTTCTCAAGTTGTGGACTTTGGTTTATTCTTCCTCAGAGAGAGTACACAACAAAGCATTTAAAGCTTAGGAGTTGAGCAAAAATATCTATTTTTGCTCTTTCGTCAATTGACTTCTAGGGATCTCATTCTACTCAGCATCATATGAAATGTGGTTATTCTTTACAATGTCTTATATATCGATATGTATGGACTTGAAGAGTGTTCACCCATTCTTTTCTTCCAATAGTCATATTTGACTCTATTGAACAATGGTGGCTTGTTGGTAGCATATCCTTTTTCCATTTCTTTTTTTGATTGGATCTTTTCCTTTGTATTGTTAAATACTCAACTCGAGAGGTCGAACTTTGAATTCTAACTGAAATAATGAATATAACACTAGAAGAGGAGGTTGGATAGTGTATTAGATAATAATGAAATATTTTTCACGAGAAATTATTTTTCACAAACAAATATGCAAAAACTAAGGGCACGCTCGAGGTGGTTTTTTGTTTTTAATTTCAAAATTTCAAAAAACAAAAATTAGTTTTTTTAGTTTTAGTTTAGTTTGTTTTTTAATTTTAAAATGTTTTTGTAAATTAAAAATAGATAAAATAAGTCATAACTTCGACACACCATTAGCATTTCATTTCCATAGCAATTTGAACTCACCTTTAAAATCTACACAATTTTGAACTTCGCATCGAGACTTCGAAAACATTTCTTGCTTAATCATTTACAACCCCACCATACCTTTACATCCCATAACATATGCAGTATTCCACCAACAGGACTAAATATCAGTGTCACAAAACCATAATTTAAAAATACATCCCTGGAGTGTTATCAACTCACAAATTAGGCTTAAATGATTGAATGAAAGATGGATCAAAACCAGATACACATTTTAACCTTTGCATTAATTCAAACTACTCATTTGCCTAGTCCAAATCCCTAACCTGCACATACCCAACAATCATATAATTCCAACTAAAATAATCCTTTGCATTTCATCAAACAACTAGCGAACTGAAAAACATAACATGGAAAATAAGCAATAGTATAAGAATGTTCTCCAAATTCATCACAATCCTAGAAATGTAGAAGACCTCCAAAAGAATCTATCATAATCTCAAATAAGCAACAAACCACAAAAGAGTGTTCTCTAAATCTCAAAACAATAGCAATATATTCATCACAAAAATAAGCAACATTAAGATACCAAATCCCATATTAGAATAAAAAACCCTAAATGACCAGTTACCACCGCATCCATGAAATCGATGCAGAAGATCTTAACCATGACATCCATCGATGGAACCATGCTCCTCACAAACTCCCACGGTTGATTCAAGAAAATTTTACCCACTCGCAGTATATAACTATTGTTGATTCAAGAAAATTTTGTACACGAAAAGAATTGATCACAAGTTGTCACTAAATAAATTTTTTTTTTCACATGTGAACATCACAAGATCATATACTACTATGTCAATTTTTTGTGTTGAGTATGACTTCGTTTAAAACTCAGTATTAAAATATTAAAATAAAAATTTATAAACTGAAAAGATAATTAAAAATTAAAGAGTAATTTTAAGTTTTAAAATTTTAAAAACTTAAAATTAACGATCACCTTAGCACATGCCTAATATATATATAAAATTAAAATAAAAAAAAGCATCATTATTAAAAAAAACCTTCAGTACCAATTATGAGATAATTTTGCAGAATACAAGAATTTCAACTACCAGCATTTTGGTTAAAAAATGACAAACAAGTTTTGCAAAATAATAAAATATCACTTCGTGCGAATTAACTCAATTAAGAAGTAAAAACCCCTCTGCCCCTGAATCACGTGGACCCCACGTCAATTCCCAAACACTGATCCCCTTATTTTCTGCGGTCACGCCCACCGCACACAATCATCTCTCACCGTTGATTTCCAGACCCCACTATCATGTAATTTCAACGGTCCAGATGTTCTCACTCTACCTTTCTCATTTATCTCCTATATATAAATATCCTTCACAGGTTCCTCTTCTTTTTCACTTGGCCAAGTCTGAAGAAGCAAGCAACATTAGCAGCTGAAGCAAAAGCTCAATCCCTTGCGTTAATGGTGGATTGCCAGATTTAATTCGATTTTGGAAACAACTTATCGATCCCCCAATCCGCTGTGAACAGGTAGAGTCTCGTGATTTGATAGGGAATTTCGTAAAGTTTTGTTCTTTTCATGAATGGAAATTCTGGGTAGTTGTGTAAGATTCGTATTGTGAATTGGGTCTTTGTGGATTTGAGTTTTGTAATATTTAATGGAGTTTGAGTTGGATGCAGATCGAGGGCGTGGCCTGTTTGATTTGAACTGAATTTCGGATTGAAGGATCTCATTTTCTTGGAGCATTAAAGCAGAAATTTCTAGGTAAGGTTATTGATTGTGCTTTATTTTTTTATCTTTTTTTTTGGCTTTTTTGTGTCAAGTGTCGATTACCATTTTGTTGTTATTGGATTGGATCTTATGGATATGAATGTGGTGATTGAAAATTTAATGGTCACATGGCGTTATTGTTTTGTTGGATCTTATGGTGTGCTTATTTAGTATACCAATTATATTTTCTTAACTTCTTTATTAAGTAGTAGGTATGTTTTATCTCGATGCCTTAATTATTATAGATGTTATCCCTTTTTGCAAATGTATTAGGATGATCTCCGAAAACTCGTTGATATTTGTTTCGCCATATTAAAGAGTGCTTGGAAATTGGGTATTGCTAGCTATCCAAGATATGTATGATAGGGTATCGACTAGTGTTAGGACACAGGGTGGAGAGTCAGACGATTTTCCCATCACAATTGGTTTACATCAAGGGTCAACCCTTAGCCCCTACCTTTTTACCTTAATTCTGGATGTCCTCACGGAACAAATCCAAGAGATAGCGCCGAGATGCATGCTTTTTGCAGATGACATAGTCCTCCTTGGAGAGTCGAGGGAGGAGTTGAATGAGAGGTTGGAAACTTGGAGACGAGCTCTAGAAACACATGGCTTTCGCCTAAGCAGAAGCAAATCGGAGTATATGGAATGTAAGTTCAACAAAAGAAGGAGGGTTTCTAACTCAGAGGTGAAAATAGGAGACCATATTATCCCTCAAGTCACACGGTTTAAATATCTTGGGTCTGTAATACAGGATGATGGGGAAATTGAAGGGGATGTGAATCATCGCATTCAAGCAGGATGGATGAAATGGAGAAAAGCATCGGGGGTGTTATGTGATGCAAAGGTACCGATCAAGCTAAAGGGAAAGTTTTATCGGACTGCGGTAAGACCGGCGATTTTGTACGGAACAGAATGTTGGGCGGTCAAGAGCCAACATGAGAATAAAGTAGGTGTAGCGGAGATGAGGATGTTGCGGTGGATGTGTGGTAAGACTCGACAGGATAAAATTAGAAACGAAGCTATTAGAGAGAGGGTTGGAGTAGCGCCTATTGTAGAGAAGATGGTGGAAAATAGACTTAGGTGGTTTGGGCATGTAGAGAGAAGACCGGTAGACTCTGTAGTGAGGAGAGTAGACCAGATGGAGAGAAGACAAACAATTCGAGGCAGAGGAAGACCCAAAAAGACTATAAGAGAGGTTATAAAAAAGGATCTCGAAATTAATGATTTGGATAGAAGTATGGTACTTGATAGAACATTATGGCGGAAGTTGATCCATGTAGCCGACCCCACCTAGTGGGATAAGGCGTTGTTGTTGTTGTTGTTGTTTGCTATTGTTATGAATTGGGTATTGCTATTGTTGGTCTTGCTATATTTCCTTCTTTCTTTTTTAAGAGTGGATAACTTAGATCAGTTAGCGTGTGTTTGGATTGTCGGTGGGGCAATTTGAACCTCTGTTTCGAGAAGCATCACCCATGCTTTTGTGGTGAAGCGGTTTTGGGCTTCATGCTGCCGCGACTGCACCGGAGAAACAAACACCTACTTAAAATGGAGGATAGAATCAAATTTTACAGCTGGCAGCATCTGAATTTAAATTCTCATAATTTATAAGGATTAAATTATGAGTTTTTGTTCGTTTTATGCTTTCCGTATTGTAAAAGTGAGTAACTTAAGAACGTGCTTGATTGAAGGGTGTAGTACTTGTGGTGCGTGTTTTGTGATTTGAATTGTAATGTCTCAAGGGGCCAGAGGATTAGTGTTTTTCTTGAATATGTTTATTCCATGATGTGTGTGAGGAAATATTGGTGTGACATTAATTGAGGAAAAGATGATAGCAAATTGTTAAGTGGAATTTCACAGTGAATAATATTCCTAAGAATTTGGTCTTTAATTAAGCTCAATGGCATTGTGTGATTTATGTGATCGACTTCACCCATTGGGATAAGACTTTTGTTGTTGTGTTTATTCCGTGATGAAAGAAGTCTTGCGAAAGTGTGAATTTTCTTGTTAGCTTGTCTTCAAATGGGCAGTTAAGGATGCCCTGAGGCCTGAGGGAATTTTAATGACTTGAGAGAGGCAGAAAAGTGTGTACCTTGCTAAAGAAGTGCATTAGAAAAAAGGAAGCAGGAAATTATTTCTTTGTTTTGCATTAATGTGCCATATAAATTTAACTGCTCAAGCTTGGCATTTTTTTATAAACATAAAAGATTAAAATGTTATATCTCAAAATTCCAAGCTGCTTTCTGCATAGAGTTCCAAAGACAGGCCATTAGTCACTTGTTTAGAGAATCTGATGGTTGAACCTCTTGGGTTTCTTTCTTTAAGTTAGCAATGGGACATTTTAGTCATACCTCACCTTTACCAGCAGTAGGTGCTGAACTCTTCTTTTGCCTGGGTTTATTCTAATTAATGGTTTGATTGAGAAGTAGTTTCTTTAAATTTTCAAACTTAATAAGGAAGAATCATATGGAAATTCCGATCCATTTATTTACAAGAACTTAAAGCTTTTCTAAATAAAATGTTTATGCTCTCAAGGTCCTTAAATGACAACTTTTTTTAACCCCTCCCCCATCTTTCTTTTATGGCAGTATTGTGTACATGGTTCTCTTTATGATACAGTGTAGAATAATTGAATATGATATTAAGAGTGAGTCAGTCTACAGCGCTATGGGGTTTCCAGCAGCAGCGGTGGCCGAATGACCAAACACCTTTCTTAACCTCAAATTTCAACAGAAGACAAGTCATAATATGCGGCCTCCGTTCCAGCTACAAAGCGCGGCGTCGCACAAGGATATTGTCGAAAGAGAGCATAGAAGTGATTCACGCACTCAAACTCGCCAGATCCCCCGACCACGTTCTCAATGCCAAACTCTCTCGCCTCTTGAAACCCGATGCCTTAAACCTATTGGACGAATTGCAAAGACAAAACCAACTCCACTTATCTCTCAAGGTCGCTCAAGTCACAATCTCTCTCTCTCTCTGTCTCTTTTCATTTTAACAATAATCATAATGATAATATTCATTTATTTAATAGAATCCATACAACAGGTTTTCCACTTTATTCGTGAGGAGCTAGGGCATGATACGCTGCTGCAACTATACGCCGACATGATACTGCTCCTCGGGAGAAACAAGAGGATTGACATGGCAGAGGAATTGTTTTCTGAAGCTTTGGAGAAGGGACTGAAACCGGACACAAGACTGTGCAGTGAAATGATTGGGGCTTATTTGCAACTTGGGATGGCGGACAAGGCTATGCAGATATACGCATCCATGAAGGAAGATTGGGCTTGTTCTTCTTCCCCCGATAAGTTCACTTTCACCATATTGATCAGATATCTACAAAAAAACGGACAACATGAGCTTGCGGAAACTCTCAAACAAGATTGTCTTCACTATGTGGACTCCCCTGATAAATTCCTTCAGCAACTCCAACAAAAGCAAGTAAGAAGCTTATTTTTACATACACCATGGATATGTTTGTTTTCTTCTATAAATATAAATAATACTTGTATGTGTTCACTCTTCAGGCCAGAACGAGACATGTCGATTTCGTATGAAATTTTCTATCAGCGAGCAGTTCACAGTGGCGGTTGTTGCAACAATCCTGGAAATTTACAGCAGCAAGCAAACAGTCTTGTTTAGATTGTTTGTGGGTGGTGCCACCATATATTTGATTTTGATATTGATTTCGGTATGGTAGAAAAGTATACTAGTGCTGCTGGCTTCTTCTCATGTTACTAAACATTGTTACTCTTAGCATATGAACCATGCTGTTGTAATGAAAATACTTACTGTGTTGCATACATTGCTCATCTCGCATCACATCGCCACAAACCTACTTGCTGCAGTACCAACTTCAGTGAGAATTTTTACAGTGAAATTTATATATCTCCTATTAATAGAGAAGTAGTTAGGGCCTTTGGATTCTTAGTAGAACCCCAAAGTATACTCACAACTTGTTTGAGCAAAAGACTTAATCAAGTGTTCTAGTTAACCAAGTAAAATCATAATCTAAGACTCACGAAAATCTGTTTCAATTAACGAAAATATGTCCAACTAATTGAAAGGTCAAAACCACTAGTAATTTCAATTCTCGACAATTACTCTTGTTTTTTTTTTTTTTTCCATCAAAGCTTAAAAAAACATTAATGATAAAAAGGATAAAAAGGAGAAGTGTTTTTTGTAAGCTTTGATGGAAAAAAAAGAAAAAGAAACAAGAGTAATTGTCAAGAACTAAGCTGGGTGGAACTATTCTTTTGATGTTGTAGTTCCTCTCAAAGAGCGTTCAACCTTCTTAGTCCATGTTCAGTAGTTTATATCAAACATCCAACAATTTCCCAAATTAAATTATTTGAATAAAAACAATTTAATAATAATAAATTAATTTCTCTACATATTATCAATGAACACTCCTTATCTAATGAATTTAACAATGTGTAAATTATTAAATTCTTTAAATTAAAATGATAAATTTAACACGTTAATGAATAAAAAGAATAGTGTGAAACTATTTCTTCTTTTTACAAATAAAATACATCAAATTTTTAAACTCTGTAAACCAAGCACCCTGAAAAGGGTAAAAAGGCTGCACCAAGAAGCCTTGTATAGCACTATAAGCGCGAGGGATAATGGTTGATGGGGAAATAGGAAACAACAAGTGGAGCTCCTCTTGATTTTTGTTTCTCTGAAGAAGGAGATTTCAGTTGAGATGATCCTTCGGCATAGTCAGAGACTTGACATGATGTGGATGGAGTAAAGCAATTCAAGAAATATGACATCAAAGCCATATATATCATTAGTAAGTGTTTTGGTACCTTCCCTTAGTTTTCTTGGTGAGTTTCACGTAAAATATGTTTGGGTGGAGGCTAGCTATCAATTGTAGTTCCTCTTTCTAAGGAAGCAAGTAGTGAAATTTGAAATTATTGGAAGAGGAATTCTTCTGTTTATGAATGTGCAAAGCTGAAATGAATTAACGTCTTGCTGTGTGAGTGATATAATTGAGGAAATTTGAAATATTTATAGCACGATATGATATAAGACAGAGGAAGATACCATGTTATTTCATTTGCTTAGGGAGCAAGGAGAACATATATGGGACCACAAAGCACTTTATTTGAAAAATTTTGGAGTCTTTAGTGGCTGCATATGACTTGATCCTCACTCAATATCTTGGGGTTTTTACAATATTGAATTAAAGTAGAGTATACATGACATCATCCACATTAATTTAAAATTGTGTTAAGTAATTGTATTCATATGTATTGAAAATCAATAATAACTTTTGAAGTACAGTAAATTTTATGAATTATTAATTTATGATTTTTTTGGGATAGAAAATTATAAAAGAATCTCACGAAAAATTATTATTTTATCAAATTTTTTAATTTTTTACATTGACTCAAATCGAAATCAAACAAATTTATTATTTTGGAAAGTTTATTAATTTACCGAGTATTAATTTAAAGAGTTTTTACTTACCAAAGTTCTCAAGAAACAAAAGTTACGAAACAACGTAGTAATTCTTCACAGCATATTTGACCCCATGAGATATGTTTTCAAGGTTCAAAGATATGCACAAAATTCCCATGATATAAATTTTCAAAGAGCTATGTGGTCCCATGTTATCCTTGCTCCCCAAGAAAATGGACTAACGTGGCGACTTCGTTTGTCCCATCATATGACACTATAGATATTTGAGGTAATCCTCAATTCTACATCTACTCACAAAACTACTCCCATTCTAGAGTGATTGTATAGTTAAATTACATAGTTGGTTCTGTATTTATTTAATTGATTCAATTTAACTTTATTTATTGTTTAAAATATACAATTTCATCTCTCAATTTTTAAAATTAAAGTAACACGGTCATTTCTGTCAAATACCAACATCACATCAATTTTAAAAACTAAATAATTAAAATAAATATTTTGTTAAATAATAGAAAGATTAAATGTATAACAATTGCCTTTAAGTTGGTGTTATTTTGTAGAAGCAATTTCAACTGAAAAGTATTGAGGCGAATGTATTATTTCCCATAACTATATATATATATATATATAAAAGAAACCTAAACCAAGCATCTAAAAGTTTAAGTGCATCCTGCAAAGCAAATTAAATCGCCAAGCCACAAAATTGCAAGATCCAAAATTCAAAAGATACGGCTCTTGCAACATGATCTCCTGCATTTAATGCTGTTCTTCTCCATTCAATGGATATTGTCTATATTTTAATGTATTTCTTTAACCTATATATAAAAGGCTCTTTGTACGAGTTTTTCAAATTATTATATCTGAATGAAATAAAAATAATTCACTCTTTTTTCTCTGTTCGATCTGAGTGTGTGTGATTGATAACTTGATTCGGTAAGCTGAGTGAGAACATGATGTCACATTGTTTATTTTGATTTTTTTTCTTTATCTGACCGTTACCACGTATTTCATGTGTTGTTAGGTTTAGATAGAAGCATGGTCAAGGAACATCCCCTAAAATATTTGATATTGCTCATATTAACACAACAAAATTAATGATGTTTGAAAAACTTTATTAAAGATGTTACTATTAATTAATCAGTGTAATAACTAGCTTGATTATCAGAAATTTATACAAATTCAAATGGGCATTCATTCTAGTTAATTGGCTTGTCAATATTTTAGATTTTGAAAAAATAACTTTGAAATAAACGGTTTGAAAGCATTAATTTAAAAAGAATTTGTAATTATTAAAAGAAAGTACTTTGTGTATAAAATTATTTAGAAGCAAAAGTGCTCAAATTAGAAAAAAAATAATTTTTTAAAACAATTCGGAAGAATTACGTACTTTTTATTGTAGCTATCTTTTTAAATTATCAGTGAGTTTCCCATCTAGAATTTTCACCTTAAAAAGAGAGACAGGTTTGAATTTAACTGCCTTTAGTTTATTTATAAAACAGAAAAGGAAGAACTTTAAAATTAAATTATGCTTTCTTTGAAAAAGACAAACAAATTAATACTATAAATTAAGAGCATCTTTCCAATTGGAGTCAAAGTCCTATCCTTGCTGAGGAAGCCAAAGTGCTCAAATAATGCGTCTTGAGCAAGGAATTGTTTAATATAAATACATCGTCCATTTCACATAACTCTCTCTATCTCTTTTTTTGTTTTAGAGAGAAGATGACTATTCTCTCAGCCATATTTTGCTGCTTCAAGTCAAAGGAAGAAAAGAGCTCTATGGTGGTAGCAGGTTCTTTATCTCGAAAACCCAAAGGAGATCCTCAGCGATCTTCAGCTCCTATTGTTGTTTCTTATTTCCCAGTTAACTCTCATCCTTCTCGCTTGTAGCCTATGAAATACTGACACGGACACATGTACATCTGTAATGTTTAAAATATAAAACATAGTACAGATGTAGTGTCGGTGTCGAACACTGAAACGTACGTGTATCGAATACCGGATCCTGCTTCATAGCTTCTAGCCAATCAAATGCTTCGATTGAAACATGTGTCACAAGTTATGGTATGGAGTAAGTTAAACAGTACCTCCATTTTTTTCTGATAAAAAGATCGCACTGGAATTCCAACTTATGTTCTTAACTTCTTGTGTATATTATGAAATCCCTTATGATCAGTAAACCGATCTCAGTGGTTTTTTATTTATTTAAAGTGTACCTCCCTTAAGAGAGAGTACCTTATTAGGTTTAAATTTAATTATGATCTTATGCATACTATCAAAATCTCTTTATCTTAGTTTTTTTTTTTTAAGAGTAACTCCATTAAGAGAGATAATTGTTACTCATGCGTACATTGACACAGGCTCTATATGTATTCTTCCTATCGATCCCTTTGAAAATTTGTTTTCTGGGAACCGTGTGTCACGTGTTTGTATTGTATAGCCTACTAGATTTGTTGAAGATAGATTTTCAGCCAATTGGAATTTTTCTTTAACATCGTGTGGTGAGTTTCAAACGTAAAATCAATGAGAGCATAAAAGATAGAGTGAATTACACCGAAATTTCTTGTGTTTTTTTTTTTTTTTATATATATTGTATACAATTTTTCCTTTTTTTTAAAGGTTTACAGTAACCTCTTTTATATATGGAGTGCATGATGTAATATGTTTTAAATAATTAAAGAGTTAGTATAAATATATATTAAGGGTGTCAATATAATATTTTTTAAATAATTAAATGGGTTTGTGTAGGAATAAAAAAAAAAGATGTCGAGAAAAAATTGATGAAACTTCCGGAGTGCTGTTGGGAAAAATTCTCTATATATATATAAGATGATATTTTCATTGTCAATCTAAACTAGTAAACAAATATAGTCTAACCTAGTAAATATATTTATTGTATTCTATCAATTTCATGAGATATTGTATTTTTGTTGATGCACTCCTTTAATCACGACGATATTTTTGACATTCATTGTATATGGTTTCGATAGTGCTTACATTTGTTTGATTTTGATCTTTAATTGTCAACAAAATTTGATCAAACTTCATCATGTTTTTGGTCAATTGGTTAATCATAATTTTTTCTTCATTACTTAAACAACTATCATATGAATGACCAAGTAATATTGTCATCACTTTATGGTTATGAAATCACATTCTACTATAAGTTTTCACCCTATGATTCTCATAAACTTCCCTTTTAATTTAAGAGGATGCCCAAGTTTTCTAGTTTTAGTGATCTTGGACACTAACTTGTCTTTGTATTGTTTGTACTTCTTTTCTTCCTTTTCGCAAACCAATGCAACATATATTTTTTCTTACTTCTGATTTTTGAATCATAACCATAAACTGGTACTCTTTTTCCACACGTTAGAGCCTAATTTAACAAATCAACGCACTCTTGAAAATCCTAGAAGAATAAAAAAAAATTATTCAGTAATAAAACACAAGGCTTCACAAAAAACAGACAATAAAAGTAATGAAATATATCTCATCAGTCAAGAAATAATTGAAAAGTCGAGATAGTAAGGTTGCAACTGCATATCAATGTTATCACCACGCACATTTTCATCATTATTTTTCTCCAAACTAGTATCATTAGGCTCGGCTCCATATAAAAGGTCGGGGTAGTAAAAGAAACTTTGACTTCCAGGATCTATATTTTCCCATCCAGTTGACATTGTAATCTCATTAGATATAAAAGTATTCTAACCCATTGACCTACAAAATCAAGAGAGAAAAAAACTAGTTATTTTTTTAAAAAAATTGTTTGCTACATAATTTGTAATCCAACGGAATCATGATTTCGTTGTATTGCAAATTCGTTCCACAACAAAATCATATTTCCATTGTGTTATATTGCAACACAATGAAATCATAATTCCATTGTGAGGCGATTTCAACAATAATATAATCATGATTCTGTTGTGTTATCAAAAGACCGAAAAAAATGGAATTACAGATTTGTTGTACAAATTGCACAATGAAATTATAATTTTGTTGAGTTGATAAACATGAAAAAAAAAACCTAGACAGGGGAGAGATTTACAAGGAAATGAGGGAAGAGAGAGAAAGAGGAAAGGATATTTTGATCTTTTCCTATAGATGGTAAGGACCTATAGCAATTGTGGAGGGGCCAATTTTAGTTCCCTTAGCAACCACAATCGATGTTGGGCCTGGTTCTGGGTTAAATAAACTTCATCCCAAACAACCTAGCACGACTTGATAGTTGATACATGTATTCTTCAAATAAAAACATGCTTTCAAATAATTTCAATAAATTACATTTAGGGATAAGCAAACAAAAAAACAAATATATTCTGTTTTTGGTTGAGAATTCCTTATTGTTTTATGTATGCTTATAGTTTTTTAACATTCCTATATCTTATTTGTTTTGTTGAGTAAACTCCCAAATTCATTTGCAAGTAATTTGTTGTAAGCATTAGTTTTTTAAAAGCAAAAAGCTTTCTTGATTGTTTGGAACTATTGTCAACTACATTAATCATTCTTTAAAAAAATTAATGTTTGATAAATAAAGAGTAACATAATTGATATTTGTTGTTATTTAAGAATTATGGTTTGCCATTTTAAATACTAGTATATTTGTCGTCAAAATTTTCAAGAATACATCTGAAAATTCTTTTTTATTGAACGGTTTTGAAATCATTTTTTAATAACTTATTCCCAAGAGTATATAAAAAGGCATAATTGACATGATATTAAATTTAAAAAAAAAGTTTGGAATATATAATTTGTTACTAATTATACACTTTATCTACTTAATATTTGTGTCCAAGCATGTTGAACCTAAAAATTTGGCCAAAATGGTTATATTTTCAAATTCTTAGAATTGACAACCATCATGCTTTAAAAGAATACACTCTTCGACAACCCACACATTCCGAAACACAACAAAAGATCTTTGTTTTTCCGTTGTAATCCTAAAACACATGAAATTATCACTATAAATCGACGTTTTTCTTCTATAACATTAATAGGAAGGACTGTAATGTAGTACTACATTGTATGGATAATTAAAACAAGGATGAAAATAATCGTGACTAAACGATAAAACAGAGCATTAGGAATGAATTATGCATTTTATGGAACATCATTTTGCAAATAAAATGTCAAGGCAGACAGCACTATTTTCAAATTAAACTAATTCATAATCTTAATTTTTATGATGAAAGTTGGATGGTAAATTTTGCAATTAAGCCAATAAGAAATTCAAGAGGTAAAATATTGGTACTCTTTGGACTGATTATAGCATTTTAGGGACAAAAATGAAATATATTCTCCCTGACATGTTAATGTTGTCACTTGTCAGTCTCTTGAATTTTAATTTAAAAAACCGAGACAACATATAATTCAAAGAATAACCTACAAGGTTGTTCAAGAAATGGAAAAGAAAAAATAATACCATCAGGTACATGATTTTATTTCATAACTACTGTGACATTATAATACAACGTCACATGCAAACCAAAACTGAATGCTAATAACCCCCAAGTTTACATGATGACGGCAGTATCTCTAACATCAAGTTGCAAGAACACATGCATGAAAAATAGAATCAATGGCTCTGAATAGCAACATTGATAAATTGAACATATGAAATCACAGACTTGACACTTATCTCCATATTTCTTCCTGAAAGAAAGATGCTAAATAGCTTATGGCACAAAATTTCTCCAATGATTAAAGGATAAGTTACCTGACTTAGATAACTGCGGCCGTCAAAACCGGTGTGTTTCATTATAAAAATGAGAGTAAATCTGTGTATTACTTTGTTTTACTCCCAATCTGTAACATGAAAAATCAAAATTGGTTCTGAATCAGTTCCCAAGCCAACCACTCCAATAGATACCCCAAAAGCAGGGCAGAAGTTCTGCATTTCAATAAACATCACATAGCTTGCTTGCTTTCCCACCCCTCCAGAGTAGATACGAATTATGTTATCATTACCCCTTGTTCCATGCAAGCTTTCATGCTAAATCAACCCTCACCAAGGTAACCCTTCATTTCCACCAAGCTTCACAATAATATTTCTCTACATCAGCATCCATCATGCTTTTATTAAGCATGATTCTTCTTTTGTAGGAATTGGCCAAAATGGTGATAGTTCAACAACTTTTCCTATTATAATCAGTGTTGGTGACACCAGCTGAGTAGATGTAATTTTCTCATGAAGGTCCTTTAGTTCAGCAAATACCTGAAATGATAGCAAAATAATCAGCTATTGGATCTAGCATCCTGAAATGTTGAATTAAGAACTTGGCTACGCATTTTATTTTTTACAATTGTATTTATTGATCAGTTTTTAATATCAACAACCATTCAGAAGTACAAGGTTCACTGCTACCTCCAAAAACAACACATTTATAAAGCCTTGACTCAATGACTCTAGTGCCAGGAACACTTTCTTGACACCCCTCACATTGAATCTTTTATCATTAATATCTTTTACAACAATTAATTTGTCAAGACTAACAACAAAGGCATCAACAATAAGGATTTGGATAATTTCTTCCTTAGGAACATGTAAATGTCATTTTCATGAAGTGAAAGACACCAGCAACTCCTATACTGGACCCCTGCATGGGATATATGGTGGGTCCAATGTTTTATGTTTTTCGCTCCAATATTTACATTTTATGTTCCTAAGATAAAGGAGGATCAGGGCCATGGCAATAATACATGCAAAAGAGGTGTCCAGAAAGTTTAGTGGGAAGATCATAAAACATTGGAACCAGTGTTTTGTCACAAAAAAGTTTCACTTCATATAACAGTCAAGCATGATCACAGTTCTGTTTGGAGTGAAGGGATAAGTGAGGGGGGAAGTTGGGATAATAAATGTGAAATTGATGCTCAATAGCTCATAAATTGCTCTAATATTTAGGATAGCACATTTTTTATCATTAAGTTTCCATATGATACTTGAACAAGTTCACCTTCATTTTTCATAAGCAAAAATGTTGCTTTACTATCACATTTAAATAAAAGTGATCATCTCATAATAAATCAAAGTCCTCCCAATATATTACAACAATAATGACTAGAAATGAATGTGATTGCAGGAAAGAAACTCAATCAACGTGACGGAAAGAGAACTATGTTGAAGGGAGGATAAGATCATGCTTACTGTGCGCTGCTGAAGTGTGGTCCCTCGCTCGATGGCAGCAGCTGGGGTCTGAGGGGACAGACCATTGAGCATTAACTTCTGCGCAAGTGAAGGGAAGGTCGACAAGCCCATATAAACCACCAAGGTAGAATCAGGATCAGCAGCATTTTCTGATACAAAGAGAGGATCAGATCCTCCTTTCCTTGAATGCCCTGTGAGGAATCTCACACTATTTGCAATGCCACGGTGTGTTAATGGAATTCCCAGCTCAGCTGCTATTCCAGAAGCAGCAGTTATACCTGCAGGCAATGAGAATAAATTAATTACAATAGAATCACCACTATTGCCTTTTCTTTTAGGAACCATTACATAATTCATAAATCCACTGATATCATGCTAAACAACATGATCAATTAAGAAAAAAGAATAGGTGACGTGGGCACAATATGTTTTATGCATTCATTTAATATTCTTTTCCAAACTGTTGGAATGCCAAACTTACTTTCCATCAGATCCAGTCCATTTAAATCTATGCACTAATACACTATGTGTCATCTTCTATTGTTTACAAAGTAGAAAAAATGAAAAAAATAAAAACAGTCTTTTTGCCCTCAAAAGGCAATGCAATACATGATTCCAAGATCCTAGGATCAATCATACTTTCATGCCAACATTAGTTGGATTAATCATTGACTTGCTACTAATGGCTTAGAAAGATATGATTATACAGACTGAAAATAGTGTAGGAAGACTGTTATATAAAGTGTAAGATATGCTTGTGGTTAATTGATTGATTGATCGAGAGATATTTGTTTCAAGTTCTCAATGACTCTATCTGTGAAAAACCTTTATACACACACACAACAATGGAGCATTGGTTCCAATTGAATCATTACATTCATGAGTCATACCTGGAATAACTTTCACTTGGATACCTTGCTGTTGCAAAAAATCCATTTCTTCCCCACCCCTCCCAAACACCTACAAATACCAAACAAGAAGCACCATAAGATATCTACATCCGTTCATCACACAAGCCAGGACAAACTAACATACTAAATTGGTTAACCAATACAATCACACTATACCAATCCCAAACAAAAACTCACCAATGGATCACCCCCTTTAAGTCTCACAACAGTTGCCCCAGCTTCTGCAAAACTCAAAAGAAGCTCATGTATCTCCTCCTGCCACAAGTCAACCATAAAAAAATCCATTTTATCAACATCTATTTCTCAAAACAACTCTACACCTTCAAAACAAAGATCACACCTCCAAAGGAGGCTCAGAAGTTGACACATAAACATAAAAATATTTATTTCAGCAACAACCAGTTAGAAATTCCGTGAAAATTCCAAGGTTAAAAAAAAAAAGTCATTCACCACAATTGTAGCCACAACATCAAGGTTCTTAGAGCATTTGTGGCTACATTATGGCCACAATTGCAGCAGCAACAACAACCACAATTATCCATATTTTCCGCAATATTAAGGATTTTGACAAAACTTTGACTAAATCGTAATGGAAATTGCGGCCACAACAACAACATTTATCGGTGATCACAGCCACAATGTCAAGGTTTTGAAGTATTTGCGACTGTATCACAACAACCATATTTAACCTTAATTTCCCACAATATCAAGAATTGCAACAAAACTATGACAGCATCATGACCACAATTGCAGCTGGAACAAGCAACCACATTTATCCACAATTTTCCACAACATCAAAAATAAAACCACAACCAGTACAGCAATTTAAAACCTTGCCACAAACCCCCCCCCCCCCCCCCCTCCCAAAAAAAAGACATAATTTTTACCTGTGTTCTGCTATGATAGCCAGCAGTCTTGCCCACATAGAGAAGCCTAGCATCAGGGCCAACCAAATCCAGCACATCATTGGACACCAACCTATCAGAGACAGAGAGAGTCATAAGGTGGTTTGGCGATTGGGTGGAAGGGGTACAAGGATTTCAGTCATAAAGAGCTCATGCGTTTGAATCTCCCCACTAACATAATATCATAACATACATTTTTGGTTTCCCAAAGGTCTCCTCCTTCGGAACCAATCCTTATCGAGATACGGTTAGACACTAAATGTAGGACCCTCTCCCAGTAGGAATTCGAACCTTGTTCACCACATTGCCGAACCCAAAGCCACTTGGTCCACTAACAAAACATCCTAATTACTAACATTTGACGGTTAAAAAACCAAAAATAAAGAAAAGAAAGAAACCTGTCATAGAGCAACAAATCAGCACTCTTGATGACTCTCATAGCCTTGAGAGTAAGAAGCTCAGGGTCCCCGGGTCCAGTTCCCACCAAGAACACGTTCCCGGGGACACAACCTTCTTCACCGCACTCTCTCTTCTCCCTCAGAACCTGAAGCAGCTTCTTCAGCTCTGGTAGCTGCAACGCTATGTCGTGCTCCCTTAAGGACGCCGAATCGCACGGGAGAGGAAACGGCGTCGTTTGAGATTGACCCTCTTGGATGGTGCTCTCGTAGACCCATTGGTCCCTCTGGTAGCGCTCTAGGGAGTGCTTCTCGGTGAAGGGGGAGGCGGAGAAGGAGATGACGCGGCGGCGGGGTGGTGGGGAATGGGAGGTTTTGGTGGAGGGTGTGTGGAGAGAGGTGAAAGGTGCGAGCTTGTGGAGAAGAGCCATGTGGGGTGTGCAAAAAGAAAGAGTGGCGTTAAAGGCTTCAACTTCAAGTATTATATAAACAGAATCTGGCAGTGTTTGTGTTTGAATTGGAGAGTGGTAGTGGTAGAAGTGTAATGGACTTTGGAGAGGTTGAGGAGACATTGTTCTTTGCCTGTGTTGTGTGAATCTGGTCTCATGCGTGCTTTTCCTTTTTCTTTGTTTTTATTTCATAGTTAAAAAGGAGATTATAAATTAGGGTCAAATATGGATTTTTAGTCTGGTAAATTTATATTTTTTCAATTTTGGATTTTTTGTTTCTATAAGTTATTTTTTTAAAAAAAATAGTTTTCTAATTTTGATTGTTAAGACGGAAAGTTATGAAGACTAACAAGAAGAAAAAGTAAAATCTTAAGGAATTAAAATTAAAAAAATAGATAAACCTAAGACTAAAAAAGAAAATTTGCGGGAACTGAAATTAAAAAAAAATGACAAACTTACAATCACTCGATTCATATTTAGTCTATGAATCTATAAATCTATAATCTATAAATTATACTAAAAAAGTGGCCAACAGATTTCTAGTTTTCTACCACTTGTATGTTTACAAGATTAAGCTGCATGGGACACATGGCAGGAGGGTGGAGTTGGTAATGTCACCACCCAGAAAGAAACATGTTTTGCTTTCTTTTTTAATTAGGCTTTTATTTTGATCCATTATAAATTTAGCCATTAAATAGTCAATGTGACGACATAAGTTATACCGGTGAGATAACATGAAGTCACTAGCCGGGTGCTGTTTGATGTTATGACTTTGAGTAGGAGATTAATATATGATCGATTAGCCGAAAAAATGAGTTAAGATCCACTTGGTGTGACAAATGAGAAAAATGAAGTTGATCTATTTAAAAGTATGAGCTCTATTTATTGCAATTAAGTAAGAGTGATATGGGTGCTTGCCTTTATCTTAGTCAAATGTTATGATGTATGTGTTTAGTGGCAACAACAAGTTTCAGACAAAGAGAATCATGACCTTTCGATTTAAGACATGACACTATAGACATTTCTTGATTACACCATACATTGTTATGATTGTGGTCTTTAATAAAACATGTCGTTTCGATTGGACAGAAATCCCAAACAACAGTGTTGGAGAGTTAAAACCCTTGATGGAGGTGGTGTTTCGGTTTTTGCACCTTCATCATGAGTTTGTAACTCTTGAGGTTGTCATTGATGGTGAGAAGTCAAAAGGTTTCAGTTGAGTTTTCAGGCCTTATAAAAATTTATCTTTCCTCCTACTCATTTCATCGTCACTTAATCTCTCCCAAGTTTCTTTGGAGATTTATGAGGTTGAGAACTTCCAATGAAGGGTTGAGGGTGCACTGTTAAAGCTTGTCATGTTGTGTTTTTTGGCCTCTCTACATTGTCTTCTTCATCTTCCTATGTTTTCAATCACTACTTCCACTAGGTACACCCTAGAGTTATCGTCCTCTGTTTTGAGAATTTTGTCATTCATTCTTTTATACTCCCAAAAATGTCTTTTTCCAGTTCTGATAAGGATGGATCTCTGGTAGTCCGTCGGAAATCTATGCTAGAGAGGGAAATCTTAGAGACAGGGGAAGAGTCATAATTGTTTTCTAACTCAACCGCCTCCCTTCTCCTTTCTGACGAGGAAGAGTTTTAAAACTTGATGAAAGGTCCAAAAACTTCTTTTGGTGTTGATGTTGTTGTTGACGACGTCGTCGACATCAACAACAACACCGCTCTGGTTGACCATAACATGGGGGATTCTTCAGTTGATGTCTTTGAGCCATTAATGGATGAGGCTATCGGAGGTGGTGATGGAGGGGTGATATTATGGGGTCTTCCCTTATAAAATAGAAGACTAAGAAAACCAAAAGGAACAAAAAAAAAATTATTCTAAGCCTTAGAGGACAAAAAAGAAAAAATAATACCTCTCTATCACTCTTCCTAGGTACACTTAGGTCATTGGAGAGGTTGGGATTTATTCTTCTATCTTTCAAAATACCAAATCCATTACTGACCTAAAAAATATGGTAAATGTTGAGTCAAAAGGACATTTACATCTTAAAGACGAATTATGACCCTTAATTATTTTGATTAGATGTAACAAATACAAATGTTAAAAGTTATGTGTTATGCGTCTGATATTTCGTATATGCGTGTTTTATCAGAATGTGCCTTATAACATCTGCGTCTGATGTTTCAAAAGATAGGCAGGGCAGATAGAGTCATGATTTGGTACAACATGTCTGACGACATTTAAAACTTCATTTAATACTCTATGTCTGAGATTCTTTTTGTAGAAACATTTTTCTACGATATATCGAAACCTATGAAGAATAAATGAAGTTGAGATTTGGTATGCCACATTCGCCATCAAAAGAAGAGCTCTGCTATACAAGACCTACTTTAGCACAAAGTTGTGGCTACCTGTTGTAGTTCTCTCACATGCAAGCATTGAAGAGATGACTCTCTGCATGAGGGAAGGACGTGCATTAAATGCACCTAACGACCCTCATTCATCAGACAAAGATCAAGTGAAGATTTACTAGTTGTGAGACAATGAATAATTGAATATAAGGCCTATATAAACAAGAAGCTTTGAAGACTGAAATAGTAGATCTTGCACAAAAAATTTCATATCTCTTTCTTCAACAAGCTTTTTGTTTGCTCTTGAAAAGTTAGAAAAAGCTCTCAAAACACCTTGAACACTTTGAGAGAAAAAAACTAAGCACTTATTTGTATATTTGTTTGTAAGACGATTCTAGATTTAGTCTCAAGCAAACTTCAACCACAAATCTTTTTCTGGTTTGTTTAGAGTCAACATTGGCTTGGTAGGACAAAGAATACTGGGTGTTGATCAAGCTTGGGGGTAGAGCTTGATTTGTAAGGGCCAAAAGTGACCATGACACAATACTTGTAACTTGTGAAAAGTTAGTGAAACTTGATCATTTACCAAGAACTGGACATAGTCTCAGTGGTAGAGACAAACCAACATAACTATCGTGTCTGATAATTCTTTGTTTTCTCTCTGCTTTTAACGGACCCTGAGCCTGAATTGGTTTTTAGTGGTTTGAAAACATCTTGCGTTTTACAAACTTGTTTTCTCATTGTCTAAGTCTTCTTTTTACAAAAATTTTTATATGTTCTTACAAAGTTTTCTTCTTAGACAAAAAACTTTGTTGGTTTAAGAAAAGGTTTAAAAATTAAGCTAAAATCACAATTCAACCCCCTCTTGTGATATTTGCCTTTATAATAAACCTGACTTACCACAATAATCCTGATTGGGTTATTGTCGATCATTGTCTTCCTAATGAACGGGTTTTCCTCAGTGTTGATAAAGGTCAGTCTGACTTCACTTATGTGTGTGAATATATGTTCAAGTATTTGGACATATCTTTACATTTTTCTGATTTCGAGTGTGAAGTTTTAATTGAGATGAATGTGGCTCTTACTCAACTTCATCCAAATAATTGGACCTTTATGAAGGCATTCTTAATTCTTTGCTATTATCTAAATATCACTCTCAATTGTCAACAAGTTTTTGTACTTTTACTAGGTTAAGGTGAGTGAAGATGGGAAGGTTGGATGGGTTTCCATGATGGGTGCACGAGGGTC
This sequence comes from Glycine soja, assembly GCF_004193775.1. NCBI lineage: Eukaryota > Viridiplantae > Streptophyta > Magnoliopsida > Fabales > Fabaceae > Glycine > Glycine soja. Next base: position 50,877,836 of record NC_041016.1, read on the forward strand.
TTTGTTCACCCTGTTCAATTCGTCTTGGAAGAAATTCAAGACTCATTTTCTTAAGATTACACTGAACCCAGTTTATCCCGACCACATTAATCTTTTCTATAAATATTATGGAGAAACTATGAGATTTCCCTTTTATTGGCAAGAATTCTCACAAAGGTTCAAATCTCGGACAAGCCCATTACTATCTCCTGAGGATAGGTGAGATATTAACATAATTATGGAGTTTCTAAGGGGAATGAATATTAAGGTACTCCTTAATTTGCCTTATAGTGGCGATGTTGAAAAAGCTTTAGAGAGAGAGCTTAAATTAAGTTCTGAATATTGATGTAGATTGGTATTGTTATTGACCTGTATTTTTTCTTCTTTTTGCGATGCGTAGGAATCATGAAAGGTTTCAATTTCAGGAAGGTTTGGGCTTCCATGTCGAAATCTCATAATCCTAGCATACCACCAACACTTGCCGACCTAGTGAAGCCAAAGAAAAGGAAAAGAGTTGCTATAGAGGTTGGCCAACAAAGTGACAAAACTAAACAAGCCTAGTCCAAAACTACTACGAGCCTGCTACTAAGGGTAGGAATGTTGATGTGATCCAACCACATAATGATGAGAAGTCGATCACTAATGTTGATGTTAATGACAAGCACGTGGAGAAGTCGACTACTTTGATTCCTTCTAATCAACCCCAAGGTATCGAGTTTTTATTCATGCTACTTTTGGATACATGTACTTTTATGCCTTGTATATTTGTTTTTGAACATAGAATTATGTTTTTAGGTGAGAAAGATGTTCCTCATAATACTTCGTTTGAAAAGCAAAGTGGGGGTATGGTGATCCGACATCATCAAGGTCCTCCACGTAGGGTTGATCATGTGATTATAACTCACGATCTTCCTTCGTTATGGAATGTTGACATTGGGATTTGAGTTCATTACTACTGATAGATTGCTTACAAAGGTTGACTCGGAGATGATGGACTTCGTCAGAGCTGACAATAGCTTAGATTATACCAAAGTCTTTCTTTACAAGTTTGTTGCCACCATTTGTCATTGAAAAGGCAGATATGCCAACATGGAAATAAAATTCAAGGCCAGTTTGAAGGATAGGAGGAAAATTGTCAAAGCCCTTAATGAGAAGAACTCATTAATGATCGGAAAAATTGAGATCATTAAGGGTATTCAAAAGAAAATTGCTAACCATGAGAAGATGGTTTCCATGAAGGCTGTAGAAAATCAAAAGCTTGTTAAGGCCATTGAAAGTCTTAACAAGAATTTCAATGCCACAGTTAAGGATTTAGAAGAAACCAAGAATACTGTCAAGGCCTTAAATGATTAACTAACTACAGAGGAGGAAGAGAAGAAAGATTTATAGTTAAAGAGAGATAATCTACTTAAAGAGAGAGATTTGATTGATCAATAGACTTCCAAACTGCAAACACAACTCATTTATCAAAAGAAAGAAATAGAAAAGACTAGTGTTGAGCATGTGTTGCAACTGCAAAAAGCCTTCATGATAGGTCATGAAGATGGCTCTAAAAAGGCTTTTCGCCAACTTGCTTTATTCAACTTGAAATTGCCTTTCAATCATCGACTGTGAGCTACAAGGAGTAATGGTGTTTAGTGATGCAAAATCAGTTTCATATTCCTTTTTTAACCTTGTCCTGCAAAGCATTGTCATATTGCTTCAAAAATTGTTGTAGAGTGATCATTGAATTTATATATTCATCAAAGAATGCATTTATACTTTCACTCTGTTGTGTGGCCAGCATTCTAGCCCAAAAATGAGTCTTTAAAAAACAAGGAACCCATCTTTGGCGCTCTTTAAAAAGGCCACTCAACCCCTGATGATAACTCATAAATAACTTGTTTCATTGCATGTTTAATATTTCTATATTTAGAATATAATTTCAACTTTTCAAGATTTTTTTTATGATATGCCATAGGCACCACCTATGACGAAGTTGAGGAAACACAATCTGAATGGCATTTTGCATGGCCTTGCATTGATCTGTGACAATATCTACCAAAGGCCTTGATGACATGCAACACAACCAGGATTCAAATAACCAAATAAATGAATCAGTGTTTTCAGTAGATAACAAACCACATCCCAATAACACAGATTGGCCATGGTGATTTACTCCAACAAATGAGGCGAACAACATGTCATATTTATTTGTCAAATACATAATGTTGAATGAAACAAAGTCACCAAAGTACTCACAAGCAGCCCTGCTTCTTGCATCCTCCTAGAAAACATTCTTCACATAAAAGTCATTGTCCAAGTCAATATCATAATAGAAGTCCTTATTTCATTCCCTCATGCGTGCAAAGTATGATAACAGAGTTTTTCCATCACCGTTCTTTCCTAGTGCACATCTTTGTTGACCCACAAAGTTTCCTACATCTCTCTCCATAAACAAAAGATTTTCATAACCTCTCACTTCCCACACAAATGTCCAATAACTCTTATTCAACTTTACACCTACTTCGTCATTGATCTGAAGACTTTTCTGAACATGGATATTAATCTTTCTATTACGACAAAACATATGAGATTTTGTTGGGCTAAGCATATGGGAATGCTCCTCAGTAACTGATATGATGTACCATACTTGTTCCTTCAGTCTCACTATGATCTTTGTTGGACATTCATTAGTTTTTGTAGGAAGTGTCTTCATCTCAACGGGTATTTGATGAAACATAATTACCCTCCCGTGAACAAGACAAAATGAAGTACTGTAATTATTGATCACAACCTTTCTTGAAGTGTCATGTCTTTATGCTGAACCCTTTTTTTGTGGCATATTGCCAATAAAATGACTTAACTACATCTGGTGTTTCGAAAGACATGACAATAGAGGGAACAAATGTAACACGCTGGCTATCCCCCACATCTATAACATCCTAATTTTTGATGTGTGCGCAATAGACAATATTGTTGCTTTATTGTGTGATTGGATAGTGTTTTTAGACTATTGAAATTTTAGAAAATGAGATGTTACCATAGGATACCTAAGTATGTTTAAGCTCTTAATTTTTAAGCTAAAGCCTAGGCATTTATGATAGAATTTACCAGTTTTAGTAAAAGTAGAATTTACATTTTTGTAAAACTCTACTTTAGCCTTTTTAAGTCAAATTTTCAAAAGTGAAGCATACCACATTTGGTAGTGATGTACGCATTTTTCATGGCTGAGAAAGGGTCATTCATGGGCCAAAATTGAGTGATTAAGATAAGCCTACATGATAATTTAATGGACCATGCTCTGAGCTTCTTCTATAAGTTCATCTAGACTCCAAAACTTACCAGTCATGTTCATTCTTCATCCATTTTCACGAGCTGGTCAAGAGGGAAGGAGTCACCATTCCTACTCCTCTTCCAAGCTTTCCCAAGTGTTCTTGATCCCTTCTTCCATCAAGCTTAGGTAAATGACCTTTATTTTCAACTCTAAGCTCGATTTTCATTTCATTTTCTTGCTCTATTTTCACTTGTAGTTTCAAATCCTATTTTTGCACTCTTGAAGGTTGGAAACTAGAATCTAAACTTCCTCATTCCTCCTTCTAAATTTCGTAGAGACTACAAGAGGTAGGGGTCTTTCTCCAACTCTTAAACCCTAAGCTTGTTGTTAAACTTCCTTGAACATGTTGTTTTGAAATTTTCGTGCTTGCTGCCCTGTTCTAGATCTGTGTGCTTAGATTTCACTTGAGTCTTTTTATGCCAAAAATGAGTTCTTTGAGTGTTAAAACATAGGGTTAACCTTAAATTTCACTTAAATAAGAGTTTTCTAGCAAAATTTATGAACAAAACAAGTTTTAGAACATTTCACCGGATAAATCTGTTACGAAAATAATCTAGTAGTGAGAGTTGTATAGACTGGTTTTATTAAAATCTTGACCTCAAAAATGATTTTATTAGGTGTGAAAATGTAGGATAGCATATAAGATTTGTGAAAAATTGATTTCTGAAGCACCAACATGATTGAGAATAAGTTAGGAGTGAAACTTTGTAAAACTGAGCGACAGAGTAATTATAGACAGTAAACATCTTAACATTGGAAATTGTGAATTTGGATAAATTTACCTTAGAATTATTTATTTTTTTGAACTATTGATTTAATTGTTTTATGATTTTTGAGATAAATTGTAAACTCTGATGACTGATGCATGCTCTGAAGTTGTGATGATTTTTCTGTTGATACATTTTTTTTGAAAAGTAAGTATATTATTATTATTATTGAATGATAAGAATGGTAGAGTGCAAACTCCGACAATTATATTTGTGGCGTGCAAATTTATATTTTGTTATATATATTTGTATATTATCATTTTATTTGTATGCATTGTGGTTTGGGTCTGGGGGTGTTCTACCCTCAGCAAATTGCTTGTTATAGATTTTGGAATGTTGTAAGTATAGTTGTTATGCTGCTGAATTTTCGGTAGATTTGTGTGAAAAGTGATTTCTATCACTTGAGGGGCCTAGAATGGTTCCATGAGAGTAGCACGTAGGCTTAAGCCTTGCCTTTCTCTTTGTGTATAAATGTTTGTTTTGTGTGATGTACGAGCCATAAAAGCTATGCATGCGATGCAATGGAAAGATAGAAGAAGATTAAAGAAAGAGTAAGGAACTGTTAGTTCTATCCCATTTGTGAGATGACATGCTTTGTTATTGGGATTCATTTGTGAGATGGTGTGGTTATGGTTAGATTTCATCTATAAGATTGTGAAGTATATGATTATGGTCCATCTTTGAGATGGTAATGTATGTGGTTATGTTCCATCTATAAGATGATGAGGTATATGATTATGTTTCATCTGTGATAAGGTGAGGTTTTTGTTAAGAAATGGATGATTTACGGGGTACACTAGGGTATAATGGGCAGAGAGGTTCAAAGAACTTAGGGGAATTAGCAAGTGGTAACTACCTGACATTTGACGTACTCATTTGGCGCAGGGAACTCATAGATCTCACTTTGCTACTCCTAACGGGCTCTGATACTTTGCTTTTTGGAGTTGAGAGCTTGGGGATCGATATACGTTGTACCCGTATGTGACGATCACTCCCAACTGTCATCCATGTGGTTATGTAAGACCACTAATACTTGGAAGGCTTGCTGACATTGTTGGGCACTGTTATGTGTCGAGTGTGACAGTCAGTTGTGTCTAGTGTGATTATCAATATTGTCAAGTGTAGTATTTGACTGTGCCAAGAGTGATAGTCAGTGGTATTAAGTATTATAGTCATTTATGTCAAGTGTGATATTATGCGCTCTAGGGCATTGAGAGTGTTGTTTGCCTAGAAACACCATACATTATGGTTATGTAAGTTGTATGTTTTGTGTGTTGTTTGTGGGGTTTGAGGAGCCGAGGACTCACCCCTACAATCAATAACTTTCAGGTACCAGTGTCAGAGGAGATCATGATGATCTCATGCCTACGGAGATAGAGGAGTACAAATAGTTGTTGTGTCAGTTAAAGCCTTCATCCAAGGAGGATGAGGATGATCATTTCGAGGATTCGTCTTAGATACAGTTTGGTACCTTAGGTTGGGTAAATGTCAACTCTAAGACCTAAGTTTTCTTTTGGATGTATCTGTTTTAGAGTTGGGTGTACCTAGGTCCAGATAGTCATATTTATTATAGATTTACATGTTACACTTACTTGCAGATATTTATGTGTTGTAATTACATTTCATTTTCCCATGACACGGTACTATGGTACTTTTTATTATTATGTATGAAGATTATGTCATTTCACCCATGTATTTAATTTTTTTTGCAAGGTTCATATTTTTTCGAAGGTCGCGATTATTGTAAACCTATTACAATTTTTTTTATTGTATTGACTTTCAAGAAATGATGTTAATGTGCTTTTATACGTTTTAATGGAATTTATTTACACGAGTTTTACAATAAAGTTTATTAGTATATCCTGCATGTGGATATCCTGTAGTTTCTCAAATGCTCGCAAAGCATCAATGTTAAGTACCTTGAACTATACAACTTGTCCACTTTTAAGTTGGGGAACTAGAAGAAGGAGAAGGAGGAAAACCTCTACCCCGCAACCGCTAGAACCCCCAAAATGACATTAATAGATAAAAGAAAGAAGAGAACAATACAATGCCAAGGGGGGGGACTAGGTCAACACCCATGAAAAAAAAGATACAATTATCAAAAATTGAAGAAAGGAAAACTATAAAAGTTTATATTAAAAGTTGTATTGCACAACATACAACGTAATGATACTTTCGTTATATATTCTTTATTAACCCTCACTTGTACAATGGAATTGTGATTCTATTGTGCACTTCTTCCACAAACCCAGTTACACAACAAAAACACACTTCTTCTGCACCAGTGAGGGTGTGAAAAACATTGTATAATAGAATGAAGTGTGTTCCTGTTGTGCATGGTGAGGAAGGGTGTTTTTGAAAATTTTGAATGTTGGTAGGGGCTAATAGCAACTCTGAGTTGCTAATTGCTATCATTTGAAGGGAGCTACTATTAACACTACCTAATTTGCTATTACACTACTCTTCCAAATACAGATATACGTCCAAGAGCTTTGGCAACGTTATTGATCAATTCCATAATTAGTACCATTTTACACACTCCAGCTTCACTGAAAAGTCCTATTTTTCCTCTACGACGATAAGGAGCTAAAAGATCTACTACTTTTATTCCTATTTCAAAAATGGACAATTTTGTATCTAATTGTATAAAGGCATGTGCAAATCTATGAATGGAAGATGTTGTGCCAAATTACCTTTCTACCCTTATGATTTCCTACACCTCAACCCTTCTTACAGCCCCTCTCACGACACCCCCGCCTTTCCCCATCCACCATCACACTACTTTCGCTTCCCCTTTCTTTCGTCGCAATAATCTAAGACTTGATGAGTTTTTTCTTATCATTTGTCACCAACGAAATCATGATTCTATTGTGTCTCCAACACAATGAAATCATGATTTTGTTGTGTCAAAATCCAAACAAGAACGAAACCACGATTTTGTTGTTGTTTACGAAAACAAATAAAAATAGAATCATTTGTTTTAATATTTTTTTGTTGAGAATGTTTGATTGTTATCTTGTTTTTGAATTTACCAAATGGTTTTTTTTTTTTTGCAGAGTATACATGGATTGGAATACTTTTATTTCTAATAAAGTTACAATATCAAGTGGTTGAGGATACATGACTGATAAAGTTACATGGATTGCATGCATGTGGGGTAAAAAAAAAATATTACAACAAAAACATAATTCTGTTGTAAACTAATAGAATGAAATCATGTTTTCGTTGCTTATATTTTTCACCTCATGACACAAGATTCTATTGTAAAGGTCTACAACAAAATTGTATTTTTGTGGAAAGGATAATTTTGGCATTACTTAAAACCCACCCACATGAGTAGTGGGAATAACATTTTTGGTAGTCTGAATACTAATTCGCTCATTTGAAGCACATGAGTCTGCCTGAAACTCTTAATTCTCATTTCTCTCGCTCAAAATCTCTATAAATTGAACCCAATAAACCATTTTAAACCCTCTTCCACTCAAAAGATACTCATCAAAATATATATTTTTATCACAAATAAAAATATCCAAAAATTTCCCTTTCAAAATTTTAGCTTCACGTTGAACAAAATCTTTCAAATTTCATCAATTTTTTTTCTACTCTATAGAACTTTTAAATCATTTCGTGTTAAGCACTTATGGGTTTTATGTAAAAGAAAAATAAGAAATTACAAGACTTGATTGTAACAATGTAAAATTTGAAGGAATATAATCAAGTAAAAAAAATTAAGGAACGAATATTCCACGTTAATTAACTATGAAAAATGATCTAAAAATGCAATTAAGTTAAAGTTTTCCCTCAGCTCTTTATTTGTTCCATGATATCATTAATTTGATTGAAACATTTCAATGTTTATTAATAGCAAGTTAGCAACAAAAACACTGATTATCTGTGTGGTCTGGTCTATTTACCCAGTCTGACCTATCTTTCCTGTGTTACCCAAACTTTTGTCTCCAGTAATTGACAAAAAACGAGTCCATACATGTTATTCCTTCACATGTGTGGTTTAGGGAAAATTGATTCGTTGTAATTGCATTACCAGGACTGACAAAAGCAAGTGTTCAGTTCAATTATTGTCTCCCTATAACCTTTTTAGCCCTTTGGCTCATTTCCTGTTAGGAATTTTCCCATAATTGAGATTATTTTTAGCTTCTTAAAGGTGTGCATATCTGAATAATGCCTACTTAGATGTTTTTTCTTTCTTTTAATGATCCCATAAATTTCTAACAAAACTTTAGATTTCTGGGACATGTGGGGTCCCGATAACACCATGTCACACACTACATTGATGCTCAATTACACTGCAGGACATGCACAAGGTTACAACCTTAGTATATAGTGTTACTGATACCTTGTCTCATGGGGACCAGAGAGTGGTGATCAAGGAATCTTAGAGCTTTTTGCTAGGACATTATGCAAAGATACCAGGGTGGAGGACATACCCTTTTATTGAGAGATGATCCTGAATCTTCTGACACACTATAACCACAATAATAAAGCCTTATCTCACTAGACGAGGTCGGCTACATGAATCAACCGATGTCATTCGACATGAATAAAAATTAAAGTTTCAATAAATATTATTGAGCCTGAGATCTTCATTGGTGACTTCCTCCAACATCATTTTTTATCTTTCTCTTTTCATTTTTTACCAGACTAAAAATCATGCAATCTCCTCTTCAATTCGCTGACACACTAGTCTACAAATGTTTTGAAAGATGAACAAGATATTATGTGAAATCATACAAAACACTACTAGAACTACAACTACCATTGCATGCAAATGCTGATTGGTGAATGCTGGTGCTCTGCAGAGAAGCAAAGCAGTGAATAGTGCAAATCTTCAAGTTGAAGAATAAAAGGCAGATGCAGCAAAAACTAAAAAAGTGGCCAGTCAGAATAATTTTGGAAGGTACCATTATTACACTTGGCAGGTCCATTGCTTTCAAACTTTGCAGGTACAGCTGAGGCTTGTGGATAACATTGACAAGAAGATAAAACCAATTTTGAGTAGGTCCTAATGTAGTTTGACTTGTTTAATAGCCACATTAACATTTGAAGCCATTCCCATATACCCTGGTTCAGGGGAACATGCTTACAAAGAGTATCTAAACCTTAGTCCACCAATAACATGATATGTTTTTGTTCCAAATAACACTCCAAGCCTTCTGCCTTGGATCAAGTGGATTTTGTGAATTAATTTTAAATCTAGTCATTTTGATGCTAATTTCCGGTCTAGTTCGTTCTGGGAAAAGGGGGGGTTTATTTCATGCTTCAGGAGATACATGTATATGTCAAAAGTAGTAGTCATGTGAATATATCTGATGTTGGAAGCAATAAGAATGGATCTGACGAGTAATATTCACTGAATGTGAGATGTAACTGGATGAATTTCAAATACTGAGGTTAGGCAATGTTTGAATTGTGTCCTCTGTAATAGTCACTATACCCTGAAGCGAACATCAAATCAAAACCATAATAATGCCAAAACAAACATATAATGCCAAACTTACAATTATGCTATGCTCAGCCAATCGGAGGGGTCCTACTTAACTAACTCCTTTTGCTGATTTACAGACTTGAAGCTGCTTTACTTACAGGGCACTCTTGTTTAAACTTTGAAAAATATGTTTTTATGATATAATTTTGTTTTAAATAAGTTATCACTTTTTCTTAATTAAAAACAATGAGCCTCAATTCCTATGGTACATTTTTTATTAATAACAAATTTTATATAATTAACTAATCAGAAATCATCTTTAATGATTTTTAAGATAATTAGGCTAAAAACCAATAAACTTAATCCATAATAATTTATAATTCAATTAGTTTATACAATTCGTTTATATTGTGAGTACATATTACATAAACCCCTTTACTCAATGACAAAATTGCTTGTTTTAAGAAATAGTAGTTTGCTTATGGATTTAGTCACTTTAAAAACACTTTTTTTTGGTTAAGTAAACACAATTAAACTGGCCATAATAACATCTTTATAAAATTGCAGCAGATTTAAGCTTTATAAAAACTTATATCAGAATATTTACAGTGATTTTCTTCTTTCCTGATATTTGAATACCAGTCCAATCACACGTTTTGTTTCTTCTAGTTTTTAACTTTGGTACTGCTGAATTAAATGATAGCAACTAGAAAGGGCAAGACAAGGTGATCTTCAAGATCAGAAGACAATAATCCAAAAATTAATGATAATATATACAAATATCAACAAGTCTTCATATTGTGATAAGAATTACAAAGCTAAAGAGAACATGTATCCTATACAATCTCCTTGTATAAAAAATCAAAGAATGATCTTCTGTTGTGGTATTATTTTGAATCTATCATGTACATTGCCACATGGAAAACGTATTTAAGGAATCATGGTACACCTGCAAGGTGAGGAGTGCTTGAAGTCTTATGTGGAAGAAATTTGTGCTCCGAACTCTTGTGTTTACCCTGAAAGGCACATGAAATGGTTCCAAAGGGATCAAAATTGCACATCCTGTTGAAAATAGCACTCACTTCCTTGTTAAGTTTCCTAGAGGCCTTCATGTCACAAACTTTGGTGTTAATTTGTAAATCAGGATTGAGCATTTGAGTCATTGCACATGCACTCAGGAATAGGAAACTTGGTAACATCCCTCCCAGCTTTGATAGTTCTAAGTTCTGGCTGCCCCAATGAGTCTTGGTGCAACTCTTTGATAATCTTGTTGAACTCTTCTTCAGAGAGGGAAGAATTGTGAAAAAATGGGAGCATGTGTCTCTTGTTTGGGGTTATATATTTCTTGTGCCCGGCAAATGCTCGATGACCCTGAAAATGAAACAACATTTTAAGCATGAAAAATTAGAAATTCTCACAGTGGCTGATTTAGTTTGATAGAATGTTTCTATTTTCTATTTCCATTTCCTGTTTTCACAAATAACTACAAAACTACCAAGTTGTTTTCACTTTTTTTCCTATTTTCCTAGAATTGTACAAAAGATGGTGAAAATAGTAAAATGTTGTTTTCACCATTTCCTATACAAATCTGTTAAAACAGGAAACAGGTGAAAACAACTTGGCATTTGTGTAATTATTTGCAAAATTAAAATTCAAGTGCAAAGTATGCCCTACAGTCTTGTTCAATTGATAGAAGAATCACTAACAACTTAACAAGCATACCTGAATTGCATGGCCCATATTTCCTCCATGAGACGGCATGAAAACATCACTCTTCTCAGAGATTATGTAATCTATGGCAGCCATTATAGAAGCCTTATTTGCAAATGGTTGTAGTTCTCCTGGCAAGGCAAGATCTTCCTTGCTATAAAAATGTGGAAAGTCTTGGATCAATGGAAGCAAGGCTTCTTTTCCACCCAATGGTTGTCCTCCAGCCCAATAAATTCTTGCATTCTTTGGAGCTCCTAGACCTTTCAAAAGCCTATAAATTGAATCAAAGCATCTTTTAGCAAACTTTATTACACTGAATTTTTTAAAAACAACCATTAAACAGAAGCGTTATTATATTCACCTGGTAACCTCCACAGCATTCAAGGGGCATAGACCAGCCATCTTCCTTTCATGGTAAGTCATATTTGATCTTGCAGTCAAGAGTTCTGGCCGTTGTACCCTCTCACTGTTAACAATCTCATCAAATTCGGGACTCAAACCGGGGAGGCATCCAGTCCTCACCCACACATCCTTTTCCATTCTTAGATGAAGAGCAAGATAAGGTCCCTTGCTTTGCATTCTCTCTGCAATCCTGTCACCAAGTTCTTGAATCGGCTGAGCGAACCGTAGCGCGTTAAAAGCAACCTGAAACATTAGATGAGAACTAACTATCAGGAATCTGCAATCAGTTGTCATACAAGTAAATTTCAAAAGGGTGAGTTTGGCTGTTTTCTTTTTCTTTTATTTGTTTTGATTTTTCCCCTTTCCCAAATAGTATATAAAGGAAGAGAATTTGAATTTCAAGTACCTTGCATCTAAGCTTTTGAAGATCAGAAGGGAGATCCTTTGACAGCCTTGAATCCAAACTGCGTAAGAGCAAAACACCTTCTCTGTTGAACTGCACAGACAACCAGGACTGTAATTAGAAAAGTGTACTTTTTCAAACAACATCAACACTCACTACTTTCTCCAAACAAGTTAAAAACCTTAGTTAACAATGCAAATGTAATACATTGTTAGGGACTATAGAGGCCTCTAATTACTTATCTACAACATTGCTGCTCTGATTATATTAATTTTGGCGTCATCAGTATAACAACCTCTATGAACTATTGAAATTAATGGGTCAACACTTTAGGAGGACTCCAAATTTTGGAGAAGTTAAACTGAAAAAGCAATGAACAGAACACTTGAAGAAAACAGAAGAGGATGAGAAAACATCTCCTAACTGTTTTTGGTTTTGGTCTTTAAAACACTTTTTTGGAAATAAATTTCACAACTTCAAAAGATTTTGGATGGGAAATTGACTGTTGAGTAGTATGCAATTGTTTTAGAAAACGGTTTTAAAAACCAAAAAAAAAAAAAAGAAGAGAAAAGAGAATTAAAAGGGGTTCTTACTCTTCTGAGATATCTTGAACGGATCCAACTAGGAGTGACATGAAGGGGAGGACTACCCTCCACTGGTTTTGTCATTAGATGTGTTGATGGCAATGCTGAAACTACTCGAACATCATTGGCAAGAACTCTCTTGAAGTGCTTCAAGTCAAATATATCACCAAACTCACTGCAACCGAACCAAACCAATGAAAAACATCTCAAATAAGGAAAAACATCAAAGTCACACCACACTCTCTTCTAGCACACACAAATAAGGAAAGAAACTTAAATAACACAAATAAAGCAACTGGATCAGTATAAGGAAAGAAAATCATTTTTTAACATGGAATTGTCCAGATTTTAAGAATTTGAATTCATTAATAAGCTAAACCAATTTGGAAATATGATTCAACATAGACTATGGACAAGAATAATATGTACCTTTCATCACCCCAAATGACATTGACTTGCAATATAGGAACAACCAAAGCAGCTCCAAGAATCCTAGCAATGACAACAGCATCAACAATCTGATTCCTCTGCTGATTCAACCCCCCAGAAACAACCACCATCAGGTACTTTCTCCTATCCCTCAGAACCCTTTCACTTGCTCCTCTGTAATCCCTGCTGAAACTCAAGCAAGGCTTGTATCCCAACCCATCTGGCTGCTCCCAAAACTCACTCTTCTCAACACCCTCATCACCTTCCACCTTCTCCAATCCCTGTGCTCTCAGCTCCACATGAGCCAACAAAACCTCATCTTTTTTTTGGTCATTATTCTCTCTCACAACAGCACCAAGGCTTGGCTTTGAATGTGGGGTGGTTGAGATCATGTTCTGTGGCAGAAGGGTTGTGGTGGCACATGGGTAGGGGGGGAACGGGGTGTGAAGTGTGAGGCCAAACTTGAGCATGCCAAGGAAACCAAAGAGAAAGAGTGTGAGGAACCACATCCTTGGTTTTCTGAAGATGATGCTGTTGGTGTTGGTGAAGAAGATAAAGAACCTGCTGTTGGTGTTCCTTGAAGACTTCTTGGGAGAGTCAAGAAGAGATTGCAGAGAAGAAGATGATATGGAGTTGATGATCTGAGATGGAACTGATATGTAGGACAACTTGTTGGCATTGTTCTTTGACTTAGCCATTGAAGAGAACAACTTCACAATGAGAGAAAGAGAGAGAGATAGAGAGAAAGAGAGTTACTGCTTTTCTTTTATTGTGTTTTTGTTCTTAACTTCTTCTCTTCCTTCAGAAGAAGAAGACCATAATGAGAGATTATAAGTTTGGTTTGGTTTTAAAAGAGCCTCAATCAAGTTTTCATTCAAAGTCTTTTTTTCTTTTTTCTAGAGAGAGAGAGAGAGAGGAGGGTCGGCGGGAACACGAAGTTAGATCAAAGTTTCAACGCGTAATTAAAGGTAGAAACTGGGTTTGAGGATTTGGACAAGTTTAGTTCTGGTGCACATCGTTTTTAAAGTGGGGAATTCATGGTTCAAGGTGTTTACATTTGGCATTCTACTACATTATATTATAATTATAGTGGCATTATTCATCTCATCTTTTGATGGATGGGGGTGTATGTGGTATGTTTGTTGGAGAATGACCCTTAAGCCCCCACCCCCCTTCTCATTATTGAATTCAGGTTTGGTTTTTCAACTAGATTTTGATGCTATTGTTGGTAATCAATTTTGCAATCAAATATAGGGGACTCTAAATTCTAATATTCAAACACAGGTAAATCCGAAACCATCTTATTATCTTGTCAAGGAAATTTTGTCCTACCATGTATGATGTAGGTATAAAAGGTGTCAATGTCACACAACATAGATGGATTGGGTTGCCAAAAATTTTAGAAATCAAACATATATTAGCTTAATTATTTCATTAATGATTTACATAATTGGATAAGAGTTTTATTATATATATTGTTTTAAATTCATTTTTGCATTACAAAATTTGCTTTGTTTAATGTTTGTTGAGACTTAAAGTATGTAAAATGATAATAAAAGTGATATTGTAAGTGTTAACGGAATTTAAATAAAAAATTAAGATTTTTTTTTTAAAAAAAGAAAAGGTTATAATTTAGTTTTACTTTACCTAATTTAACTAACCCACGTAAGCTAATAATTTTTTCCAACCTAATCTTACTCAAAATTGACTTGGAATATAATGTTTTGGTATAGATTATGAGTGATACAATTTTTCTTCTAAATATTTAATGAAACTATATATAAGAAACTCAAAGTTGAGATCATTGCTCAAACTTAAATAATTTTGCACTAATTAATCTCCACACTCATTGATAACTTGAAATATAATAAACTAGCTTTAGCTTCGATAAGTTGAGTTAATCCAAAATAACATGTCTAGCTAAAAAAAATATCAGATGATTAATTTTCTTCCTTAGGATGAAATCACTTTCAAATTAGCCAAAAAAATGTGTAGTATCACAAATGTACATGATGAGTATAAAAAATCATAATTCTAAAACAGAGATTTTAAGTTACCCAAAACATAAGGGCAACATCATCCTTTATTTTTAAGTTGTTAATTGAATTAGGTCATAATAAGAATGAAAAGTAAAGGGTACAAACAAGGTTATAAAAAATATTTTGTATATTGAAGTAAGTTGGTGTTTGATGTTTGTTCTCCTCAGCTTAACTTGACGCTGATAATAGATCAATTGATGCTGTTTGATGTTTGTTCTCCCCAGCTTAACTTGACGCTGTTGAAAGATGCCTTAGGCATTATATTGGTTAGGCCTTAGCTTACTTTTTCTCTTCTGATAAAAAATATGATTACTAGACCTAGATATCGCCCACATTCAAACATTTTGTAATCATATTAAATAAATAATTGTAATCAATATCAGTTTCTTATGTAACGAATGTGAAGAAGAAGCAAAAAGGGTTTTGTCACGTGACTCTGCTCTTCCATTTCACTCTACTCTCTTATTTCATATTCAATAAGTAATTATTCTTTTATATATATATTATAAAGGTATATTGTTAGTATGCTTTATATTATCATATTTTTTCGCGGGTTAGAAATTAATTTTGATTGTGATGAGTGATGGTCATTAGTCTAAGAAAAATTTACATACGTAATAAATTAAATATAAATTCTTTTCCTAAAAAAATTATTATAATCCTATGGGTTGTATTATCATCTAATTAATAATAAGTTCGCTTGTTGTGAAAAAGTTTTAAATTTATATAATTCTTGTAAAATTTAAATTATTTCTATAAATGACAAATATATGTAACTTTATCTTTTAACAAAATTTCTTAAATTTATTTGTCAATAATATGTTAATAGAGGCTTTGGCGTCTCAGGATATTCCTCTTCTGCTTGCCATCCAACCAGCAGCGGCAATACATACCCATTTAGGATAAGAGAAAACTTAATCATTCAATAAATTTTATTTTTATATATATAATTTATCTTATTTTACACTATTTTTTTCTATCTTATTTGTAAAAGTTATTGAATTAAACGCTTTGTATGATAAAATTTCTCTTTATATATGTGTTGATAATGATGATGGGGCCTCGTGCGCTGGGCACTCAAAACTCAAACGTCTTGTACTTACAAACATTGTTTGCTTATGGTAATCATTATTTTAATTATATTATTAATTAAGTATTTAAAAAATAATTTGATTTAAAAGAAAACAATATTACTTCTATATAGCATCACATAACACTATCCCAATTTTGTTCATTAAAATGAACAGAACTGACTAGTTGTTGTCCAAAAGTGTGAAGTGAGGTATCTAATTTTTCTATTATCCCTTTGTAAGCTATTATTGTATTGTTTATTCAAAATGACATTGTATTAATATTTAGGATTGTATTTTAATTTTAAAAATTATAAAAATGATATCATTATTTCAAAAGAATATTATAAAAATAATGTAAAAAGAGACAACAGAGAAGTCAAATTGTCGAGAGTGGAAATGCAAGTATAAAGTTGCCAGCTGGAATCTGATCAAAACCTTGCTGTCAAAAGCTGCCACGTGGGGGAAAGCGACGTATCCAGCATTCCACATGGGATTTCATGGTCCTTCATTATGTGGGCTCCATGTTCTTTTTCCATGCTCCGAGGTAGATAGGACCAAAGTTTTTGAAAAGTATACATACACACGACACAACATAAAATAAGAATGTACCCAAGAGAAAACAGTAGAAAGCATAAAAGTAAATAAGTTGTAGTAAATAAATAACGGCACCTCGAATCTCAAAAAGAATTTTGATAACTAAAGGTACTTAAAATTCAAGTTTAAGTTCTGAAAAGGTACTAAATAAAGGCCGTTAGTTTAAGTTTTAAAAAAGAAAGTTTAAAATTGTGTATTTTTTATAATTTGAAAATTTATATAATTTAGAAATTATTTTATATTTAGGCTTAATGGCATGTTTTATCATCAATTATTATAATTTAAATTTTATCACCAATTTTTTTTCTATGTATCTTACCATCATATTTTTAAATTTATTTTATTTTATCAATCCATTAAATCTGTAACGAGTAGTTACGTATCTCTTAAAAATGATGTTTTGACATCATTTGGTGTAAAATGCATAGTATTTTAATGGTAAAATATGTAAAAATTAAGAATATCTTGATGATGATGAAATGCGCAAAAAAATTTGAATAATAAAATTTATGAAAATAAAAAAATATGGTAATATAATGTGAAAAAACTTTAATAATAAAATTCATAAAATAAGGATTACAAAGTGGTAAAATTTTCAATTAATTCTTTTAATTTATTATAAGTACTAAAAAATATTTATTATTCAAAGTGATTTTAAGTTGTTTGAATAGAATAACATTTTTTAGAACATTACAAAGAATATTAAAAATCACTTATATTTTGAAAGAACAAAAAATGAAATACTAGTTTTAACAAATAAAAAATGATATAAAAGTTCTTCGTCTTATCCATTCTTTACTCAGTACAAGTGATTATTTGGAAGAATTACTCCTATTATATTTAAAACAAAAAAAAATGTTTTTAATTTTTCAGAAAATGTTATCTAAACAATTTAAAAGATCTTAAAATTATTTTTTTTTTAATTTTTTGAAAAGTAATCTTTTTAAAGAAGTTGCGTGTTCATAACTCTACAAATCATCATTCTTCTTCTTTACAAATCTACTAATGATTATAATTTAAAAAACAAATTAATTAAAGATCAATTTTTATATTTGCAGTTAGTATAATTTATTATAAAAAACAATTAGAATACGTGTAATTTTTATTAAAAGGCAAACGTGTAATCAATTGCAATCAATAATATAAACTTCAATTAATGGATTGATTGATAGCAAACGTTTGATATCAATAAAAAGAAATAATAAAATGCTTTATAAAGTTCGGTAACATAAAAAATTTGACATGAGTTAATAATTAACGTGTAAATCAATTTTAAAAATCATTTGTTTAGAGTTCTGAAAAAGTGATACGTGTAAAATTTCCTTATAGAAATTACTTTGGTATGTATATATTTTAAACTATAGACTATAGGCTATAAATAAGGTGAAGATTAATTTGGACACACATCTCAATCACACTCAGATTTAAAAATAATTCTACGTACTATAAATTAAAATAAACATCACTATTCTTCTTTCCAACCCATATACTTGCTCATATAGTTTAGAAGCAAAATCAATTTTGCATACCATAATATACGTTTGATGCAACATAAACTAAGATTAATTTAGATACATAATGAATCATATTCAATATTTCAAAATGAATTAAACTAAAACTTAAAATAAATTAGCACTATTACTCATACTCACTTTCACATTACATGATTTATTAAGAAATTTTAATTTAATTAGTTGAGTAGTGTACGTAGATTTGTTATAAAATTTTGATACCGGATCAATTCGTATGGATATAAAGAAAGAACATTGCATGATTTAATGTTAATTAATTATTAGGTATGATCTTTAATTGACAATTTTACTACCAATTAGTTTTAAAATTATGAGTCAACTATTGTTGGCTCAATTAGTAAGGAAAACCATATCAATTATGTTGATCCAAATTTAAATTTTATTAGTTTCAATAGTGGTGAGCCATTCCAGGGATTGGTTGAATGAAGTTTTAGGATTTAGAATCAAGACTTTTGATGTTTTTTTTTTTACAATCACAACCTTAAAAGTTAAATAAAATATTTATATCATTATTTGATTAAATAGAATTATTATCCTTTACATTCTTAATTATCAATTTATTATCACATATATATTATACTAATCCAAAATAATAATAACTCAGTAATTAATTGATCGTGATGTTACTCACGAGAGAAGAGAAGAAGTAGAAAATGATTTAAAGTGGGGATGTGAGAATAATAAGAATGATTAATTATTAAGGGATCGAAGTGAACAAAG
Source organism: Glycine soja (assembly GCF_004193775.1). NCBI lineage: Eukaryota > Viridiplantae > Streptophyta > Magnoliopsida > Fabales > Fabaceae > Glycine > Glycine soja. Next base: position 50,896,830 of record NC_041016.1, read on the forward strand.
CATAGCCAAATGAAGAGGAAGTTCAAGCCAATGAAACAAGGACATCATATTCCAATCTTTGTTACTTGTTAGTGGCTTCGAAAGTGGAAAAATCATAATGACACTGATAAAGACCCCTATGTTTCTTTCTTTCTTCCTTTCAATTTTGTATTGCTTCTATCCAATACCGTCTCATTTACGATACACTCAATCAAACACACTGTGCTGACACACCCCAGCTGTAGAAAGTTCGGCCATTTTCGTTTTCGTGTGGATTTGGATCCAGAGAAATAGAATCAACATTTTGATGGTTCTTATTTTAATGTGTAAAAGAAGGGTAATTTCCTTAGTTGCTTTTCATTCTCCTTGGATGATAAATATATATACAAAAATGAAATATATCAATAATCTTAAATACGGGAAACTATACACATAAAATTTTTTAAGAGAATATTTACATATAATAAATCAATATTTGCCTAGCAAAACTTATGCCAAGAATCAAGGATTGTCAACCAAAATAAGAAAAGAAATCATGTCTACAATCTCAATCTTCAATACCCCCCTCAAGGTGAAGCATGAGGATCCTGAATGCCCAACTTGCAAAGGAGAAAGTCAAATTGTTGTGTTCCCAAAGCCTTTGTAAAGATGTCTGCAAGCTACATAGAAGTATGAACATACTTGGCCTGGATTTCACCATTTTGGATTGCATCACGTACAAAGTGGTAGTCTACTTCAATATGCTTTGTTCGTTCATGAAAAACTGGATTAACAACAATATGCAAAGCTGCTTGACTATCACAATGCAGAAGCACAGGTCCCGAATGCATCACACCAAGAGTAGACAATAAGCCTTTCAACCATTTCAACTCACATGTGGTGCTTGCCATGGACCTATATTCCGCCTCAGCCGAAGACCGAGATACTATTTGTTGCTTCTTGGTCTTCCAAGAGATTGGCGAAGAGCCTAAAAGAACAAAATAACCAGTTAAGGATCGTCGTGTTAAAGGACAACTTCCCAATCGGAGTCATAGTAAGCATACAGTTTCAGGTCGCAATCAGCACGCAACAAAATACCTTGTCCTGGATTTCCCTTCAAATATCGAATGACCCTCAAAGCTGGCTCCCAATGTTCTTATTTCGACTGTTGCATGAACTGTGCAAGTATATGCACACAATAAGACAGTTTGGGCTGAGTAAGCGTCAAGTAAATCAGGCTCCCTACCAAGCATCTATACTGTCCAAGATCATCCCAATCAGTAGTCATAACAAGTGCTAATTTATGATTCTGTTTCAAGAGGAGTCCCAGGTGGCTTAGCTCGTAACAGTCCAGTCTTAGAAATAATGTCCAACGCATATTTACGTTGACACAAGAAGTTACCTTCGAGTTTTGTGCCACTTCAATCCCCAAGAAGTATTTTAGTTTTCCTAAATCCTTCATATGAAAACATTGACTCAAATAATCTTTGAACCTTTGCACAGCCACCCCATCATTGCCAGATATAATCAGATCATCAACATAGACAAGAACGTGGAGTTGAAGATGCCGATTTTTATAAGTAAACAGTGAGTAATCAGAATACGATTGTTGAAATCCATACTTGTTCAGCGCTGCTGCCAACTTGGCAAACCAACATCTGGGTGCCTGTCGCAAACCATATAATGACTTTCGTAATCTGCATACCTTACCTGGTGTTGGGGAAGCAAAACCAGGTGGCAACTTCATATACACCTCTTCATCCAACTCACCATGTAGGAAGGCATTATGCACATCCATTTGATGCAACTCCCATCTTTCTGCAATTACAACAGCAAGAAATGTTCGTACAATGACCATCTTTGTTGTTGGCGCGAAGGTATCATTATAATCTATACCTTCAACTTGTTTGTTTCCAAGAATTACCAAGCGCACCTTGCATCTCTCGATGCTTCCATCAGAATTATATTTAATCTTGTATGCCCATTTGCTTCTGATTGCTTTCTTCCCGAGAGGCAAGTCTTCTATTGTCCATGTTCCATTGTCCTCAAGGGCTTGTATCTCCTTGCACATCGCCTCTCTCCAACATTCATCTTTTACAGCCTCAACATACGTGTTAGGTTCATACCCTATGGTAACAGCTGCTAGAAAAGACTGGTGTTGTACAAAAAATTTATCATAATTCACATAATGTGCTATAGGATAGGGTGTACCTGAGGATTTTGACTGGAACGATGAACTTGCTGAGGGGCTTATTCGAATGGTACGAGTCACAAAGTCCTTCAAATGAACAGAAGGTTGTTTAACCCTTTTTCCTCTACCAAGTAGTTCCTCAGACACCATGGGTCCTTCTATGTTGGTACCCCCTTGTCTACTGCTCTAGTGTTTACATCAATAGGCAGCTCCACATCATTACCAATCTTAACATTCACTTCGTGCTCCACACCTGAGGTTGGAACTTGCTGCTCCTCCATTTCATTTTGTACATATGAGTTCTCATCGTCTGCGGAGTAATCCGTAACCCCATTCTTGGTTACGAAAGAGCTTGCAATATTGGTAGAATATGGAAACTTTGTTTCAATGAAGACAACATCTCTTGAAACAAAATATTCTTCCTTTTCCAAATCATACAACCTCTAGCCTTTCCTTCCAAATGGATACCCAATAAAAATGCACTTTCGACTCCGACTAGCAAATTTATCTTTATCCTGATTATGATCATGGGCATAGCACAAGCACCCAAAAGTTTGAATATGTTTATAGGTAGGCACCTGTCCCTATAGCATCTCATACGGTGTTCTTTCATCCAAAATAACGGATGGTGTTCTGTTAATCAAATATCCTGCTGTAAGAACACACTCACCCCAAAACTCAATAGGTAAGTGTGCTTGAAAGCGCAAGGCTCTTGCTACATTGAGAATATGACGATGTTTTCTTTCGACACACCCGTTCTGTTGGGGTGTCCTGACACAAAAAGTTTGATGCAAAATTCCATGTTCATCAAAATAATCTTTCAAACACATGAACTCAATACTATTATCACTCCTAACAACTTTCACATCCTTTTCAAATTGTCGTTTAACCATTACGATGAAATTTTTAAGAGCACAAGCAACCTCATCTTTTCTAATCAACAAATATATCCACAGTGCACGAGAATAGTCATCAACGATAGTCAAGAAATAAACAACTCCACAAGAAGCAGGAACTCTATAAGCTCCCTACAAATCATAGTGGATCAAGGCAAAACATTCTGCAACTTTATTATCACTAGAAATGAATTCTTCTTTGGTTTTCTTAGCTCTAAAACAAATGTCACAAAACTTATTCTTGACACTATCACTTCTACCAACATTACTAATTTCAGAAATTAAATCTACTATCCTAGAAGAAGGATGTCCCATTCTTCTATGCCAAAGCTCAGAAGATGCAATATTGGTTGTCTTGTAAACACGAGAAGGAGCCATTTCTTTGAGAAAATAAGGCCCCTCGAGCTATTCACCCGCTCCAATCATCATCCTCGATGTACGGTCTTGTATAACACAAATTTTATTAGTGAATTGCACAACAAAATTGGAATCATCAAGCAACTATGACATAGAAATCAGATTGCACTTCAATTTAGGTACAAAAAGAACACGCTGCAATTTCAATTTCTCTCCAAGAGTCACGGTTCCTTCTTTCAAAGCTGTGGTCTCTGCCCCATTTGGCAACCCAATCGGACATGGTGTAATATCGTGCACTTCACTGAAACATTCATATGTACTGGTCATGTGATGCGAGGCCCCTGTGTCAATAATCCATGGCAAAAAATTTTGTTTACCTGTCAACCTCTCATTAACACCTCCCTTGTGTAAGTTTAACATGTTGAGCAGTGTGGCCCATTGTTCGTCATTTAAACTGGTAATTCCTGTTCTATCAAAATTAGACACAACATTTTTCCCACCACCAGCTCCTTGCGCTTGAACTGCGTTGGCACAAGCAGTCCCTCCGCGCCCTTGTCCTTTACTAGTACCCTGCTAGACCCCACGTCCACGTCCACCACTGTGTCCAACTATGGTTGTGCGTGGCCTGTCGCCCCACCATTATGGATAACCAATCCGTTGAAAGCAACTATCAACATTGTGTCATTTCCGCTTGCAATTTGAGCAAACGACATTCTTGTCCTTTCCATCCCCCCTTAAGTTTCGACCACCAACTTGCACCGCAAAACTAATAGGGTTCCCTCTTTCTTCCTTTGTTCGTGTCATGGTCCGTACTCGTTCTTGTTGCACGACCATAGCATATACTCGATTCAGATTTGGCAAAGGGTCAGTGCTCAGGATATTGGAACGTACTGTCCCATATCCATCTTCATCTAATCCCATCAAGAATTGATGAACTCTCTCTTCTTCTCGCTTCTTCTCCAATTGAGTGGTAATGTTACAACTACACCTAATACAACTACATACTGGGATCAAGTCATAATTTTTCAGTTCATCCCAAAGAGACTTGAGTCTACCATAATAGACGACAATGGCCTGCCCTTCCTGCTAGTAGTTTGCAAGGTCTAACCTCAATTGTTGTACACGTGGACCATTCCCAATGGAAAACCGCTATTTGATATCTTTCCAGAGATCCTTCAGGTTCTCCATATAAGATATGGTTGATCGAAGTGCAGGTTCAATGGTGTTAAACACCCGTGAGACAAGCATTGAATTGACATTCCACCAATCTTCAAGCTCTGGTGAATCGTCCCCTGGTTGTTTAATGGATCCATCGACGAAGCCATATTTCTTCTTGGCTCGTAATGCAGTACGCATAACACGCACCCATTCATCATAGTTCTCACCTTTCAACTGAACTTGGGTAATTATATTACCCGGATTGTCATTCGAAGTCAATGCATAGGGGGTCAGTATTTGCTTGTCAGATCTAGAAGTTTTCGGGTTAGAACCGGAACCCCCTCATCTCCTTTCTTCTCATCATCTTCAGCCATGATGGTGCCTGGCTCTTGATACCATGTAAAAGAAGGTTAATTCCCTTCGTTGCTTTTCATTCTCCTGGATGATAAATATATATACAGAGAAGAAATACATCAAGAATCTTAAATACGGGAAACTATACACATAAAATCCTCCAAGAGAATATTTACAGATAATAAATCAATATTTGTCTAGCAAAACTTAAGCCTAGAATCAAGAATTGCCAACCAAAATAAGAAAAGAAATCATGTCTACAATCTCAATCTCCAATATAAAGTCAAAATATTAATCAATACTACTTAAGAATTGCCCTAGAATCCACAGTCCACACCATGCACATTTAATTCCACATGTTGACTAGTCATGTTTGTTTTTGGGTATAAGGTGTTTCATTCAATTGGTTAAATAAAATATTTGAATTATTATAAATCACAAAATCTTTGATTTCTAAATATAAAAACAAAATAAAATTAATTTTATTATAAATTACCTTTCATTATAAATTTCATATTAAAATGTGTAACTATAAAAAGTTAATTTTTATTACAAAACAGATGAAACCTTAGATTTTGCATGCCTTCAAATAGAATTTGGGCGCACGTGAAAGTTTTTCCTTTATATAATTGTTTCGAAAACTGTAATTTTTTTTAACTCAATATTTGGTAAAATTTAAATGAAACATAATATTGGTGACTGCCTTTATATTGAAATTTTTTAATCAACTAACATGATAGAATTGGAAAAGGAATATGCCTGCTTCAAGCTCAGAAATGGTAATTCCTAGGAATGGTTTCCAGACCAACGACATGCATTCTTTCATAATTTGGCTTCGAATGTTCTTGTCGGATAAAAATCTCCCTACAAGACAAAGAGAGAGATCAACTTTGAGTTCTTCAGGTGGTTTAAAGTTTATTTCCAGACTTGCATCTTCATCCATGTGTAGGTTTTCCATATTTTGTGTTTCCATGAAAGGGAAAGGGTTGGACGTGTGCAGAGAAGGTTGAGGGATAAAATCACTCAAGTTAAGGGATAAGATCACTTAGAAAAGATAAAGGATCAATAGCTCACAGGGAAGAGGGCAAAACTCTCATTGGAGAGAAAATAGTATCAGGAAGATTATAAATGTTGGATTTTTAAATAGTGGAAATCAAATTAAAGAAATAGGCTAGTTTTTTTTTTTTTTTTTTTAAATTAAAAATTTGTAAAATGAAATAAGAAGAAAAATAAATAAGAGAAAAGATGAAGAAAAAAAAGAAAAAAAAAATGTGTACCTGGTTCCAATTCTTAGCTTTAGTGTGAATGTGTTAAGATTGACTAATCAGACATCTAAGCACACTATTAAACAACAAAGACAAAAAGAAAAGAAGAAGAATGACAAATTTGAATCATGAGAAAGAAAAGACAAAAAAAAAGAGAAAAGAAGAAAAAATAATATAACCAAAGATAATTATTTGTATATATGTTAATGCTCTTCCTCTCTGATCATCCTGACTCAAATGAAATATTGAGAAAAAATTTCAGAAAAAGTATTACATCACCGCACTTGATCAAACATAACAAAAGCATAATAAAACAAAATCCATTAATAAAGCCAATATTGAACGCAATTTGAATTCAAAAAACAAATACAAAATATGTGAAATAAAAAAATGAAGACATAGATGATATGAGAAGAGAGAATGAAGTCAGGGAAAAATTGTAGCAATGAGTATTGGAAGAGAATGAGGGTACCTTTGTGGAAGAAGAAAAGATTGGAGAGAGACTTCATCATCATGGAGAATTTGCAGTCAATGAGATTGTAAGTGGACAATTACGAATAGAACCAAGTTTTTTTTAAAATAAAATAAAAGGATGAGTCGTTACAATTTGAAAGTAAGTGTAATTTTATTTTGATTCAATTACGATTTAAAAAAAGAAGAGTAAGAAGAAGTCACATGTCAAAAGTAGAATGAGACAAATGATATTTTTTCAAAATTAATTCACAAATTTATAGTATATTAATTGATTGATATTGATAAAACAAATTTTATGATAAAGTTTCAAAATTAATAATAAATTTGTATAACATATTATTTCATTTTTTAAAATCTTAAAATCGATAATAAAATAATTTAAAGTCGATGCTGATGACACTTAAAACTATCAAAATAAGAACTTGTGATATTTGTTTATAATTGCTAGAAAGTTAGCAAAATAGCTTCTATACAGCATTTAGCATTTTCATCACACATAATAGTCCTATTGCCAATCATACATCACAGCCAGGTATCCACTAATGACTAAACCACTGTCTAACATATTTTACATTTGTATTTGTAATTTTGATTGATATAGTAAAAATAAGGAACTTAAGGATTAGGACACATTAAGTATTCAAAAATCACTCTCAAACATTAAAAATATGATTCAAATTTAGACATTCAAGTCAGGTCATGTTTAATTCCCTAGCTTGTGTTTGACTCAAATTTAATTTCTCGACCGATTCTCAACTATTGGTTATTTCTGTTTTTTAAAGACAACACTATTAGCTTTTGACTTTAAACTTTAAATTAGTTAGGTTTCAAATAAATGTGAACTGATTTTTTCATGTTAAAAAGACTTAAAATTTCATTTTATTAGAAATTATATTATATTAGAATTACAATGTTTTTTAAGGAATTTTACAATTACTATTAACACAAAGATTTGCTATGTTCTTTCGAAAGATTATAAACAATCAAACATACATCTTGTGTCTGTATCCTACGAGTAGATGAGTAGTATACTATCATACCTTGGATCATACCTATTATACTATATATACTGAAACCTAAATTATATATTTTAATCCAAAAATAAACTTCAAATAACTTTTGAGTTTGATTAATTGAGTCTGCGCGTATTTCTAAACATTACGTAAGCATTTTGTCCCTATTAATTTCTTATTGTTTTTTTGCATTCATATTTTCTTTAATTTTAAGACGTCATGAGCGTGACAACAGGTTCTGTCGATGTTTTTTTTTTTTTTGGAATTTCAACTTAAATGTTAAAGAATTCAATTAGTCATTATTTTATAGTATCATTCTATAGTAGTTTATAAAATACAAATACAATGTAAATCGATTACTAGAGTAGTTTTGATTAAAAATTGTTTAAATATATACTTTTATTAAAAAAATACCATTTTAATCTCATAAGAAAACATAAAATACGATAATGTTAAGAAATACTTGGAGTAATGTGTACTTTACAAGAATCTTGAGCCTGTGACACTTGCTTCACTCCCTTTACGATATTACAAGACTTCATGACTTATTTACATATTATTTACGTTTTCATTCAATAAAAATAATATTTTACCTACACTAATTGCCGTTTCAATATAAAGAAATCACATGCATATTTATGCATAAAATTTGATTTCAATTATCAAATGCGTGAACAAGCTAGATAGTTGACATGGAAGCATGTGACAACATCTATCATATATATCTTACTCCTAAAATTTTAAAAATATTATAGCACTATATATATCACCACCATATCACATTGATCTCATTAAGCTTGTAACAATCATTAATTAACGGTCACAAACATTTGTTTATTTTATCCCAAGAAACCCAGCCTTATTTTATTGAGACCTGAATCTTCTTAAACTGCATTTACTTTAATCATTTCATTATCAATACTCCCTCCAATTTTTTTATTATAAGGTTGAAATTAAAAATGTGATTTGATCATTTTTATAAGGTTTAATGTAAAATATCTTATATATTAAGTATTTTTTTTATTAAAATGTCCTTTATTAAAATCAGTTTTAGAACTACGCAATAGGAAGAAAAATATAACTCATTAATGTTTGTTAATTTTATTTATAAGAATAATTTTTTTAAAAAAAATAATAATTTAAAATAAATTTAATATTCTCGACTAAATTAATCAATTTTTTATAATTTTAATAAATTAGTTAATTAGACCTTATAATAAACAATAAAGAGAATAGTTGAGATTAGTTAACGTATTTAATTAGTACATATATAAGTACAACATTATCAAAATATGAAATTCATGAAGTTTAATTTCTAGGCTATCAATTTAGTTTTCGATTATGCTAACTTGCTATAACATTAATTTAACAGTTCTACAAAATAGGGGGAAAAAAAGTTTGTCACACTTTTCTTTCTTTTTTCTTGTTACTCCAGTTTTTCCACATTTTCCCCCTGGTTAGCAACTTCTTTGACACGTTCAAATTATAATCCAAGTGATATCGTTTTGTCAAAGAAGTTTCTTTCATGAAAATTTTCTAGCTCATCAAATTAATTATTATACAAGCTAGAAATGTCCAAAAATGTGTAAAAAATTTGAAAATCAAGAATTGATTGTCACTGCTTAACTACAGCAATTGGACTAATGGTTTGGACCTCAAGAATGAGATTATTATATTAGTGACTTATTTGTTTGATTATATGTGATTATTGGCTGGTTGTTCATCGCTTCTAACCACTTAACATTAATAATATTGTCATACTTAGTCGAAAGTGGGTGTATTATTAGTTGTCTATATGTTCACAACTTTATACTTTTGGTTGATGGTTCTAACTACCAGCGCGACGCACATTATATATACCAGTGGAAACATAGGCGTTTGCATATGTATCCGCATTTTTATCGCGCTATCATATTTTATCGTACTAAAATTTATATATTAAAATAATATCTCTTATTATATGTAAATTGATGTGTATATTAATTTTTGTTTAATATATTTTGTAATATATAGATAATATTACTTGTGTCTATTTGTTTATGATAACATGATATTAATATATTATATTTGTAAATACATATCTATTTATACATAATTGATCAAATCATTTGTGATATATATTTAGATATATGTCACTTGTTGAATTTTCTTCTTTTTATTTTGATCTTTAATTATCTTTGTTCTCAGGGTGTATGTATTTTAATTCTAGGAATTTTTTTTTATATATTTCCAAGTAAGATATGTGGTGAAAAGAAAAATAAAAGAAATAGATAAATATATAAAGTAAATATAAAATGTGTAGAAAGTAAAGATTATCCCAACAATTTTTCTAATTGTAATTTCAAAACAAAAAAAAAATCATTGAAGTCATGTTCCCTTTGAGAGTGTTTTTAAGTTTGTTATCATTTTTTAAACATTTATATTCAAAATTAACAAATTATAGAAATATACAATGATATTTATTTTTTTGCTAGCATTTGATAAATAAGAAATTTCTTGGACAGTGAAAATAGTTAATTAATCTTTTTTATTTACTTTTTTAGAAGGAAAAAAATAATTAAGGATAATATCATTTTGAAATCATTATAGGAACACATTAGTTTAAAGATATTAAAATTCATGTTTTTTTTTTGTATCAAAACATTTATGTTTCAATGACTTATATAAATTTATTTTAAATATCTTACAAAAATTCAACAAAACTATTTCCTAACATTATCAACTATTGATTAAACCATTTCTTTATAATTTGATGTTCATGATTCAAATATAAAATTCAGCAAATTTTTTTTATCCAAGTACAAATCCAAAAATCAAATTCAATATAAATTTGTACGACTAAATATTATAAGCATGTCATGATCATAGACAGAAAAGATATATATATATATATATATATATATATATATATATATATATATATATATCATCATATGCTTCACAATTACGTTCCTTTCTTCTTTTTCCTTTTCTATAGGCTCATGACATGTAGACTTCAAATCTTTCAACTATACACAAAAATGAGAGAAAGAAAACCAGAGGAATAAAATACAAAAGGAAATTAATAAAAGAAAAAATTAATTAGAAATGTAAATAAAGTTAACACATAAGACAAATAAAAAATCTATAAAATGTAAAGAGATTTCTAACTTTATCTATCCTATTTCTTCTCTATTCTCTCTTTGTCACATATCAAAAACTTTGTCAACACAGTATCATACATGTTTTTACCATCCTTAAATATTAAAAAATTATTTATTTCCATGACTTCCTGTTCCTAAAGGCATATTCATATTGAGATTTCATTCTTCGACCAAGATATGAAGATTCCATGCATTTAATCCGAACAGAATTTGAAGGAATTGACGGAGTAAACATGCACAATCTTCCACAAACTTCTTCCCTAAACTCTCACAATTTGTTAGTTAGTTTGACCAATCCCAAATAAAACAAATTTTTTTGAAAGTAAAAGACAATAAATAAACAAAGAAAAACATATGCAACATCATGCATATACGGAAGAGAAATAATCATAATGCAGATGCCAAGTATAAGAAAGGAACTAAAAAATGGTGCAAATTCTGAAATCGTCATTATTTCTGCACCATATAACTGCGACCCATTATGGATGAGAATGATTGAATGTTGAGAACAAAAAAATAGTGACAATATGAATGAGACATAAAATTATGACATAATTAAAAAGAGAAAACGATGAAGAAACAAGAATATTTGGAAAGTTGAATGGAAAAATGTTTCCATTAATCTATTTGGGGGAATGGTAAAAAAAGAAAAAAAGCCGGCATTACATTTGTAGTATCAATTTAATATTCTACAACATGATTTTAAAAAGAGTGGACATTCAGTTATAATTTAAAAAATAATAATGTAACTTACTTAAATTTGTGAATAAAAAGTACGTATTGTTGATGCAGTTTAATTACTCCAGCGAAAAACTCTTCATCCTTTAGTCGTCCAAGTGGAAAAACAACTCTGTAGTTTGATAATTAATTGGTGAGTAAATACTTTTTCACAATAGCGTGCGTGAAATAAAGTGTTTCATTTAGCTTATAGACGAAGAAATTTTATAGTGGACCTGACTTTTGGAATATGCTAGAAACTTGCATAATCAAAATCAAATGCCAGAGAAGAGAGTCGTTTAGTTAATCGTCATTATTATAGTTATCTTCATTTTGAAGTTGGAAGATATATATTAGGTTATATGGTTTTTTTTTATATTTATTTTGGGAAAATTTAAAAAATAATTGAAGCAAAAAATGGGTTGAATATACGAAGAGGTAGTTAACTGGTCAAAATCATAAGAGCAATTCATTTAGGAACTATATCAATGAAAAGGGGAATGATTCTATTTTAATAATAGCAATAATTGGGATACTGAAGTTGTGGTTGAAGATTAGTTCACGATCAAATTTGCTTAGGTAGGAAGGGTTAGAGGACATGGTTGAAATACGGCATAACAACTCAAGTTCTTGAAACTTAGCAATTTTTTTATCATTAAAAAAGAAAAGTCACACAAGCAACCGATTGAGCAAGTTTGGATTGAAATATATGTAATGGTTATAGCACTATGGTAAAAATATTTACCCTTCTCTCAAGATAACATAATATGCATGTCGTTGGCTTTGAACTAATATGCTGTACATTATTGTCATAATATTTTCTTTAAGTATAATTCAAGAAAATAATGTGTCATATGTTCTGCAGGAGAACGCACAAACTTCAACCCCTCCAAAACCGATAATAGCAAAAGGAAAAAATAAAATATATTGCACTTGCTCACATGGTCTGCAAATTATAATAAAGAGGTAAAGTAAGAGGATTTTCTTTCCACAGAGATCTACGTGAATTTGTTGAAAATGTTGGGAAGTCAGCCATGTGAATGGATTAGTCCGTTATGTTCTTGATCAGAATAATCTTGCAAAGGTTTGTACCTTTCGAGATTCCCTTGGAAATTAGGTTAAATTAAATAATGTTCATTTGGGTAGGGATAGAATCATGGGAATCCAAGGCACTCTAAATTAATGTGAGGAAAATATGTCGTGTTGGTTTCATTCTATATCATTTAATAGGATATTTGGGTATTACATCATCAAGAAGTTAAACTTATCCAAAACAAAACCATGTGTGATTGTGTGCCCAGCTTGGAGGACAAACAATCAATTGCAAGCTCCTGATCGTACAATTGAAGTTGTGTTCATGAGGAAATGCTAATCATGGAGTTGCCTGTATTATAGGGATAGCTAGAGAAACAACAAAGTGGGTCACGGACCAAGCACTTTTCTACAACATATAAGCCCACTATGTGTGAAATTACTAAGTAACCCATGTGAGTTTGAGCAACTATAAGGAATAAATGATTATTTTAGTCTTGAATGTGTAAGTCTCTAAAAATTTAATTCTTAGAAAATGAAAATGTTGATTTTAGTCCTTGAAGGTGTAAAATGTAACATCATGTTTTTGGTAAAATAAATAAAAATTAATATAATTTTTAGAAATTAAATAAATGAGAGGAAATAATTTTTGTTAATTAAAATAAGGATTTCATAATATTAGAAAATAAATAGAATAAAATGATGTTTTAGAAAATAAAGAAATATTTTAATTGGTTATTTATTTAATAAAAGAGTAAAATATAGTTTCTTTTTATAAAAAATAAAATAAAAAAATAGAGGAAATAATAGTCTCAGAGTTCACTACCTTAGCTATAAATATAGACATATTAGGTCAGCTTTTACCATTACGATACATCTCTATACTCTTTCTTCTTCCCAAATTCATTCTCCCTTTTTCCTCTCCCAAAACTTTTTTTTTCCTCGTATACACCCAAACTTGTTCTAGTAAAACTATAATTTAGGATTCGTTAACCGTTGGATCTTTTTGGAATTTTGTCATCACAATCAAAAATCCGTTTTGCACATTTTCACCGTTGAGATTTTTGAAATAATGTATATAGAGATAGAAATATCCCTTGCATGGAGACAATGAAATTGAAGCTTCAATTCATTTTCCTTCTCTCTAACGCTTAGAAATCCTAGCTAAACAAACAAAGAAAAAGCTTAAAGAATCTTAGGATGAGTTATGGATGAGTTTGCTTAGAAGTAATGGATGAGTTATTCACAGTTGGAAAGTAGTGAGAACATGTGTAGGGATCCTTAAAGAATCAATTGAAATGGGTTTTCGGGTGTTTCTAAAATTTTGATTTTATCTTTACAACTATAATTGTGAATTATATATGTTTGACAGACCAATTGATGTCTCCATGTGAAATTGTAGTGAAATTGATGTGTTCTTGTATTGAGTGTGAACCCTAGAAATTGAGTTTTTTTTCTTCTAATTAGCGTGAATTGATGAAACTGAATGATTAATATGATGTCTTTACTAGTTAATCTGGATTATGAGTGTGTGAGTGTGTGTGTGTGTGAGCATTGAGTTGTAAGCTATGAACTGTACAATCATACAATTGTAAGATCTTTTAAGGGTGACGAGTTAATGCACGACGAGTATTATGACAGGATCCACTGTGGGAACCCGGCGAGTTTAATCACTTTGAGGCTTGACGAGTTAAAATTATTTTGAGAACAATTGAGGAGTTATGTGTTTTGTATAGTTTACAGATAGAGTCTACGTGTTAAAATATTTTCTGGGTTAGACTCGAATCAGGGGGGAGAGGCCGTGACAGACTCTTCAAAGTCTAGGCCTTGGGGGTAAATACACTTGATTTTGGTGCTCCTTTAAGTCCGTGTCGATCCCACATGATTGGAGTATTCTCGCAAAATAGCATGACCTTGATTAGTCTCCCTATGATTTTACCTAGTGAGAATGTCTTGACTTACCAGTGTGTGGTCTGTTTTGTCATGTACTCCTAAGTACCCGATGACATTTTTTACTAACATGGTATCACATTGCATATAGGATTGAGTCTTAGTGTATCTGTTGTATAACGCCTGTGTAATGATCATTATGACTTGTTACATGATGGTGGATAATGAATTATGTGAGTGCGAGATGTTATGTGGTACTTGAAATGTATTGTTCTAAACACGTGATTAACGAGAAGGTGTGGAATATGATGAAATCATTGAGACAAGTGATGTTACGCAATAAGTGGTAACGTGAAGAAAATTGTGCTAAGTTAAGCTTGTTAAACTTATATGTGTGTGTGTGTATGTGATTTCGTTTATCTCTACCTATTTAGGAATGTGATAACTCGCTCTCTATGTGTTGTTTGTGTTTGGATCCTATGATGATCTCGAACCTTATGTTCGTGGGAGTAGATGGTTAGGTGGATGACTTTAAATAATCTCATATTAGAGGACGCTGAGACACAATGCTCTAATAGGATGTGACATTGGAACATGAGTTTCTGTATTCATTGCATAAAGTTCTAAACATGTAGTTTTTATTATTTTTGTTTCACATGCTGAGTCTTTAGTTCATTCTCTAGAGTTTTGAACAACCTTGTTTTGAGTCGAAAATGTTTTCATACCCTTAATTGATAAGTTTTTAATTTGATGATAAACGCGAATGTGTGCATGGACCTTTTATCCATGTGAGCTCCTTTATGTTTATTGAATAAAATCATTTTATGTAATTTTGTATTTTCATGTATTTTATTATATAAATATGTATATCGGGATAGAGAGTGTCACATAAAAGATGCAACAACTATGTTCAGTTATACAACTTAATGGCTCTACAAAAAATTGATGTCAAATTAATCATTGAACATTACAATTTAATAACAAAATAGTTTCACGAAATTTAATGACAAAATATAATTATCGTACTTTTATACATTTAGGGATTAAATCAAAATTTTTATTCTTTCAAAAATTAAATTGTAATCTATTTATACACTTTAGATACTAAAATGATCATTTACCTAATGATAGATAACATATCCCCATTGCTCTTGTACAAGTAATTGAATGGCCCTTGTAGCTTTTATGAGGACAAACAAAGCATATACACAATGGGGTTCTGCAAAGGGTGGCCCATTTGAGGCCATGATTTGGTCATTAGGGGAATAACGCTGGACAATTGGCTTGGCAAAGAGGATACGGAGAAGAGTTGATCAAATGCATTATAAGAAAACAAAGTGGGAATGCTTCGAATTCAACAAGCACAGCAATGAAGGACCATGTTTGTAACATGTGAGGATTGTCCCTCTGCCATGTGCATTTATTGGATCTTTTTAGGCGTTCAGTCACATAAGAAATGCAACTTTCTACAATAAATTTCAACTGCATTTTATATAAAAAGGAGAAAGATAAGAAGAAAATTAAGCAAGAGGAAGTATTATAAACCAAGAAAATTAGTATTATCAAAACTATTATAAAAATATGTATAAACGATAAAACTTCACATATATAGGCAATTTATCTTGTTTTTGAGCTAAAGCATTCAACTTGAGTATGGGGAAAGATGTTCTAACATCGTCAATTTTCGTAAGTACAATTTTTTTTAGAAAGATTTCAATTTTGCATATTCGTATTATATTTTGTATATTTAGATGTGTCTGGTTTAACTTATATAAAATACTCGCTTTTGTTTTTTAAACTTTTAGATTTGAAAAATAAACTAATTATTTCCTCAAAAATAATTTCAACCAAAGATGGGATTCTTTTTTGTGGGTAGATTACCAATCGCATAATTGTACTGCTCAATGCATTAAAAAGATGTGATGTGTGTAGGTTGCAAGTTTTCTCTCGATCGTATTCCCTTAATAAAATCTTTTTTTTACTGTACAAAAGAAAAATACTTGTTCAAAGGCCAAAAATATTGGAGTAAAGGGTGGAGTGTAATTTACAGTCAACCCCAAGATTTATAATTATTTTTACAGTCTCAAAAGTAATAAAATATTATTATTAAGCCTAAAGAAGCTTTGTTAAAGAAAAAAAAAAAAAGCCTTAAGAAGCTGAAGAATGATACTTGAACTAAGTTTCTATTCACACATTATCAATCAAGTGGGTCATTAGGGTAATACTAAGTAGTTGCATGATCCGAACTTACTAAACTAGTCTCTGATTGAAGAATTCAAAACTCGTAGCATGTTTGTTTTAACATTACAAGTACTGAAATGAACGTTGACTTCAAAAACAACTCAGTAATTGTTCACATTTAATTGCTTTGGAACATACACTAACAGGCCTGCCGGATAATTTGGTAACTAGATGGTAATTTGTTTTTAGTGTTGGCCAAGTCAAACCTAGACAACTAAGCTGGTTCTTATTTTAACAAAATATATAGTTTATTTATCCTTTTAATATTACAGGTAAATTGTTTTTTTTATTGAAAAATATAAAATACATTTCATATGGTTTTTTCTTTAATTGTTGCTGGAAATTTTCAATTCAACTGTTTGATCCATAATCAAATAATTGTTCCGGGGAACCAACTTTTTGGCGAAGTCAAATAAACTCTGATGGTGGACCACCAGAACTATAACTTTTGAATGCCAAAGATGAATATAGTCAATCCACCTTATAGTTCATCAAGAGTTTATGTGAATAAAATTTAGACAATTATCATTATTTTACTTTTAAAGAAGATGCATCGACTCATTTATTTGTGCTTTCTAAAACACCTTTTTTAATTGAAATGCATATGAAAATATTACGATAAGGGAATAAGATCTATGAATAAATGATTTTTTTTTATTGTTTTTTAATTAAAAAACATAAAACACGAAAGACAATCTTTTTATCCATAGACATAATCAGACCCCAAATAAGACCCACTATCAATGCATGAGAACATAATATCATTAGTGCTTTTCTCTCTCCCTGTGAGATGTTTTTCTCTTTGTGAGAGTTCCAATTATCCCCATCGATCATCTCTTCCACTACCTCGTTTTCCTAGTGAGTTTTTTTGAGCCTTAAACCTTTGTTAGTTGAGTGTTAGTGTTACGAGCTCCTTAGCTAATGGGCCACAGATGACAACAAGGCCCAAGTCACCTAGACCTCAACGTGAGAAGAGGCCCCCCTTTGGACCAAGGACTTTGTCTAACTTTCAGGCAATTGCTTTGTGCACCCAGCGTTCTTCTAATACACCCAGTTGTAAATTTCAAAAATATTCCTACTAATAAACATATGAATCCTGAAAGGTGGTCCTTGAAACTTTGACAAACATCTGCTGATTCTTAGAGTGATCAAAGAAGGAGAAAGCCCTGCCAGTGTCCCACTATTCAATGTTCCTTATTGAGTCCAAGTTCATGGCTTACCTATTGGTTTTATGTCCCAATCTATTGGCCGAAGTATAGGTAACTACATTGGTGATTTTCTTGAGTATGATGAGAAGAACAACACAAGCTCTTTTCCGCCATTCATACGTCTAAGGGTTCTTTTGGATGTTCGAAAATCATTAAAGATATCCAAAAAAAATAAAAAAATCAAGAAGCCAAAAAGGGTTTCAACTGAAGTTTTTTTTCAAGTACAAGAGGCTTGGTCCTTTTCGCTTCTTTTGTGGTTTGATAGGGCATGCTGATAAACTTTGTGAAAAATTGTTTGCTAATGGTGTTAATGATGGAGTTATCTTGTGGAATGGAGATCTTTGGTTACAAGCACGTGCAAACACCAGCATGAGGCTCCCAACTTAGAGGCTCATAGGTTTCCATGGCATCCCTGATCGTGAGAAAAGTCTGATTCATGGAATATCTTGAGGAGTTTGTATGAGGATTAATCCCTTCCTTGTTGTATTTTTGCTGACTTTAAGGATTTACTGTCTAATGATGAAAAAATTGGTCTCTTAGATCACCCCTCTTGGCTTCTTAATGGTTTTGATAGTGTTGTTTCAAATTCAAATCTCCACGACCTTCCTATGGAGGGCTACTAATACACTTGGGCAAAATGAAGAGGTAAACCTGATGCCGTTAAAGAGAAGCTAGACAGAGCCCTAACAACCCTTTATTGGATCGAACTCTTCCCTCTTTTGAGGCTGATTAATTCAGTGTGCTCTAAATCTGACCACTCCCAATTCTCATCAAATTGCATGGTGTTGGTCTATAAAACCAAGAAGACCTTTTCATTTGAAAATTCATGGCTACTTGAAGACGAGCTTGTTGATGTTGTGAAGCACGGATGGCTGAACTCCTTTGATTATCTAATGGAAGAAAAATCAAATCTTATTCTGCTGAAATGAATGACTGGGGGAAAAAAAGATCAGAACCAGATTTCGTGCAAAAATTGATGGTTTTATTGTTTTTGGTCAGAATAATATTTGTAAGGTTGTCTAGAGTTATTTTGACTCTCTTTTCCATAATAATAAAATTTCCCATGCTAGTTATTTTCTGGTTTTAGAGCATATTCCCTCTTGTATTACTTCAGTTGACTATGATGCTCTCACCGCCCCTTTCTCTATTGATGAATTCAAATGGGCTCTTTTCCAAATGAACTCAGATATATCCCAGGACCTGATGGCCTAAACCCAACTTTCTACAAACGCTTCTGGCATCATTGTGGACCAGAAATTTTCACAGCAGCTACCTCTTGGTTAGAAAATGACACTTTTCCTCCTCAAATAAACAATACAAATATTGTCCTTATCACAAAAAACAATAACCCTTTCTCCATAAAAGACTTCAAGCCCATTTCCCTTTTTAATGTTTTGTACAAAATCATCTCTAAAAGGCTAGTCAATTGCCTTAAACCTCTTCTCTCAAAATGCATTTTTGAGAAGCAATTTGCTTTTGTTGAGGGTCGTTCAATCTGGGATAATGTCATGATTGCTTATGAGATTGTCCATCATATAAGGTGCAACACAAGGAGAAAAAAATATGAGGTTGCTCTTAAAATTGATGTAAAGCCTTTGATAAAGTGGAGTGGAATTATCTTTTCAGTCTTATGTCCAAAATGGGTTTCAATCAAAAGTGGTTGGATTGGATACAACGTTACCTTCAAATAGTTCAATACTTAATCATGATCAATGGAGAATTTGTTGGTCCTATTCTTCCAGCGAGAGGACTTAGACAGTGTGATCCATTATCACCCTATCTTTTAATTCTTTGAATAGAGGGATTATTAGCTCTTCTAAAAAATAGTGAGAGGAGAGGAGAAATTAATGGTGTTAAGGTATGTAAGGAATCACTAGTCCTCTTTTACACCTTTTATTTGTTGATGACTGTTTTCTTTTTTGTAGGGCACAAGACAATGAAACTAAGGCTTTAAAGGATATTCTAGAAACTTATGGCAATGTTTCTCACCAGCAGACTAATTTCCAAAAGTTTTTCCATAATTATTTTTTCAGCGGTAACACTCCACATAACCTGCGAAATCCTATCTCTTCATTCTTTGGAGTCACTAAAGTTCTCGAGAGAGGAAAATATTTGGGTATTCCTTCTTTGATTAGTAAAAAAGAAAGAAAGCAGTATTTGGTTTCCTCAAGGATAAGCTTGTTAACCATTTGACAAGTGTATAAAAAATTTTAAGTAGTAAAAACTTGAAAGTTCGAGTGTCGATTTCCATATGGACTTTGTTTTGTACTTGTGTTGGATAATTTTCAATTTATAACAGAAAAAGATGAGATAAGGTGAAATATGAGCTAAAAGAAACAATAACTGAAATAATAGATATTAACAAGAGACAAAAGATATAATAGGTGAATTTTAAATTTTTCTCTATCAATTAGGTGAATTTTTCCTACTCACATCTATTAGAATACTTGTTCTTGATATTTCACGATGACAAGCCTATCTTACCAATCTATCTTCCAAATGTCTTTGCAAATATTTAATAGATAAAATGCATGAAGTTATAATTTTATATATTTACTTTTATGCATGAGCATAATGCAATGATTGTATATCTAACAATGATTTTATTAAGATATCCCTTCCTTTTATTTCTATTAGAAATTATCCTCTGTTGAGCGACTAATCCCTAAGACAGATGCACGCAAAACCTTTCTTGTATTTCTATTAAGGATTACCCTCTGTCAAACACCTAATCTCCAAAAATGATGCAAGGATGAACGATACATGAAATTAAAATAAGAAAGGATAATAAGAAAGAAAATACATGTTTGCATTGATATATATGAAGCATACAATATATCTTTTGGCTTTTTAGGTTTGTCAGGTCCTAACTAAGGGTTTAGTCTCTCATAACCATAAGGAGTGTTACACTTGAAAAGGGGTATAGAAACTGATGGAGGAGAAGGGATGGAAAAAGGGAATAGAAAATAATGAAAGAGAAGAAAGAATTCCCTAAGAAAAAGTTCTTAGGCTTTAAGTGTGTATTAAAGTGCTTTGAGACTCGATGTGTCTTCTCTCTTTGGTTTAGACTCTCTTTGGCTTGACTTTTTTTTTTTTTTTATATATTTTTGTTATTTTATGTATCTTTTTGGCTTTTAACTCCTCCTTTTTATATCTACAAGTCATGAATAGAAAAAATATCAATTCTTAACAATTAAACATAAATAAATGGTAAATAAATATTTTTAAGATTATTTTCATTATATTTTTATTATAAAAAACAACTTATATTTAGTCGTTATCAAAGCTTTTGGAAAAGGATCAACCAATGGTTAAGGAAATTGCTCTCAAAAGCAAGCAAGGAAATACTTCTTAAATCTGTTACTCAATCCATTCTCTCCCAGTGTGCGAGTATATTTTTTTTATTTCCATTTATTTTAGAGAATGAGCTCCAAAAAATGATAAATTCCTTTTGGTGGAATTCTCAAGATTCTTCATCGATAGGAATTAAATGGTTGAGTTGAGAAAGTATATATGACAATTAAAAAAGAGGATGGTGGAATTGGTGGAATGGGATTTAGAAATATTTATGCTTTCAATTTGACAATGCTAGAGAAGCAAGGTTGGAGACTCTAACCAACCAAAATACTATAATTTCAAAAGTATTCAAGGCAAAAAAATTTCCTCAAGGGAATTTTTTGGTTGATCAATTGGGTATGGCGTAGTATCCAGCTTCATAGGTAATTGTTAAGCAAGGCATGACATGGAAAATCGGTGATGGATCCCTAGCTAATATTTGGAGACAATCTTGGCTGAGATCAAAGCATAATTCCTTTATTTCTTCGCAGCCAATGATTGGGAATGAGCATGCTACTGTCAATGCCCTTATTCACTCAAACTATTCCTCGTGGAAGTATGATTTAATTGTTCAAATTTTTAACCAACGTGATGTGCAGGAGATTCTACCCATTCCTTTACTCAACAAGGATGACACTGATCAAATCATATGGAAACAAAGTCCTAATGGTAGCTACACAGTTCGTTTAGCATATCACCCTACTCATGGATTCAATTGTAGATATCTCGAGTTTGAAGGTCCCTGGAAACTGGAAGCTCATCTGGAATTTAAATATTCATCCCAAGATCAACCACTTCATTTGGCGTTATCCTTTGGAGCATTTGGAACTCAAGGAACGACAAAGTATGGCAAGAAAATGACAATCCAGCTCAAGTGGTGGTATCTAACAGTTTGCAATTCTTCAATGATTGGAAGGATTCAAGTGCAATGTCGAAGCGACTCTTTTCAAAGAAGATCTTTCTTTTGGCGTTGGTATGATTATCCGCGATCATCAAGGTAATTTCGTTAAAGCTCAAACTCTTGCACAAATGGTTTGCCTGAGCCTAAAGAAGCTGAATCATGCGGCCTTCTCCAAGCTGCAATCTGGATTTCCTCTCTTAATATGCACAAGGTCACCTTTGAGTTTGACTGCAAATCAGTCATGGATACGATCAACACAGCAACTCAAGGAATTTCAGAAACAAATGTCATCCTATCTTCATGTACTCAATTTCTTCTTAATTCTCCAAATTGGGTGATGAGTTGATCATGTGTTCATAGTCTAGTTAGAGCGTCAAGATTATATGCTAGCAACTAAATGTTTGATTGTATTCCTTAACATATTTACCCAACTCTTATGAATGATATAAAATAAACATATTTCTCTTAAAAATAATAAAACATGAAAATTGAGTGTTTTTCTTAAAAATAAACAACATGAAATTACCTATAGAGAATTGCTATTCTCACTCTCATTTTTTTATTCACACCCTATATGCATTAAAACAAAATACTCTAAAAATACCCTTTTAACATAATCATGTTTTTGTTATATAAAATATATAACAGATACGTGTTTTAATTGTTTAAGAGGGGCTGACAACAAAATATATAATCAAAATATGTTTTTATTATATACTTTTTCTTTTCATGGAAAACCGATTTTGTTGACAAAATAAATAACATAATCACGTTTCTATTGTGTATTTTATCAACAAATTGTGAAAAAAAAATTGGAATAATTTTTTAAACCATATGGGGATTGTATATAGTAATTCCACTACTTGTTT
Source organism: Glycine soja (assembly GCF_004193775.1). Taxonomy (NCBI): domain Eukaryota; kingdom Viridiplantae; phylum Streptophyta; class Magnoliopsida; order Fabales; family Fabaceae; genus Glycine; species Glycine soja. The sequence continues at coordinate 50,919,833 of NC_041016.1, forward strand.
ACAAAATATTTTGGGCCTCCCTATATGTAGTTTTGAATGAGTAAGCACAAGAAGAGATTAAATACAAGACACCTTGGTTGTGGTGCCACTGAAAGGGTACAATTCATTTTTTGTATTTTTAACCATTTTTATTTTTCAGTTATAAGTATTGTTTTCATTTTACTTTTCATTTTCATTATTATTGGTTAGCACACCATGCCTTTATCTATTTTTTTTTTTGAAAAAGATAATAGAAGTTAAATGATAGTTAATGGTTTGCAAGATGTAACTCTTAGTATAAACTGTTTAAAAAGTTTTATCAACCAAGAGAAAGATATATTGTTGTTGGGTACAAGGGGTACCCCATGTACAAAAGGAAATGATCATGTCAATAAAGGTTGATCAAGTTGGTAAGCAGTTATGTCGCATAAGGACGTGAATTCAAATCCCGTTGTCAATACAAAGATTTTGTTTGTAGGCAATCTATAAATATTTTTATAAGCGCTTAGTAAGTCTTGAGGTATGTCGTGACCCTAATCACATCCTCTGACCCAACTCACCTAAAAAAAATTCATAAAAGAAAGGAAAGGACCACAATATTGTATGAAGTGATTCCTAGGCTCCAACATTTTGTATTCCTAACCAATTGTGTATAAGTGAACTTGACATCACACATTAACGCAAAACTTTTTCTTCACTTATATGATGTTCAACCTTCTCATCCCTATACGATGAGAGACTTTACCTGACCCTTGTACTCTAACAAAGAGTGTAGTTACAAAGATTAAAATAAAAAGATATTTGTGAATGCAATTATAAGAGTAAAATGGGATTAATTTTTTTTTCCATACCAAACTTATATATACTTTTATAGATGATAATATGAAGCCCCACCCTCTGTTACACCCTGATTTTTCCTTTTTAATTATATATATATATATATATATATACTATTATTAAATATTCTATTTTTGTTGATTTTAATTAAATAAATATTTTGAGAATATTTTTAGAGTTTGAAATTGAGAAAATGAGTTTTTAGAAAATAAAAGAATTTTATAAGCTAAAATGTATTTCTCTAAAAATTCTCTAAAATGCATTTCTCACTTTTTTTTCTCATTGAGAATTTCGTCATCATAATTGCGAATAAAAAGAGTGAAGGAAAAATCATGAGGAACCACCATTGCTCTTGCTCTCTTGTCGTGGAACCGAATCTTTTTAGGTAAGGGAAGTGGACACCTAGGATGCACCAAAACAGGGATAGGGACGGGGACATATATGGGTATGGAAACGGAGACGGGAAACGAAAAATCTAAAAATCCCAAGATATGGGTACAGTTAGGAAACGACAAATTATTTTAATATTTTTATTACTTTAAAAATTGAAAAATAAAAAAAATATGAGAAATAAGTAACAACACTAGCATATTATAAACATAGATAATTCAATGGTCTGCCAAAATAAAACGTTAAGATACAAAGTGCAAAATTAACATTAAAAAATACTACAAATAACTTAATTCAATGTGTAAAACAAAAAATAAAATAACATCAAGCATTATTAACATAATATATTTCACAACACAATTTTTTTCCCTAAAATATGGGGTATATTAACATACTATTATCTTTTTCAAAGTTATAAGTTTTGTTTTCATTTTACTTTTCATTTTCATTATTATTGGTTAGCACACCATGTCTCTATCTATTTTTTTTTTTGAAAAAGATAATAGAAGTTAAATGATAGTTAATGGTTTGCAAGATGTAACTCTTAGTATAAGTTGTTTAAAAAGTTTTATCAACCAGGAGAAAGATATATTGTTGTTGGGTACAAGGGGTACCCATTGTACAAAAGGAAATGATCATGTCAATAAAGGTTGATCAAGTTGGCAAGCAGTTATGTCGCATAAGGACGTGAATTCAAATCCCGCTGTCAATACAAATATTTTGTTTGTAGGCAATCTATAAATATTTTTATAAGCACTTAGTAAATCTTGAGGTATGTCGTGACTCTAATCACATCCTGTGACCTAACTCACCTAAAATTTTCTTTCATAAAAGAAAGGAAAGGACCACAATATTGTATGAAGTGATTCCTAAGCTCCAACATTTTGTATTCCCAATCAATTGTGTATAAGTGAACTTGACACCACATATTAACACAAAACATTTTCTTCACTTATATGATGTTCAACCTTCTCATTCCTATACAATGAGAAACTTCACTTCACGCTTGTACTCCAACAAAGACTGTAATTACAAAGATTAAAATAAAAAAAATATTTGTGAAGGCAATTAAAAGAGTAAAATGGGATTAATTTCTTTTTTATAGCAAACTTATATATACTTATAGATGATAATATGAAGTCCCCACCCTGTGTTACACCCTTAGGCCTAAGGGCCAGCCCACTCGACCCTGCATAATGGCCTAATAGGGCCTTAACCCCATTAATAAGAGTCCCTACAGGGCCCAAACCACACAACCCAACTTAATATGGGGCTAGGGCCAAGGCTAGCCCACAGGTCAAGCTATTTTAAAAATGGTTTTTTTAACTGTTCCAAAAATATATTTTTAAATCAGTCGACTAGGATTAATTTTAGTCAACCTCGATTAGGGTTATTTGCAGTCGACCTCGACCAAGACTTTTTTTGGATGATCTCAATGGAGAGTTTTTTCCTTACCTCAGATAGATTGTTTTGTTGACCTTAGCCAGAGCATTTCTGATCGAACTTTGTCAAGGTAGTTTTTGGTTGACCTTGCTTGGACTATTTTTGGTCAACCTTGGTTGGGACTATTTTTTTATCAACCTCGGTCGGGACCATTTTAGGTTAACCTTGGCCAAGGTTGTTTTTGACTGACCATGGTCAAGGCTGTTTTCAGCCAATCTCGACCATGACTATTTTCAACCTACCTCAGTCAGGGTAGTTTTTGGCTGACCTCAAATAGGGTTATGTTTGACCAACATTAGCTAGGTTATTTTTTTACCAACTTCGACCAAGCTTGTTTTCTTTCGACTTTGACCAAGGCTGTTTTTGGGTAAATTTGTTCAGATCTATTTTCGGCCAATCTCGACCATGACTATTTTCAACCTACCTCGGTCGAGGTAGTTTTTTGGTGACCTTGATAAGGGTTATGCTCAACCATTATTAGCGAGGATGATTTTTTACCAATTTTTGCTAGAGTTGTTTTCTTTCAACCTCGGATAAAGTTATGTTCTATATCAACCTCGGCCAAGTCTATTTTTGGCTGACCTTAGTCGAGGTTGTTTTCAGTTAACCTCGAAAGAGCTTTTTTCGCTTGACCTCATTCAAGGTTGTTTTTGGTTGACCTTGACAATGTTCTTTTTGGTTGACCGAACTAAGGTTAATTGCGACCAACATTGGCTAGGATTATTTTTGGTCGACCTCGGCTAAGACTATTTTCTACCAATCTTGACTAGCGTTAATTTTGGTTGATCTCACCCAAGGCTATTTTCAGCCGACCTCATCTACAATTAATTTTAGTCTCAATTAGAATTATCTTTTGCTTATCCTGGCCAAAGTTATTTTTAGCCAACCTTAACTAGGATCAATTTTGGTTGGGATTATTTTTGGCCAACTTTGACCAGGGGTAATTTTTTCCAATTTTGGTCAACCTCTTTTATACAATTTTTTTACATACTATTTTATACAAATATAAAAAAATATTATAATAAAATATATATTTGAATTATGAGAATTAAAAAAAGTTTTAACTTTTTAGCCCATGGGCCGACCTTAACCCACAAGACTTTATGGGCTTTTTGGTCTTATGGACCATTTATATATGTGGCACATTTGTCCCTTTGGTCCATATTTGTCCTAACCCACATGGGTCAGGACCAAATGGGTTAAGATTGACCAACTTGATAAGTAAATTTGACACTACACTTTAACTCAAAATCTTAAGATATTAGGTTTATTGGTCTTTTCACATATATATTATTCAACTTGCTTATTTCTATCAAATATTACACTGCACATTCACACTTGTATTACAATAATTGGCAGGCTAATAGAGGCTCAAATTCATTATTTTTGTTTTACGGGTTTGATAGAGTATTCTTCCAGGCGAGTTTGCTAAGTAGGATCATTGGACCAAAATAAACGAGAATAAGGTAAATATTAAATTATAGTAGATGAATAACAACCATTTTACCCCATTCTAAGTTTGGATTGTTTAGTTAAGAGACGCTATCATGTTGCTAAACAAATATCATGTGAAGTGAGAAGATCAATGGGCTCCTCTTCATAATTAAGGCACCCCATATAAGATTAGACATTTCCTAGGGAAGGTCTTGCATAATGCTTTTTCGATCATAACAAAAAATTTTGCTATGAAGCATGGCTGCGCCTATGTACTGTATTTGTTGTCCCATCTGGTGCAAGAGAAGGATCAACATATATATTACTCTATCCCTAAACCTAACTATTTTTATTTTATGTGTCAAAGATTAATGAAGTACATTCTATAATGTCCCTTACGTTGTGGTACTGGTGTATTTCAAAAGCAAGAAACAAATTCATCAATCAAAAAAATTACTCCCAATCTTACCATTTAGTTTACATTTAATCAATGCAATAATTAAAATGATATAGTCTATGAAAAAAATTTTTATTATTGAAAAATCAATATAATGTGAGAACACAACAAAATTAACCACTGTTGGATAATCAACGCTCCCTCAAACAAAATTAACCACACCTACATAGGATTGTGAGAACACAACAAAGATGATTACACCGTAGGAAAAATAATAATGAATACAAGAATTTAGTGGAGTTCGACACCTCTTGCCTACGTCCACGGAACCGTCTCAAAAGTATTTCACTATCATAAAAATGATTACAAGATTGTAACTCTCCCTAAATTGTGTATCACTCTACAAACCCAAGTACCTGACTCAATGATTATAAGAAATGATAACACTTTCACACAAAGACACTTTTCTCTCAGCAAAGTGGCTTTGTTTCACAATCTCTCTTCTCACACATCCTCTTTTCATGTGTATCTTTTCCACTAATTTTCTTCTCTATTTATAGTGAAGATTGCAACCAATTATAATAAATAAGTTATGTTGAAAATTGAAACAAAAACAAGTATTGATGCATCCATTCAAATAGGTTTCATCTAGTAAAATGTAATCTTTGGTTTTGCATTTAAATCATTTAAACCTTAATGGTAAGAATTCAATTTTCATTATACATTAAATGAACCTTATCTTTTTACTTAAAACTCTAGATTATGCGCTCTCTCCCGTGAATTTGGAGCAGTTATTTTATGTTTTTGGTGACTTGGTTTGCAGGGGTAGATATACATTTTGAATACATCTACATCATTGGATCTTACTCCTAGCGTTGCTTTAGTTGTCTAGGTTTCAAATTCTTCACTCATAATTTTATCCATAGATCCCCATTAATGAAATCAAACCCCCCAGTTGTTCAATTAATATTCACTCACTTATGAGTATCTATATATTTAAGATGTGATGTAATTCAAATGTTACGGTTTATATATATCATAAGAAGGAACCCAAGCATCCTTTCCTTCCAGAAATTCCACGAGGGAAAGTGTACAGTCAATAAGGTCATTAGGAGAAAATCATTACACTGAAGTTATTATACTTTACAGACCAGACGTGGAAAATTCATAATACGTGCATTTGTAGATTGGCGCGTCTGTAAATTGGAATTAGGTATGCACTAAGGTTTCGTATATATGTGAATTGGAATCCGTTGTGCACTAAGGTTTCAAATTGAATTATTTGATATATACACTTCGCTGATTGGGAATTAAAAAAAGATGAGAATTTAAATTTTAATTTATATTTTTTTTTAATAATTACAGATAATTACCCTATATTAATTAGTTTAATTAAGTAATAACCTATTATGTGTATATAAACGTCTAAGTATATCTTTTTTTATTTCACGTTCTTTTCAGTTTTCACTACTTTTATATGATGAAGTGATAAACTTCAGTCTCCTAGCATGCATTTGCTATATCTCCTTATTCTTTAAAATTTTAATATCAATTAACAATATGTAACTGAATATCATAAATCAATTTTTAATATTTATCATCAAAATTGAAATGTGTCCCAACTGAACAATGTAACTCATCTCTTTTAATATATCATTTTCAACCCTTTAGTTATAACTTGAATTTAATTTTTAAAAAAAAGAAATTATCAATAATTAAAAATAATATTATATTACAACATAAATTATTTTTCATAAATAAATATAATTTATGTATTAAAAAATTATTTATTAAAAAATTTAATTATAATATAATTTATATATGAAGAAATATTTATTTATTATAAATTTTAGTTGTATAAAATAAAACATGCAGTGTAAAAGCTAAAATACTAATAAACAATCTAATTATCTTAATTTGAAAGAATTGTACAAAGCAATCATTTAGAAGAAACAATGAACTTAATGAACTTTAAGTATGACTAAGTCACAAATCAAGAATTAGTCTTATAGTTGACCTAAAAAATCAAAGCTTGTAAAAATATTTTGAAATCCTACAAGAAAGCCAAAGACCTTTAACTATGATGGCTATAAAAAAATTTCATTACCTTTATCAAAATATTTATCCTTCACTGTTTAATTAATTCACATTTAAATCATAACATATACCGATCTTATTTATCATAATTAATTCACATTCAAAATTCTATATAACAATTACAAGTATAATTATCTTAATTTATATATTTAAAAAATATTTATTTATTATAAATTTTAATTACAATATGCTTCTTTATACATTTATTAGTAATTATTTATTAAAAAAATTAGTTTTATAAAATAAACATTTATTTAGGCTAAAATACTAGTCGAAATAACAAAACAACACATCATTTTTATGAGTTTTGAAGTTAAAAAAAGTAGATGCAATGGAATTCATACCTGATAGTTTCCTGTGTCAAATATTTCACATGATTTACGCACCTTCCCATTTTATCAGTCATCTCTCACAACATGATCAATCAATTGCTTATTGCTTCTGAAGGAAGATACTTGCAAGAAACCATGGAAATGGGAAACAACAACAACATGTTTTGTCCTCAAAACATTTTTGGCAAAGAAGGATCCACTCCCCATAGTATGGGTCGCCACTCGCCCCCGAGCCAACTCAAAATATGCCAGTACACCCCCACCAACGTCCCCTCTACCATTTATAAGTAAACACGGTGAGATTGCGATTTCGATTCCTCCTGCCAATAAAAAAAACTAACAAATTAACAATTAACATTTACTGAAAAAAAAACACCACATCGTTTCTTCAATCCCAAACAAGCTTCAAGCCATTGTTTTCTTCTTAATTATTATTATTTCTTTGTTTCTGGTGTTGTTTATAGCGGATCATAGTCCTCATGAATCCACCCTTTAGCACATTGAGAGCTTCGCCGCCACACAGTCTGTTTGGTGTTGTTTGGATATACTCGAAGAAGGTAGAATATGAGTGCAAAGACCTTTTCGTTGTTCTCCCCAGAGCGGCACGAGGGCCAGTTCAGTCAATCAATATGCATGTGTTTCTTGATTTCAGAAGTTGTCATCATAAAAAAGGGGGAGATTGTGGAAGCAAAGCTTCATGATGAATCAACAATGATTCAAAGGTGTTTTGATGATAACAATGATGACAACAAAAGATGATGACAAAGGTGATGAACAAAAAGCTCAAAAGATCAAAGAACAACTCAAGTGAATCAAAGAACATCTCAAGTGAATCAAGAACAAGTCAAGAGTTCAAGAATCAAGAAGAATTCAAGACTCAAGAAGAAAGCCTACAATCAAGAATCAAGTTTCAAGATTCAAGATCTTAAGAATAAAGATCAAGATTCAAGACTCAAGATTCAAGAATGAAGAAAAGACTCAATCAAGATAAGTATTAAAAAGTTTTTTTCAAAACTTTGAATAGCACATGAGTTTTTAACAAAACCTTTACCAAAGAGTTTTTACTCTCTAGTAATCGATTACCATATTGTTGTAATCGATTACCAGTAGCAAAATAAGTTTGAAAAAGTTTTCAAACGGAATTTACAACGTTCCAAATATTTTCAAAAGGCTGTAATCGATTACAATGTTTTGGTAATCGATTACCAGTGTCCTTGAACGTTGAAATTCAAATTTAAATGTGAAGAGTCACATTGTTTCACTCAAAAGCTTTGTGTAATCGATTACACTTATTTGGTAATCGATTACCAGTGTTTGTTTCTGAAAAATCTAAAGATGTAACTCTTCAAAAAGGTTTTGACTCTTTCAAATGCGTTTTAAGTTTTTCTAAAAGTTATAACTCTTCTGAATGACCTTCTTGACCAGACATGAAGAGTCTATAAAAGCAAGGCTTTGTTTTGCATTTTCAATCAATCTCATACAATCCTTTACAAGCCTTGAATCTCTTTGAACTTCTTCTTCTTCTTTGTACCAAAAGCTTTATGAAGTTTTTTGGTTTTCTAAACCTTGAAAACTTGTGCTATTCATCCTTTTTATTCTCTTCTCCCTTTGCCAAAAAGAATTCACCAAGGACTAACCGCCTGAATTCTTTTTGTGTCTCTCTTCTCTCTTTTCCAAAAGAACAAGGGACTAACCGCCTGAATTCTTTTGTGTCTCTCTTTTCCCTTGTCAAAGAATTCAAAACGACACAGTTTGAGAATTCTTTTGATTCTTTCCATTCCCTAATACAAAAGCGTTCAAAGGTTTAACTGCCTTAGAATTCTTTTGTATCCCCATTCACAAAGTATCAAAGGTTTAACAGTCTGAGATCTTTGTCTTAACACATTGGAGGGTACATCCTTTGTGGTACAAGTAGAGGGTACATTTACTTGGGTTTGACTGAGAACAAGAGAGGGTACATCTCTTGTGGATCAATTCTAGTGGAGGGTACATCCACTAGGGTTTCAAAGAGAACAAGGGAGGGTACATCCCTTGTGGATCTTTGCTTGTAAAAGGATTTTTACAAGGTTGAAAGAAATCTCAAGGACCGCAGGTCGCTTGGGGACTGGAGGTAGGCACGGGTTGTTGCCGAACCAGTATAAAAACTCTTGTGTGTTTGTTTCCTTCTTCCCTACTCTTTTACTTTCCGCTGTGCATTTAATTTTCGCTTTTACTTTCTGTTAAGTTTCTCTTCTACTCCATATTCTCTTAACAACAAAATAAAAGCCTTAAAAGAGTAATTTTTAATTGGTAAAGTTTTAGGAATAATTAATTCAACCCCCTCTTCTTAATTATTCTGAGGCCACTCGATCCAACACCTACCAATCCTTGAACCATCTTTATGTTGGGTAATCAACGCTCCCCCAAACAAAATTATCCACACCCATAAAGGATCGTGAGAACACAACAAAGATTACATTGTAGAAAAAATAGTAATGAACACAAGAATTTAGCATGGTTTGACACCTGTTGCCTATGTCCATAAAATCGTCTCAAAAGTATTTCACTATCACAAAAATGATTACAAGATTGTAACCCTTCCTAAATTGTGTATCACTCTACAAACCCGAGTTTCCTACTCAATGGTTACAAGAAATGATAACACTCTCACACAAAGACACTTTTCTCTCAATAAAGTGACTTTGTTTCGCAATTTCTCTTCTCACACACTCTTTTTTCATGTGTATCTTCTCCACTAATTCTTTTCTCTATTTATAATGAAGATTACCACCAACTATAATAAATAAGTTCTCTTGGAAATTGAAACAAAAACAAGTATCAATGCATCCATTCAAATAGGTTCCATCTAGTAAAATGCAATCTTCCACTTTGCATTTAAACCACCTAAATCTTAATGGCAAAAATTCAATTCCCTCTATGCATTAAATGTATCTTATTTTTTAGCTTGGAACTCTACAATTCTCCCCCTCAAGCCAAAAGAGAAATATCATTCGATCAATTTGAAAGTGAACAAACTCCTTCTCCAACGGAAGTATCTCCCAATACTTCTACAACATTAGAAAACTTCATTTTCTTCTTCATTTTGCTATTATGGTTCCTCTTCAAGGTCTGCCCATCCAAATAGCAAAAGCTACCTTTATTTTTTTTGTCCCCGCAACGCCAAGTGTCTTCCCTTGTACACCTTGCATCCCCACTTTGAACCAACATACTTGTACCTCTGTGATGTCATCTCCCCTATAGAAATGATATTGACAACAACAGAAGGTACAAACCTCACATTTGAGAAAGTTCGAATAGCACCATCATGGAGCTTCATCCTCATGCTCCCTATGCCTTCAACCTTCATTTTTTCATTATTCCCTAACTTGAAATGACCGAATTCTTCATCTATTTTCAAAGTGTCAAACATCTCTCAATCTCTACGAATATGCTTTGAGGCAGCATAATCTATCACCTATTTTGTTTTAGTGACCTCATCATTTTCATTTTCAACACTTTTTACTACATTAGCTTGGGAGTTGGCACCATTTTTGTTTATATCTCTTAACTTCTTCAAGTCCTCCTTCATTTGTTTGCACCTAACTTGCACATGACCATTCTCCCCACAATAATAACATTGCATTGTTACTCATACCTCGTTGCAGATGTGATTGCGATTTTGATCTTCCTCTTGGCTCATCATGTCTCCTTGGATGATTCCTCCCTCGCTTAGACTCCACCACAACTAGTGCATGGTGTTCATTATCAACATTTTCAGTTCTTATCATTCTCTCATTTTCTCTAAGAATGACAGTCACCTCATCCAACTTCAAAGTTGATCTTCCCATAAGCAACATTTGAACCAAAACTTTGAAGGACCTTGGTAGTGAGGCCAACAACAACATTGCTTGCTCCTCATCAGAGAGTTAATCATTTGCATTCAACAATTGACTTACTAACTGATTGAACTTGTTGATGGAGATCTCCTCCCATCTCCATTTTGAGTTGATACAACTCCATCTTCAAACAAAGGCGATTGGTTAACGACTTTGATGCATAAATATTATCGACCTTCTCTCACAAGGCCTTTGGTGTTGTCTCCTTTAACATGTTGTGTTTTATCTCGGGAGCAAAAGCTAACCGAATCGTGCTCACAACCTTCCTTTGGATCTTAGTCCACTTAATTTCATTTATAGAAGTCGGTCTTTCATCTTCTAATGCCTGATCAAGACCTTACTGCACCAAAAGGTCTTGAATAGTACTCTGCCAAATCATAAAATTTATTCTTCCATCAAACAACATCTCAAACCTTTGTATGCTCTCGGCCATAGCTCTGATACTATTGTTGGGTAATCAATGCTTCCTCAAACAAAATTAACCACACTCACATAGGATCGTGAGAACACAACAAAGATGATTGCACCATAGGAAAAATAATAATGAACACAAGAATTTAGTGTAGTTCGACACCTCTTGCCTACGTCCACGAAACAGTCTCAAAAGTATTTCACTATCATAAAAATGATTACAAGATTGTAACTCTCCCTAAATTGTGTATCACTCTACAAACCTGAGTACCCCACTCAATGGTTATAAGAAATGATAACACTCTCACACAAAGACACTTTTCTCTCAACAAAGTGACTTTGTTTCACAATCTCTCTTCTCACACATTCTCTTTTCATGTGAATCTTCTCCACTAATTTTCTTCTCTATTTATAGTGAAGATTGCAATTAATTATAATAAATAAGTTATGTTGGAAATTGAAACAAAAACAAGTATTGATGCATCCATTCAAATAGGTTTCATCTACTAAAATGTAATCTTTGGTTTTGCATTTAAATCATTTAAACCTTAATGGTAAAAATTCAATTTTCACTATACATTAAATGAACCTTATCTTTTTACTTAAAACTCTAGATTATGCGCTCTCTCCCGTGAATTTGGAGCAGTTATTTTATGTTTTTGGTGACTTGGTTTGCAGGGGTAGATATACATTTTGAATACATCTACATCATTGGATCTTACTCCTAGCGTTGCTTTAGTTGTCTAGGTTTCAAATTCTTCACTCATAATTTTATCCATAGATCCCCATTAATGAAATCAAACCCCCCAGTTGTTCAATTAATATTCACTCACTTATGAGTATCTATATATTTAAGATGTGATGTAATTCAAATGTTACGGTTTATATATATCATAAGAAGGAACCCAAGCATCCTTTCCTTCCAGAAATTCCACGAGGGAAAGTGTACAGTCAATAAGGTCATTAGGAGAAAATCATTACACTGAAGTTATTATACTTTACAGACCAGACGTGGAAAATTCATAATACGTGCATTTGTAGATTGGCGCGTCTGTAAATTGGAATTAGGTATGCACTAAGGTTTCGTATATATGTGAATTGGAATCCGTTGTGCACTGAGTTTGTTTTCCTTTTAGAAATTCTTAAAAAATAGTTTGTTTTAAAGGTTTTAAAAAACTATTTCTCTTATCATCACTTCTTTTTTAAATTTTCTTTCATTATTTTTTTCTTCCATCTTCTGATCCTTATGTTTGTGTTGCTGGAGTGATTTTTTTCTTTTTGAAAAAAAAAAATCAAATCAACGAACTCTAGAATTTATTACCGAGTCAACCAATTAGCAAGTTAATTAAAAAAAATTAAACCAAAATGTAAGTCATTTTCATCTTAATAATATTAAACCCTTGTTCTCTAATAATATCAAACTCTGGATGAGAACTACTATAACATTTACAAGTTAATTGAAAATTGATTGTCTGATGTATTATTACTAGACTTGCTTATTTAGATATTTTGAACTTTATGATTTATTGTTTTGTTTTATTATATTGTTGAAATATTTAATTAATATGTTATTTATATATTTTTTGTTATTATTTTTATAAAAAATAGATTCTTAGGAGTCTAGTCTATAGATATTTTGTTATTATTATATTGTTATTATTTTTAGAACTCTCAGAGTTTTTGGGTAAACTCTAGAGGTTGGTAACCTTGAAATCAAGGATATATTTGTTTCTCATTTTTTAAAATTTGTTTTCATTTCAGAAATTTTTTAAAATTTTTGTTTTAAAAGTTATTTTTCTTATCATCACCTGTTTGTAGTTTGTTACAACGAATTTCCTATCATCCAGTAAATTTGTTTTCAACTTATTGAAAAAGTAGTCTTTTCAAACAACTGTTTTTAAACATTTTTTCTCTGTTTTAAAAAAAACTAAAGAAGCGTAACAAATTTTATACTTATTGTGTTTCCATTTACTGAGATTTAAAACTGCCCATTTTTTTTAATTTTAAAATATACCAATTTAATTTAGTATTAAAAGCAATGGATTTTTTTTTTGTAAGAGCAATCGATTAAATTTATGTTTAAAATGTTTTTTTAAACTTAAAAAATAATTTAATGTTTTTTCAAAAATCAAAATTGTAGTTTCAATTTTTTTTTTAAATTTTACTATAATTTGTTTTTTCAAAGCTTACCCAAATGCTCCTTATTTTCATAATATATAATGATAATGATAGGATTTTTTTTTTAACCAGAATGATAGGATAGTTAAGAAAAAAATGCCTAATTAGTTTTAAAATTTGAATTAGCATAACACTTTAAGAAAATGGACATTTGTTAATTATTATGGCGGGAAGTTGATATAGGATATAAACAAACTTTTTGATTAGATCCGACTAACTAGGAACTAAACACTACTCATTCAGGTTTCGATCAAGAGTTTTTAGTTTCAGCGAAATCATAACCAGACACCATTCTTCTCATAAGAGAGTTATTAGTTTATTATGGGGAAGTTATCAATCAAATTGCACGATAAGTGCAAGAACCGCAAGGAATCATCATCATGGCCATTAACAAAGTGTTTTCACCATGGTAGTGGAAGAGATTATGCAATTGGAATTACACAAGAATGGGGTATTGACTTTTCTAATCTCTTCATTGGGCACAAGTTTTCTCAAGGTGCTCATAGTCAAATTTACCATGGTATATACAAAAAGGAACATGCTGCTGTTAAATTCGTCAAGGTTCGATATAATGATCAAAAGGGAATCCCAAAATCCCTTTTAGAGGCTCAATTTTTAAGAGAAGTCACACATCTACCTCGTCTCCACCATCAAAATGTTGTGAAGTTCATAGGTGCATACAAAGACACTGATTTTTATTGCATTCTCACGGAGTATCAGCAAAAGGGGTCTTTAAGGGTGTATTTGAACAAGTTAGAGTCCAAGCCAATTTCTCTGAAGAGGGTGATAGATTTTGCTTTGGATATTGCTCGTGGAATGGAGTATATACATGCACAAGGGATCATTCATAGAGACCTTAAACCGGAGAATGTACTTGTTGATGGGGAAATTCGCCTCAAAATTGCTGATTTTGGCATTGCTTGTGAGGCTTCGAAGTGTGACTCCTTGAGGGGTACGTACCGTTGGATGGCGCCAGAGATGATCAAAGGCAAACGCTATGGGAGAAAGGTTGATGTGTACAGTTTTGGGCTTATCTTGTGGGAGTTGGTGAGTGGAACAGTACCATTTGAGGGCTTGAGTCCAATCCAGGTTGCTGTTGCTGTTGCAGATAGGAATTCAAGGCCAATTATTCCTTCACATTGCCCACATGTTTTGAGTGATTTGATAAAGCAGTGTTGGGAATTGAAACCAGAGAAGAGGCCTGAGTTCTGCCAGATTGTTCGAGTTTTGGAGCAATTAGATCAAGGCTGCAGCTTCTTGCCCCCCAAGAAACTCAAGCAACACCCTCTTTCATTACGAAAATGGTAATCAAGAGTGTACTTTTACATTCTGAATTACCCTTTCGGTAATGAAAGGGGGTCGTTGACATTGAAGGAACCCAAAACATGGTGCAAAGGTGTAGTAGCCGGGATCATTATCATCTTTAGAATGAGTTTCCTCTTAGTATTCATAAAATTGGTCATGTGCATTAAGTAGTGGCCTGATTTTTGTAACTTGGTAGTTCAACCATTCCTTTGTTTTTAGAAAGGAAGAGTTAGTTGTTTTAGATATTTATCATCATGTCAACTATTTCATTTTGTTTGAATTCTGGAGTCAATTGTTCATTAGAAAAGAAGACATGAATTGATGGTCTATGTACAAAAGGTTTATATATATTATACAGTACAAAATCAAAAGCTAATGGATGGTGTGAGTGAGCACTTTATTTTGCTCACTTTTATTCAGTTAATTTCAATCTTTATTTCTTTCTCTATTTATATTCTTTCATCTTTGTTTATAATTCACTATACTCTCTTTTCAAATGTTTGCTTGCTTAAGCAAATGCTGATTGAGTGGAAGTAGAAAACTGATAATTTATTACTTATATACTCAGTTACTCTTGTTCAACATTTTCTATTGCAAGCTTTGTAGTTGTTCATTTTGATATCCATTCATTTGATCAAAGATTTGTTGATCCCATTCTTGCCCTCCAGCTGGTGGAACATATCATTTTGTAGGATTTCTTCTTCTTCTGTTGTTGTGTCACGTTGTGTATGTGTCATGAATCATGATTGGATTATAATTTGAAAGATGTGGTTAATACTAACTATGCTAGAAAATTGCTAGTTATACACGTTTTCCTTTTATCCCTTTTTATAGTCGTGTATGAACATATCCTTTTTATAGCCTTCCCATGGTGAGAAGTTGGTATTATGATTTATGACATATTCTGAATTGCAGTTGGTTTTAATTTCGTATACAGCTGGCCTTGGTGCTGTTTGAATTCTAATTCATTGTTTTCACCTTATGAGATCCTTTGCACTCATTCTGTTTGTGATGTTGAACCTTACAGTAAGAGTAACAATGTTTAATAACATGAGAAGAAGCCAACAGCACTAGTATACTTTTCTACCATACTGAAATCAATATCAGAATTAGATATATGGTGGCACAACCCACAAACAATCTAAACAAGACAGTTGCTTGCTGCTGTATATTTCCAGGATTAATGGACTTCACTCATTACTGGATTCTCAATCAATGGACAAGGAAGAGATTCCTTCTTCTTGTTCAAAGAGATGTTATGCACCCAAATTAAGCCCAATTGTTTTGCCTTTGCTAGTGTCATTAGTGCCTGTGTGGGGAAAAATGGGGCACTTCAACATTGTTCAACTCTTCATGCTCATGTCATCAAGTGGGGCTATGATACTAACAATTTTGTAGTCAGCTCATTAATTGATTGTTACGTAAATTGGGGACAAATTGATGATGCTGTATTGTTATTTGATGAAACTAGTGAGAAGGATACTGTTGTATACAATTCTATGATCTCTGGATATTCTCAAAATCTGTACAGTGAAGATGCATTGAAACTATTTGTAGAAATGAGGGAAAAAAAAATTGAGTCCTACTGATCATACTTTATGCACCATTTTAAATGCTTGCAGCAGCCTTGCAGTTCTCCTTCAAGGAAGACAAGTGCAGTCTGTTGTTATTAAAATGGGTTCAGAAAGGAATGTGTTTGTGGCCAGTGCTTTGATTGATATGTATTCAAAGGGTGGTGATATTGACGAGGCTCAATGTGTGTTAGATCAGACTTCTAAGAAGAATAATGTGTTGTGGACATCCATGATCATGGGTTATGCTCAATGTGGGGGAAGTTCAGAGGCTGTGAAACTTTTTGGTTGTCTATTGACCAAGCAAGAGTTTATTCCTGATCATAATATCTGCTTTACTGCTGTCTTAACAACTTGTAATCATGCAGGATTTCTTGACAAAGGGGTGGAATACTTCAACAAAATGACAACAAATTATGGCCTGTCTCCTGATATAGATCAATATGCTTGCTTGATCTTTATGCAAGAAACGGAAATTTAAGTAAGGCAAGGGATTTGATGGAAGAAATGCCTTATGATCCAAATTATGTAATTTGGAGTTCTTTCTTGAGTTCTTGTAAGATTTATGGAGATGTAGAACTCGGGAGGGAGGCTGCTGATCAACTTATTAAGATGGAACCCGGTAGCGCAGCACCATATTTAACACTAGCACATATCTATGCAAGAAAAGCTTTATGGAATGAAGTTGCTGAAGTCAGAAGGCTTATGCAACAAAGGAGAATAACAGAACCCGCAGGATGGAGTTGGGTAGATGATAGCACCATATTTGTGCGCACCTTGAAGTCAGATGTCGATGTGGTTAATGTTTTGATAACTCTGTATGTGAAATGTGGGGATGCCAACACTGCTAGATTGGTATTTGACAAAATGCCCCAACATCATCCTGTATCATTTCATGATTCTGCATTTCCTACACTGGCCTTTCACCTCGACCACACATGAAACCAGGATGGTTTTCAACCGAATCAAGAGATTCATCTTCTTCCTTTACTCTCATTGAAACCTGAGGACACTTCTTTAGAATTCAACTCCAGGGACTTGTTGTTTTGTTTGAAGGATGCCATATTTTTGCCTCCTTTTGTGGCAATACCAGTTCGTCCAAGACCTGGTGTTTGGGAATATGTCCATAATAATGTCTCTGACCTCAGCGTGGAGCAATTAAGCATTTCTGAATATCTTTGCTTCAAGGAAGAACTTGTAGATGGAAAGATTAATGACAATTTGTATTGGAGCTTGACTTTGAGCCATTTAATGCCACATTTCCTCGCCCATTCCACTTCGCATACATTGGCAATGGTGTCCAATTTCTTAATCGCCACCTTTCACCAATTATGTTTCGCAACAAAGATTCCTTGCGGCCCTTGCTTGATTTCCTCCGAGCTCACAAATACAAGGGCCATACTCTGATGACAAATGATAGAGTACAAACCTTTTCCAATCTTTAGTCTGCATTAGCCATGGCCGAGGATTATCTTTCTAAGCTTGCTAGTGATACACTCTATTCAGAGTTTGAATATGTATTACAAGGAATGGATTTTGAGAGAGGTTGGGGTGATATTGCTGAACGGGTATTGGAAATGATGCATATGCTCCTAGTCCCTAAATATTCTTCAGGCTCCTGATCATAATACACTAGAGACTTTTCTTGGGAGAGAGCCAATGGTATTCAATGTTGATATATTATCTCCTCATGGCTACTTTGGACAAGCCAATGTCTTGGGTTTGCCTGACATTGGTGGGCAAGTTGTTTATATACTAGGTCAAGTGTGTGCCCTTGAAAATGAGATGCTCCTTCAGATCAAGAAACAAGGACTTGATTTCACTCCTAGAATTCTAATTGTTACCAGGTTAATAGCTGATGCAAAGGGGACAACATGTAACCAGCGGTTAGAAAGAGTCAATGGTACTGACCATACTCATATTTTGCAAGTTCCATTCAGATCAGAGTTAGGAACTCTCAGTAAATGGATCTCAAGGTTTGATGTGTGGACTTAGACTTATGTAGAAGCTGTTGCAAGTGAAATTGTTGTTGAGTTACAAGGGCATCCTGCTTCCATCATTGGAAATTACAGTGATGGGAATCTTGTTGCATCTTTATCGGCTTATAAAATGGGAGTTACCCAATGCACAATCATGTATGCACTTGAGAAGACAAAATATCCAGATTCAGATTTATATTGGAAGAAATTTGAGGATATATCCCACTTTTCATGCCAATTTTCTGCTAACCTAATAGCCAGATATAATGTTGATTTTATCATCACCAGTACATACTAGGAGATTACAGGAACAAAAAATACTGTCGGCTAGTATGAGAGCCACACTGGTTTTACTCTTTCCGGGCTCTATAGGGTTGTCTATGGCATTGATGTTTTTAATCCCAAGTTCAATATTGTCTCTCCTGGAGCTGATATGTTAACATATTTTCCCTACTATGAAAAGCATACTAGGCTTACATCCCTGCATAGTTCAATTGAAAAGCTGTTATTTGATCTTGAGCAGACCAATGAATACATTGGTTCATTGAAAGACAAGTCAAAGCCCATAATTTTCTCCATGGTAAGGTTAGACAGTGAAAAACATAACTGGATTGGTAGAATGCTTTGGTAAGAACAACATATTGAGGGAACTGGTCAACCTTGTTGTAGTAGCTGGTTATATTAATGTAAAGAAGTCCAGTGATAGAGCAGAAATTGTAGAAATTGAGAAGATGCATAAGCTCATGAAAAAGTATCATTTAAATGGTAATTTTCGTTGGGTTGCTGCCTAAACAAATAAGGTATGTAATGAGGAGCTGTATCGCTTCATAGCAGACACACTTGCAATCCTTTACAACCTTGAGGACATGGTTGATTTTCCAAACGTGGGTAATGATAGCAATACCAGCAGCACCTACCAGGCCCAAAAGGAATGTTTCTGTTAGAAATTTGGCTTTTCTGCCTCTTCTCTCCATTCATCTCTATATATAATACATAGCATTTATAACTACTTTAATGACAATTGATCCTAATTCCTGATTTGTACAATCTAAATTAAGAATCCTAAATAAATCTAATTAATAGGCTGAATACTATTACTAATTTATAATAGGAAATAAATATACATATAACAGAGCAGCTGATTTTTAAGAAGATAATAATGGTCCAGCGAATTCCTTTTCTAACATTACCCCTCAAATTGATGCGGGTGGTCAAGGAGCATCAATTTGTTATTGAGAAACTGATGCCGAAGATGAGGAACAACCTTGGTAAATATATGTGCAAGCTGAAGTTGCAAGGTAATGTGGGGAAGAGAGACAATACGATTATCAAGAGCCTCACGAATGGAATGACAATTCACTTCAATATGTTTGGTGCATTCATGGAAGACTGAATTGGCAACAATTTGAATGGCGCTAGTATTTTCAGCATAGAGAGGTGTAGCCTCGGTTTGAGGGAAACCAAGCTCAGCTAAAAGACCATGAAGCCAAATAATTTCAGAATAGACTAGAGACATAGCCCGATATTCAGACTCAGTGGAAGACTTAGAGACTCGAGCTTGCTTTTTGTTTTTCCAAGAAATAAGTGTAGAACCAAGAAACATGCACCAACCTGTGACAGATCTTCGAGTATCTGGACAACCTGCCTAATCAGCATCACTATAACCCACCAAATTAAGAGACGTCCCAATAGGAAAGAATAGCCCCCTATGAGAAATACCTTTCAAGTAACGAATGATATGTCGGACAACAGCTAGGTGAATGTGGAATCGAGGCTACACCTCTCTATGCAGACAATATTAGCGCCATTCAGATTGTTGTCAATCCAGTCTTTCATGAACGCACCAAATAATTTCAAAACAGACTAGAAACATAGCCCGATATTCAGACTCAGTGGAAGACTTAGAGACCCGGGCTTGCATTTTGCTTTTACAAGAAATAAGTGCAGAACCAAGAAACATGCACCAACCAAGTGCATTTCCTTTTCTCGAGTCACCAAAATATGTGATGCAGAAAAATGGACCCGGCATATTTTGTTGACAAACTCTGCCTTCAAAAAACTGGAAATTGAATTTAGTTGAAGTTAGTTTCTCATGACATGATAAATTGGTTCAAATGCTTATTGAAAGAGATGCTTATATTTTTAATGTTAGATTGTATTTTGAGAAAAATTACATTGCTTGGTTTAAGTGTTCATTTTTTTATTTTTTGAAAATAATTTTTTTTTAATTTTAAGATTTAGAAAACATGTCTCTGGAAAAAAAAATTAATTTAAGGTGTCATTGCGTTTTTACTCATTCAAAAAATACTGAAAACATTGATTTGTTTTTTTTTTAAAAAAATTTTTGGTCAGTCTTTCTGAAAATATTTTCCAAATTTTAAATAAATGTATTTTCAATCTTATGTTCTGTTTTCTTTAAAAATGAAAATAGAAAACACTCATCAAATCAAATTTCACCTAACTTTGTGGTTAATCTTTATTGAAATACCTACTACTTGTATTTTTTAATATTACCTATTGCTTTAGTTTTCAATGAGATATTAAAACTTTTTTCCCCAAAATTACTCCAAATAAATTATACAAATTTTTAAGCACAATCATTAATCACTTAATAATTACAATGTATAAATAATGCATTTATATTTTTTAAAATATTATAGTAAATTTTGTTTTTAATCTTTAAAGAAAAACTTCACACATTACTAGCTTATCAAGAGGAAGTAGGTATTAAAAAAAAAAAGCATAAATACTCCCAACCACACTAGATAATTTCTTAGTTGTTTTTTTTGGGTGTTTTTGCTTCATTGCACTCTCATTCCTTGGTTTGGCTTCGCACCTCCCTTCAAAATCTCAAAACCTCTCTCTCTCTCTCTCTCTCTCGTGAACACACCAAGAGAACCAAACTCCTCCATTGCCTCTCTCTATCGCCTCCTCTAGCCACTTCATCCTCCTACCGAAGCAGTCCCTCAACCAATCCCTAACGGACACAACTTTCTCTCTTCATCCCCTCTTTTCAACCTCTATCGAAATCCATCCGCCAATTAGGTTTTGATCGACGTTTCACGGGTATACTACTTCTCTTTCAATTCATCTCTTGCGTTCCTCCTCATTCACTTTCTCTTTCTAATTCCTCTCCGTTAGCTATTTATTTCTATGCATGCTTTGATCTTGTTCAAACTCCTCGCAAATTAGGGTTTTTGCCTTAGGAGAGAAGCCGAAGTGTCCCGAGGAGGACCACATAGGAATAATGTTAAACTTAAATTTGATGTCATATTTGATTTGGCTTTGTTATGACTTGTGATATTTTTAAAAGAAGTTTAATTTTAAATATTATGAAAGTTGTAAATATTATGTAATTTTTAAATTTGGTATTATTTTGTATACTATAATAAAAACATTATTTTATTATTATCGATTCAATCATGGTTAGACCATTATACCTCGAACCAATGCTTTCATGGGTTCTCAACTTGTCTATTTCTATTCAATGTGAGATTTCACCTTCACACTTGTATTCCAACAATTATTGTGCATCGCTCATATTCTATGGGTGGACAGATGATGGAATGTAGTGGAGCTAAACACAATAGAGCATATGCCCTTTGGACTTGGGTCACTTGTTGTTGGGTTACAATCTGGGTTGAGGGTGCGGGGGTAAAGCCTCACGGTACGGTACAAGGGTGATTTGGTAATAATGAATCATAGATTTATTATCATACAAATGAAGTTATCCTATTATGGATTAAAAAGAAAAGAAACTATTGCTCTGCTCTTGAGGATGTGAACACATTTATCGAACCTCATTAAATTGTTATTTACGTGTGTGTGTGGGTGCACGCGTGTGATTTTATCTTTAATATTTCGGTTGTCGTTGTTAACAATCCCATTCAAATAGTCATGTTGATAATCTTTCTTTTAATAATAGTGCCTACTATTTTTAAAGACTTATGTATAAATTTTGGACGATCTCAATGGAGAGTTTTTTCCTCTACATCTGCTAGATTGTTTTTTGTTGACCTTAGCGAGAGCATTTCTGATCGACCTTTGTCAACATAGTTTTTGGTTGACCTTGCTTGGTTATTTTTGGTCAACCTCGGTTGGGACTATTTTTGGTCAACCTCAGTCGGGACTATTTTAGGTCAACCTTGACCAAGTATGTTTTTCACTGACCTTTATCAAAGTTGTTTTCAGCCAACCTTGGCCATGACTATTTTCAGCCTACCACGGTGAGGGTAGTTTTTGGTTGACCTCGACTGGGGTTATGTTTGACCAACATTAGCTAGGTTATTTTTTACCAACTTCGACCAAGCTTGTTTTCTTTCGACTTCGACCAAGGCTGTTTTTGGCTAAACTTATTCAGATCTATTTTCGGCCAATCTCGACCATGACTATTTTCAACCTACCTCGGCCGGGATAGTTTTTGGATGAACTTGATAAGGTTTATGTTCGACCATTATTAGCCAGGATTATTTTTTTACCAATTTCGGCTAAAGTTGTTTTCTTTCAACCTCAGACAAGGTTATGTTCTATATCAACCTCGTCCAAGTCTATTTTTGGTTGACCTTAGTCGAGGTTGTTTTTGGTCGACCTCGGTAGGGCTTTTTTCGCCTGACCTCATTCAAGGATGTTTTTGGTCGACTTTGACAAGGTTCTTTTTGGTTGACCGAACTAAGGTCAATTGCGACCAACATTGGCTAGGATTATTTTTTGTCGACCTTAGCTAAGACTATTTTCTATCAATCTTGACTAGCATTAATTTTGGTTGATCTCGCCTAAGGCTATTTTTAGCCGACCTTGTCTGCAGTTAATTTTGGTTAACCTCGATTAGAGTTATCTTTTGCCGATTCTGGCTAAAGTTATTTTCAACCAACCTTAACTAGGATTAATTTTGGTTGGGATTATTTTTGGTCAACCTTGACCAGGGTTAATTTTTTCCAATTTCGATCAACCTCTTTTATACAATTATTTTTACACACTCTTTCATACAAAAATAAAAAATATTATAATAAAATATATATTTGAATGATGAGAATTAAAAAAAGGTCTAACTTTTTTAGCGCATAGAACGACCCTAGCCCACAAGACTTTGTGGCCTTTTCGGCCTTATGGGCCATTTATATATGTGGCCCATTTGTCCCTTTGGATCATATTTGCCCTAACCCACAAGGGCCAAAGCCAAATGGGTTAAGATTGGCCAACTTGATAAGTAAATTTGACACCACACTTTAACTCAAAACCTTAAGACATTAGGTTTATTGGTCTTTTCACATATATGTAATTCAACTTCCCTATTTCTATCAAATATTAGACTTCACATTCACTCTTGTATTGCAATAATTGGAAGGCTACTAGAGACTCAAATTCATTATTTTTGTTTTACGGGTTTGATAGAGTATTCTTCAAGGCAAGGAGTTTGCTAAGTAGGATCATTGGACCATAATAAACGAGAATAAGCTAAATATTAAATTATAGTAGATGAATAACAACCATTTTATCCCATTCTAAGTTTGGATTGTTTAGTTAAGAGACACTATCATGTTGCTAAACAAATATCATGTGAAATGAGAAGATCAATGAGCTCCTCTTCACAATTAAGGCACCCCATATAAGATTAGACATTTCCTAGGGAAGGTCTTCCATAATGCTTTTTCGATCATAACAAACATTTTTGCTATGAAGCATGGCTGCGCCTATGTACTATGTATGTTGTCCCATCTGGTGCAAGAGACAAATCAACATACTCTATTACTCTATCCCTAAACCTAACTAGTTTGATTTAGGACACAAATACAATGCTATTTTTATTTTATGTGTCAAAGATTAATGAAGTACATTCTATAATGTCCCTTACGTTGTGGTACTGGTGTATTTGGAAAGCAAGAAACAAATTCATCAATCAAAAAAATTACTCCCAATCCTACCATTTAGTTTACATTTAATCAATGCAATAATTAAAACGATATAGTCTATGAAAACTTTTTTATTATTGAAAAATCAATATAATGTATATGATAAACAAAACTATTATAAAAGCTTGAGTTATATGTCACAACACGGATTGGAGTTTTTTCATCCTTTTCTTCGATAATGTCAAGAATGTGCCACTTGATATTGCACGTACATGGCATGCTAATAAAGAAACACCAAATTCATCAACTACAACCATCTTAATTGGTTCTTTAGAGTGCTACAACAGCTAATAATAAGTCTTAAGGGCTCAAAGAAAAGGCGTTAAAAAATCTAATCCTATATATCAGCTCACACGAATTATAGGAGAATAAAAAAGGTAAAACGAATTCAATTGAATGAGACACGTACTAGATGCAGCAACACCAATATGCCCTCACGACCCCCATGACCACGATGACAGCTTCAACGGTAAGAGAGCGATGGTGCAGGAAACACTACGGCGGTGGCACTGAGAGGCGCAAAGAGATCAAGGCGGAATGAGCTAGATGGAGTGAGGAGGGCTATGGTGCAAGTCCAAATCAAAAACAAAAAATTAGTCATCGTCTTTGAATACTGAATTTTCATGATAATTTTCCTAAAAATCATTGTCATTTTACGATTTCAATGACGTTTTCGCAAAAGTCGTCGTTAAAATGTTACTTGTATTTAGAAAAATGTCACCACTTTAAAAGCAACATCAATTTTAGGAGAACCGATGTTGAACTAGCATTGTTAAAAGTAATTTCTTTATTAATGACTAGAAATGATTGAATAAAAGAAGCATTCATAACTTGTGATTTGTACTTAAAAAAAAAACCCAACAATTATGATATCTCATAAAGCAAAAGAACTCATCATTAATATAAGTCATGCATACTTTACATGCAAAGAACAAGTTGTGACTATAATGATACTATTATGTATGCTATATGGTATGCAATTTCTTGACCCTTCTTCCCATTTCTTGTGTATGCGCAAGGATATTCTTAATATTAAGTAAAAGTTGCAATAATCCATTTGCAAAGGCGAAGTTAACTGTTTACTTCTAACTTAAAACTTTAACTTAAAACCTTAAGATATCAGATTTATGGAGTTTTCTAAATATATATTATTCAACTTACCTATTTTTATCTAATGTGAGATTTTACCTTCAAACTTGTATTTCAACAATTATTGTGCATGACTTGTATTTTATGGGTGGACAGATGATGGAGTGCAGTGGAGCCGAACACAATAGAGCATATGCCCTTTGGACTTGGGTCACTTGTTGGGTTACAATGTGGGTTGAGGGTGCTGGGTAAAGCATCACCCTACGATACAAGGATGATTTGGTAATAATGTATCATAAATTTGTTATTATACAAACTAACTAATCTTATTATGGATTTAGAAAAAGAAAATATGGCTTTGCTAATGATTTTATGTGCATGTGTGTGATTTTATCTTTAATATTTCGGTTGCCGTTGTTAAAGATCTCATTCAAATAGTCATGTTTATAATCTTTCTTTTAATAATAGTGCCTATTATTTTTAAAGGCTTACTTATAAAAATATCAATATTAAAAAGCAGGAATGTAATTCCAACATACACTTGCCGAAGGTCGTTATATTAAATCATTGTTTGCATGTGTGTGGTTTTATCTTCAGTGTTCCGGTTGGTCGTTGCTAACAATCCATTCAATATTAAAAAGAAGGAATTTAATCCCATCGAATATTCTAAATAACACATTAATCTAATATTCTTTATGCACATTGGTGTAGAAAAAATATAGGGATAATTTTTTTAAATTATTAAATATATAATAGCATTGATGCAACAACTCGAACACATTGTTGAAAAGATAATTTATTCCATTCTCTGGCATGCCATTATTTATTTGATATCAACGATGACTTGATTACATTGATCGAATCGAAGAGCAAGTGATACACACTGCATGTCTGTGATATCCAGGAAACAAACAAGAAGAAAAACTGGGCATGCATGCCAAAGGAACAATAGATTTCGATCACTTGAGAAGGAATTTTTTCAGCCAAAACGCAGAGGACTTAGGGTATCTACTCAAATTGTTCTTGTAATCCACATATATGATGCCAAATCGAGCTGTGTAACCAGCATCCCATTCAAAGCTATCTGAAAATGACCATATATAGTAGCCCTTCACATTAACTCTATCTCTGCAAGATAAAGAAGGAATAACCAAAAATCATCAACATATTATATATTTAATTATGCTTAAATTAATTTTCTATTAAACCAGAGAGAAACCCTTTTACTTGATCGCATGAAGCAGGGATTTGAGATGGCCATCATGGTATCTAATTCGAATACCATCCTTTCGGGCTTCATTGATTGCAAGTGAGTCATTCTTTGATTCCGCAACGCCTGAGAACAAAATAATAATAATAATGTTATGTTAAGTAGAAAATATAGTAAAATGTTTCATATATGTAAGGATTGTTTTAATATAATTTTTCCCTCTCTATTAACATAAAAAAAAAAATAGTATATACCATTTTCGGTAATGTACACCGGTGGATTATTGTAGTTGTCCCTTATGTATGTCATGAGCTTATAAAGTCCCTCCGGATAGATAAAGAGCCAGCTCAGAGGAGTCTGCACAACAAAAAGATTTTGCTTCATTAATTTGAGTAGAATATTGCAAAAATGTTTTTTTTAACATAGATAAAAAATTATGTGCTACGTACATGATCAATGGTGTACAATGGCTAGACTAAAAATTAAAAAAATAAAGCACGATAGGAAGCATGGAGAAACAATTATACCGGTGTGCCAATGGGTACACCTTTCCTGGTCGCTGCAATGAAGAGAAAATTGATTATTCATAATGTTAAAATCCAATATATTAATCACAGAAGATTTTAATTAATTGAGTGTTTCCATATGAACTTACAAGAAAGTTTGGCTAGCATATCAGTGAAATAGGTCTTGTTAGTGGCGGTTGGTGGAGCATATTCCGCGAAATTTGAGGTGTAATAATTTATACCAAGAAAATCATATGAACCTTTGAGACTTTCAGATTGAGCTTTGGTGAATGTGGGGAGTCTAGAACCAACTAAAGATCTCATACTCTCAGGATAGTCACCATATGTAATGGGATTAGCAAACCTGAAAAAATAAATATATAATTAAGTTCAACCATCAATTGCTTATGAATTAAAATTTATTGGATAATCCAATAGATCAAAGTTCCATCTTTAATTAATAGGAGAAATACATACCAGCCAAACATAAAGTCCAGAGCTCGCCTTGCTGCCTTGCGATCAGCATCACTATTAGATTTTGGTTCAAAGAAGAAAGTCACTATGGTGACTCCAATTTGTCCTTTCTGATGAGCCTATATATATATATGGTACATTTAATATACAACAAATAAAGCAAATATTTTACAAAACTTGTGTGATGTTAAAATAATAATGTTTAGTAATGAATAAGAAATTTAATTGGTTAATTAGTATATGCATGACCTGGTATTTGTTCTTGTAGCAATTGACTGCTGCTCCATGAGCAAGTATTAAGTGATGGTTAACAATGTAGGGCTCGGTGGAAGAATCACCAGCAGGGCATTTTCCAACGTAGTTAGAACATCTACCTGGTGCAAAACTTCCACCACTGTAGCCATTCACGCTGTAGCCATATGGTTCATTTAGGGTTACCCAGTGCTTCACCCGATCACCAAATGTCTTGAAGCAAAAGTCAGCATAGTTACGGAAGTCCTCCCTATTTTTATTTTTCCATAAACAATTACTATATTTTCTTTTTCATTATTTAAAAATACTATAGTGAATCATATATAATTGAGTATTTATTTACACTATTTCAGGTTTGAGAAATCCCCCATATTCATCTTCAAGAGCTTGTGGGAGGTCCCAATGAAACAGCGTGACAAATGGTTTTAAGCCTGCCCCAAATAAAATCCAAAACAAAGTTATCAACGAAAAGGTTGAAAATAAATGAATGCATGGGTAACTCAAATATCAATTCATGTTTACCATTTGCTATAATCTCATTAATGAGATCGTTGTAGAACTTGACCCCCAAGGTGTTAACTGCTCCCTTGCCCTCTGCACCAAATAATTGAATGCTTAAATATCGTTTTTAACATGACTTAATATTTACTTTGGGCAATTAAACATAGGATTATCTTACTGGGGAATATTCTGGACCATGAGATGGAAAATCTGTATGAATCCAACCCAACTTCTTTCACCATCTTTATGTCGCTCTATGAAATTGTATGGGCATGCAGTTTAATTCTCTAATTCGACATATATAGAGGACTAATAATTAATTAATCTTGCCAGTAAGTTTACCTTGTACCGGTGATAAAAATCAATTGCTAGACTTCCATCACTATGATCCCAAATCTTCCCTGCTCAATACACAAGAAAAACCTTGTTAGAAGGGTATGGTAGCTATCCAGTGACATTTTTCATGGATGAGATCCTACCCACTAAAAAAATATTATTATAATATGTTTTTAGTATAAAGTAGAGTTAAAAAAATATAAGTTGAAAACCATCACAGTTGGCAACAACAATATAACACTTAGCCATAGTATATTTTTAATTCAGACAGTGCTTTGGCACCATTCAATCCATTTCTTGTAACAAAAAAAAAAGAAGGTAGATTTAGGCTAATATAGTGTCCAATTATTGATTAAGTAATGATGTATTAAATATATTAGGGATAAGAAGAATTTTGGACAAAAAAACCAACCAACTCTTTTGTTTAGTCAAGAGAGTTAACCTGGTTGTTGTTTAGTGTAGGTGTCTCATATACTTGGTCCTCTGCCGTCTATTGCTGCTGCTCCTTCTATCTGAGAATTAACAATTGCTTCTTACAGATCAGTAAGTTAAGAGAAGAGATCTCAACAGTTTGTAAGAAAATTAATTTATAAGTTAAATCCCTGATATGTACTAACCAAAGAAACCACAAAAGAATTAATATACAATTTGATTGATCATTAGAAGTACAACTAACCATAACTTTAGAATTACACCTTTGAAACTTGAAAGATGAAGTTATTACAAGTTGACAAGTAGAAAGGATCAAATTGTTAGCAAGTTGAAACTTTCATACCGAACTTTATAATGATCATTTTAAGGGACCAAAACAACAAAATTTGTCACACACCGAAATGTATATTATATTTATTAACAGAATGCATTGTTGTGTGGTGACTAGAACCTGGTAAGCTGCAGAGCCTATTCCAAATAGAAAACCAGAAGGAAAAACACTCCTATTGAATGGTGCAGCATAATGGCTTGGCTTCACGCTTGCTGGTGCACTTTCAATGCTACCAGCCAAAAGGGCCACAAGAGTTATAAGGCAGAGGAAGGAGGGACTTATTGCTTTCATTGCTGCTTTTGGTATCCAAAAATCTCAGGCCAATGCGATCTATTTATACACCAAGGAGGACTACTGCCACACCTAATTTCCCTATCCTGCATTTCACACGTTCTATTTTTCTGATATCTTTACTAATAACCTATATTCATCTTTATTAATGATAAAGTAAATATCCATTTTTGGTGTACAGAATTTTTAAACAATTTATTATTACGTCAGTTTTTGAACTTTCATTATTTTCTTCTTTTCTTCAGATAGAGAACAACATGACTCTCTTGGGAATTCAAGCTTAATTCGTCTAAGCACAATAAATGTTACCATATATTAATGCTTCGAGGTTCCAAAAGCAATTGGAGTGGCGAGATAAAGTGCTTAAGACAAGAAAAGGAGAAGACATGAGAGTTAAAAATAAAAGCATCTCTAAAATAGATAGTCAATTACCTAGAATCCTTATTGAGATCATGTATATATCATTCCTTTTGGTTTCATGTTTTTTTTAGCATAGATTTGCTTGCTTGGAAGAGGATTAGTATAATTTTGTACTCCCAATGTATGAGAGTTAGTTTATGTTCATGGAAGGCACAGAAGTATCAAAAAAATTTGTTTAAGTTTTATTCATGTTATGCATCATTAAGTTTTAATTTCTACATAGTTATGTATGATATTCTTATATTTTAACTTTTCAAAATTTAGTATTATAAGCCGATAAAATGTAATATTTTTTAGGGTGTTACAATTAATGATTTATTCAAAAATATATTAATATCTAAATTATTATCATAAAATCAATTTTTTTTATTATAATAAGTTTCATTGAAATTTACTTTTTATGGTTTTCTTTTTCCTGACTTAAATAATGTATTGAATGTTTTATTTCACAAACATAAAAAGTATATAAAAAAAAATAACACGGGGTGAATGATAAGTTGTTATTCTGGCTTTTTTCTAATTTTAATAATTGACTCCTGTATATAATCAATACATATCTTATCATCTTTGTCTCAGTCTTCTAAAACAGCAACAACATGGGTCCTACCTACACTCTTGCACTCCGTTTCAAATCACAACAATTATATGTAAGATTTTTTGAATAATCAATACATATCAACGGAAAAAGTATAAAAAAAATAACACTGCGGGGGGTTGAATGATAAGTTGTTGAAATTGGAAGCAGATCCTTCTTCTTTAAATGGTCAATCACATAATGTTGAAAAACTTCATGAAGAAATTGACATTTTAAAGAAGCATATGTTCAAATTTGTTGGAGGATATGAGAACTTAGATAAACTTCTAAGATATCATATAAATCCTAATGACAATGATGAGTGTGTAGATGTTTGTTAATTTTGAGGAAAACTTGGACATGTAAGTCTAAATGCACACACTTACCTAAAAGAGGATTGTCCAATACCTCTTGCTCTAACAAATGTGGAAAGAGTCACATTGTTCCTGTTGCAGACATGTTTGACAACATGAAGGATACTTCAATCATGGTATCTAGAGAGTGTTTTCTCAAGATCGACACATGGCATGAAGATCTATGTTGTTATTAAATTGATTCTACAACGAATTTTATGTCTATATTATGTTTATAGCACTTTTCTTGGGATAAAGTAAATCAATTTAATTTTGACATATTGATGTAATATTTTCAAAATGATAATCTATTTATTGTGGATAAAAAAATCATGATTAATTTTATATCTATATTATGGTTTTCAAAATGATAATTTATTTATTGTGGATGGAGGAGAATTCTACCAAAGATAATCAGTCAAGTTTTTTTTATGAAAATTAATTATTGATAAAGTTCAAAAATACTCGTACTAATAACATGATAATAAAAAATATTAAATTTAATTTTTAAAATAATTTTTATAAAATTAAGAATTTTAAGGGAGAATTTGTTTCACAGAAAATGTTTTTAGTTCCCAAGAATATTATTTTTGGGAATAAGATATGAAAATATCATTATACAAATGTGTTTGATTAACTATTAAAAATAGCCAAAAATATTTTTCATACGCCTAAAAATAATTAAAATATGTGTTTGTTTGACATTTTTTCTAGGAATATATATATAATAGTTACTAAAATATCTTTATAGCACACTTGGTATATATAGAAACTTTCCTAAATTGCACTTGACAGATGTAATAAGGGAAAAAACAATTATAAGAAACTGGATTTGCTTTTCTCAAAATAGACATGATTATCCATTCCACAACATAGACAAGTTAACGTGGCTGTAAGCTTTTCCTATTATAATTGAGCGAGGGAAAAGACTTGTCAGACCCGCTCATGCAGTAATCAATGCCAAAAGACAATGATCCAAATTTCATTATTGACAAGATTTTCCAATTGTACAGTTATCATACCTTTTTATTTGTTTTGTGCAAAGATGTTGAATGTTGATGCCCCACATTAATTCCTGGTTTGGATTCTTAACACTACATACATCTAGTCAGGTGGGTCATCAACAAAATTAAGATTTACATGAAACTTCCTTCAAATTAAAATACAAACACAATCAAATAATTTTTATGTAAATTAAAAGCTAGTTAATTTCAATTAATTAAAAGATAATTTTAGAATAATTTCATTAAATATGCTTTAATTAATCTACTATCTAATATATATATATATATATATATATATATATATATATATATATATATATGTATGTATGTATAAAGAAGATTTTGTAATATGAGATGATATTACATGTCCAATATTTATTTCCTTCAAAATAATAAATGTAATTAGTATCATTTTTGTTTTCTAATGATTAATAATAGTTATTTTTAAAATAATTTCCTTAATTATAATACATTTGTTTCGGCCGAATTAATAGAAATTAATAAAAAAATACTTTGCAATTTAGCTTTTGCACTAACTATTTTATGAATTTTATTTTCTTATATAAGTTTTATTTGATGTATTTTTTAGTTCAACAATGATATGATAAATGATTGTATCCTTTACAATGATTATTATAAAATAATTATGCAAAATAATTTAATAATAGTTTTTTGCATATTATACTAAAATTTAGACCTGCAAATTAAAATGTATACGTACGATTTTACTATTGATTAAAATATATCTCTCCGGTCCATGAATATTTGGTTCAAATATAATTATAGAAAAATATTTATTTATCTTAAAAAGTTTCATTTCTTCTGACATTTATTCACGAAAAATATTTAATAAATTATTATAAAATGATTATACAAAATTATTTAATAATATTTTTTATCATAGTAAAATTTAGACCTTGCAAATAAAGATCAGACAATATTTTATTATTGATGAAAACATATCCGTTCGAGAATATTTGACTAAAAATTAATTATGAAAAAAATACTTATTTCTTTATTTTAATAAAATTTCATTTCTTATGATATTTATTCATGAAAAATATTTAATGAACAAGTTACTTTTTAAACAAATTTAATTTAAAATATAATTAAACATAGTAAAACTAAAAATAAAATTTATGTAGGTAAATGAATTAATATATTTTTAAAAATAATTTAATTTGAAATTAATCAAATTTTAAAGTATTAATTCAAATAATTAACATTAATATAATTTAATTTTTATTTCAATTCCTGCCGAAACTACATGACGTCTTTTTAATAACATATTTATATGACATTTAAAGCTTTACAAAATAAATTATATTGTAATTAAATAATTTCACTATTTCTTTTATCCCAAAGCAAGTACGCAAATCACACAAAAAATTAACTAAATTAACTTTTTTAAAAGAAAATAAAAAATGAGCATGCAAGACATCATCAAAATGAAGGAGGTCTTACTTAGGACAATACTTTCAACAATAACATTTTTGGAACATGTGTGTATATAAAAATATATTGACATATTTACTAACATATATTTATTAAAATTTAAATTAAATAATTAATAGTATATGAAAATTTTAAAATACTAAGAAAACTACTCTTATAAATTAAAAAATATGAATTTAATGTCCGTGTAAAACACACAACACTAAGTTATTTTTATTTATATATATTTAAGTCGAAGAGGATCAAATTACATCCATGTAATATATGTAATTATTACACTATGTAATAAATTGATATAGAATGAATTTTATTGATCTAATCATTGAATTATATTTATATATTACCAAGATAGTTATGTGACAATTTTTTTAAAATTGAACAACAATAAAAAAATAATTAAATGGTTCATATTTTAATATAGACTTAATTACTCATTTAGTCCTTATAGTTTCCAAACTTATCTCTTAGTCTCTAAGTGAATCTTTTAGTTCCTAAGTTTAATAAGTGAAATTCTTAGGTTCTAAAATTTACATTTTAATTATCAAAAGATTTTTACCGTTAATTTTTTTTAACTATGCTAGTTAAAAGAATTTTAATGGACCTTTTGAGAATTAAGATATAAACTTTAGGATTAAAAAATCTATTTATTAATTATAGAGACCAACAAGAATAAGTCTGAAAATTATTGAGACTAAATAAGTGAGATAATATATATATGATCCGGATGAAAGCAACCCAACATGTAGCAAAGATACTATAATAATAATAATAATAGCAATAATTAATATGGATATCATACATAATATTAAACTAATTAAATAAATATATTCTCAGAAAAGTACTATAGGAGGAAAGATGGACAAGCCTCCAAAGTCGGATGGAGAGGATATAGAGCAAGGCAAAGATACGGAGAATATACTCCTCTGAGTACTTAACGGGGACGGATCCCAAATGAAATCTTAAATGTGGAACAAACGGAAGAAGACTTGGATGTTATCAAACCATTGAAAGGAAAAAGCCAAGTATTGCAGATATCACGAAGTAGCAGGATATGTTGCTGAGGATGCATGATTGCTTCCAACTATAAAATGCTACACTTATGAGACTCTGCTATTTTTTATTATTGATCAAAATAGAGAGCACTTGAATTTTTGTCTTAAATTTTTGGTGGAGTTTGCTGATATATATGGCCTAATGCACACTAACTAGGTTGAATATTAACAATTCTTTTTAAATTATAATTCAAATAAGATAGGAATTAAATTAGAATTGAATAATGTAAAAATTAGAAATAACTTTATAATAATGAGATTTGACAGTAAAAGAGATTTTTTTGCTGTTTTTTTTTTTCTTGAGTGAGCGGTAAAAGAGATAACACACTAGGGCGGTCTACAACAAAGTGAATAAACAAATTAGGCGATTAACAAAAAGTGATAAATCATTTATTCAATATTTATATTTTTTCCTTACAATTTTGAAAGCGAATAATTGCACTTGTAATAGCCTAAAACTCAAACAAAAAAGTAAACATAAATGAAATGGACATGGGTAGAAAGTAGAAAGAAAAGGCATCTTGGTCACCTACTGTGAGAAGGAAAATTAATTAAACCCCTTCTGACTAAATGGCGATTGGAATAATTAACTAAATGAAAAGTAAGAAGAAGAACAACTAAAGAAATGCATATGAAATGATAAGATAAACTAATAATTGTACCTACTATTTTTCAAAATGGATACAGACAAACGAAATAATGCATGGAGTGTATTCCGAGAAAAGCCAATTTTGCTCACATGTTAAACGGGAAAAGATGCTAGAGTTTCAAAGAGACATATTTTGAATTGGTGCTTAATCAGAAGAAGAAAAAATCCCAGATCTCTATTAGAGATTATCTTAAAGTATCTCCCATACATGACCTCTTTTTGAATTCTTAAGCATTACTTCCTTTTAGCCTTTTCAATTTAAGAATCTCAATAATTCAACACTAAATCTCTTCAATCCAACAAAGATATTGGTCATCAATAAATGTCATAAGTAAAGCTTATTGAAACTCTGCAATGTTTCACAATGATCCAAAAATTAATCAAAAACAACACTTCTACAAAATTAACCAGGAAAATGCTAAAAAGTATTCTAAAACACTTTTAAAAAACTTAAAATAGAAAGACTTTTTATTGAAATGCACAAAATTTATATTTTTTACGTTCTCCTATATTTTTATATTAAATATGTTTTCCTTTTAATTCCTTAACGAAAGTTCTTAGGACACAAAACAATACCCAATTAATTAAATGAGTTTGATTAATAATTTCACATCTTTATATTTCATGTAGTATAATTTATTTATTAAGTTATAATTATTATTATTTTGGAGAAAGTTGATACTATAAAATATCACAACCCCGAGTCTGGCGAAAAAGAATGAATGATTTGATTAAGGTATGGTTTGATTGAGTGTAAGAGAGGAGAATGATATAAAATTGAGAAGAAGTATTTGTATTAATTAAAATAGAAAAAACAAGTGTGAGATCCATATTAAATAGTAATTTTTTCCCCTCAATTTCTCTTCTTTTCCTAGCGACGAAACCATGGATAAGGTGTTCATCCGTTCACCGTGGAATGCAGATGAAACCTTCGTGAAGTTATTTTTCTTTTCTTTTCTTTTGGTAGCATTGAAAGTGTCTTTTTCAAATAAAAAATTTGGTAGCATTGAAAGTGTCTTTTTCAAAAATTGAAAAGAAAAGAAAGATAAATAATTGATCTATGTAGTGCGAGTGGAGATTTGAACCGGGGCGGGAGGGTATAGGACCATGCTGTTTTAAAAGACTTAAGACCAAAATATGTATGATTATATACATGAGTCAATCATTAAAAATAAAAAATAAAAAGTCAGAATAATCAAGTTGGTGGCATATTATTTATTTTGATCCAAAAAAGTATGTGATGTTAACATATTTATTTTTGAAAAAAATAATAAAATTAAATTAAATTTCAAAATACACAAAAGTGTAACATATTTATCCTGTACTATTAACCAAGCCTAGATGACACTTATGATGATGATATGATAGTTGATTATTATAATATGTGTTATCTATATAATTATCACATGCAGGTTATACATATAATATCATGTGTTTAAAAATTAATTTATTAATTTAATTTATGAATTTAATCACTTAATCCCTTAATCCCTTAATCCCTTAATGATATTTTGATTCTTAAACATAACCACGTACTAATATTTTGATTCTTAAAATATTTTCAAATTTTGTATTAAGTCTCACAGTATGTAAATTATTAACATATATATAGATATAGACAGAACTCTTATTTGATACACCGTTAAGTACCTATGAGTAAGTATTAGATACACTCCAAAATCATTTTTTAAAAAACAAATAGATACTTATTTTGGGTTAATATGAAAACTATTTAGTATCCAATAGCTGAAACAGACTCAATTCAAAAAAATGTTCAATGTTTAGGATTTATATACCAATCTTCTTCTTCTCTAATTAAAGTAACAGCAAAACATGTAAGATATTGGTAGAGATGGACAAGATCTATTTAAAGGGGTTGTTGTTCTTGAAATTATATTTAGAGGTGATATTTTTTTCTAATAATAATAAAAAATGATGACATTGAAATTGATAAAAGTGTAATATTACAATTATGCTTAAAAATTTAAGTATTACAGTTTTTATGGTGAGATAATTTTTATTATATTAAAGCTTTTAATATTCTTATATGTTGTAAATTATGTTTTATGCTTTTATAAAAACAAATAATCACGTATATCTTGCCCGATATTGGTTTATACCTATATGTAATAAAAGTCATACAATCATACACGTAGTATTTTTTGACCTAGCACTTAATAAAAATATTTCTAAAACTTTTTGACGCATTTAAAAAATATTCCCAAATATAAATAAATGTCATTAATATTTTTTCATATTATTTTATCAAATATTATATATAATCCATGTCACTAATATTAAACAAAATTTATTTTGGTACCATAGGGTAATCAGAAAGGACAAATTGGAGTCACCTTAGTGACATTCTACTTTGAACCAAAATCTAATAGTGATGCCAATCGCAAGGCAGCAAGGCGAGCTCTGGACTTTATGTTTGGGTTGTATGTGACAGCTTGATATATTGGAGATCATAGTTTTCTTATAACATATTAATCTAATAGAGTTTCCAATATCCCTTAATGGGTTAACACTACATATGCTCATTTTAGTTCATATCATCTTATCTGATTGTCTAACGGGTTCATTTAATTTGATTACATAAAATAAACCTCACTAATGATAAATAACTAATATAATTGTTTTATAATATTAGCACACATTAATTATTAATTATTGGAATAGAAAATTTCAACAGTCTCCCACTTGGGCTACATATTGTAACAATTATGTAAAAAACCCTTAAGCGTGCATTTGTATGCTATTTACCTTTAGACTTTCACCTTAACAACCTGGTGCATCTTATGTATTAATAATGGAATTATTGCATCTTTCGTCACTACAACAAATGTAACTAGACCTTAATGACCACCACATGAATACACTTAATTACATAGGTTAATATGGATAAGCAACATGGAAATTACATGTAATGTGATCTTAGTCATGTCTATTTTCTACTGATCCAAATTTTATTCTTTATAGAGATCTATTCAAACACAACATAAATATTGCAAACAAAACAAGCTGATAATGAAATGATAAACTTTAACTTTATTTCTACAAAAAATCCAAACAATAAAATATTTGTAAACCATAAGATATAGAACATAAGTAAGACTCCCACTAAACTAAGGTACTATAAGGAATTACAATGAGCAGTGTGCTCATGAAAAACTTTAAGTGTCATACCTTTAGTAAGTGGATCAGCTAACATTGAATGAGTCTCTATATATTTTATATAAATTTGTATTGTATTTTTTGGATTCTTTATTTAACAACCAAATTTTTTATGTCAACATAATTTTTACTTGGTTGAATCCTTAATAATACTACCAAGATATTGTCCCAATAAACACCCGGTGACCGCTTAATGTTAGCGACAACAAGCAAGTTAGTTACAATAATTTAAGAATCATAAATTTTGTATGATGTCTCATAGCAAAATATTAACTCCACCAACACATTTAAATGTGGATCCTTATATGGAGTGATTGCTATTAAAACATTCTCAAAAAATCAAGTCAGAATACCCAATGATCTCTAAACTTCGAGACTTTCAATATGAAAATATTTAGTTTCTTGTTCTCTTCAATTAATGCATAATGCGCTTTACTACATTTTAGTGTTGCATACCAAGATTACTCATATATCACATTAGGACTCCCACAAAAAATTATTTTATACATGCATATTTGGGATTTAAATAAAATGAGTAATTTAAACCATACTAGTAACAACAACAACAATTAAAGAAGAGAAAATAAGCATACAATGCAAAAATAATATTTATGGTAAATTTCAAGACCCAAACAAGATACCTAACACATCATTAATCCTCAATATTTGGATTGAAAAATACTAACTCCAAGTGATACTCTCAACACATTGATCAAACATTGGTGATAAGTCCTATAAAATAAAGGTTGTCTTTAGACACTTCATTGTTCACATGGAAAACTTATATGATGATTACTCTAGTCAAATAATGATTGTCTTTGAACATTTCATTATTCACAAGGAAAATCACACTATTTATAATCACCACATGTTTACCATTGTAAGCATGTAATTATTCTGCAAAATTATTTCTTCCTTTGAGCTGAGCACAATTTGCATGAATAATTTCATGCAACATCCATGTAAATTCAATCAAATCAACTTATGCAACAAAGATTACTTTGTCAACATGTTGTTTCAATCAATTTAACCAAAATATACAAGACAATTTAATATAATAAATGAGAGATATTAAAATTACACAACTTTCACATATAATTTAATTATATAAAAATATATATAACAGAACATGCACATATTTTGTGGAACAAACTCATTACAAGATATCCAACACAATATTAATTCATAGAGAAATTAATTTGTAATGGGTACTCTTAACGCAATGATCAAATATTAACAATAAATTCTATCATATAATAGCCTTTCGTTGGATTGACTATTATTCCCATGAAAATACCTTTATAATTGTTACACATTTATCATCACATGTATAAAATATTATTTAACCAAATTACGTCTTCCGTTGGGCCGAACACAATTCGCATAAATAATTTTATACAAAAATCTATGTAATTTTAATCAAATCAATTTTCACAATAGGGATTACTTTGACAATATATCATGTCAATCAATTTAATTAAAAAAATCACTAGATATGCAAATAAACGGGAAGGATCTGTTATTGCTAAATTAACTTCAAAACAAACAAAACTAAATATTTACCTTTCTTTACACGTAACTTGGACATTCTTTCTTTTGTTTCTTTTGCTGAGAGCATCCTTAGTTTTCCCTTATTTTATTTTATTTTGAGAGGTCAAGCTTAAATGAGCATTTTCAGATATGTCTTTCTACGACCTCTCTTCCTCTTGCACACAATGAGATATAATTTCATTAATGGACCATTTGTCCTTTTGAGTGTTATAGTTCACTTTGAATTGCCAAAAATATCCAGGAAGTGAGATCAAAACTAAATGCACGAACAGATCTTCATCAAGCTCTCGCTTAAGACAGTTTTGATGCCAAGTTAGAAATTTTCATTATGTACTCTCCTATATAACTTTTTCCCTTTTTTAACCAAACAAATAAATAAAATAAAACAAAAAACTGCACACCCAAAAAACTTCCTTATATATATTATGAACAGTAGCCATGAAGAGAAGTCGTTCACAAAACCAAATAATGATGCCCAAAAATAAAATACACCTGAATTTAAATCAAATATCAAATTTACCAACAATTAATATGTGTTGTTCCAAAAAAAATTGGGTTCATATAACCAAAGAAATCTAGGTATAATTGGAATCAAATAACTTTAAATCCCAATAGTCTAACAGTAATGGCGGCTGTGATATCACTTGTTGGAATTTTAAGGGATCCTTATAAAATACCATTAACCACCAAAAACACATTACGTTAGATTATCAGGAAGAGTTTTAGGAATACCTGAATCCATAATGATTAATCAAACAAACACAATGGAAACTGAATCCATATGTGATTTCTGATCTATGTAGTCTTCTTAGAATTTGTTACAGAACGCATAACCGGCTAACATCGTAATCAGTGGCTTCATGATTCTTCCTCAACCAGAATCTCTTTATTCCTTAACAAGACATTCGTAACTCTTCATATGGGGAGAAGAGAAACTATATGTGGCAGCTCGGTATATTGGGAACCATAGTCTTCTTATAGCGTATTAACTTAATAGAGTTTTCATTATTCCCTAATGGGTCAACATTGACATCTGCTCATTTAATTTCATATCATCTAATTTGGTTGTCTAACGGGCTTACCTAATTTGATCACATAAAATAAAACTCACTAATGATAAATAACTAATATAAGTGTTTTATAATATTAGCCCATATTAATTATTGGAATAGAAAATTCCAACACACCATTCATGATGTAGCACATAATTTTTTATATATGTTAAAAAAAACATTATTGCCATACTCTACTAAAATTAATGAAGCAAAATCTTTTGGTTGTGCATACTCCTTTGATTATTAATTATATAATAATTATCTTGAAAATTATATCTAACATTTTTGGTTATCATATTATTAGTACAGAATATCCATTGATTTTACAGAAGACTAATCTCCATCACAAAATTTGGCTAATCACCTTTGGTGGAGTTCACCTCTCAACCACATTTTTTTCATGCGCAATTAATGGATTATCATTTTGAAAATATTAGGTTCATAATATGTCAAAATAAAATTCATTTACTTTATCTCAAGAAAAATACTATAAACATAATATAGATACAAAATTATTTTTAGAATCTATTTAATAAGAACATAGACCTTTCTCATGGCATGTGTCTTGAGCAAACATTGCATTGTCTAGGTACCATGATTGAACTATCCTTGGTGTTGGCAAACATGTCTCCAACAATGTGACTCTTAGGTATCTAAATGGACTTAGTTCTACTTTTGTTAGAGCAAGAGGTACTAGACGCTCCTCTTTTAGGCAAGTGTGTGCATTTAGACTTACATGTCCAAGTTTTCCACAGAAGTAACAAACATCTACACACTCATCATAAACAGATTTTTTTCCTTTGCATGTATGACAAATTTCTTTCCTTTGCATGTATGACCAGATTTGTCATTAGGACTTATGTGATATCTTAGAAGTTTATCCAAGTTCTCATATCCTCCAACAAATTTGAATAGATTCCTCTTTAAAATATCAATTTCTTTATGAAGTTTTTCAACATTATGTGCTTCCAATTTCAACAACTTATCATTCAAGCTCTCAGCTTGCTTTTTATGTGTCTCATTCTCCCAGCAAAGTCTATTTTCTTGTCCTTTCAAGGCTATAATAGTAATTTTGGTGATTTAATTTGATTGTTATGTAACTAAATATAAACTAATTATGCAAAAGGAAATTTTATTTTTAATTGGACAAAAATATTTAGTAAAAAAATTTATCCTTGTGAATTCAATGTAAATCTTCCTACTTATTTTTATATATAAAAAAAAAGTTCATCCGTGTGTTATAGTTTATAAATCTAACATGATAAGTCAAAAGTATAATTTTCTCATCATATTTTCATGAAAAATATTCACCCCTGTAGTTTTTTTATACTTTTTAAGTTTGTAAAATGAAACATTCAATAATTTATTTAAGTTAAGAAATAGAAAACCATAAAAAGTAAATTTCAATGAAAATTATTATAGTAAAAAAATATGATTTCACCACTATAATTTAGATAATATATTTTTGAGTAAATCATTCATTGTAACACCCAAAAAGATATTATATTTTGTCGGCTCATATTATACTAAATTTTGAAAACTTAAAATATAACAATATCAAAGATAACTATGTAGAAATTAAAACTTAATGATAAATAACATGAATAAAACTTTAACAATTCTTTTTGACACTTATGTTCCTTCCATGAACCTAAATTAACTCTCATACATTGGGAGTTACAAAATTATATCAATCCTCTTCCAAGCAAGTAAATCCATGCTCAAGCTCTTTCTATGAGGCTTCCCCCGGCTTATCTTGGAAAAATAAAACGAAACCAAGAGGAATCATGCATGATGTCTCAGTAAGTGCTCTAATGATTATAAGTAATTAACTCTTTATTTTAGAGATCCTTTTTTTAAC
This sequence comes from Glycine soja, assembly GCF_004193775.1. Classification (NCBI taxonomy): domain Eukaryota; kingdom Viridiplantae; phylum Streptophyta; class Magnoliopsida; order Fabales; family Fabaceae; genus Glycine; species Glycine soja. The sequence goes on from NC_041016.1 coordinate 50,962,543, forward strand.
TCTCGTGTCTTCTCCTTTTCTTTTCTTAAGCACTTTATCTCATAATTATTATCCCATCTCATTATCATTTCTATCTCCTTGGACCACACCTTAATTTTGACTTAGACACCTAGAGTTGACCACCTTGACCATCTCTAGGTGACTAGTCATCTTTAATAAGGTCTCTTCTTTTAACCATATTTTTTCATCCACAACATAAGACCATGCTTAAGGAGACTGAACCCAGTACAATGATGAGCCTTTGTTTGATCTTATTTTATTTTATTTGAGGTTTGGTTACTTTGGAATTCATTTAAGTTTATCATACATAAAATATTTTACACACATTATAAGTATTAAATATTCTAATAGACCACTAAGTGTGTGGATCAACTGTTGTGAGAGTATGTAATTGCGTTAAATACTTGAAGGGAGATTCAAGCTAGGGAAATGGTTGAATTTGTCAGTGGTGTGAAAGGAATAGCATTGAATCTTGAGAATGAGAATGTCAAAATTATTGTCTTTGATAGTAATACACTGCTATTAAAGAAGGAGATCTTGTCAAACAAACTAGTGGTCGATCGATCTTAGACCCAATCCATGAAGGACGACCCAACCCAACCCTAATGGCTAAGATTCAATTCTATTTTATTTTATCTATAATCATAAGGAATCTAATCATAACTACATATCAATTATATCTAATCATATCATAACGTTATATCTAATCACATCTTATATCATCTATAATGTATAATTGTTTAAATAGATTGCTTATCTTTTAAATTTGTGAACCCTATAATATCACATAGATTTAAGAACTTTATACAAAATTTAAATTAAATGCTAAAGTTGCTAGAGTGAATACTTAACGTGAGTCATATTAAATTTTGGATTAAAAAAATTGTTTTTTTTTTCTGTAGTAATCAATTAAGCAACAGTTGTCTATATAAAACAACTCACTTAAGTAACACACTATCAAATTATTAACTCCAATGAAAAATTTGTTAAGAAATATTACTTAACTTTAAGCAACTCATTTACCGAAATATATTTTATCTCCCTACATTAAGGAGATAAGATATGTCTGAATCTTATCATAATTAGAAAACTCTAAGGCAATGAATTATTATGAGTCAGGATTACATGTTGTCTAATTAAGTATTACATAACATATAGTTAAGTATTATTTTTTCTGATAAATTAAAAATATATATATATACTCCCTTAGGACTTTATTACAAGGAGAAAAAAGGTTTGGTTGACTTAAACGTGGATAGGTTAAATTACATTGGTGTAACTTTGACCAACAATTACATTATTCAATAACCTTCAATTAGATAATGTTTTCTTTAAATCGACCGTTAGATTGAAAGTTCCTTTCACACAAATCATATATACAATATTTCATATTCATCCAAAATTATTTACTACCTCATTCATAAAAATTATAATCAACATAAAATAAACTTTTCAAAATATACTAAAATATGAATAATTTGATTACATTCTTATTGTTATTCAATTTTGATAAAATTTGACACATACTATCTTGATAATATATAGATATAATTCAATGGTTAGATCAATAAAATCTCATTTTATATAAAATTTATTAAATGGTGTAATAAATATTTAAGTTACATCGGTATAATTTGATCCATCTTCGACTTAAATATATATAAAAAAAACTAGCCTAGTGCTCGGTGCTTTGCACGGGCATTAAATTCATATTTTATATCTTATAAGATTAGTTTTTCTAATATTTAAAATTTTAATATATTATTAATTATTTAGTTTCAATTTTAATCAATATATATTAGTAAATATGCCAATATATTTTTATATACACATGTTCCAAAAATATTATTATTGAAAGTGTTGTCCTAGGTTAGATGTTTTCACTCAGGTGATGTTAATTTGGATGTTCATTTTTTACTCTTTTTTTAAAAATAGTTAATTTATTTATTTTTTAAATATTTTTGTGTGATTTTCATACTTCATTTGGGATTAAAAAAAGATTGAAATTGTTTAATTACAATACAACTTCTTTTTATTTAATTTATATTTTTAAGCTTTAAATGTCAAATAAAAATGTTTTAACCGTAAAAGAAATGTTATTATGAAGGAAATAAATATAAGACTGTGAGGTAACATCATCTCATATTACAAAATCTACTTTATGTCTATATATATATATATATATATATTAGATAGTAGATTAATTACAGCCTATTTAATGAAATTATTCTAAAATTATCTTTTCATCAATTGAAAATAAATAGCTTTTAATTTACATAAAAATTATTTGATTGTGTTTATATATTAATTTGAAGGAAGTTTCATGTAAATCTTAATTTTGTTGATGACCCATCTGACTTGATGTATGCAGTGTTAAGAATCCAAACCAGGAATTAATGTGGGGCATCAACATTCAACATCTTTGCACAAAACAAATAAAAAGGTATGATAACTGTACAATTGGAAAATCTTGTCAATAATGAAATTTGGATCATTGTCTTTTGGCATTGATTACTGCATGAGCGGGTCTGACAAGTCTTTTCCCTCGCTCAATTATAATAGGAAAAGCTTACAGCCACGTTAACTTGTCTATGTTGTGGAATGGATAATCATGTCTATTTTGAGAAAAGCAAATCCAGTTTCTTATAATTGTTTTTTCCCTTATTACATCTGTCAAGTGCAATTTAGGAAAGTTTCTATATATACCAAGTGTGCTATAAAGATATTTTAGTAACTATTATATATATTCCTAGAAAAAATGTCAAACAAACACATATCTTAATTATTTTTAGGCGTATGAAAAATATTTTTGGCCATTTTTAATAGTTAATCAAACACATTTGTATAATGATATTTTCATATTTTATTCCCAAAAATAATATTCTTGGGAACTAAAAACATTTTCTGTGAAATAAACTCTTCCTTAAAATTGTTAATTTTATAAAAATTATTTTAAAAATTAAATTTAATATTTTTTATTATCATCTTATTAGTATGAGTATTTTCGAACTTTATTAACAATTAATTTTCATTAAAAAAACTTGACTTATTATCTTTGGTAAAATTCTCCTCCATCCACGATAAATAAATTATCATTTTAAAAACCATAATATAGATATAAAATTAATCATGATTTTTCTATCCACAATAAATAGATTATCGTTTTAAAAATATTACATCAATATGTCAAAATTAAATTGATTTACTTTATCCCAAGAAAAGTGCTATAAACATAATATAGACATAAAATTCTTTGTTAATAACAACATAGATCTTCATGCCATGTGTCGATCTTGAGAAAACACTCTCTAGATACCATGATTGAAGTATCCTTCATGTTGTCAAACATGTCTGCAACAGGAACAATGTGACCTTTTCCACATTTGTTAGAGCAAGAGGTATTGGACAATCCTCTTTTAGGTAAGTGTGTGCATTTAGACTTACATGTCCAAGTTTTCCTCAAAATTAACAAACATCTACACACTCATCATTGTCATTAGGATTTATATGATATCTTAGAAGTTTATCTAAGTTCTCATATCCTCCAACAAATTTGAACATATGCTTCTTTAAAATGTCAATTTCTTCATGAGGTTTTTCAACATTATGTGATTGACCATTTAAAGAAGAAGGATCTGCTTCCAATTTCAACAACTTATCATTCAACCCCCCCCGCAGTGTTATTTTTTTTTATACTTTTTTCCGTTGATATGTATTGATTATTCAAAAAATCTTACATATAATTGTTGTGATTTGAAACGGAGTGCAAGAGTGTAGGACCCATGTTGTTGCTGTTTTAGAAGACTGAGACAAAGATGATAAGATATGTATTGATTATATACAGGAGTCAATTATTAAAATTAGAAAAAAGCCAGAATAACAACTTATCATTCACCCCGTGTTATTTTTTTTTTTATACTTTTTATGTTTGTGAAATAAAACATTCAATACATTATTTAAGTCAGGAAAAAGAAAACCATAAAAAGTAAATTTCAATGAAACTTATTATAATAAAAAAATTGATTTTACGATAATAATTTAGATATTAACATATTTTTTAGTAAATCATTAATTGTAACACCCTGAAAAATATTACATTTTATCGGCTTATATTACTAAATTTTGAAAAGTTAAAATATAAGAATATCATATATAACTATGTAGAAATTAAAACTTAATGATGCATAACTTGAATAAAACTTAAACAAATTTTTTTGATACTTCTGTGCCTTCCATGAACATAAACTAACTCTCATACATTGGGAGTACAAAATTATACTAATCCTCTTCCAAGCAAGCAAATCTATGCCAAAAAAAACATGAAACCAAAAGGAATGATACATGATCTCAATAAGGATTCTAGGTAATTGACTATCTATTTTAGAGATGCTTTTATTTTTAACTCTCATGTCTTCTCCTTTTCTTATCTTAAGCACTTTATCTCGCCACTCCAATTGCTTTTGGAACCTCGAAGCATTAATATTTGGTAACATTTATTGTGCTTAGACGAATTAAGTTGAATTCCCAAGAGAGTCATGTTGTTCTCTATCTGTTCAATATTAGATATCCCTTAATTTATATTAAGGAAAAGAAGGTACTTTGTGGTCTCTTTATATATTTTAAATAAAAATAAATAATAGAATAAAAGAAAAGAAAAGGTTTAAAAGATAAAAATTAAATATATAAGACTAGAAGAAAAGAAGAAAAGAAAACTCACAGAACTGAGGGATAGTTATTAAAAGAAAATAATGAAAGTTCAAAAACTGACGTAATAATAAATTGTTTAAAAATTCTGTACACCAAAAATGGATATTTACTTTATCATTAATAAAGATGAATATAGGTTATTAGTAAAGATATCACAAAAATAGAACGTGTGAAATGCAGGATAGGGAAATTGGGTGTGGCAGTAGTACTCCTCTTTGGTGTATAAATAGATCGCATTGGCCTGAGATTTTTGGATACCAAAAGCAGCAATGAAAGCAATAAGTCCCTCCTTCCTCTGCCTTATAATTCTTGTGACCCTTTTGGCTGGTAGCATTGAAAGTGCACCAGCAAACGTGAAGCCAAGCCATTATGCTGCACCCTTCAATAGGAGTGTTTTTCCTTCTGGTTTTCTATTTGGAATAGGCTCTGCAGCTTACCAGGTTCTAGTCACCACACAACAATGCATTCTGTTAATAAATATAATATACATTTCGGTGTGTGACAAAGTTTGTTGTTTTGGTCCCTTAAAATGATCATTATAAAGTTTGGTATGAAAGTTTCAACTTGGTCAACTTGTAATAACTTCATCTTTCAAGTTTCAAAGGTGTAATTCTAAAGTTATGGTTAGTTGTACTTCTAATGATCAATCAAATTGTATATTAATTTTTTTGTGGTTTCTTTGGTTAGTACATATCAGGGGTTTAACTTATAAATTAATTTTTTTACAAACTGTGGAGATCTCTTCTCTTAACTCACTGATCTGTAAGAAGCAATCGTGATTTCCTTTTGTTAATTCTCAGATAGAAGGAGCAGCAGCTATAGATGGCAGAGGACCAAGTATATGGGACACCTATACTAAACAGCAACCAGGTTAACCCTATGACTAAACAAAAGAGTTGGTTGGTTTTTTTGTCCAAAATTCTTGTTATCCCTAATATATTTAATTTTGTTTTTACTATCTAAATTTAACTCTTTTTTTTAGTACTTGAATTTTTTTTATATTTTATTCTAGTATCTACTGTCAGTCTGACGTAATCCAATTTTAATCTAATACATCATTACTTAATCAATAATTGGACACTATACTAGCCTAAATCTACCTTCTTTTTTATTTTTTGTTCCAAGAAATGGATTGAATGGTGCCAAAGCACTGTCTGAATTAAAAAATATACTATGGCTAAGTGTTATATTGTTGTTGCCAAGTGTGATGGTTTTCAACTTATATTTTTTTAACTCTACTTTATACTAAAAATATATTATAATAATATTTTTTTAGTGGGTAGGATCTCATCCATGAAAAATGTCACTGGATAGCTACCATACCCTTCTAACAAGGTTTTTCATCTGTATTGAGCAGGGAAGATTTGGGATCATAGTGATGGAAGTCTAGCAATTGATTTTTATCACCGGTACAAGGTAAACTTACTGGCAAGATTAATTAATTATTAGTCCTCTATATATGTCGAATTAGAGAATTAAACTGCATGCCCGTACAATTTCACAGAGCGACATAAAGATGGTGAAAGAAGTTGGGTTGGATTCATACAGATTTTCCATCTCATGGTCCAGAATATTCCCCAGTAAGATAATTCTATGTTTAATTACCCAAAGCAAATATTAAGTCATGTTAAAAACGATATTTAAGCATTCAATTATTTGGTGCAGAGGGCAAGGGAGCAGTTAACACCTTGGGGGTCAAGTTCTACAACGATCTCATTAATGAGATTATAGCAAATGGTAAACATGAATTGATATTTACCCATGCATTCATTTATTTTCAACCTTTTCGTTGATAACTTTGTTTTGGATTTTATTTGGGGCAGGCTTAAAGCCATTTGTCACGCTGTTTCATTGGGACCTCCCACAAGCTCTTGAAGATGAATATGGGGGATTTCTCAAACCTGAAATAGTGTAAATAAATACTCAATTATATATGATTCACTATAGTATTTTTAAATAATGAAAAAGAAAATATAGTAATTGTTTATGGAAAAATAAAAATAGGGAGGACTTCCGTAACTATGCTGACTTTTGCTTCAAGACATTTGGTGATCGGGTGAAGCACTGGGTAACCCTAAATGAACCATATGGCTACAGCGTGAATGGCTACAGTGGTGGAAATTTTGCACCAGGTAGATGTTCTAACTACGTTGGAAAATGCCCTGCTGGTGATTCTTCCACCGAGCCCTACATTGTTAACCACCACTTAATACTTGCTCATGGAGCAGCAGTCAATTGCTACAAGAACAAATACCAGGTCATGCATATACTAATTAACCAATTAAATTTCTTATTCATTACTAAACATTATTATTTTAACATCACACAAGTTTTGTAAAATATTTGCTTTATTTGTTGTATATTAAATGTACCATATATATATATATAGGCTCATCAGAAAGGACAAATTGGAGTCACCATAGTGACTTTCTTCTTTGAACCAAAATCTAATAGTGATGCTGATCGCAAGGCAGCAAGGCGAGCTCTGGACTTTATGTTTGGCTGGTATGTATTTCTCCTATTAATTAAAGATACAACTTTGATCTATTGGATTATCCAATAAATTTTAATTCATAAGCAATTGATGGTTGAACTTAATTATATATTTATTTTTTCAGGTTTGCTAATCCCATTACATATGGTGACTATCCTGAGAGTATGAGATCTTTAGTTGGTTCTAGACTCCCCACATTCACCAAAGCTCAATCTGAAAGTCTCAAAGGTTCATATGATTTTCTTGGTATAAATTATTACACCTCAAATTTCGTGGAATATGCTCCACCAACCACCACTAACAAGACCTATTTCACTGATATGCTAGCCAAACTTTCTTGTAAGTTCATATGGAAACACTCAATTAAAATCTTCTGTGATTAATATATTGGATTTTAACATTATGAATCATCAATTTTCTCTTCATTGCAGCGACCAGGAATGGTGTACCCATTGGCACACCGGTATAATTCTTTCTCCATGCTTCCTATCGTGCTTTATTTTTTTAATTTTTAGTCTAGCCATTGTACACCATTGATCATGTAGCACATAATTTTTTTATCTATGTTAAAAAAAACATTTTTGCAATATTCTACTCAAATTAATGAAGCAAAATCTTTTTGTTGTGCAGACTCCTCTGAGCTGGCTCTTTATCTATCCGGAGGGAATTTATAAGCTCATGACATACATAAGGGACAACTACAATAATCCACCAGTGTACATTACCGAAAATGGTATATACTATTTTTTTTATGTTAATAGAGAGGGAAAAATTATATTAAAACAATCCTTACATATATGAAACATTTTACTATATTTTCTACTTAACATAACATTATTATTATTATTTTGTTCTCAGGCGTTGCGGAATCAAAGAATGACTCACTTGCAATCAATGAAGCCCAAAAGGATGGTATTCGAATTAGATACCATGATGGCCATCTCAAATCCCTGCTTCATGCGATCAAGTAAAAGGGTTTCTCTCTGGTTTAATAGAAAATTAATTTAAGCATAATTAAATATATAATATGTTGATGATTTTTGGTTATTCCTTCTTTATCTTGCAGAGATAGAGTTAATGTGAAGGGCTACTATATATGGTCATTTTCAGATAGCTTTGAATGGGATGCTGGTTACACAGCTCGATTTGGCATCATATATGTGGATTACAAGAACAATTTGAGTAGATACCCTAAGTCCTCTGCGTTTTGGCTGAAAAAATTCCTTCTCAAGTGATCTAAATCTATTGTTCCTTTGGCATGCATGCCCAGTTTTTCTTCTTGTTTGTTTCCTGGATATCACAGACATGCAGTGTGTATCACTTGCTCTTCGATTCGGATCAATGTAATCAAGTCATCGTTGATATCAAATAAATAATGGCATGCCAGAGAATGGAATAAATTATCTTTTCAACAATGTGTTCGAGTTGTTGCATCAATGCTATTATATATTTAATAATTAAAAAAATTATCACTATATTTTTTCTATACCAATGTGCATAAAGAATATTAGATTAATGTGTTATTTAGAATATTCGATGGGATTAAATTCGTTCTTTTTAATATTGAATGGATTGTTAGCAACGACCAACCGGAATACTAAAGATAAAATCACACACATGCAAACAATGATTTATCGACCTTCGACAAGTGTATGTTGGAATTACATTCCTGCTTTTTAATATTGATATTTTTATAAGTAAGTCTTTAAAAATAATAGGCACTATTATTAAAAGAATCATTATCATCAATATGATTATTTGAATGAGATCGTTAGCAACGGCAATCGAAATATTAAAGATAAAATCACACACACATAAATATCAATTTAATGAGTTTTGGTAAGTGTACTCACGTCCTCAAGAATAGAGCTATGATTTCATTTTTTCTAATCCATAATAAGATTATTTCGTTTGTATAATAATAAATCTTTGATACATTATTACCAAATCACCCTTGTATCGTATTGTAAGGCTTTACCCTCACACCCTCAACACAGATTGTAACCCAATAACATGTGACCTAAGTCCAAAGGGCATATGCTCTATTGTGTTCGGCTCCCCTGCACTCCATCATTTGTCCACCCATAGAATACGAGTCATGCACAATAATTGTTGGAATATAAGTGTGAAGGTGAAATTTCACATTGGATAAAAATAGTAAAGTTGAATAACATATATTTAGAAAAATCCATAAACCTGATGTCTTAAAGTTTTAAATTAAAGTGTGGTGTTAAGTTCATTTATGTGGTTTGCTCGAGATTTATTAGTGAAAATCTCTTTGGTGTATCCTTCTTGGATTTTCCAATAATTGATATTAATTTAAAGTTTAATGGTTTAACCATGATTGAATCGATAATAATAAAATAATTTTTTTTAGTATAGTATAGAAAATAATTCCAATTTTAAAAATTAAATAATATTCACCAGTTTCATACTAATTAAAATTAAACTTCTTTTAAAAATATGATAAGTCATCATAAAGCCAAATCAAATATGACACCAAATTCAAGTTTAACATACTAAATAAAATTCATAGGAACTTGAACTAAATAATTTAGTAATCCATTATAGAGTTGTGAATCACAAACAAAACAAAAATTAGTACAACATTAAAATTTAAAATAGTAAAATAAGATTTGAAAAAGAAAAGAAATAATTGAATAAGACAAGCAAACGGCTAACTTCGCCTTTGCAAATGGATTATTGCAACTTTTACTTAATATATTAAGAATGTCCTTGCGCAAACACAAGAAGTGGGAAGAAGGGTCAAGAAATTGCATACCATATAGCATACCTAATAGTATCATTATAGTCACAACTTGTTCTTTGCATGTAAAGTATGCATGACTTATATTAACGATGAGTTCTTTTGCTTTATGAGATATCATAATTGTTGGGTTTTCTTTTTTAAGTACAAATCACAAGTTATGAATGCTTTTTTTATTCAATCATTTCTACTCATTAATAAAGAAATTACTTTTAACAATGCTAGTTTGACGTGGGTTCTCCTAAAATTGTTGTTGCTTTTAAAGTGGTGACATTTTTGTAAATACAAGTAACATTTCAATGACGACTTTTGCGAAAACGTCATTAAAACTGTAAAACGACGACGGTTTTTAGGAAAATTTTCATAGAAATTCAGTATTCAAAGACGTTTTTCCAAAATCATCTTTGAATGAGACTAATTTTTGTTTTTGATTTGGACTTGCACCATAGCCCTCCTCACTCCATCTAGCTCACTCCGCCTTGATCTCTTTGCGCCTCTCAGTGTCACCGCCGTAGTGTTTCCTGCACTGTCACTCTCTTACCATTGAAGTTGTCATCGTCGTCATGGGGGTCGTGATGGCATAATGGTGTTGCTGCATCTAGTACGTGTCTCATTCAATTGAATTTGTTTTATCTTTTTTATTCTACTATAATTCATGTGAGCTGATATATAGGATTAGATTTTTTAACGCCTTTTCTTTGAGCCCTTAAGACTTATTATTAGCTGTTGTAGCACTCTAGAGAACCAATTAAGATGGTTGTAGTTGATGAATTTGGTGTTTCTTTATTGGCATGCCTTGTACGTGTGGTATCAAGTGGCACATTCTTGAGATTATCGAAGAAAAGGATGAAAAAACTTCAATCCGTGTTGTGACATATAACTCAAGCTTTTATAATAGTTTTGTTTATCATATACATTATATTGATTTTTCAATAATAAAAAAGTTTTCATAGACTATATCGTTTTAATTATTGCATTGATTAAATGTAAACTAAATGGTAGGATTGGGAGTAATTTTTTTGATTGATGAATTTGTTTCTTGCTTTCCAAATACACCAGTACCACAACATAAGGGACATTATAGAATGTACTTTATTAATCTTTGACACAAAATAAAAATAGCATTTTATTTGTGTCCTAAATCAAACTAGTTAAGTTTAGGGATAGACTAATAGAGTATGTTGATTTGTCTCTTGCACCAGATGGGACAACATACATAGTACATAGGCGCAGCCATGCTTCATAGCAAAAATGTTTGTTATGATCGAAAAAGCATTATGGAAGACCTTCCCTAGGAAATGTCTAATCTTATATGGGGTCCCTTAATTATGAAGAGGAGCTCATTGATCTTCTCACTTCACATGATATTTGTTTAGCAACATGATAGTGTCTCTTAACTAAACAATCCGAACTTAGAATGGAGTAAAGTGGTTGTTATTCATCTACTATAATTTAATATTTACCTTATTCTCGTTTATTATGGTCCAATGATCCTACTTAGCAAACTCCTTGCCTTGAAGAATACTCTATCAAACCCGTAAAAAAAAAAATGAAGTTGAGTCTCTATTAGCCTGCCAATTATTGCAATACAAGTGTCAATGTGAAGTCTAATATTTGATAGAAATAGGCAAGTTGAATAAATATATGTGGAAAGACCAATAAACCTAATGCTTAAGGTCTTGAGTTAAAGTGTGGTGTCAAATTTACTTGTCAAGTTGGCCAGTCTTAACCCATTTGACCTTGGCCCATGTGGATTAGGGCAAATATGGTCCAAAAGGACAAATGAGCCACATATATAAATGGCCCATAAGGCCAAAAAGGCCACGAAGTCTTGTAGGCTAGGGTCCGTCTATGGGCTAAAAAAGTTAGACCTTTTTTTAATTCTCATCTTTCAAATAAATATTTTATTATAATATTTTTTATTTTGTATAAAAGAGTGTGTAAAAAATTGTATAAAAGAGGTTGACCAAAATTGGAAAAAATTAATCCTGGTCAAGGTTGACCAAAAATAATCCCAGCCAAAATTAATCCTAGTTAAGGTTGGCTGAAAATAACTTTGGCCAGAATCAGCAAAAGATAACTCTAATCGAGGTTAACCAAAATTAACTGCAGACGAGGTTGGCTAAAAATAGCCTTGGGCAAGATCAACCAAAATTAATGCTAGTCAAGGTTGGTAGAAAATAGTCTTAGCTAAGGTCGACAAAAAATAATCCTAGCCAATGTTGGTCGCAAATAACCTTAGTTCGGTCAACCAAAAAGAACCTTGTCAAAGTCGATAAAAAACAACCTTGAATGAGGTCAGGCGAAAAAAGCCCTACTGAGGTCAACCAAAAACAACCTCGACTAAGGTCAACCAAAAATAGACTTGGACAAGGTTGATATAGAACATAACCCTGTTCGAGGTTGAAAGAAAACAACTTTAGCCGAAATTGGTAAAAAAATAAACCTGGGTAATAATGGTCAAACATAAACCTTATCAAGGTCATCCAAAAACTATCCCGACCGAGGTAGGTTGAAAATAGTCATGGCCGAGATTGGCCGAAAATAGATCTGAATAAGTTTAGCCAAAAACAGCCTTGGTTGAAGTCGAAAGAAAACAAGCTTGGTCGAAGTTGGTAAAAGAATAACCTAGCTAATGTTGGCCAAACATAACCCTAGTCGAGGTCAGCCAAAAACTACCATCACCGTGGTAGGCTGAAAATAGTCATGGCCAAGGTTGGCTGAAAACAACCTTGACAAAGGTCAGTGAAAAACATCCTTGGTCAAGGTTGACCTAAAATAGTCCTAAAAGAGGTTGACCAAAAATAGTCCCAATCGAGGTTGACCAAAAATAGTCCAAGCAAGGTCAACCAAAAACTATGTTGACAAAGGTCGATCAGAAATGCTCTGGCTAAGGTTAACAAAAAACAATCTAGTAGATGTAGGGAAAAAACTCTCCATTGAGATCGTCCAAAAGTTATACATAAGTCTTTAAAAATAGTAGGCGCTATTATTAAAAGAAAGATTATCAACATGACTATTTGAATGAGATTGTTAACAACGACAACCGAAATATTAAAGATAAAATCACACGTGCGCGCGTACACACACACGTAAATAACAATTTAATGAGGTTCGATAAGTGTGCTCACATCCTCAAGAGCATAGCAATAGTTTCTTTTCTTTTTAATCCATAATAGGATTACTTCATTTGTATGATAATAAATCTATGATTCGTTATTACCAAATCACCCTTGTACCGTATCATGAGGCTTTACCCCCGCACCTTCAACCCAAATTGTAACCCAACAACAAGTGACCCAAGTCCAAAGGGCATATGCTCTATTGTGTTCAACTCCATTACACTCCATCATCTGTCCACCCATAGAATATGAGCCATGCACAATAATTGTTGGAATACAAGTGTGAATGTGAAATCTCTCATTGCACAATAATTGTTGGAATACAAGTGTGAATGTGAAATCTCTCATTGGATAGAAATAGACAAGTTGAGAACCCATGAAAGCATTGGTTCGAGGTTTAATGGTCTAACCATGATTGAATCAATAATAATAAAATAATGTTTTTATTATAGTATACAAAATAATACCAAATTTTAAAATTACATAATATTTACAACTTTCATAATATTTAAAATTAAACTTCTTTTAAAAATATCACAAGTCATAGCAAAGCCAAATCAAATATGACATCAAATTTAAGTTTAACATTATTCCTATGCGGTCCTCCTCGGGACACTTCGGCTTCTTTCCTAAGGCAAAAACCCTAATTTGCAAGGAGTTTGAACAAGATCAAAGCATGCATAGAAATAAATAGCTAACAGAGAGGAATTAGAAAGAGAAAGTGAATGAGGAGGAACGCAGGAGACGAATTGAAAGAGAAGCAGCATACCCGTGAAACGTCGATCAAAACCTAATTGGTGGATGGATTCCGATAGAGGTTGAAAAGAGGGGTTGAAGAGAGAAGGTTGGTCTGTTAGGGATTGGTTGAGGGACTGCTTCGGTAGGAGGATGAAGTGGCTAGAGGAGGCGATAGAGAGAGAGAGGCAGGGGAGGAGTTTGGTTCTCTTGGTGTGTTCACGAGAGAGAGAGAGGTTTTTGAGATTTTGAAGGGAGGTGAGAAGCCAAACCAAGGAATGAGAGTGCAATGAAGCAAAAACACCCAAAAAAACAACTAAGAAATTATCTAGTGTGGTCGGGAGTATCTATGCTTTTTTTTTTTAATACCTACTTCCTCTTGATAAACTAGTAATGTGTGAAGTTTTTCTTTAAGGATTAAAAAAAATTACTATAATATTTAAAAAAATATAAATGCATTATTTATACATTGTAATTATTAAGTGATTAATGATCGTGCTTAAAAATTTGTATAAATTATTTGGAGTAATTTTGGGGAAAAAAAGTTTTAATATCTCATTGAAAACTAAAGCAATAGGTAATATTAAAAAATACAAGTAGTAGGTATTTCATCAAAGATTAACCACAAAATTAGGTGAAATTTGATTTGAGTGTTTTCTATTTTTATTTTTAAAGAAAACAGAACATAAGATTAAAAATACGTTTATTTAAAATTTGAAAAATATTTTCAGAAAGACAGACCAAAAATTTAAAAAAAAATCAATGTTTTCAGTATTTTTTGAATGAGTAAAAACACAATGACACCTTAAATTAATTTTTTTCCTGAGACATGTTTTCTAAATCTTAAAATTTTAAAAATAAAATTATTTTCAAAAAATAGAAAATAAACACTTAAACCAAGCAATGTAATTTTTCTCAAAATACAATCTAACATTAAAAATATAAGCATCTTTCAATAAGCATTTGAACCAATTTATCATGTCATGAGAAACTAACTTCAACTAAATTCAATTTCCATTTGTGAACAAATGCATGTTTTTTCTTGGAGTGTATAAGGTTTTATTTTATTAATTAGTTAAAAAAAATTAGTATGATTTTTAATATAATTATTATAAAAATTTAAAATTTATTATATAGTGATTTGTTATTAAACAACCGTGTATAAAATATTTACATGATCAAATAGATATATTGTCAAACACTATCAAATGTTTTTTCTTTTTAGTGTCCGTCCTCTTTATTATTTCTTTAGATAAAATCCTTCAAAATCAATTAATTATGTCATGCAAATAATTATCAACCGCATGCACAGGTGGTTTCGTTCGGAAGAATAATAGAAGAGATACAACTTAGATATGCTCAAACACTTGCGTAAAAATTTGACACTCTTGTTAGACTACTATGCACAACAAGATTTGCTCTTTTTTTTTTTTGTCTCATATTACAGAAAAAATAATTGTTCACATTAAATATCATGAAAATTGTGTCTTTGTTTATACAATATCCTTAAATTATTTTGCTTTAAAAGATTATGCTTATTTAAAATTTTGAAATAAAGAATTTATCTTTAAATGCGGTCATTTGTTGATGCCATTTTTAATGAATGATAACGCTGTAAACATAATCATAAAAAAGAAAAAGTAAATCATGTGATTATTAAATTTTAAAATGAGTTTTTATTTTATCTTATACATACATATATTTAAATAATTAAATATATTTGAATTGATATTTTCACATTAAAATAATTTGACCAAATTTTTTATAAATAGTTTGGTCAGATACATCAATTGAAACTATTACTTAAATTATATTTTAAATATTAGTCTATTAAATAAAACTAAAATCATATTTAATGTTAAACATTAAAAATCCATGCAACGTAGGGTCACCTAATTAGTTAGTTAGAAGGCAGAGTTTGTCAACAAAATATGCCGGACCCATTTTTCTGCATCACATATTTTGGTGACTCGAGAAAAGGAAATGCACTTGGTTGGTGCATGTTTCTTGGTTCTGCACTTATTTCTTGTAAAAGCAAAATACAAGCCCGGGTCTCTAAGTCTTCCACTGAGTCTGAATATCGGGCTATGTTTCTAGTCTGTTTTGAAATTATTTGGTGCGTTCATGAAAGACTGGATTGGCAACAATCTGAATGGCGCTAATATTGTCTGCATAGAGAGGTGTAGCCTCGATTCCACATTCACCTAGCTGTTGTCCGACATATCATTCGTTACTTGAAAGGTATTTCTCATAGGGGGCTATTCTTTCCTATTGGGACGTCTCTTTATTTGGTGGGTTATAGTGATGCTGATTAGGCAGGTTGTCCAGATACTCAAAGATCTGTCACAGGTTGGTGCATGTTTCTTGGTTCTACACTTATTTCTTGGAAAAACAAAAAGCAAGCTCGAGTCTCTAAGTCTTCCACTGAGTCTGAATATCGGGTTATGTCTCTAGTCTATTCTGAAATTATTTGGCTTCATGGTCTTTTAGCTGAGCTTGGTTTCCCTCAAACCGAGGCTACACCTCTCTATGCTGACAATACTAGCGCCATTCAAATTGTTGCCAATTCAGTCTTCCATGAACGCACCAAACATATTGAAGTGGATTGTCATTCCATTCGTGAGGCTCTTGATAATCGTATTGTCTCTCTTCCCCACATTACCTTGCAACTTCAGCTTGCACATATATTTACCAAGGTTGTTCCTCGTCTTCGGCATGAGTTTCTCAATAACAAATTGATGCTCCTTGACCACCCGCATCAATTTGAGGGGTAATGTTAGAAAAGGAATTCGCTGGACCATTATTATCTTCCTAAAAATCAGCTGCTCTGTTATATGTATATTTATTTCCTATTATAAATTAGGAATAGTATTCAGCCTATTAATTAGATATATTTAGGATTCCTAATTTAGGTTGTACAAATCAGGAATTAGGATCAATTGTCATTAAAGTAGTTATAAATGCTATGTATTATATATAGAGATGAATGGAGAGAAGAGGCAGAAAAGCCAAATTTCTAACAGAAACATTCCTTTTGGGCCTGGTAGGTGCTGCTGGTATTGCTATCATTACCCACCTTTGGAAAATCAACCATGTCCTCAAGGTTGTAAAGGATTGCAAGTGTGTCTGCTATGAAGCGATACAGCTCCTCATTACATACCTTATTTGTTTAGGCAGCAACCCAACGAAAATTACCATTCAAATGATACTTTTTCATGAGCTTATGCATCTTCTCAATTTCTACAATTTCTGCTCTATCACTGGACTTCTTTACATTAATATAACCAGCTACTACAACAAGGTTGACCAGTTCCCTCAATATGTTGTTCTTACCAAAGCATTCTACCAATCCAGTTATGCTTTTCACTGTCTAACCTTGCCATGGAGAAAATTATGGGCTTTGACTTGTCTTTCAATGAACCAATGTATTCATTGGTCTGCTCAAGATCAAATAACAGCTTTTCAATTGAACTATGCAGGGATGTAAGCCTAGTATGCTTTTCATAGTAGGGGAAATATGTTGACATATCAGCTCCAGGAGAGACAATATTGAACTTGGGATTAAAAACATCAATGCCATAGACAACCCTATAGAGCCCGGGAAGAGTAAAACCAGTGTGGCTCTCATACTAGCCGACAGTATTTTTTGTTCCTGTAATCTCCTAGTATGTACTGGTGATGATAAAATCAACATTATATCTGGCTATTAGGTTAGCAGAAAATTGGCATGAAAAGTGGGATATATCCTCAAATTTCTTCCAATATAAATCTGAATCTGGATATTTTGTCTTCTCAAGTGCATACATGATTGTGCATTGGGTAACTCCCATTTTATAAGCCGATAAAGATGCAACAAGATTCCCATCACTGTAATTTCCAATGATGGAAGCAGGATGCCCTTGTAACTCAACAACAACTTCACTTGCAACAGCTTCTACATAAGTCTAAGTCCACACATCAAACCTTGAGATCCATTTACTGAGAGTTCCTAACTCTGATCTGAATGGAACTTGCAAAATATGAGTATGGTCAGTACCATTGACTCTTTCTAACCGCTGGTTACATGTTGTCCCCTTTGCATCAGCTATTAACCTGGTAACAATTAGAATTCTAGGAGTGAAATCAAGTCCTTGTTTCTTGATCTGAAGGAGCATCTCATTTTCAAGGGCACGCACTTGACCTAGTATATAAACAACTTGCCCACCAATGTCAGGCAAACCCAAGACATTGGCTTGTCCAAAGTAGCCATGAGGAGATAATATATCAACATTGAATACCATTGGCTCTCTCCCAAGAAAAGTCTCTAGTGTATTATGATCAGGAGCCTGAAGAATATTTAGGGACTAGGAGCATATGCATCATTTCCAATACCCGCTCAGCTATATCACCCCAACCTCTCTCAAAATCCATTCCTTGTAATACATATTCAAACTCTGAATAGAGTGTATCACTAGCAAGCTTAGAAAGATAATCCTCGGCCATGGCTAATGCAGACTAAAGATTGGAAAAGGTTTGTACTCTATCATTTGTCATCAGAGTATGGCCCTTGTATTTGTGAGCTCGGAGGAAATCAAGCAAGGGCCGCAAGGAATCTTTGTTGCGAAACATAATTGGTGAAAGGTGGCGATTAAGAAATTGGACACCATTGCCAATGTATGCGAAGTGGAATGGGCGAGGAAATGTGGCATTAAATGGCTCAAAGTCAAGCTCCAATACAAATTGTCATTAATCTTTCCATCTACAAGTTCTTCCTTGAAGCAAAGATATTCAGAAACGCTTAATTGCTCCACGCTGAGGTCAGAGACATTATTATGGACATATTCCCAAACACCAGGTCTTGGACGAACTGGTATTGCCACAAAAGGAGGCAAAAATATGACATCCTTCAAACAAAACAACAAGTCCCTGGAGTTGAATTCTAAAGAAGTGTCCTCAGGTTTCATTGAGAGTAAAGGAAGAAGATGAATCTCTAGATTCGGTTGAAAACCATCCTGGTTCCATGTGTGGTCGAGGTGAAAGGCCAGTGTAGGAAATGCAGAATCATGAAATGATACAGGATGATGTTGGGGCATTTTGTCAAATACCAATCTAGCAGTGTTGGCATCCCCACATTTCACATACAGAGTTATCAAAACATTAACCACATCGACATCTAACTTCAAGGTGCGCACAAATATGGTGCTATCATCTACCCAACTCCATCCTGCGGGTTCTGTTATTCTCCTTTGTTGCATAAGCCTTCTGACTTCAGCAACTTCATTCCATAAAGCTTTTCTTGCATAGATATGTGCTAGTGTTAAATATGGTGCTGCGTTACTGGGTTCCATCTTAATAAGTTGATCAGCAGCCTCCCTCCCGAGTTCTACATCTCCATAAATCTTACAAGAACTCAAGAAAGAACTCCAAATTACATAATTTGGATCATAAGGCATTTCTTCCATCAAATCCCTTGCCTTACTTAAATTTCCGTTTCTTGCATAAAGATCAAGCAAGCATGTTGATCTATATCAGGAGACAGGCCATAATTTGTTGTCATTTTGTTGAAGTATTCCACCCCTTTGTCAAGAAATCCTGCATGATTACAAGCTGTTAAGACAGCAGTAAAGCAGATATTATGATCAGGAATAAACTCTTGCTTGGTCAATAGACAATCAAAAAGTTCCACAGCCTCTGAACTTCCCCCACATTGAGCATAACCCATGATCATGGATGTCCACAACACATTATTCTTCTTAGAAGTCTGATCTAACACACATTGAGCCTCGTCAATATCACCACCCTTTGAATACATATCAATCAAAGCACTGGCCACAAACACATTCCTTTCTGAACCCATTTTAATAACAACAGACTGCACTTGTCTTCCTTGAAGGAGAACTGCAAGGCTGCTGCAAGCATTTAAAATGGTGCATAAAGTATGATCAGTAGGACTCAATTTTTTTCCCCTCATTTCTACAAATAGTTTCAATGCATCTTCACTGTACAGATTTTGAGAATATCCAGAGATCATAGAATTGTATAACAGTATCCTTCTCACTAGTTTCATCAAATAACAATACAGCATCATCAATTTGTCCCCAATTTACGTAACAATCAATTAATGAGCTGACTACAAAATTGTTAGTATCATAGCCCCACTTGATGACATGAGCATGAAGAGTTGAACAATGTTGAAGTGCCCCATTTTTCCCCACACAGGCACTAATGACACTAGCAAAGGCAAAACAATTGGGCTTAATTTGGGTGCATAACATCTCTTTGAACAAGAAGAAGGAATCTCTTCCTTGTCCATTGATTGAGAATCCAGTAATGAGTGAAGTCCATTAATCCTGGAAATATACAGCAGCAAGCAACTGTCTTGTTTAGATTGTTTGTGGGTTGTGCCACCATATATCTAATTCTGATATTGATTTCAGTATGGTAGAAAAGTATACTAGTGCTGTTGGCTTCTTCTCATGTTATTAAACATTGTTACTCTTACTGTAAGGTTCAACATCACAAACAGAATGAGTGCAAAGGATCTCATAAGGTGAAAACAATGAATTAGAATTCAAACAGCACCAAGGCCAGCTGTATACGAAATTAAAACCAACTGCAATTCAGAATATGTCATAAATCATAATACCAAATTCTCACCATGGGAAGGCTATAAAAAGGGACAATATGTTCATACACGACTATAAAGAGGGATAAAAGGAAACGTGTATAACTAGCAATTTTCTAGCATAGTTAGTATTAACCACATCTTTCAAATTATAATCCAATCATGATTCATGACACATACACAACGTGAC
This sequence comes from Glycine soja, assembly GCF_004193775.1. NCBI lineage: Eukaryota > Viridiplantae > Streptophyta > Magnoliopsida > Fabales > Fabaceae > Glycine > Glycine soja. The sequence goes on from NC_041016.1 coordinate 50,983,162, forward strand.
ACAACAACAGAAGAAGAAGAAATCCTACAAAATGATATGTTCCACCAGCTGGAGGGCAAGAATGGGATCAACAAATCTTTGATCAAATGAATGGATATCAAAATGAACAACTACAAAGCTTGCAATAGAAAATGTTGAACGAGAGTAACTGAGTATATAAGTAATAAATTATCAGTTTTCTACTTCCACTCAATCAGCATTTGCTTAAGCAAGCAAACATTTGAAAAGAGAGTATAGTGAATGATAAACAAAGATGAAAGAATATAAATAGAGAAAGAAATAAAGATTGAAATTAACTGAATAAAAGTGAGCAAAATAAAGTGCTCACTCACACCATCCATTAGCTTTTGATTTTGTACTGTATTATATATATAAACCTTTTGTACATAGACGATCAATTCATGTCTTCTTTTCTAATGAACAATTGACTCCAGAATTCAAACAAAATGAAATAGTTGACATGGTGATAAATATCTAAAACAACTAACTCTTCCTTTCAAAAAACAAAGGAATGGTTGTACTACCAAGTTATAAAAATCAGGCCACTACTTAATGCACATGACCAATTTTATGAATACAAAGAGGAAACTCATTCTAAAGATGATAATGATCCCGGCTACTACACCTTTGCACCATGTTTTGGGTTCCTTCAATGTCAACGACCCCCTTTCATTACCGAAAGGGTAATTCAGAATGTAAAACTACACTCTTGATTACCATTTTCGTAATGAAAGAGGGTGTTGCTTGAGTTTCTTGGGGGGCAAGAAGCTGCAGCCTTGATCTAATTGCTCCAAAACTCGAACAATCTGGCAGAACTCAGGCCTCTTCTCTGGTTTCAATTCCCAACACTGCTTTATCAAACCACTCAAAACATGTGGGCAATGTGAAGGAATAATTGGCCTTGAATTCCTATCTGCAACAGCAACAGCAACCTGGATTGGACTCAAGCCCTCAAATGGTACTGTTCCACTCACCAACTCCCACAAGATAAGCCCAAAACTGTACACATCAACCTTTCTCCCATAGCGTTTGCCTTTGATCATCTCTGGCGCCATCCAACGGTACGTACCCCTCAAGGAGTCACACTTCGAAGCCTCACAAGCAATGCCAAAATCAGCAATTTTGAGGCGAATTTCCCCATCAACAAGTACATTCTCCGGTTTAAGGTCTCTATGAATGATCCCTTGTGCATGTATATACTCCATTCCACGAGCAATATCCAAAGCAAAATCTATCACCCTCTTCAGAGAAATTGGCTTGGACTCTAAGTTGTTCAAATACACCCTTAAAGATCCCTTTTGCTGATACTCCGTGAGAATGCAATAAAAATCAGTGTCTTTGTGTGCGCCTATGAACTTCACAACATTTTGATGGTGGAGACGAGGTAGATGTGTGACTTCTCTTAAAAATTGAGCCTCTAAAAGGGATTTTGGGATTCCCTTTTGATCATTATATCGAACCTTGACGAATTTAACAGCAGCATGTTCCTTTTTGTATATACCATGGTAAATTTGACTATGAGCACCTTGAGAAAACTTGTGCCCAATGAAGAGATTAGAAAAGTCAATACCCCATTCTTGTGTAATTCCAATTGCATCATCTCTTCCACTACCATGCTGAAAACACTTTGTTAATGGCCATGATGATGATTCCTTGCGGTTCTTGCACTTATCGTGCAATTTGATTGATAACTTCCCCATAATAAATTAATAACTCTCTTATGAGAAGAATGGTGTCTGGTTATGATTTCGCTGAAACTAAAAACTCTTGATCGAAACCTGAATGAGTAGTGTTTAGTTCCTAGTTAGTCGGATCTAATCAAAAAGTTTGTTTATATCCTATATCAACTTCCCGCCATAATAATTAACAAATGTCCATTTTCTTAAAGTGTTATGCTAATTCAAATTTTAAAACTAATTAGGCATTTTTTTCTTAACTATCCTATCATTCTGGTTAAAAAAAAAAATCCTATCATTATCATTATATATTATGAAAATAAGGAGCATTTGGGTAAGCTTTGAAAAAACAAATTATAGTAAAATTTAAAAAAAAAATTGAAACTACAATTTTGATTTTTGAAAAAACATTAAATTATTTTTTAAGTTTAAAAAAACATTTTAAACATAAATTTAATCGATTGCTCTTACAAAAAAAAAAATCCATTGCTTTTATTACTAAATCAAATTGGTATATTTTAAAATTAAAAAAAATGGGCAGTTTTAAATCTCAGTAAATGGAAACACAATAAGTATAAAATTTGTTACGCTTCTTTAGTTTTTTTTAAAACAGAGAAAAAATGTTTAAAAACAGTTGTTTGAAAAAACTACTTTTTCAATAAGTTGAAAACAAATTTACTGGATGATAGGAAATTCGTTGTAACAAACTACAAACAGGTGATGATAAGAAAAATAACTTTTAAAACAAAAATTTTAAAAAATTTCTGAAATGAAAACAAATTTTAAAAAATGAGAAACAAATATATCCTTGATTTCAAGGTTACCAATCTCTAGAGTTTACCCAAAAACTCTGAGAATTCTATAAATAATAACAAAATATAATAATAACAAAATATCCATAGACTGGATCCGTATGAGTCTACTTCTTGTGAAAATAATAACAAAAAATATATAAATAACATATTAATTAAACATTTCAACAATATAATAAAACAAAACAATAAATCATAAAGTTCAAAATATCTAAATAAACAAGTCTAGTAATAATACATCAGACAATCAATTATCAATTAACTTGTAGATGTTATAGTAGTTTTCATCGAGAGTTTGATGTTATTAGAGAAAAGGGTTTAATGTTATTAAGATGAAAATGACTTACATTTTTATTTAATTTTTTTAACTTGCTAACTGGTTGACTCGATAGTAAACTTGAGAGTTTGTTGATTTGATTTTCTTTTTTTTTTCAAAAACAAAAAAATCACTCCAGCAACACAAACATAAGGATCAGAAGATGGAAGAAAAAAATAATGAAAGAAAATTTAAAAAAGAAGTGATGATAAGAGAAATAGTTTTTTAAAACCTTTAAAACAAACTATTTTTTAAGAATTTCTAAAAGGAAAACAAACTCAGTGCACAACGGATTCCAATTCACATATATACGAAACCTTAGTGCATACCTAATTCCAATTTACAGACGCGCCAATCTACAAATGCACGTATTATGAATTTTCCACGTCTGGTCTGTAAAGTATAATAACTTCAGTGTAATGATTTTCTCCTAATGACCTTATTGACTGTACACTTTCCCTCGTGGAATTTCTGGAAGGAAAGGATGCTTGGGTTCCTTCTTATGATATATATAAACCGTAACATTTGAATTACATCACATCTTAAATATATAGATACTCATAAGTGAGTGAATATTAATTGAACAACTGGGGGGTTTGATTTCATTAATGGGGATCTATGGATAAAATTATGAGTGAAGAATTTGAAACCTAGACAACTAAAGCAACGCTAGGAGTAAGATCCAATGATGTAGATGTATTCAAAATGTATATCTACCCTGCAAACCAAGTCACCAAAAACATAAAATAACTGCTCCAAATTCACGGGAGAGAGCGCATAATCTAGAGTTTTATAAGTAAAAAGATAAGGTTCATTTAATGTATAGTAAGAATTGAATTTTTATCAGTAAAGTTTAAATGATTTAAATGCAAAATTGAAGATTACATTTTACTAGATAAAACCTATTTGAATGGATGCATCAATACTTGTTTTTGTTTCAATTTCCAACATAACTTATTTATTATAATTAGTTGCAATCTTCACTATAAATAGAGAAGAAAATTAGTGGAGAAGATTCACATGAAAAGAGAATGTGTGAGAAGAGAGATTGTGAAACAAAGTCACTTTGTTGAGAGAAAAGTGTCTTTGTGTGAGAGTGTTATCATTTCTTATAACCATTGAGTGGGGTACTCAGGTTTGTAGAGTGATACACAATTTAGGGAGAGTTACAATCTTGTAATCATTTTTATGATAGTGAAATACTTTTGAGACTGTTTCGTGGACGTAGGCAAGAAGTGCCGAACTACACTAAATTCTTGTGTTCATTATTATTTTTCCTATGGTGCAATCATTTTTGTTGTGTTCTCACGATCCTATGTGAGTGTGGTTAATTTTGTTTGAGGAAGCATTGATTACCCAACAATAGTATCAGAGCTATGGCCGAGAGCATACAAAGGTTTGAGATGTTGTTTGATGGAAGAATAAATTTTATGACCAATTTAAAATCATACTCTCATCCTAGACTAACTGGTCAACTAAAATTGAAAATGTTGAGAATATAGAAAGTTAACAAAAATTATCTTCCCTCTTTAACCTCATTTGGGCATAGAAGGTTGATAAAGTCAAAAAAATTCTTTCCATATTCCATTATAGGCATTGCCAAAAAAACATGTGAATTATGAATATGGTAGATTGATATACTATTTAAAAAAGGTAAGATTTGGTTAAAATTTGTTGGAAAATCAAGGAAGTAAATCTTATGGAGATTTACCCTAATGGGTCATGAACAACCATAAACCTGACACTATACTTTAATCCAAAACCTTAAGACTTAAGTTTATGAGTCTTACATTCTCTTATATAGTGCTCAAACTTTTTATTTTTACACGATGAGACTTTACCTCATACTTGTATTCCAACAAAATTAGTAGTAACATGCTTGATGCAATGACAAACATTTGCATAATGACTCCAAGATTTGCACGTGTACGTTTATTTTAAGTTTGTAACTCAAATTCAGAAAGAAAAAAATGGAATTGAATACATGCATATATCAACAATGGTTGCAACATTGGAGCAAAGTAAAAAGGTGCAACAACATAATCATGAAGAAAAAGTGAGGTCCCAATATCCTGGACTAAAGGTGCAAGAACAACGTCTGCAACAGAAAGCATGAACCACTCCACTATTTTTTGGTAGAACCTTATCAACTGAAAATGATTAGGTTTATGCTATACAAGAGACAAGGAAATTTGTTAGTGGCTTCAACCTCACACAAAGTATACATTGTTCCGGCTAGACTACACGTGGTCAAACATGCTCTGCAAAATTGCTAATTCTCTATGCCTTGTTCACACGGATTGTTTGGCCTTCTAACAACTGCAGTCAATAGGTCATCAGACAAATAACATACCACTTTCAGCATAACATTTAAAACTAAACTAATTACTCGTTAAAAGTCTCATTATTTTCTGTCTACAAAATTCAGTCCTATTAGAAAACCAGATCAAAAACATTAATCAAAGTCACAACTTGCTAAGCATCACCAAAATGGGAGATGGATGAGATTAGATCAGCTATTTGGCCATTTGGATGTGCACTTCTATTTTTTTTTATTTTTTTTTTTATAATGGGGAGGATGTGCACTTCTATGTTTATGAGGGAACTAGATAATGGAAATTAAGTAGACCTTATATTTTTTGTAACTATTGCAATTAGGGCTTTTGACTTTCCAGTGAATCGCAAGGTATCCTCACAATATGGGACTAATCCTTTGTCCGGAACTTGTCACACTTGTTCCTTGCCTCTCCCCAATGATATATTTTGCAGGAATCGTACCCAAGTCTATCTTGACAAACTCAGTCTGTGTTGTCAACATTGGATGATTGAGTAGACTATTGTGGTTGTGCCAACAAACATTAATTCCATTCATTACTTGTATTTAAGAAAAAAAGTTTATGCAAATTGACAGTCATCCTGTGATAAACTTAAGATATGTAATGAACTAAAATATGAAATTAAGTTAGATGCACTCGCTAGATTGTATGCAATATTGCAATATCTATAACATTGCTGACCACAAACTACCCTAGCAAGTATATCAAACCTGAACCACTATTATCCGTGAGCATGATTCGAAAAGGATGGTAAGAACTAGTTCAGATTATGAAAAGAGAACAAAATTGGAATGGAATAAAGGAATTTTTACTGAACTAGATTCTTTCTTCAATCAAAGTTTACCAGAACTCAAATACAAAGAAGATGAACCAGCAAAATGCAATAGGTCTCTCTTTCCCAGGAATATCAAGAGTCCTAGCTCTCCCTCCCCTAAGAGTATTTTTAGGATTTGAAATTTAGGAGGAAAAGGAAGGAAGGACAGATTTTGTATTTTTAAATTAAGAGACATATATTTGTAAAAATAAAGAAGATATTAGGACATTAATTTTATGCTAATCTATCATTTTTTTATTTTAAAAAGTTATCAACATAACAAATATTTATTAAAACAATTACCTACCCTTCCATTTCTCTCCAAAGACCCATTCCCAAACATAACTTTCTGAATACGTTCAATCTGTTTACACCTTACTCTCTCTCTTCCCTTTTTATGCAAGTCTTGCAACTGTCAAATTCTCGACTAATGGGTCCCAAGATGGGCACAAGTGGCCCAATGCTCTCCATATTCTTTCTTCTGATGCATTTTTTTCTAATTGGGGGTCTAACATGGAAATTCATCCTCTAGGTGTTTTATTTAAGGTGCCTTCTATTTGAGGTATATTAGGATGCCTCAATTTGCAAATAAACAAGAGAAGTAAACAACTTACAGAATTGTTGAATGATGAGATTGCAGCTTCTACATCCTCTTCTGATGGAAAAGTAACAAAACCATATCCACTGGATTTTGAGGTACCAGGGACCCGTGAAACCTTGGCACTAAGAACTTTTCCCTTCTCAGAAAAAAAGTTTTTAAGAGTATCAGTTGTTACTGTCTTGGCCAGATTTCCCACATACACCTTGTGGGGACTGTCAATAAATTCAGATTCCTCGGCTTGGAGTAAAGGCAAATCTAGTGTTGATAAAGGTTTTTCAGTTACATTTACTTTGATCTCACGCCCTCCAAGTTCCTATCAGAAAAACATAAGTTCACAAGTCCTTAAAGAAATCTAAAGTCTAAACTGCTAAATGAACATCAGCGATCTTTCTATGGGTTCCTGTAAATTCTGTAATGAAACTTACAGTGCCGTTAAGTTTCTCAATCACAGCAGTTGCGTCCTCAACAGTTTTCATGGTAACGAATGCAAAGCGACGGCTCCTTCCAGAGTATTTGTCATACATTACCTATGATTATGAATCATGCATAAAGAAATGTTAAATAGTATTCATTACTAATACAATATTATGTGGTACGCAGATAAAGGATTCCATATATTATGATAACCATACAAATGAAGTTGTTACATATTTATGACTAATAGAGTAGACAATGAATGCACTTTTCAGTATACTATTTTAGTCATTCCATGCTTATCGATACAAACTATAATCATTCCATTGAGCAGTTTAGCATAAAAAAAGAAATAAGTTTGAGTGAGGTTTCAACATTTTAATTCAAAGTTAGTCACTAGTAGTACTTAAAACACTTGAAAAATTAAGGACCTTACTCATGATTATATAATTAATGCCCATGTAATCAAAATTCTGCTATCTTCGTATTAATGCAATTAACAATGAGAGAAAACAGGACATGCACAATCTTGGCTACATTTAAAAAATTTCCTTATGCAACTTGCCTTACAAACCAGAGAGATAATCAACATTAAACTTAAAACAGCCAAGCTTCATGTATTTTCTACCAAAGCAGGGTTGTTGACAAAAATAGCAGCACAGTACATAGAGTGCTCATACATCTCAATGTTTAAATAAGCAAACACTCAACAAGCCCCATGAAGAATCAACTCGAAAAGCCCCCATTTTCACATTTATTTAAATAAGCAAACACTTGAATTTCCTCAACTTTTTCTTAAAGGTTACCAGCACCAAAATTGGATGTATAGGGGGAAATTTCAAAACTTTGACAGGAATTAGCGCATGTTTGGTATTGTTGTTTTAGAAAAACAAGTTTTTTTTTATCTTTCAAAAACTTTTATTTAGATTTTTCCATAGCACTTTTAAATTAAGAGTTATATATTTTTATAAAAATAAACAAAAATTAGAAGTTAAGTTTATATTAGTCTATCACTTTATTTCTTTTATTTTAAAAAATAGAAAATCTATAACAATATATAAAGGTCATACCAATTTTTCGTGTACAGATTTCCAACTTCTTAGTTCATTTTACTCTTCAACTGCTACTGCACACTCTAATTTCAGTTTCCTTTTCAAAAGCATGCTACTTTATAAAATACTAGCTCTTATTTTCATCATCTTGCCGGGAAAACAAAACACAGATAGATAGGGACGATGTCTTTCCACTAGTCCTTATTAAGAGAGAAGTTTGCTCTCCCCTCCCTTGACTTCCAAAACCCAACACTCAATCTTGGAATCAAATCCATATTCACAAGCTTTTTGATAGATTCTATAAGCTTATGCAAATCCCTTAGTAAAGCACATCATATCCTCAAATTCCAAACAATAATAACAATTTTGAAAGATTCTATAAGCTTTATCCAAATCCCTTAGTAAAACACCCCATTCCTTCAATTCCAAATAATAACAACAACAATAACAAAACACCCCATTTTCAAATTCATTTAATAAACAAAAACCCAAATGCACTTCTTCAATAAATTTTTCTTGACCACCATAATTGGGGCCTTCGGCTCCTTGCTGACACTCCGAGGTATACCATAAGTTTCAGTATTTTGACCGACTATGAAACTAATCTTCGGTTCAAGACTACAACACACTTAAAGCTCTTCACCTCGCCAGCTACCGCTACCCAAAGATGTGCTTAAAATTCAATAAAATTTTAATCAATTGGTTTCTTCCCACAAGCCACACCCATTGGATTCTCCAATAAAATTCAATCCAACACAAGAAAAAACTTCACAACAGCGAATTAGGAAAACAAAAAGCTAAAAAGCTACGAAAGGGTGAAAATATGAAATACCTCAGCTTTCTCAACAGCGCCATGCTCCTGAACAATCTTGGCAAGCTCGTCATTGGTGACAGTGCGGGGAATGTTGCCAACGTAGAGCCTCCTCGCGGCCGCCTCGGTCGCGGTGGCGGCCTGTTCCGCCACCGCGGCAAAGGGTCGTCTCCCGGAACGGCGTCGTGTGGTGAGAAGAAGGGGTCGCAGGTGGGTCGCGGAGGGTCTCGCGGTAAAGAGAATTTGAGTGGAAGAGCTTGATGGGGTTGTGAGGGAAAGGAGATTATATGGTAGAAGGAAAGAAGAGTGAACAGAAGCCATTGTTGTTGTGTGTGATGTGTGAGAGTGACGAGGATATTACAAAGGAACAATGAAGTGAGGTTTTCGTTTTGCAGGAACAGAGTCGGAGGTTTATCTTGTTATCTAAATCGTGTTGGTTGGAGAGTATCCATTTTGGTTTTGGATACGTGGCTTTTATTGGGTCGGGTTGGCCTCTTAATCGGATTCAGACTCGGATAACATTCTTTTTTTTAGAGGGACTTGGATAACATTAGAAAGTAGAAACTAAGGTTAATTTATTTAGGACAAAAATAAAACTTAGAATAAAGTGGAAGGGTGAAAATATAGAGTTTCAATATTTTTTTTTCTGTGGTGGAATTGTTGTTAGTCCAATAAAATTTTACAATTTTACATAGAGAGAATTGAATAAGGATTTACCCACTAAACAAATCATTCTTCACATTAAACACAATAAAATCTTATATCAATGTATCGACCAATTGTATGGGTTATATAAAGTTTAAATATAATGAAGCCTTGATGACCAATCCATTTTACATTAGATTAACAATACATACATATATTAATTTAAATATAAAAATATTATAAAAAAAACTAAATATAAGTGTAATAAAATGTTTAAAATTATAAGATAAGTGTACAAGTAAAATGTGCAAGTAAAATGTGTCACCGTATGAATAACAAAAATGCTTATTTACACTTGTTGAGATTATAGGATGAGCTTAATAGTTATGGATCGATAGTATAAAATATTTTTATACTATCAATTAATTTTAAATCATCATTGATATGATTTTGAAGATGATTATTATAAAAATCAATTATAAAGGAATGGACCTAAACTTAGATAAGAGGGGAGTCAAAATATAAACAATTAAAGTTCATCCATAAATATATATACATCAAATTCATACAAAAATTTGTACTTTTATATTATAAAATGTTAATTGCATCAATAATCTATAAAAAGATCTCGCTTGCATGTCACGAAAATTATCTCATATCTACGTAAACCTTTTTAGCCAAATTCTTTTCTAAAATAAATATTTGTCTTAACAAAAATTAGTATTAATTTTTTTCTACATCACAAGTATCTTCCATCGGAGACAATAATCATGTTTGATCCTTGTAGAACCTTTAACAAAAATGAGTGTAACAAACATTATTGTGATATTTTTTAAAATATTAATAAAATATGAAAACTACCCATACTTCGTATCAAGAAAAACTTGGAATACTACTTGTTTTTACCAAGTTCTAGTATGCCTGAGCTGTTTGCTCTGGTCTTCAATGTCTACTCTGATGTCCTCTACATCTCCTAGTCCAAGCGAGGTGTGGAGTACATGAAAAGATACTTTGATGTCTAAGTCAATAGGTGTTTCAGATGTGTGTATTGTGAACGAATTGATACTTCTCTTCATCTTCTTATATTCCCATGTTTATAAAGCATAGTAGTTACTGACTTGATAATTGTCAAACTCTATCTACTATGGACGTGTAGGAGTAGTGGAGTACTTGATTGAAGATAACTGAGTAGTTAGTGGGTCCTTTACGGTACACTACTCTTTAAGAACTTAAATGACAAAATGATACATTAAGAAAGTCTAGCTCAATTGACTGAGCAGAGTATATGAGTTGTTAAAATGATACAACTAATTTCAAAAGTCCAATAACTCCCTCATTGATAATTAACAAAATTTAGCTTACATATGTTTTTAATTTCTTAAATTAAGGCAAGTTTGTTTTTAGTCCTCTAAATCAAAACTAATCAAGTATGTTTTGTTATCTTTTTGACACATTAAAAAAAATCCGCATAAAGCTAGCTATTAATTAAACAAAAATAAAAAAATAAAACCAATGATTACACATATCCACTCATATTATAACAATTTAATAAAATTAAGTACGTATTTATTGAAACGCACCGTTTAAATAAAAAAAGGAAAGAGAAAGAAATAATAATATAATAATACAAACTCTCCCCCCTCAGCTAAAACTCCCGAGACCCTTCTCCCCCTTCCCGAAACTTCCATTTTCTTTTTGTGCAGCAGCCCATCCCCTCTCAAAGCTAACACTTTTGCCCCGAAATTTAATCTTTCGGTCCTTCACCTATCTCCTCCCATGGTTCCGAAATTTGCAAGCTTTTTACATCTTTGGGTTTTTCCAAGCACGAGGAGGTGACGGGAAAAAGGGGAAAACACTACGCATTTCCTAGGTTTTTCTATTTGATCTCTTTAAGGTAAATGTTTACGACCCATTATGTTAGATGAGTATGTTATAGCACTAATTAGTCATGGGCTGTGAGAAAAAGAGTTAGAAACTATGTATTAGAGATTATTGTGATTTTCTCAAAACTCTAGGTTTGCTAAAATTGGGGGATTTTGTCTAATCCCTTGTTCTATTATTTAAATGCTTAGGTTCTGTGAAAAATACAGTGATTGACCTTTCTAACAGCGGTAGAAGTCAATGATTGCGTTATTTAGGTGAGTAGCTAATATACTTAGCGATTTTCTTAAAGTTCATTTATGGAGAAGCAAGTATACTTTCGAACATATATGTTTTTGGTAAGCTTTGAAATTTATTTTGAGATATTGATAATGTATAAGGATGAATGTTGAACTGTTTGTTTAATTATATTTATGTTGAGTTCATGAATGATATATGTCGTTTTCTACAACGAAGAGATAATGTAGCCTATGAGATAATTTCTCATAGTATAATGATATATGTCGTTTGCTAAAACGAAGAGATAATGTAGCATATGAGTTGAATTCTCATAGTATAATGATATATGTTGTTTGCTACAACGAAGAGATAATATAACCTATGAGTTGAATTCTCCTAGTATAATGATATATGTCGTTTGCTACAACGAAAAGATAATGTAGCCTATGAGTTGAATTCTCATAGTATATTTATATGTTCTGTTCACTGCAACGAAGAGATAATGCAGCCTACGAGCTAAATGTCGTAGTTATATAATTACCGTTCACCACAATGAAGAGATAATGTGGTCTATGTGCACATAGTAGAATAAATGCTTGATTTTTAAAGTAATTATTTTGAATACCAGATTATGAGAAATTCTGAAATGTATATTCTTTGCGTACATGGATTTCTAAAAGCAACTGTATCTTTCGTTCATTATTTATTGAAATGTCATTTTAATATCTTTTGAAATGGAAGGATTCATGTTAAATGGTGCTCTCTTTCATGTCTGCTTAGTATATTATGCTCTCACTAAGTCTTTGTGACTTAACCCTTTATGTTACTTCTTTTCTCAAATACCCAGTAGTGGAGTAATCAATTTCCTGGGATTTGCTGACACACCCAGGAACTTGATTATCTTTTTGGTAGGTCCCCATTGTGTCTGATGGATTTTTTGATTGTAACTCCAGTATAATGCAGCTATAGGGGCCAAGGTAGTAAGAGATTTAGAGAGAATTCTTGTATTTTGGGATGTAAATGCTTCTCTCTTGTAGCTATGATGATGATGAACTTATGATGTTTTGAGACACTTGGTGATTAGTAATTATAATCCACTTTGTTATTAAATGGATGAGATGAGATACCAACATATGGATTTATCTAGATATATATATATATATATATATATATATATATGGTGTGCTTTTACCGGTTATGTTGTATAGGTTAGGCTGGTCAGACTAAGGAAGTCATAGTCTGTGTGCCAGTCATGTCCCAAGAGTGGGTTGTGACATTTATTGTCAAATAATAATATGATAAAGATCATGTTACGTTGTTGCTAACCATAATCTTACACCAAGTGATTGGACACAAATATTAATGTGTTGAAGTTAAGGTTAAATCATTTGCATAATACCGAGTTCGATCATTGACGAAAATAATTATTAATCAAGTTTTTAAGGTTATGATTTGTAAAAAACACTCACCTCCTTTGAAATACTTTTTTTTTAAGGTTATGATTTTTTAAATGATCATTCTCTTAAACATTTTCATTGTATAATTTCAATTGAAATACACACAAAAAGAAAACCAATCTGTATCAGGAGTATTTTTTATTTTTATTAAAATGAAAAGTGAGTAATAAAAATAGGAAAAAAACAGGACTGTAATTCGCATGGGCCTCTTAGGTCCTTCCCCTGCGAGAAAGAAGGGTGTTGTTAGGTGCACCCAGCATTATTGCTAGTGCACCCAACACTTAATGGTAAAAGTAAAAAATGTTCCTATATAAAAGGTTTACGAATCAAGTTGATCCGTATGCTTAAAATATCAACATACGGATCAACTTGATCTATATGCTTAAAATAGCAACATATGAATCAATTTGATCCATAAAAGGCTTACAGATCAACTTGATCCGTAAGCCTTTTACGGATCAACTTGATCCGTATGCTTAAAATATCAACATACGGATCAACTTGATCGGTAAAAGGCTTATGGATCAAGTTGATCCGTAAGGATTTTACGGATCAAGTTGATCCGTATATTTAAAATATCAACATATGGATCAACTTGATCCATAAGTCTTTTACGAACCACCCTCTCACGCACACCCAGCACAAATGAGGGGCAGTTTTGGCATTTTGAAAAAAATGCTGGGTTCACCTAGCAAACCCGAGAACGAACGAGTATTTTCACAAAGCCCGGCCCAACAGAAACAACAACACGGTGCGTTTTCAGGCGCATATATAAACCATTGTTAGGGTTTTGTGTCACCAGCCTCAGCAGAAGCAGAACGAGGAGAAGCAGAAGGAGCAAAAGCAATGGCGCCGAAGAAGCCGAGAACCACGACAAGGAATCCTGATTTGGTTAGGGGGATTGGCAAGTATTCCAGGTCGCAGATGTACCACAAGAGGGGCATCTGGGCCATCAAGGCCAAAAACGGTGGCGTTTTGCCCCGCCACGATCCCAAGCCCAAGCCCGAGGCCCCGGCCCAGAAGCCGCCCAAGTTCTACCCCGCGGACGATGTTAAGAAGCCCCTCGTCAACAAGCACAAGCCCAAACCCGCGAAACTCAGGTGCTTGGTTCGATAGTGTTAGTTGCATTCGTTGTTTTTAAGACTCGTGTGTGTTTGTGTGTTTAAGGATTTGATTTGCTAGCTTTGGTAGGTTTTTTAGTGATCTTATTGAGGGTAGAAAATGTGGAAAAATGATTTTTTTTTTGGAACTTGTTTTTGAGTTGGGGAAGTGGGATGAGGTGCAGATTGAACAAACGTGATTTCAATGTGAAATGTTAACTGGTAAAGTGAGCATTGTGTGTTTTAATATTATGATTTGTTGGCTATGATGGGTTTTTGAACATTCCATTGTAGGAGAATGTTGTAAGAGATTTTATTTGTGACTATTTATTTAAAACCTTGTGGGTGGAGGAAGGAGTTGCAAATTAAAGTTAATATGCCAACGCTAGATATTAACTAGTAAAGTAACACATTTTGTGTGTTTTAATAAATTTGTTATATTTGATTTGTTAGATGTAATGGGTACTGTTTCTGTTTTAGTGGTTTTATAATTAGAATATGTGAAAACTGTTACTTATTTATCGTTTCAAGCTTAGGAGGTGGAATGAGATGCTGATTGGGGTATAGTCAATAAGTCATGTTAATGTCAGTTTTTAGTTGATAAAATTTGAAGTGTGTTTTCTTAATTTGTTTGCTTTTTTCATTTGCTTTATGGGATGTTCCAATGTTTTCGATATTGAATGATAAAATTGACTGTTTTCCAACGAAAATTCCTAATATTTTGAACTGTAATTTGTATGTGTTGTTCCAATAAGTGGGGTTTATATTTGGTTTGCTTTGATATTCAGGGCTAGCATTACTCCAGGGACTGTGTTGATCCTGCTTGCTGGGAGGTTCAAGGGAAAGAGGGTTGTTTTCCTGAAGCAGCTCCCATCTGGATTGCTTCTTGTAACTGGTGTGTGATGTTTGTGATGAGATTAACTTCAATTCATTTAGTTTTTGCCTGATGAGCTTTGTTGGTGGCAAGTTATTTATTTTTTGCGTTTATAATAGTTCATCAAGTTAATCTGATTGCTCTAGTATATGTTCTTATTTTAATCTGGTTGCCAAAAGCTCCCTCTTATGTTTGTTGGCTGTTCTTCAAAATGCTTAGTTCTGTTTTGTAGAACATAATAATGTCTAGGAAACAATTCTTCCTTCTGCTCCCACCAAACTGATACTTGATATTGCCAAGATAGTTTTTCTTTGTGAAAATTCTAGTGATTATGTCTTTGAGTGTGCTTTAGAATGTATTTCTATGGAGTTTTAGATGTGCATTGATGAAGGTAGTTACTAATTTCGAAATGTTACTCATGTGCTATGATGTGATTTGGATTTGTACCTTAACCGAAATGTGGTATTTCTTCCAGTATTGATGTCTTTGTCGTTTTAGGTCCCTTTAAGATCAATGGGGTTCCTCTCAGAAGGGTGAACCAATCGTATGTCATTGGTACATCCACAAAGGTGGACATCTCTGGTGTTAATGTTGATAAATTTGATGACAAGTACTTTGCCAAGGAAGCCAAGAAAAAGAAAACAAAGGGCGAAGGCGAGTTCTTCGAGGCAGAGAAGGAGGTTGGTTTGACAGTTTTGTTTTAATGCTTCCCTTGTTATTTTGAGTTGCTTCTATGATGCTGATTTCTATTATCATTTTTATCCATTTGTAGGAGAAAAATGTGCTTCCCCAAGAAAAGAAAGATGACCAAAAAACCGTGGACACTACTCTGTTAAAGGCCATTGAGAGTGTTCCAGACCTCAAGTCTTACTTGGGTGCTAGGTTTTCTTTGAAGGCCGGAGTGAAGCCCCATGAGCTAGTCTTCTAGAGTGCTAAATTTATTTTCTTCATTCTGTTTTTGTCGAAGCTTGGTCCCAATAGTTGTACTGTTTTTTCATCATGATAATGAACATTGTTCAAGAGTTTTTTATTCCAGTTTTGGTTCTAGTAATTTTATACTTCTATAATTCTACTAAAAATGAAGTAACATTGATATGCCAGTTCCTTATACATTATTGATAATCGAATGTGACGTTATCTGAGTGTTAATATGCGTATCTTTTACATTTGGTGCAGTAGTGCATGTATGTACTTCAAAATGCATTGACACAACAAAAAGAAGGAACGATTTTTCCCTTCGTCTTTAAGTCGCTTCAAACATAAGCTGAAGCCTGAAGGAACTAAATCACTCGGTAACAATCGCTCCATTAAGAACTTCAAATTTTATGTACCTTTTCACTTGTGTATTGATCCAACAAAAATCAAAATTCAGTGATTAAACCATTTAATCCCTTTCTTAAATTTACAGCAAGACTTTTTAATACTTAAATATACAAAATTACTCTTGTTGAAATGGTTGATCCATAACATGTCATTCCATCTCCAATTTCGCTGATAACAATTGCTTTCACTTACTAGTGCACAATGTGTGTATGGATTCTTTTTGAAGTTGATGTTATGGCAGCAATCGAACAAGAAGGAAAGAAATGTAAAATGTAAATGGACTTCACCAATGTTATAAGAAAAATGTTTTTTTAATGTAATTAAGATATTAAATTATTCTTATTTTTACATATTTTTTATTAGATATTTATGTCATTGTATATTTATACATTTTCTTTCCGTCTGCTTTTAGTAATAAAAAAGAGTTTTTTTTTATCTTTCTTTTCTAAACTTAACAAAGCATGAAATCTACTATCAATCAATGTGTTATAAATTTGTGAGTAAAACATGAAAAACTATTATTTATCTCATTCTGTGCAATTCATTTCTTTGTATTTAGTCGTGAATGTTTGGAAAGAGAACATTGATGTAGAGGTAAATCAAATCTTGTTTAGTAGAATTTTATATGTTTCATTAATCAACCTTATCGTGCATCACACTTAAGTTAAGAATTAGAATCAGGTATACATTAATTTTTTTTTCTTTTTTTATTTCCTTCTTCTTCTGCAACTTTTTTCTCTTGTTTCTTTTTCTTCTTATTTTGTTTTACAAATTTCTAATTAAAAGTTTAAAAAATCATATTTCTTTAATTTGATTTTTCTTTATTTGATTTCTACTATTTAAAAATCCAACATTTACAATCTTCAACGTGTGTCTTCCCGTTTTATTCCACAACTCTATATAGTAACTGTCATTTCTTTCAAATTCAACCATACACAAGCCATAACTCAATACACAAACCAAATCTATCTATTGTTTCACTTTCAAATATCACTCACTTCATGTAATTAAAATTACATTTCTACTATGTAATTGATGATCCTAACCTTATTCCGTGTCTTAGTAATATATTTTTTGGATAAGAAGATTACTCGAAAAATTATTAGGTAGTACTAGATTATATGGTTTCTGTTAATCTCTACGTGACACATATTCAAACATTTTTTTTAAATTATAAAAACATAAACACATGTTACCTAAAGATTAGTTAAGACTATAGATATGTGGCGATCTTGAACCCCTAACTAGTTTTCTGATAACTCCGGAGTCTTATCTTTTGTTCTATTGAGATTCACCAGTGAGATGACTACACACCAAAACTATGTTGAGCTTACTACTACCATAGATTGACCTCATGATGTACTACTATCATAGTCCATTTAAAACAAATGATGTTGGACCACGAAAGTGATGGTATGGTTTTCATTAGTATCCTTTAACCGTATGTCAAACTTACAACGAGCAATTTGCATAATTAGATCTGAGTTATCATTGATATTGCCTAGATAAATTTACAGAACTGACAAACTATGATGCATACAACCATTTCAGTTTTGTGCAAAGGATAAACTCTGATGCACAATCTTAATCTGGGGTCTAACATTTATGTCAAGTAACATTGATGAGAAATGCCATTAAGTTACAAGTTTTTTTTAAAGAAAGAACTACACGAACTGAATAAAATCCACACTGAAGCCTTACACTATGCATCACAACATGCTATCTGTTCTAGCTGGAAGCCTCTTGAAGAAGTTGCTGGGCACAGAAGGCAGCTTGCTACGAAACTTGGGATGCCGCAGATAGTACAAGCCTGTTACCATAGCCACCACTTTTGGTGGTGTTGCATAGAGAACCACAGCAGAACAAAGGCTGAACACTACAAAGAAGCTGGTTGCCCTGGGGTCTCTCCAACTCAGTAGAGACTGAAACCTCTCTCCCTGTGTTGCTATGTCCCCAACAACTGTTTGAATCCTTCCCGCAACACTTCGAAGCCTGTCATACCTCATTTTCACCACATCATGTGGTCTAGAAGTTGGGAATGTGTCGAACTCTTCGTCGAGTTCATCGGGGTGAACCACTTCTGCCCATGAGAGTTTTGTGTCCATGTGGGGTGGGTGTCTAGGCCTAAACCTATAGTTCCACAGGCCAATCAAGAACATGTAGAGGAACAAGGTTGGAAGTATCAATTCAGGGTAGCAAATGAGTATGAGGAAGAGAATGTGAACTAGGATTGATGTGATGGGGTTCTTCCAATGGCAAACTTGGCTAAACCATTGCCCCATTGTGATGATGCCAGAGAAAAGTGACATGATGCGGAAGAAGTTGGCTTTGCTTCTTCTCATGCTCCACATATGGGAATCAACATCCAACATGTACTCTACTACCTCCTTCCTGAGGGGAGGTTCAGCTCTTCCAAGCCTCACAGCCACAATGTTCATGGCTTGGTACCTCAAATTCTCTACTTGGTTAACGATGAAAGGGCGCAAGTAATGCTGCTTTGGAAGCAAGGGTTGGCCATAAATGTAAACCATGTTAGCCAGTGAGAGGCTAGTGAACCTCACTGCTAGCTGAAGCTCACCCATTTTCTTGACACCATGTGGGTGCAAAACAAGAAGGGGATGGCTATGAGTGTATATCCTATGAGCTTCAAGTGTTGAGAGCCTAATTCTTACCTTTCCAATTCTTGAATCCCTGGCTGCAGTGCCAGCAGTGGCTTTTTCCCCTCCTCCTAAATGGCAGTTGTCAAAAACACCAAGTGTTATTACAGTGCAAGGATCATAAATCTCCCATGTGTATTGCTCATTCCATTTTGGACTAAAATTGTCAAGAATTGTTCTGGTTCTGACCCATTTTTGGCCATACTTGGCAACACAATATGCATCCGTGGTGCCGCGGCCATCCCTCATCTTCATTGGGAGGAGTCCTTGTGCTCCTAAGATCCCTACTTCAAGCACCCCAATAGGCTGCTTCCATAGCTGTCTAGCTGTTGGTCTTTGGTCACTTGAGTACAAAGTGGACTCATCAAGGACATGGTATCCACCTTCAAGGGAAATTCTTAGGTGAATCCTGCTTGAAAACTTAAGCTCATTTCTCCTATCAGCTTCCATCATTCCAAAACCAAACTTCTCAAGATTGAACCAGCGTGAATGAACTGGCCTGTGGTCTAGCCGCTTCTCAAAGAGGGTCAGTGGCAAGATTATCTTCCCAAGTACTTCATCTCTTGAAGGGTGCACGCGATCCTCCACAGTGATAGTCAACTGCTCCTCAAATGGTTCAGCTGCCACAAATACCAAATCTTCATTCCAAAGTGGTGTGGTTGTCCTAGTTGGACATATCTTGGTCCTCAACACTTGGCTCCCCATCTGAGCCTTGACAAAAACCTCTGGCAGCCGGTTTCTGTCACTCGGTATCACATCTTGTGCTTCAATGGCATTCACCCTGAGATACCACAGTTTTGGTGACACATAAACCTTTGATCTGACATTGAAAACACCCTCTCCAGACACAGTGGCAGCATCAGAATGCCATGCCTCTGAGAAGGCTTCATCAGCTTGAGTTCCCATCCACACTGCAAGCATGATATCACCCCTCACCTTCCCTTCTCCTCGCCGGTCCTCGAGCCTGTACCATTGAGGAGCCAATGGACTGTCTGGGGGAACTCTGGTTGGAACCTCATTGAGATCAAAGGCCACCCTTCCAATATAATCATCTCTTCCAAGCATTTCTTTGTCTTTGACAATGACTTCCAGAACAGAAGATTGAATTCTGTCTTTGGAGAAAGCATACACTTGGTTCCATTCTGGGTTGGTTTTCTTCTCTATGTGCTTTGTTCTTCCTTTGTAGTTCCCCAGCTTCACTTCCACATAAGGATCACAGCTTGAGGTGAGAGTGCTGGGGGAAAGATCTTTGGCTTTCACCACCCTAACATACAGATAGAACATCTGCTCAACAAGGTCATATGTGCTTGAGAATCTTTCACCACCAATCCACCCTCTTCTGGCATTAGGCCACCGGTCACCACCGAGTTGTGGATCAGTCTCCCTCAGATTGTAGTCTTCATCTTGGCTACTAGGATGGACTTCAGGGCCAACCGAGTGCATTGTGACTGGAGCACCTCTTTGTCTTCTCTTTATTGAAATCATTGGCTGCTGGTGAACTTGGTTTTTGTGTAGTTGCTGTGTTATATCTCTTGGATAGGCTTTATGGTTTTGTCTTTTGGATCTTGATCTGTATCATTGGCACTAGACTGAGCTGTTGCAGAGTGGAAATTTGTCACTGCAGCTGAGTTTACTTTCTCAGCTTCTTCTGTGATTGATTTTGGGGTCAGCTTCTGATGTTATGTCAGTAATGTCTATAGTTTCTGTGGTTGGGGTGGACAATGAGGAAGACTAGTATAATTGGATTTGGATTCCGGTACTTTTTGGTGAAGTTGGGGATGAAAGTTTTTCTGATTCTGAAGTAATAATGAAACAACGAGCTTTGGTTTTGGACTGCGATGATGCAATATAAATTTTCAGGCCACTCTCACCCTTGACAGAAAAGAAAAACCACTTCTTCTCTAAAGGGTAAGTGTGATAAATTTCCTCACTTCCTTAACAAGATTAGAGCAAGGAATTCTTACCCTTCGAAGGAAGTTTTGGCCCGGAATAGGTCTCCTCTAGTGGTAGACTGAGACTTCAATAATTTGGTGATGTTAACGTTTGATTGCATCCAAATGGAATAACAGTTTGTGATTCCTAGTGGGGTTGAGGTTCTTTGGAACAATTCTGGTTCTGCTAAGTTGGTTTTCAAAGTCTACTTCAACAAATGCACTTGTTGATCATGAGCATCAATGATCTCCACTACCACCTTTCATATCCTTTTCTTCTTGGTGTTCTATGCCCCGGGAAGCTAAAGCTTATGTGGCTATCCACAAGTAACCCAATATTCGATTCTGAAGCAACCAAATTTTACTTAAGAAGGCAAAAGATGGAAGAAAACGCAGTAATGGTTGTCTCACTTTCCCACACAATAGAAGTGCTCACTACTTCTTTGGTTTAAGAAAGGAATAATTTGATGAAGAAGCTGCATGAACTTTAGTAATCTCAATATGTGAAATTAAAAAAGGAAGGAGGGAAAAAGCTTGAGATTGATCTAACACAAGGATGAGTTATCTTAATGGTTACAAAATATGAGACTAGTTACTTGGTATGAAACATGGAATGCTAAATGGTAAATAATTTAATAATGCAGTTTCAATTTGTTTTTACCAAGGTTTGTGTTAAGGTAATGTAGTTGCTTAATGAGTAGGGTTATTTGCTTAAAGGGAACTAGTTGAAAGGATCAGTTCTTTCTTCTATGTGCAGCAATGCCAAAGTAGAGAAAAAAGTGAGTGAAATAGACGTGAAAGGCAGATTTGAAACAGCAAGAAAGCAAAGGTGGCTTAGCTCCAAGGGCTTGTGTTGTGCGACATTGCCCAAAGATGCTTTCCCTTGTGCTTTATTTTCCTTCTCCTTTTAAGAGTTATGTTATAATTATAATTATAATTTCTCTCTTCTATCTTCAGATTGCTTACATTTTTTATTTTAATTTTTTACCTTGCCAACTCAATAATCCCTGCCAAAAGTTGTCATAAGTGCTTTGGAGTCAATTTTTTAGCTGGGTCAGGTCATTGCTGCAACCCACAAAGGATGGGCAAAGAACAAAAGGTGATGCAGTGACATAATTTTTTTAACTAAAAGTCGGTTCTGGCTAAGATACATAGTGATGCTTTTTGAAGTTGTTCATTACTTCCATGGATGAATATTTGCCTCGAGATTAGAAAGTTTTCCTAGTTACGGAATTTATCACGTGTACAAATGTAATTAGATTGAACTCATTTTTGGAAATGACTTAAAAAATTTAAAATGAATTTTATTGAGACACACCGATAAAGGTTTTAATATTTCCATTTAATAATAAATGATCATATTTCATATTATAATTGAAAATTAATAAATTTTGAATATCATACTATTTTAATATTTTGTTTGGGATCACATATATTATTCATTAGAGACAATTTTATTCCAATAGGTTGAATCATTATATGCAACAATTTTTTTTTCAAATATTTAACACAATTGTGGAACCTTGAACTCGAGATCATTACTTAAGTTAGAATAATCAAGCATTAATTGATTCGCACGCTCAATGATATTTTTGTTTGGATTAACAGAGATGAAAGAAATAAAAAGGATGAAATTCATAAAACAAAAGAATGAAAAATTGTGTTTTTTGGATGGGTAGAAAAAGAAAGTGAAAAATTTCCTCTCCATTTATTTAGATGAGTAGAAAAGAGAATGGATAAATTGTGACGCCCTAAAATCTATTATCAATAAACATGCACTTTTCCTTTAAAGTAAACTCATTACTAATGTAATTGTGTTCATTAATCCAATTGTAGAAATGTTTTACCTTAAGAAAACGTTAGAAATTCTTATTCTTTTTAGTCCTTTATGCATACAAGTCGTGACGGAAATATAAATTGTTCTTTGATACAAGCAAAAGTGTTTTGAATGTAAATCATACATTTTTTTTAATGAAGAGAAGGAGAATTATTATAAACTGAAGTTGTTGAATTATATAATAAAGGACGATTCATTGCGATAAATACTAAATTTGAAGCCGAGGATACATTAGAGTGTGGATATGTCCCAAAATACATAAAATAAAAGTTGATGACCGCAAGTACATACAAAATATTTGGACCTAAGTCTACTCATACATATGCAAAAGAAAGGAGGACACTCAGTCCCAAAGCAATCACCACTGACCCAATCCTAGGAGAGAAATTTTATGCAAAAAGGGGTGAGTCAAGAGTCAACAATTAAGATGTCCTTAACAGTGGGACTCTCTAGATGAGACATCCTACTTATCCTCATCGGGATCCTCCTGACTGCTTTCCTCCACAAGCCAGCCTACTCTTGGGGGAAGCTCCCCACCAACTGTTGTTGCGCCATTCCTCCTCTAACATCTCTAGATCCTCCTTGATCTCATTGTCCTCCTCGGTTGTAACAACTTAAATTCTTTTTCCGAAATTTTTGCTCCAAACACTATTTAAATAATAAATTATGGAATACACATCATTAACTTTTAATTTCTATTTCTAAGTTGGCAAGATATCTCATCAATTTTTTTTTTTGTTTTTTATAAATAAGATAAAATAAAATAAAGTAAAATAAGTGTGTTGCTTGGAAAGCATTAAGTTTTCATGTCGCAATTAAATTCGTAAATAAATGAACAGAGATTTATGATACAAAACCTTGTACATAAATAAAGCAATTAAATAGTGTCACGATAGAAGAAATTTGGATATAACCCAAAGTGTAAAAGTAGTGAAACGATCGATATACATATGTTACATAAAAAAATACATTTACAATGAAGATCCCATCCCTCCAAATGCATCAAATTATCAAAAAGGATCTAGGATTAGAGCATATCACTACCCGACTATAAGTACTGAACTAACGCCTAAGGTATAGACACAGGAAGGTAATCAATCCTTCTCTTCCTCAAACTAAGGCTCTAAGTCTCGTAAAAGCTCATGATACTCTTCCTCCTCATCGCACGTCATATCGATGTGATCTCTTGATCCTCAATGGTGGGACGTATTAACTCGAATCTCCAACTTAGGATATTACCTCTCACATCAAACCTCACTGGGTTACTATGAATTCTTGAGCATAGTAAGGCACCTCCATGCCCAGATAAAAACTGATGTCTTCAAACCACTCAGTTGCTGGCGAGACCTAAATCCCCAAGGAATGAAGCAGTATCGAAAGTGATCGATGGTGATGGGTATGACATCTGGTCTATCTATTGACACCATATGCACTAGAGTGTGACACGTGTTGGTTGTAGGGGTGAGTCCTCCGCTCCTCAAACGCCACAAACAACAAATAAAACCATAGTATACAATTTACGTAACCACTGCATGTGGTTGTCTAAGCAAACAACATTATCGCGTCCTTAGTGCATAACTATTCCACTTGTTTCACAATAGGGCCCAACCACTGCCACCAAGCCTCCTAGGTCATGATGGTCTTATACTTTTATGTGGATGATAGTCGAGAGTGATCGTCATATAAAGATACAATGTACATCGATCCCCAGCTCCCAACTCAAAAGGCATAGTCTTAAAGCCAGCCAAAAATAACAAAGTGAGGCCTGTGAGCTCCGAATACCAAATGAGTGCATCAAATGTCGGGTAGTCACACTCACTAATTCAGTTAGGTCTCGTGAACCTCTTTGTCCACTAAATCTTAATGTATCTCTGACCATCATTCATTTTCTCAACACAACCTCATCATTCACAGATGGCATAGAACCTTTCAGTTCTTTACTCTTCCTTTGGGATAATTTTTTTATTAACACAACTTCAGTATATAATTTATTATTATTAAGCATAATTTTTAAATATTATTAAAAATACTATTTTTTATATGTTAAAATACACAATTTTATTATTATAGTAATTACAACTAACATATATTGTGATATGAATTAGGAAAATTAATTATGATCAATATATATTTTAATTAAAATAATGAAAATTATTTTAAATATATGTAATATGATTATTTTCTATTTCATAATGAATGAAATCTAGTAGAAAATGCTATAACATTGTTTTTATAATATTTTAAACAAAGATGATATGATTACTTTCATTGTTATAACATTGTTTTTTATAATACTTTGGATTTATTGAAATATTATTTTATCATATTATTTAAATTACTTCCTTATCTACCACATAAATAATTTTTTAATACTCTGTTATATTGTATCTTAAAGATTATAGTCTACTAGATATATAATAAACTAATATCTATAATAGATATAAATAATCAATAACTAAAAATTTCATAAAATTATTTAAATTACTATCTTACCTAACAAATAAATTATTTTTTATTACTGTGTTTTATTGTATCTTAAAGATTATAATCTACTAGATATATAATGAACTAATATTTATAATGAATAGAAATAAACAATAATTAAAAATATTATACTTTACAATATATGATCAAAATAAAAAAATAATTGTATATGATTCCTAATATAAATAAAATATTTATATATTTAAAATATTTTATAAAAAATTCATGAATAGCTTTTACCCGTGCATGACATGAGTCATACACTCTAATATCTAATATTGAAATTTAATTCTAAAGTAATACTTTAGGTAATTTAATAATTTATTTAATTTTAATTAGCTTAACCTTTTTATGTATTAGGCATATTTCTTTGATTTTTTTTATAAAGAAAATGGCTATTCTTAGTTGAGGGTTAAATAACTTACTTTAAATTTATTAAAATTCTTTTTGAAAATTTAAACTTTTAGAAAATATTATATGTTTTTTTAAATTGAAAATAGATGGGTTAAATAATTGTTTTTTCAAGATTACTTCAACAAAAATTCAAAGGTTAACATTGTTTCAAGATTAATTCAAGATCAAGCTTTTGTCTCAAAATAAGGTGTTTTCAAGAGATCAAGGCTCTGGTAATCGATTACCAGAAGACAATATTAAAAAATAAATTTTAAAAATGATTTTGAATTTGAATTTTAAATCATGTAATCGAGATTACTAGAAGACAATCTTGAAAAATAACTTTTAAAAATGGTTTTGAATTTGAATTTTGAATCATGTAATCGATTACGAGCAACGACACTTCAGAAAACACTTTAAAAAGTCATGACCGTTCAAAATATAACAGTGTAATCGATTACCAGAAACTTGTTATCGATTACTAGTGAAGAATTTAAAAAAAAAAATTGAAAAGACACATCTTTTCAAACCATTGTGAAAAAGCACGATGGATATATATATATATATATATATATATATATATATATATATATATATGTTTCGGACTTCAAAAAGCAAGAGAGATATTATAAGAGAACTTAATTGTCAAATGCTCCATCAATAACTCTTGGACAAACACTTACAAATCTGTTAAGAATTCATCTAAGAACTTCAAATTATATTATCATTTCTAAAGGAGAGAAATTCCTATAAGATCTTCAATTTGTATCATCCACTTTAAAGGGAGAGGGATCTTTTTGTTCATCTCAGAAAGTCAGTTGTAATTAAGAAACTGATTGTTTCTTGGGTTATGAGAATTGTAATTAAGAGACGGGATGTCTCTTAGAGAATCTTGAACATAAGGGCGAGGATCTCAAGGTGTGTTCAAAGTCTGTAAATTTAGAGAGATAGTGAAAAATCTAAGTGGGTTGCTTGAGGACTAGAAGTAGGCACGGGAAGAGGCCGAACAAGTATAAATCGAGTTTGTAATTCTCATACTTTATCTTATTTATTTTATTGCAATCAATTTTGTTTTGCACTTTTAAAGAACATTATTAAATTGACTATTGATTCTTCTTTTGCACTTTGAGTCTATCATTTAAAAGGGGGTTAAAGTTTGTTAGTGAAAAAATTTTGAAATTTAATTCATCCCTATCTAAGGTCACTTGTCTAACATAATTGAGGTTAAATTAGTAATTATAAATACTTATTATTAATGATTAATTTCTTAAAACAAGATTCATATACTAAATATTTTTAAATCCTATATATAAATTTGTTTTTATATTATTACATGTAAATTAATTTTTTTATTACACCTTACACCAAAATATTTACCCCATGCACTAGTTATTAAATATTCAAATATAGTATTGTAAAGATAAAAGTTATATTTTTAATTGTAATATTTTTTATTTAATTAATTTTAATTTTTTCCGTATAAGTATTTATATTGTCAAATAATTAAAAATTACCTTTGATAGTAATTTTGAAATAGCAGTTAATTTTTTTATTGAGAAGAAAATAGTAGTTATTACGAAGCTATTGATGACAATTTTTTTATAAAATACATTTACAATGTCATTACATTTAAGTTAGATTTTATTTGACTATTTATTCTTATTAATTGATACACAGCATACAATTTATTAGATTTTTAATTATATATATCAAAATAAACACAACATTTCTCTGTCTCTTTCACCGCAACGCAACTAGAACCTTCCAATTGCTATTAGGGTTTTTGGAAGGGGTTTTAGGGTATTTTTTGGCAACCAGAAAACCCCCAATTTTCCTTCCAAAGTTTCCTCATTTCTCTTCTAAAGAGCTCCCAAATGATTCGCTCCAATGGCGTCAGGCTCCTTCGATCGCTGCCCGAAAAACTCCTCCGCCACGCCAACGAACGCGTACTCAACCCTCTTTCTCTATCTTGCGGCTTGATTGATTTGTCATTAATTATTCAACTTCGATTTTTAAGACAATTTCTGTGTCAACCTAGATTGAACACTTTTTTCGGATTTTTGTTTTGTTTTGTTTTGTTTCATTGATTTATTTTGGGGTGAATCTTAGATATACGAAGGAATGTGCCAATGGGGTTATAGGACATTGAGTTCAGGTCTTTGTAATCCATCCAGAGTTATTGGGAACTTATCTCCAAATGGTATGTGTTAAAGTTATTTAGTCAAGTTTCGATTTTTTTTTTCTTTTTTGATTTGGTTATACAATCATATAGAGGAATGAGAACGTATTGAACGGGATAGTTTGACAATTATTGGTCCTATTGTTGTTTTTGTTGTGATGTTATATTGAGTTTTTTATTAAAAAAATGAAGGCTATATTTTTTTGGTGTTGTTTTTGTTGATCTTTTGCCGCCCTATCCAATTGCAGTTGGAAATGGTGGTAATTTGAAGAACTATTTGCTTTTTGGAGCCGCAAATACATATTGGGGGACATCTAGATCCATTCATGGGTCAGGTATAAAATATTGAATTATGCTTCGCGTGGTTGCCTTACCTTTCATTCTTTATGGAGTTATATGGAAATGCATTTGGAAAGCTGCTTTGGTTATTCATGGCTTGCATTTTGTCTACTATTTTGCTTTGGTGAAGAAGTAGAAGTTGCCTGAAGTTAATGCTACTTTTGTTGAATTAGCTATGCATTTTCTATTTTGGTCTTTCCCCTGGATAGATTCTTGTTTATTGCCCCTTGCAGGTGAATGATTACTTTTCTCCCTTAACTCCTTTTCAGCATCATTGGCAAGGGACTATTACGAAGTGCTTGGTGTGAGTAAGAATGCGAGTTCTTCTGAAATAAAGAAAGCATACTATGGGGTAGGTTTTGTTTAACTAGTATCAATATGCATACATTTTTTTTATCAAGAAACAATTTGTTTTTAAATTTTTTTAGGTAAACATCTGACTTATTTCCTGGTAAACATTTTCAATTTCTTATATCTTTTCTGGTTAAAAGGGATCAAATATTCACATTCCCGCATTGTTTTAAATTTCAAGTCTTTCCCATATGCTTAGCAAACTTCCCTTTTTCCTTCTTGTATGAGGATATTGTAATCATTTCCCAAGTGGGGGGAGATTAAAAATAATTGTTTGAATTGGATGAGGAAGAGTTTATTTTATATAATGTTGCTCTTACATATGCAATCACTTATTCCTAAGTGAGTTATTTGTCTGAAATAATTCTTTCTATTTTCCTTTTGTACTGTCTTTTTTCTCCATGTTCTCCAGCTTGCAAAGAAGCTCCATCCAGACACAAACAAAGATGATCCTGAGGCCGAAAAGAAGTTTCAAGAAGTTTCAATGGCATATGAGGTGTACTGTTGTTGTTGTGCTTGTTAATACCTATGGCTCTACTTGAAATTGTTATTTGATGACTGAACTGGCTTCTAGTTTCTTGACTTTTCCCTCATTTGAATAACTGCACTGTAGGTTTTGAAGGATGAGGAAAAACGCCAACAGTATGATCAGGTCTTATGTCTTTCCATATACGTTTTTTGGCTCCTTTGTTGAACATTTTGTTGTTATACTGTATTGGGTTAAATGTATAGAATAGGTAACCGACTCTATGCACTAGAGACCTAAACTATATAGATAATAAGAGCATAACAAAGAAACAATAGTAGGACTTAACCAGAGAACCTCTGTTTTATGGAGATTGAAGAAGAGAAATTGAGAGGAAAGAAAAAGTGGAGGGTAGGGGTTGGAGAACAATGGCACTTTTTTTTGAGTTCATTATTATTTTATCATATTTACCATCAATCTCTTTTATTTGATTTAGTTTAAAATGGGTATGCAGGTTGGCCATGATGCATATGTAAACCAAGAAAGCACCAATGGTTTTGGAGGCAACAGTGGCTTTAATCCATTTGAGCAGATGTTCCGTGATCATGTAACAACTTACTGGTTTCTATATTCTTTTTTATTGGTCGTGCCTAATTGTATATTAGTTGATCCTATTTCGTTTTTTTAATAGTATAGTCTGCATTAGAAATTATATTAGGAATTGCTTAATAATCAACTCTATATATAGTTTTGATGTTAAATGTGTGCAGTTCAAACACTAATCATGCAACTTCATCAATTACTATAGTTCAATCCAAAGGCAGAATGATCTATTTAGTTTTTAATAGTGTACAAATGTGCTTGCTTTCAACAATCATGCAATCAATCAAGCATCTTAATTTGTATATGGTATGTTTGGTTGTGCATTTGTTCTGCTTTTAAATTTTTATTGTAGCAGAAATTATAAATTTTATAAATTATTTGCTCTATTATTTAACATAAATTTGTATGAAATTTGCTTGAGTTGTATGTCCTGTATTAGAAGACTAATATGATTTTTTTTTTTTAATTTTCTGGTATTGGCCTATGATCAGGATTTTGTCAAGAGCTTTTTTCATCAGAATATTGGTGGAGAAGATGTCAAGGTTCTTTCTTTCTTCATATCTTCTGGTCATCTTTAAGTATGCAAGGACTTGTTTGAGGAAATGCATCTTCTGTTTTTCACAGACTTTTATTGAACTATCTTTTATGGAAGCTGTCCGGGGATGCAATAAAACTATTACATTTCAAACAGAAGTGCTTTGTAACACCTGTGGTATGCTCATGACTTAACCATCATTGATATGCTGAATTGTTAGCTGTCTCTACTATATGTAGCTTAGTTTGTAAGGCCTGTGCACCTGAAAGGTGATAAATTCCTTCTCTTGCTTGACTATTGCAGGTGGAAGTGGTGTGCCTCCTGGTACAAGACCTGAAACCTGTAAGCGCTGTAAAGGGTCAGGAGTGGTCAGTATTGTCTTAAATTTATCCTTTACTAATGTATTATTATGATGATGTTGATGTTAAGCTGATTGATTTGTTATATGCCCAGACATATGTACAAACTGGCATATTTAGGATGGAGAGTACTTGTGGTACATGTAAGGGAACTGGCAAAATTGTATCGGTATGATGCAAACAATCAATTTTTTCATATTAATTCTATCATTTTTAGTTTTTTGTACGAGTTTGGATATGTTGGATTTGATGGTGATTCATAACGTAGGTTCATATATGCATGCAGTTATGCATGTTTTTCATACCAATCACTAGTAATTTTGTTCTTTTCTTGTTGGTGCCAGAATTTCTGCAAGTCATGTAAAGGTACAAAGGTTACCAAAGGAACAAAATCGGTCAAATTGGATATTATGGCTGGTAACCATTATTTTTGAAATTTTGTGATCCATTGTTATGTTAATATGGTTTACAAAGAAAAAAAATCAAATGAATGAGCAATTTCCCTGTTGATTTTCCTTATCCTGCTTTTCAGATTAAAATTTGTTTTGGTAGGAACTAGGAAGAGACCAAACACTAAATCTGATTTTTGCCGTTATATATTAGTATTAATATGACAACAAACACAAACAGAAAGAAGCTAAAAATGTTTAGCATCTTAAAAATATTAAAATGATGCTTTTGGTCATTGAATTTTTAATAATTTGGAGCGATGCTGGGTCTTGACTATCTTTCTATTGATAAATTTGATTTAATCAATTATGGGAGAAAAAAATACAAATAGGGTTGACTGATTCTCATTTACATGTATGTACATTTGCAGGGATTGACAACAATGAAACTATAAAGGTTTATAGAAGTGGTGGTGCAGATCCTGATGGAGATAATCCTGGTGATCTTTATGTTACTATCAAGGTAACTCCTCAATAATTTCAATCTCTTCATAGCTTGGTGATCATTCCATTTTTATTGTATATCTTCTCATAAGCCCAATCATTTTTTTTATCATTTTCCTTTGTGCAGGTCAGGGACGATCCTGTCTTCCGTAGAGAAGGATCTAATATTCATGTAGATGCTATCTTAAGTATCACTCAGGTATTGTTCCTTAATGAAAAAGTTTTGAGCCTATGTCTGGTTGGTTATTTTCAGGTATCGATTAACTTTTGCCTGCATTTTGTTAGTAGTATTAGTTTATAATTCTGGGGATGCAAATTGGTGGCCTGCCCTATATAGAGAAAATTTTGTGACCATGTGGGGCATGTGTTTTTCTATATTTGCTGTCAATTTGAAATCATGTGAAATGCTCCATTTAGTCTAACCCTATATGGAGTTGAGACATTCATTGGGGTTGGGAGGGATGACCTTTTCTTTCTACTAAAGTAGTGATACCTTTTGCGTAAATCACCTTCTCCTAGCATTACATATGTGTTTAGTAAGATGGTTACCTCTAGACGCGGATCAGTCAGAAGGAACTCACAGTTACTTTTGTGTCATTTCCTTATTTTTGATGCTCTGAAGAGTAATGTAGATCAGAAACACAAATACAAACATGCTCTAACAGCAGATTTGAATGATACACTGCCAAAGCATAATTTTTTTCCCCGTCAAACAAGATCCCAAACTTTTGTGTGTTCCCCACCATAGCTCTGATAATACTGTTGGGGAAAACACACCAACAGAATTACCCACACAGCCAAAAGATGGAACACACTATAATTAATGTATTAAACTGTCTCAAAAGAGTTTGACTATCTCAAATATGATCACATGAATTGTAACCCATTCCAAATTATGTATCACTCTACAATAAGTACTCCTATTCAAGAGTTTTAAGAAATGATAACATGCTCATTACAAGAGACTCGCGCACTTGCTTTCTTCTCTTGCTTTGGTTGGGATGCTTCATCTTTTTCTCATGACCCCCTTATAGGGACAGATTCATGACTCCATTCATGAATGAGACTCAATGGACAATAATTGTCCTATCTTTCCACCTATCTTTTCATTATAGTAGTGGAGGACTCCAGGTGTCAAAATACATTGCACTACCTCTTTGCTTTTCACCCACTGAATTTATTTAGAAAATTGAATTGTTCTTCCATTATGATGCTAGCTCATTCAAATGACTTTACATTCTAACTCATTCACCCTTTTTCCCTCTTTCAATTACACTAAATATCATTTGGCAAACTAAATGTGCTCATGTGGACTTCAGTTTTTAAATCTAGGGACAAAATCAAGTAGCTCTGCCAATTATAAATCTTAAAGGATTAGGAAAAAAAATATAAAGTGGGTTTGGGAGCATGGTAGTATGTTCCTGATTGACTTAAAGGCTTCGGAGTTCAGATATTTAATTGGATTTGTGGTTGGGGACATAGCAATCATCAACCTTTCTGATTCTGGTATATTTATGGTCTACTTTCTAGATTGGCAGTGGCGGTTGTGGTTTGTGCTATAAATTTTGTTTTTGTGCTATAAATTTTGTTTTTGTGCATGTTTAGGATCTTAAACATCTTGCTAGTTATTTGTGTTGCATTATGGGGGTGCTAAATGTTTCTTGAAAATTATTTAAACGCTTGCTTTTTCAGGCAATTTTGGGTGGAACCATTCAGGTCCCAACTCTTACTGGAGATGTTGTTCTAAAGGTTTGTATTGCAACATAATTTCTCATGGCATTTTGGTTTTAGTAACTGATTAAGTTTGATGATGGGTTCTGTTTGGCAGATTCGTCCTGGCACCCAACCTGGTCAGAAGGTGGTTCTGAAAAAGAAAGGTAAGCTATAGTATTGCTTATGGATAATTTGAGAGTATTTTCCAGAATGCGTTGTTTGAAAATATATTTGAAATTCCATGAACCTGTTGGATGGATTTTTGAAAGTGTTCAGTTTAAGGTGATCTTTTCACCTTTATTAACTTGTTTGTTCTCTTCACAGGGATCAAGACAAAAAATTCTTACACATTTGGGGATCAATACGTTCATTTTAACGTCAGCATTCCAAAGTGAGTGTTACATTTGATATTTGAATATAGTTTATGGGCTACCCAGTGCATGTTTGGATTTCCATTTGGAAAGATCTCCAAACCTTGGTTTGAGTAAAAGTTTGTCTTGTAACTTATGTCCAAAGCATGAACTGGTGACTTCAAATGGGAATTAACTCCTATTTCTCACCCCACAAATAAAAATAGTGTAGGCTTAGGTTTTTAAGGGAACGATACTTCTTTGTGATGATGGTATGATGGATGCTTAGAGTATAAGTGACCTCTTTTTTGTGTGATATTCTGCAGCAATCTGACAGAGAGACAGCGTGAATTGATTGAAGAGTTTGCCAAGGAAGAGCAAGGAGATTTTGATAAACAGAGAGTTGCATCTGCTTCTGGTTGAAAATATTGCAGAGTTATTATCAAATCATATGCTCAACTAGGCAGGTGTTGAAGTTTTGTAGGATTGGTAAAAAAATTTATTCCTTCCACTTTTTCGAGTGTATTTAATATTTATTTCTCATCGCAAGGGATGATCACAATTCAAAATTTTATTGTTAGAACTTAAAGGCAATCCCCTCATGCTTCTCTAGGCTAGTATTCTAGTCAGTGCTGTATATAGTTTCCTTATAACATAAGAAAGGGCGCAAGTCACTAAATGTGATTCTTTTTCCTACTATCACATCACATAAAGAGGAGCCTTTATCACTGGACCATGGGTAAAACTAGAACATAATTTCTGCATAGTATCAACATGAAACAATATATAGTCATCTGTCTGTGGATCTGTGCTATTTGTTCTCTTATTATGCCAGTGATGACTAAAAAAATTATTGGGTCTACAAGGGCAATTTATGGTAAGTTATCGAATTTAACATTATCTTTCTTTAAATCTGTTGTACATTTCTGTACAGGTTGGTTTATTTTTTTATAATAATATGTGAACTAGTTTACTACTTTGGTTTGGAATTCAACTTCACTTTAACATACAATTGATGATTATACTAAATCAAATTTGACCTTAAACCGAAATATGCTGTTTGGTCTCAGTTTTAAATCCTGTTTTTTACTATTTCAAAGTATGCTGATATTTATACTGAAATTTTAAGGTGTTTTATTTTTCAAATGTCTGTTATTTTTGGTCTTGGCAGAAATTGTAAAAGGCATGTGTTTAGTTTTTGAATCTTGATAAAGGGTTAAAGACAAACAACACATTTTTTGGGTTAGATATATGGACTTGGGATATTTGTTTGAAGGTGTAAAATTGTATTGTTGAGAATAACATTTTCAGAAATTTATAATTTTAATACATGAAATGTGTTTAATTAAAAATAAAAAGTAAAAAAAGAAGTGTGAAACAGTGATGTGGAAATAAGTAATTATTGTAGCAAACAACTTTCATTTCCATGGAAAAATGTAGGATACTCTCTTTTCGAAAGCAAGAAAAGTATAAATTTTATATTTTTGGTATCATCTATTCTTGAAAATGTTTTTGTAAAACTTGTATCACATGAAAGTGTGATATTCTTAAGTCGACTTTCTTCGGAAAATCTTGTTGATACCTTGAAAATTGAAACAAATGTTTGCTAAGTAGATATAATATAGTGGAGGACTGCTCCTATGAGATGTTGCCACTTCATTAAAATATTATAAATAATAAATAACAATTAAATTAAACTAAAAAGTAATTGATTCAAATTATTCAATTAATAACAAAAGTCAAGACATTAACAATGTCAAAGATGTTGGAATCTTGCTCCTGAAAAAAATGATATTTTAATTTTACTAGAACGAAAAATGTATTAAAAATTTTATAGGAATTAAAAATGTACATTTCAAATTTTATGAACACAAAACATTTAAGCCACTTTTTTACTCTATAAATCTAGGGAATGGCAAGGACAGTTTAGCTACCTAGCAAAGTACTATAGTTTAAAATAGTTAATTAGAATAGTAATATTTCCAGTTTAGTGACATAAATAGTTATACTCTATTTAAAAGGACAACATAATATTTTTTTAAGTTACTATTTATGTTTTTTTAAGAGAAATGCTTTTTCCTTCCACTAGTAGTAAGCGAGTTATCTTCGGACCCACTTAAAATAGACACCTGTCAATTGATTTGGTTTTAAAATATTTATTTAATTTAACTTTTTTTTTTAAAAAAAATCCTCTTTTCCATACCTACCGTTTTCTCAGACTCTCACAACCCAAAAGAACAAACTCTCACCATCGAACACTCTCATCAGATTTTGTTATGAGCAATGAAACTCACCCACACACAAATTTATTTTTGTGCACACATTTATTTTTGAAGGAATAACTAAATTTGTTCAAAACTTATGTTTTTATTAATATAATTAATAAAAACTAAGCAACATAAATAGTTATTCCTTGAAAAGAAAAAACATACATAGTTATACCTATACCCTATTCAAAAGAACAATGTTTGATAACCATTAAAGTCTTAATTGACGGGAAGCATATATAAAAATTAGTATGGTATCCGCGTGATTGTATGCATAACATTCTAGAAGATATTATCTTTTATCTCCTTATGTAACTAAATATAAAACTTAGCATATAAGAATGCCAAAGCTAACCAGACAGAAGCTACAACTCAAAATATATATTACATGAATAAATCTAGTAGAAATGTCTTGACACTTATGTGTCATAAAAACATAAGAAAGACGCATAAACATAAACTAAATCCAGTACATTGGGATATGCTAAGCTTCCTCCAAGCAGCTCCATGTTCATAGCACATGTTTGAGCACTTACACCTTCATCTGCTTAACATGTAAAAACATAAAATTAAAAGGGATGAGACATTGTTACATTTATGTATGTTAGAAAAGTTTTATTGTATCTAGTAGTATTAGTTCACAGTAGTCTAGGTAGGGACTCTCTTATTCTTTTTTCTATAAACTTGTTTTATATATTAATGCGCCACTTTTTTGTGAGGTTCAGCAAGCCGCGTGTAACCAACGCGTGGCCCTTTGGTGGTTGGAGTTACACCACAGCTCTTCCATTTGTTTGCTTTCTGCAGTTATGTTTGGTCTCTGCTTTAAATCCTGTTGTGTTAGTATTTCCAAGTATGCTGATATTTAATACAGAAGTTTTAAGGCATCTTTGATTTTTTTTTAAATTTATTTATAAAATTTTATTAATTTTTAGTCTTATAAAATTGTAAAAGTCTTGTGTTTCTAGTTTTTGAATCTTGGTAACTGTTGAATGATCAAAACTATTTTTTTGGTTAAATGTATGGACTAAGTGAATAAATATAAATGAAGACTAAAATTATAAGTGTGTTTTTTTCACATATTAAAAGTGTATGTTTAAAAATGCACCCATGAAAAATGTTTGTTACAAGTTTTTAAAAAGTATTCTTAGATATTATTAATTTTTAGGAATATTAGAATTTTTTTAAACACGTTTTTCTTCATTTCTATTCCCATGAAAAGGAATGGATAAGTGATATTTCCGTAAAAATATGAAAAAGTTACTGTCTAATATACAAGTTATTTCCCTTTTTATTTTTTTTATTTAGATTGTTTTTAAATTTTAAAAAACTATTCTTAGGAATACTAAAAAATAACCTAACATTAAAATATCCAAAAATAATATTTTCATGTTATATTCCTAAGAATAACATTCTCGAAAATAAAATAAAAAATGGTGAGACAAACATCTCTTATTAATTTTTAAAACCTAAAAGTATGTTATGTTTTAATGAATATCTTATGATAGTCCAATAATACAATGCCAAAATTAAATATGTATAGTAAATGTTTCTATGCCGATAGGATTTTTTCGTAAATGTTTTGTTGATCTTCTATCAAGTATTTGAAAGCAAAAGAGTAAATAATTAATTTAGTTCTTAAATTCGTATCTCGTTAATTTAGTTTTTGAAACTGATGAAAAATTAGATAAGTTTGAAACTTTTAGGGTTTCATAAGCTTTTTTGAAAGCGGCCTTCTCCTCCTTTATTTCGGTCTCTAGTTTGGAGATTTATGTAATAATAATAACATAAATTTAGAGATGAAAATGAGAAAAATATTAATATTTCAGGGACTTGAACAAAATTCTAGGGATTTGTTTATGTTTTCTTTAATTTCAGACAATAAAATATAAAATGATAACTAGATACAAATTTAGGACTAAATTGGCATTTACTCATAACAAAATTAACCTTTTCCAAATCTATTTATTTATTTTTTTGAACTTTTTAAATCATGCGCAAAATCTTACGATACTAAACACAGTATTTTAATAAACTTGTTAGAATGGTAAAAAAACAACAGATTAAGCTAATAGATCATCTAACACTTATATGAGACACATCATCATTTATATAATGTCTATACAAGAACTAGAACTACGAATATAGGGTGAATAAGTTAAGAAATGAGTGCTAGGAGTATCGAAGTATTTCTTTTTCTTTTGGTGGTCAGGAATACCTAAGTAATTGTGTCAAGAGCAAATTCGTTGCACTCACAAAGGAATCCTATCCGGCATACACTATTAGAAAAATACGTTTTTATGACTCACATTAGAAATCATCTTAAAATAATAATAAACGACATTTTTGTAATTATGATGTATGTAAATGATAAAGGTGAAACAAAATTCGTCTTTAAATAAATTGCTACTATTTAAAGACGGTCCTTAACAGAAAATCGTTTTACAATAGTCGCATTCAAAGATAATTTTTTAAAATCATCTTTGAATACAACCATTTTAAGATGGTTTTGTCTTAAAGACCATCTTAGGATTGCTGCTATTCACAATCGGTTACAAGGAGACTGTTATGAAAAGTCGACACTTTTTACGACGTTACTTTCAAAGACGTCACGACTGTCGTAGAAGGCTTCATATGACCGCCGTATAAGCCTATTTCTGCACTAGTGATAATAATGATCATCATTTGGTGAGATGGAAGCCCCCAGAGGAAGGGAAGATTAAATGCAATTTTGATGCATCTGTGCAAAAAGGTTAAGGCACTGGTTTCGGAGTTATATTCCAGGACCATCAAGGACAGGTTCTTGCTGCTGCTACTTACCTGGACAACCAATGTTATCAGCCTCAAATAGCAGAGAGCTTAGCTTTTAAATGGAGCATTGAAGTGGCACACACCATCTTTTGTTGCAGAATGTTGTGTAAGAAACTGATTGTCAAGATCTTACAAACGCATGGAACAAGTCAAAGAACCAGAACTGCACATACATTGCTGCTGTTTTGCAGGAATGTCGTGATATGTTAGTGAATTCACAGAATTTTTTTGCTAGTTTATACAAAGAGAAAAGCAAATTCTGTTGCACATAGGCTTTCTAGATTAGCTTTTACCAGAGGTGAGAAAGATACTGGGTAGAGAACATGCCATCCCAGTTATTTTTTTATGTTCAGCATGATATTGATCTGTTCTTGGATCCCAGTAGTTGAATGATATGCTATCTTTCACTTCAAAAAAAAAAAAAAGAAAAAAAGAAAACCTAAGTAAGGTGTGAGTATATGATAATGTTATAAGAAATCATATAAATTAAATAAAATGTTAGTAACATTATATTCATGCAAGAATTATTAAATGTTGAGTCTTATTCTTTATTAAATAACAATAAATAACATGATCTAATTGAATACTTTAATATAATTAGAGAATCAAATTAAATATTACACCTATAAAAATTGATATATAGACTACTCTTTTATTTCTCTTATCTTTACAAAAGAAAATGGCTATATTCAATTTAAGGGTATGTTTACATAAAAGGAATTAGAAAAATAAGGGACTAATCATCCGTTACAAAAGAAAATAAAGGACTAAAAAAAGAAAATACAGATAGCAATATTTTTTTTTATTTAATTGAGAATAAAGTAAAAAGAAATAAAGAGAGAAAATTTGTCTTTTAAAAATGAAAATTCATTTTCTTTTCTTTCCCATTCAAGTTTTTTTTCTTCCACTTTTGTTACCCTGTACCAAACATAAGACGTACTACTAGAAAAAAAAAATTCACATCGTTGGATCAATGATAATTTTACCAGAATCGTCTTAAAAAGATGCGTACTAATG
This sequence comes from Glycine soja, assembly GCF_004193775.1. Taxonomy (NCBI): domain Eukaryota; kingdom Viridiplantae; phylum Streptophyta; class Magnoliopsida; order Fabales; family Fabaceae; genus Glycine; species Glycine soja. The sequence continues at coordinate 51,022,675 of NC_041016.1, forward strand.
TCTTTCTCCTAAAGAATTTTAAATTTCATGCAAAGAAAATACAATTGGATAAATTTCAGGCCAAATAATATGGACCATGTTTTATTACTTTAGCAACTGACTATTGTAACTGAGAACAAACAATCAGAGAGTACAACAGAGATTAAAACTTAATCCCACCGATTACATAGTCTGATCTCATATAACATTATTATGAGAAGCACTACACAAATTACTCCTTAAAAAACATTTATTCCTAATAGCATTCCAGCTTCATGCTGCTCCAACTTCACTTTATCACATGATTTCACCTGCATAAATAAAGAGATAAAGAAGATTAATCCTTTCACTTGCTAAACATAACAAGGCCAAACGACAAGGGAGAGTCACTTCAAGGAGTGTGGAAAATTTTGATTCACACGACTCCTTCCCTTTCCCTTAAACATTATTAATTATACGCATTATTTAATTAACATGCTGATTAATACTAGCTATTAGCTAAACTTCACGAGACTAATCAGATGATAGAGTCTCACTACTTTTTAAAAAGTCATTCATGATATTTTCTTGACAATTGTAATGCTTTATTAGTATTTGACTAAATGATAGACTTTGTACAATGTTAACATTTAAATGAACCATTCGAATTCTAATATATAGCGAGTGAGCGGGGAGAAGGGAGACTATGTTAGATGAGAGATCAGAGTGTAAGAAAAGTGAATCTAAACTTTACAACTAAAATAGATTACTAATTAAAATTAAAATAATCTTAACCATTTGTGTGTATATATTATACGGTCAGGATTTACTCCTTTCACTTTTTGGCAAGAGATGAGTGTAAGAAGAATGAATCTATATCATTAAAATGGATGATTAAAATCAAAATTAATTAAAACCATCTTAATCATATGTGTGCATGCACGATCAAGATTTATTCTTGCTCTCTTCCTATGCAAGAGATGAGTGTAAGAAGAATTTTGTTTGTGTGTGTGTGTTTTCATTGAGAGAGAGAGATCACATGGTTCAAAGTTAGCTGTGCACTTGTCCGGGAGCTGAGAGGCCATATTACGGTCTACCCCAGAAATTGGAGGGCCATTAACAAGGACACACAAACATGGCTGCCCTAGTGCCTTAAGGGCATTACAACAAGAATCACTTGGAGGAATAGGGCTAAAAGGAGCAACTGCTGCCCTACAAGGAATGAGTTGCACAAGTGCAGAGAAGAATGTGCTTGTGCAAGGACTGCTTTGAACTTGTGCCACTAACCCTGCCATGATCAACAAAAACCACAACAATGACACTGCCTTGTAACTAGAAAACTTCATCATTGAATTGCTTCTCATTTTCACTCCCTAATTAATTAAGTGAAACTATTTTTTTTTCTCTTTTGATGTATACTATGTTGGGAACATCACTAAGGTTTTGGGTGTATTTATACATATGATATGATGATATGCTCATGTCATGCATTATACCTGCTCTAACTAAGGGTCGTTCTAGTCATGCTTATTATGTTTTCACTCTCAAAAGAGATAATTGTCAATGCGATTGTGCTGAATGGCTACAGTTAGAAGATTCGAATGACGTGATTTCTCCCATGAAAATTTGTAAAATTGCTTATGTGTACCTTATTTCACGACATTGTGGTGTAAGTGAGATAAATATTTTTCCCAATAGCAGGGGTCAGCAATTAAGATGTTTCATTAATCAGCCTAATCCTTACACGGTTTTACAGGGCATTTATAAAGATACCATTTTCGTGGTGTTTAAGAAAGAGTCACTTGTTTAAGTGATGGACTATTAGCAATTAAAACCATTTTCTTCATGTTGTATTTTTTCCCAGAAGTTAAAATGTGCTAATTCATACTGTGTATAAGTTTCCTTTATGTCCTTTTGCTTCTTCACAGTACTTTTTGCTTATTCATTGTAGTTCTATAGTGTCTGAACATTGCCAGTATTGTTCAAAGTTCACATATGTAATTCCAGGCATGCAGCTGAATATGTGAAAAGACTTTCTCCAATCAGCTTGAATAGCATCTTGGAAGGGAAAACAAGAGAAATTGCTGCTCGCATGTTCTTTGATGTATTGGTGGGTTCATAGTTTCTGAAATATTTCCATATCCATGTATTAGAATCTTAATAATGTCCAGAGAATCTCTTTTTATGTGAGAATGAGAGGAAAAAAATTAACATCAGACCTAACCACAACTGAACAAGATTAAAATTTAAAAGTCAAGTGATATTTTAAACTAATCACATTTGACTATTCATGTATGGTTGTATAGTTAAGATTTAGTCCTCTTGCTCTTGTACAAAAATTGCTTTCTCACTTGATGCAATCCTTATATCTATATCTCTGTCTATCTACCTATTAAGTTTGCATGATTCCGTTTCTTGTGATCAACGTAATTATAGCTTTGAATCCTGCTTACAGATTTAGTTCTGCTAATATTTGGTTGAAAATTTTGTAGTAAATTCGATTTTAAAATTTATTTATTTATTATCATATTTCAATTCAAGTCCTACAAATAATTTTTTCTTCAAAAGCAAGCATCCTTTTAAACAGTTATAGTCCCCCTTCCCCCAACATTTCTTTTTCTGTGACTGATGTGGAAGTTCAATTACAGGTTTTGAAGACTAACAAACTTGTTTGTGTACATCAAGAACAACCTTATGGTGACATCAGCTTGGAGTTGGTCACTACGCTTTCAAATGCTCAAAGTTGATATTTTCATTAAGATCCTTGTAATCGTCTGCTGGTCCTTATGTATATAGGTAAGAGTTCCATACTTTTTATAACTTGAGGCTAATAATAGAAAGTTTTTTTTTTTTTTTTGACTGCGATAATATAAACTAATTGAGTGAGAAAACTCTGAATTTGTGATTAATTTTAATGGTAACTTCTTGATAAATATTTAATTATTCAAGACACCCATAACAAATTTTCTTTATATAAAATGGTATAGCATAAAATAAATTGGTTCTTTGGCATGGCTATCTGAATAAAAGTACCTCTGAAGCATGGGTACTTCATTGCAAGTTGTACCTAGCATGAAAATTATTTGAAGAGGGTATGCTTGGGTGTAACTCTAACTGAGACTAAGTGCAATTTGAGGTATGGCTAGGTATGTCTTGGGTGCTAGTTAGATTTTTCCCCCCCATAAAAGTGATAGTTTTTTTGGTTAAAACTAGGGACTTCCCCCTCCCTCTTTCCCATTTTCATCCTACTTGTTGTTAGATATGAAAACTTTTTTATTGAATGAAATGAAAACTATAAATTTGAATCATACAAGTACAACTATATATATACTCGATATTGGTATTGTACTCATATCCATGCTACATCCACCACAAAGACTTGTGTAATGATTTGGAGCTTGTGTTCTTAATAATATCATGGGTGACTTCTAAATTCTATCAATACAATATTTAAATGAGAAAGTTTAATTTAATCGGTTATAATATCATCATGCACTTGATGAGCCTTGCCCTGCTCCTCCCCAAATCATGTGTTTGTAGATTTTGTGCATGTTGAATTTGCTATGGTGAATATCCATGTTTTCATACAGATTCACGTCAAATTGGCCAAAATAACGTGAAAGCAAGTATTACTTGCTTCAACTTGACGCACTCAATGACAGAGAGAAGTGGTACCAAACACGCAGTTAGCTTTGTTCAAATCTTAGCTTAGGTTTAAAGTCACTTTATTCAATATTCCTGATATTTTTGTGCCTTGTATTGCTTTTCAATTTTGATACTCCATTATCATATTCCTTCTCTGGAGAATTCCGGGGATGAGAGGAAAATGAAAGGATGTAAATAAAAGTTCTCTGTGAAGAATGTGTTTAACTTGAAGCTTCTTTGCTTAGAGGATACACTTACTGTACAACCCAAAATATCGTTTGAAATGTCTCTGTTTGCTGATCCACATGTTAAAAGGTAGTTCTCACAAATTTTCTTTTCTGATTTTGCAGTTGTGTATAGCAGACACAAGGCAAATTATGAGCAGCTTGAAGACATGCTTTTGTCACTTTGTTTTGCATGTATATTAAACTATAATGATTTGACTTTTTTTTATTTAATCCACATATAGTTGGCAAAAAAAGAACATAATTTAGGATTAAGTTTAATTTTTCACCTTTGTAGTTTGGTCTGATTCTTTTATCCAATTAATAAGCAAGTGCGACATATAATTAAGTTGTTTTCAAGCATTTTCCGTAAATGAGGATTTATTTATACTTGTCTTAGACGCATAATTTATGTTAAATATGAATAAAGATCATGTAACAGACACAGTTATACCCTCTAGTAGGGTTGTACACAATACAAAAATTGGAAGATAAAGATGATGCTCCAACAGCCAAGTGCCCTGCCTTTGCTTCTCAATGGGTCTGTGATAGTGTTTTCTTAGGCTCTCGAGGATTTCCATGCAATTCAAAACCATGAATAGTTAGTATAATGTAACTCAAGCTCATCATATGTTGAACATAGCACAAGCATCTTCAATAATCAATCTGATAATATTTTGTTATCTCTAACTCATCAGTTTGTTTGAATTTAACATTTTTTTAGGTTTAAATATATGTCTATTCCTAATAAATATCTTATTTTTTTTAATTTTTTTCTTAATAATTATTTTTTTTTTGAGTCCCTGATAAAACAATAATTTTATTTTTAATCTTTAGCAACTATTTTTAATCTTTGGCAAATTAGTGACCTGATAAAATTTTCCATTTGTTAATAATTTGAACGAAAAAAAAAATTCATTAATTTATTAGAAAACAAATATAAAATTCAGTGATTTATCAAGACTAGAACAAAATATCAAAGACAACAAATAAAAGGTGTTTGTTTTATTAAGAATTCAACGTAAAGTAAAATTTTATTAAGAACAAACACAAAAATCAAGTATTTATTAGGGATCAAAATCATATTTATACTTTTTTTTACCATTGACCCAACTTTCTCTGTCTTGACTCTGGGAGGGTGAAAGGAGTGACTGTACAGTAAAAATGCAGTAGCATGTTTGGCAAAAACATTTTCTGAACAAACAGCCGAAATGTTAAAATTTTACTATCGCACACAGGCTATAAATATGGTTTTTGCTCTCAACTAGGCAGTATCAACTATGAAGGTATAAATTCTGAATCAAAATTCAGTGAAACTATTTTTCAGTCTGCAGAAACACCACAACCACATTGGTATCTGTTGCAAAATTCAAGTTGACTTCGGTTACATACACAGCAAGCTGAACATTATCTAGGATTAGAGAGTAAATATGATGTCCAAAACCACAAACAAACAAAAAAGCACAATGTAAGACCAACCATTGATTTATAGACTTCCCTTGTCACCATTGGTACTCATCATTTATTTTATGTTTCAGCAGCAAAATTATAAGCATGAGAGGGACAAATTGCTGATAAGAGTACAGCATACATTATTTAAACTATATGTATACCAACTATGACATTGCACTGGCAATCATTTGTCACTTGTCAGCAACAAGAGCTTCGATTTTGTTTTCAAGGTGAGCTTCATGATCCTCCAAGCGACCTTTGACTGTGTTGTTCTCCCAACGGATCAACGTTGGCACCCCAGTGAGCTTGAACCTAGGATCCACCCTCCATGGATGCTGGGGATTCCTCCATGTTGGTCTATCTCCAACATAAGCTCTCAATAGTGCAATGTCATCAGGTGAAGCCTCCAGCTTCTTGTATATCACAGGTTCTGCTCTCACACAATCTAAGAAGAAAAATGAAAATATTAAAAAAGAAGGGAAAAAAACATATCATATTCATGGATTCTGATAAACTAGTCATGCTTCTCTAACTGTAACCAAATTCTAACAACTTAATACAAAAAATAAAATGTAATCAATATCAATCTCACCTTTTTGTTTGTACACCAAAAGAAAATAATGCACCCAAAAAATAATCTCACCTTTTTTTTTTTGTCTAATATAATACTTTCATTGGTAATTTACATTCACCACCATAGAATGAAAGAAATATATTAAAATTGTTTTCCCCAATATTGGCATAGAAAAAAAAAAACCTTCCTTTCCCCAAATTTTTGTGCTATGTCAGCAAAGAATTTCAATCGATATTGCCAAATGCTTCATGAAATCTTAAGCATTGCAGTTTTTCCCCTCATAAATTCCAAAATAAAAGAAGAAAAACTGAAAATTCCTTGAAAGATTGAAAATGGATTTGGTGCCGTCACCAAATTCGCGCTCTCACACAGTTATTAAATCAGAACAGTTAGATGAAGAAGAAAAGACTCAGATTTCAATACATGTTTTTAAGTTTCATTTGTCAAGATAAAAATTCCGAGTCGTCTGATTTTTTATCAAATGATTGTCATTTATTTGCTAACTGGGTGAATGCAACAGCAACAAAAAAGTGAAGAGAAATTGATGTGGGTAAGAGCAAAAAGAGGAAAGAGAACAAGAACATAGTTAAAGGGGAAAGAAGAAAAAGAGACCAGGGCACCAGCTGAGAGAGGTAGCCGGGTCATTGTCCGCCAAGAAGAGGATGAGATTGGCCTTGTTTTGTGGAGCCTCTGATCGGAACTTCTCAAAAACCACATCGAAACTCGACACTGTCGCCTCTAACACCTTCAACGGCATCTTTTCTTCTCTCCAACCTAAATATCACACCGCAAAATTGGCAGATTCTTTTCCAAATGAAATTTTAATAGGTTTTCTGGAGTCTATGACCGACCACACCCCCTTACCTTATATATGCTTACTTATAAAAGACTTAAATAATGCAAAAAAAAACATGGATATATATTCATTTTTAACATTTGGTCCTTAATAAAAAATTTCTTTGAATTGAGTTCCTAATATTTTAAAATTTTTTTTGAGGTCCTTGATGTTAGTCGAGATCCGTTATCTACTTACGTGGACGTTAATCGGACACATAAACATGCGATGTGTGGTGCCACGTGTACTCGTTGCCTAAGTGGAATTACACTTAGGGTTTAAAAAAAATTAAATGTCGTGTGTCATTTTTAGAGTTGGAAGTAGGAGGCTTCAAAGGCAGAGACTGCAACAAAGACCGAAGAGATTAGGGCGTGTGTCGTTTCTCTGATCTGAAGTAAGAGTCATGGAAATTCCAAACTCAGGCAACTAAAATCAAAGTAGTCACCTTCTTAGGCGGACTTCGTCCCTTCTTCTTCGGTCGCAAATACAAACCCATAACATCCTTAACCTCCTTAGAACTCCACCCTCCTTCTCTCAGAACCAAACATCATCCCTACATATCCCTCCACCCACTTCGATTTTCAGTGACAGTCGATGGCGACGTCGAGGCTATGTCGAGAGAAGCTGGGGGCGAAGCACTTGTTGGCAGCAGAGGAGTGGTTCTTGGCGATAGATCTTTGCTTCCTAAAAATGGGATCCAAGTCAGAGCGAGCGAACTCAGAAGTGTGACTCAGGTGGAACTGTATTTCTGAGTTGTAGAGGTGGGTTATGAATTTTTTCAAGAGTGCCGAGAATGAGTGACAAAATTGGTAAGAGAAGATGGGTTATGACTCACAAATTATTTCATCTTTATAGTATAATTTAAATGACAAAATTGGTAAGAGAAGATGAAAATATGAGAGACAAAGAATGAAAGTAAGAGAGTATGCTAATGTGTATGCTAATAATTTATATGCATCACAAAGCTTAATTAAAAGTTTGAAAGTATTTTCAGGGACCAAAATGTCAACAAGTAGTTCAATTCAGGACCAAAATGATAACAAATTATTAAGTTTAGAGATCAATTGAAAAATTCACTTTCTAACACGTGACAACCATTAGTTGTCACATCATTACAAGAAATGTCACATAAACATAAACCTTAAAGTTAATGGAGTTGAGTTAACAATAATACTAATATGTCATATTTTTTATACATTTGTTGACAAATTTAAATTTTTTATTTTTGTAAAGATTAATTTATCAATCAATCTCACTCATACACTTTTAAGAAATAAAATAGATATTTTTTCTGTTTTTTTAACGAAGAAAATGAAAAAAAAGTGTAAAGGGCCCAAGCCCATTAGTTCCAAATTATTACATTCGCTCCATTTGCTTGTTCCTCTCGCGCAAGGGAGAAGCCGCCTCAGCCAGCCACTGCTTCTCGCTCTGTGAAACCTCAAAACCTTCTAAAACCCCTTTTCCTATTTCTATGCATCTTCTCCTTCTTATCTAATCCGTACTTCACCTTTAATTGCTTAAGTCCTATTCTCGCTGGTAACAAACCTTCTATTATAATATTTTTCTTTACCCCCTCACAAAAAAAAAAAAAAATGGAACCTTGAAGTGTCTAATTTTCGGAACTGAGTTTTATGTTTGATGATTTTTTCCATGTGGGTTTTGTGGGAATTAAGGAGATAATGAATGTTGTCGTCGTCGTGGTGGTTGTTATTATTTTGAATTCATATTTTTTTTTTGTTTTTTTACGTGGGTTTTGTGGGAATCAGCTATCGGAAGTGGAAGTAACATGATGTATGGTTTTGTTTGTGGTATAAGTTGAGACCTTTCAATTGGTTTCTCTGATTACGCGTTTTTTTTTCCTCTTTTGTTGGGGATATAAGCTTATTTTGGAAATTCTGTTTTGAATTGTTTGAGTGATGGTTGCTTTAGTTGCATGTGTTATTATGTTTCATTGTCTATGGCGTCATTGAGTTTACATTTATGGTGCTTTGCATACTTTTGAATTAGGTTAATGGTGGTTTTGTGAGATGGGTTATGATTGTTTGCATGTTGGATATGTAAAACGTACCATTTGTGTGCGCTTTATATTATTGTTCCTTTTGTCATATGTTGACATGGTTGTTTGGATTTTAGAAGGAGGAAATGGCTGGAAAATCGGGCAAGGGGAGGAACAGAAAAGGGTCCCATAATGCGTCCAGTGCTTCAGAACCTGCAGTCCATTCCAATGTTCCTGTGAAGGATAATGTGGAAGTCACTTTGGAATCAGCAAAAACTGATGCAGCTGATGCTGCAGGCAACTCTACTGTTGCCAATCCCGAGGTGAAGGAGAATGAAACAACAACTGAAGGGAGCCAACAAAAGCAGGGTAATGGGTTTGAGAAGTACTTGTACTGCTTTTATACATTTGCATTGTCATGTTTAGTAGTTAAGGTAGTTGAAGGTGAAACTGTCTATTGAGGTGCTACATGGTTTTAACCTCTTGATGCAAGAGGTGTTAGTTGCCAAAAAGTGGGTGCCTTACCAATGAGATGCTTGAAAATCAGAAAGTGAAATCAGTAAAACATTGACTATTTTTGCATGAAATCAGTAAAATATTGACTATTTTTGCATGAAATTTACACATAAGAAGTACAAAGAAGTAAAGAACATAACGACAAAATTGCATTAAAGAAAAACAAAAATGTCAGAACATAAAATAAATTATAAACGAATTAAAATAACCACAGATGGTTGTGAAACATATGTAGTTAGAGAAATTACAAAATTCAAATCAACCAAACTCAAATTGATGTGCTGAATGCTTCAAATTGCATGTTGTTGTCACTAGTTGGGTTGCTGTCCCAGCTCACTGCCACTGCTGTGTGCCTTTGTGAATACTACTTGTGAAAACCCTAATCTTGAAAGAAATACAGTGCCATTTATTTGGGGTGGGGGGGGGGGGGGGTAGATGCCCAGCCAACTGGTATGCAGCTGTTTCTAAGCCGCACACTCATTTTTGAAGTGAAAGAAGCCTTTATGTGTATCTTTGAAGAAAAAGCAATCCTATTTTAGTGCATCTTTGATAATGATTTTTAATTGTTTAATCATGGCCAACCTCATTTAAGTTTGCATTGGTGCCTTTGTGTGATATTTTGGGTTGCCTTATTAAAGTTGAAATTGCAACCACAATTATAATTTAAAACCATAGTTTGAGTGTTTTTTTGGGGAAGTCCCAAAATTGAATTCTGATGCCCATTCCGCAATTTAAAGTTGAAATTACAACCACAATTACTACTCCTTGTCCTTGCTTGGTGTTTGTTGATTTACTGCCGTAGAAGCTGCCATGTCATTTGACTAGACTAAATAAAAAAATTAATGGCATGAATCTCCCCTCATAAGTTTTGTGGAAGTAACTGAATATGTCCTATGGTTACTAAAATTCTGTCACGTTTTCATGTTCCAATTGAACACTTTCCTTTTTTATTATTCTCAAAGAAGAATATTTTTCTTTCTTTTTACCAAACATATGTGGATCCAATCATGATCTTCTAATTACATGGTATTATTTTCATATCATTTTCTAAATGACTGCAGAGAATAATTTATGCATTTTTTGTAACAGCAATTTCACCTGTGGATAATACTCCCAACTGTTTATTCCAAATTCAAAAGTCAAAGTAAAAAATTCTTGCAAAATTGAGTCTCTTTGAAACTAATTTAGGGTTCGGAATAACTTTGACAGACCATTGCTTACAGGTGCTGTCTGTGAACTAGTCCTATGTTTTCTAGTATATCTATTATTGTTTATGTTTCGTTGTGTTGTTTGTTCTTTTCGTTGACTCTTGTTACTAAATATTTTTTATCCTATGTTTTAAAATTTAAAATTACTAAGTTCATCTATAATGTAATTTTTGCAATTTCTGTTTTTTTTTTTACATGAGAATGTATGCTTTGCCATATATCCTTTGATTTACTAATCATTATGTTTGATAATTTATTGGATTGTGCAAGTTTTCTCATGTTTTGTGCTATGCATTATGTTTGATAATTTATGTTGTTCAAATTTAGTCATGGCGAAAATTGCCAATTTAGTTAAACTGGTTTCATTCTTTTTGGTTATGGATATGCCAGAACTTCACCTACATTTAATGACCAACATTTCCAAACTTGATCATGCAGGTGATCTTCAACTTTACCCTGTTTCTGTTAAAACCCAAACTGGGGAGAAGCTTGAGCTTCAGGTGAGTTAACTTCATTTGTGAAACTTTTGACTGTTATTATTTCACATTGAGAGAAACTGAGGAATCAAGTGGTTACAAGATGATCTTGTCAGAGATCTAACTATTTCCATCATTTATTATTGATGTAAAATTGTTTGAACATTTAACTAATTATCATATCAGTTTATATCTTTTACTATTTCACATGAAGAAAAATTGAGAAATCAAGCTTCTTCTAACTTGTATAATTGATTCACAGTTGAATCCTGGAGACTCTGTCATGGATGTTAGACAGTTCCTCCTTGATGCTCCTGAGACATGTTTTATTACATGCTATGATTTACTTTTGCATACGAAGGATGGATCCACTCATCACCTGGAAGATTATAATGAAATTTCTGAAGTAGCTGATATTACTACTGGTGGCTGCTCCTTGGAAATGGTTCCTGGTATGTTAATGAACTTGCAGTAATATGATGATTAAACATTGGTAGATTATATAATATCATAAATCCTCTTTGGCTACATTAAGTCTGATAATTGGAACCAACTGTTTGGCCTATCCTAACTTTGTACCTCTGGTACTCAGAATTATATATATATTTATCTTTGCTGATAAAAATAAAATAAAATAAATAAATAAATCCTCTTTGCAGCATTTTATGATGATCGATCTATAAGGGCCCATGTTCATCGTACAAGGGAGTTGCTTTCCCTTTCTAACCTCCATGCTTCACTATCGACATCACTTGCCCTACAGAATGAGATAGCACAAAATAAAGGTGCAAATTCAGGAGGTATGGGATAGTTCTCTTTCCCTTTATTGAATTTTGCTGTAATTTGTTGATTTGTTATAATTCAGGAGGTATGGGATAGTTACTAGTTTGCTGCATTTCCTGGATTTATCAGATACCTTGAAACCTGAAGTTCCTGAGCTTGATGGGCTTGGTTATATGGAGGACATCTCTGGTTCATTGGGTAATTTATTATCGTCCCCATTGAAGGATATTAAATGTGTTGAGAGCATAGTGTTTTCATCCTTTAATCCTCCTCCGAGCTATAGAAGGTAACACAATAAGCAATCCCTTTAGTTAATGTAATTTCATTGCCCTGTTTAGTGTATATGCTTCTAACAAGGCCATTTTGCGGTCTGTAGGCTTGTTGGAGATTTAATTTATTTGGATGTGGTCACTCTTGAGGGAAACAAATTTTGCATTACGGGGAGTACAAAAATGTTTTATGTCAACTCAAGCTCAGCAAACAATCTTGACCCAAGGCCAAGTAAAGCTACTTTTGAAGCAACAACTCTTGTTGCTCTCTTACAGAAGATTAGCCCCAAGTTCAAAAAAGGTAATAAAGTGTGATAACTCATTGTTTAGGACTTAAATTTTTCAAAAAATTGCTTCAACATCAAAATTTTATTACCATTTGTTCAATTTTGAAGCTTTCCGTGAAGTATTGGAGGGTAGAGCAGCTGCCCATCCTTTTGAAAATGTGCAATCTTTGTTGCCACCTAATTCTTGGCTTGGATTATACCCTGTTCCTGGTGAGCTTAGCCTCTGTCATTTTGTTTTATCAGCATTTCTTTTCAATTTTTTATGTTGTAATTTCTTTATCTGGACTTGATGATAGTTTTGCCTTTACTTTAGTGATAAATATATATTTTTCATATTTATTTTCTGTAGGAGTACATTAATTAAACATCTACGGTTTCGTCTAGTTAGCTTGGTAGTCTTCATGCATTGTTGTTATCATTTACTTCATCAGAAGCAAGGAAGTTATTCAGCCATTTTTGGCACAGGGTGCTACTGTCATATTTGCTTGATGAATAAATTTCAAGAACTATTTTGTTATAACAATGAGTCAAAACAGAATAACAGATGAAATAAACTTTGAAGTTTTCATTTGTGTAAATGGTCCTACATTGTAACTTGTTATGGATCTGAAAATTTATTGTTGATTAAGGATGATCGGGAAACTAAGATTGCTTTGTGTTAGTGTGTGATTATTAATGCTAACAACAGCTTAAGCTGAGTGTTGCTGAGATGAGAATTTCATGAATGATTTTCATACAAGCATAGATAATCTGAAATGAATTTGTTAAAGAAAAAGTTGGAGTAGTAACTGTTGACGAAAGCAATGTAGAACTGTTTCTAAGATGATTTGATCATGTAAGAACAAGACCAAAAAGGCGGCAAAAAAGTATTCAGCAGATGAGGAATAACTCAACAGTGAAGGTTTGAAGGAGTTCAAGAAAAAGTTAAATTATTATCAAGGATAAGTAGAACCTTTGGAGACTTGCTTTTTGATAGAACATTTTTTTTTTGATTGGCGAAAGTAGATATATTATATAAATTAATGAAAGCAGTACAAGCGGTACTGATTTACAAACAGCCTAGCATCAACGAGAGCAGACCTATGGTTAGCTAATACAATATACAAAATAAGTATTAGAGAACCAAAGATCTGGCTATTAGCTAGGTAACCACCCACCCTCAAAACTGTACATTTTATATACTATTCCCCCCCCCCCCCCTCCGAGTACAAAAAACATCCCTAATACTGCTAGACCACGAGTGAAATGGGATATCAAATCCTCTTTCCAGGTTTTTAAACCAGGTCCAGCAGAAGAATAATGCATCCTCCATCAATTTATGACCATTAGAGCTTTCCAATTAGGAATACAATCCTATTCCTATGATGCCAAGTACACCAAGTGAGTGCGATCCACCAACTCTGCCATTGTTGACCCCCAAAACCATCAGAATTACAATTAGAAAATTGAAGGAAATGGTTTTTCGGAGTTTCTGAAAATTTTCGGACTCCCACCACAACGACAAGACTTTATCACAACTGAAAAATAAATGAGATGCATCCTCCTCATGACTTCTGCAAAAAGGGCAGCTAGCATCATTGATTTCCATGCCTCATCTTAAATTATCCCTTGTAGGCAATCTATCTCGAATTAATCTCCAAGCAAAGATTGAGGCTTTACTTAGGATTTTTAATTTCCATATTGCTTTAAACACTTCATCCTGAGTCATAGATGAGAAGGTTCTATTGAGAAGTATATAAGCATTTCCCACTGAATACTTCCCACTTGAATCCCCTCCCCAAGTCCAAGTGTCTTGTTGCTGCGTTTGTACTACTGAACCCTGTATATCATCCATAAAATTTGCAGCTGAAACTATTTCTCCCTCCGGAAAAACCTCCTCCACTACAGTTGCCATTCCCAACCCGTATTTGTTGTTATCCCCATTTGCTGAACATGTTGTTGTAAAGGTCAGCAGGTGGAAGTGTTGGTGGCTAGCGTTGACATGGTCTATTTGGCAGCAGCGGAACAACATTATCTTTTCTAACAACATATTCAATGCTAACAAAATCATGGATGATGCATTATTTTTATTATGGACTTGGCTTCGTAACTTAGAGAAGGATTTTGAGACAAGCTTTACCCATTGGTCGACCAATATTCGGTTAGCTTTTAGGAGTTAGAGTAGGAGTATCATGTTACAGTTGTGTTCAAATTATGTAATTCTGATTTCAGGCTTGGGTTCCTATCAAGACTGCAGCAAGTCTGATCTGGAACCTAGTGCTTGATATCAATATTTGTAAGCTTAGTACCTCTGGTACTCATTTAATACTACTTATACTTTTGCTGAGCAAAAAAAAAAAAAATGTTGTTGTTGAGAAATCTGGTACAGTCTTGGATACTTCACCTTCAGCGACACTCCCTCCTCCTTCCAAGCATCTTTCCAAAACAACACTTTTGAACCAGAACCTATTTTCCATTTTATGTCGCTATTAAACCAGCTCCCTTCCTCCGCTTGATTGCAAATGAAGCTCAGGTCCCTCCACCATATAGATTCTTTGTTAGATCTTCTTGTCTCATCCAAATTTTGCCAACCTTCGTATTTTGAATTCAAAACTTGTGCCCACAACTCACCTTGATGGTGAAACAAGTTCCAACTCCATTTCCCAAGTAAAGCATAGTTGAACTTCCTCAAATCCTGCCAACCTTCATATTTGGCATGCATATTGTTCCCCAGCTCACCCTGGTGATCTGCTGATCTGGGTTTCCTCCCCACAAGAACCACCTCTGTAGCTTTACCAACCTGTCTGCCACCTTCTTCGACACCCTGAAAAAAAAAAGACTAGAAAATTGGGATTGAGTTCAAGACTGACTTTATCAAAGTCAATCTTTCCCCGTTTGACAATTTTCTCTCACATTTTTTAACTACTGCATCCAATGTCTCACTATGCCCTGGGTTTGCCCCAATAGGGATACCCAAATAAGAAAAGGGTGCTTGCAACCTTCTGCAATTCAAGTAGCTGGCAGCATTGTTAATCCACTTTTCTGTCGTCCCAAACGCCCCAAAACTACTTTTAGCAAACTTGATCTTCAATCCCAACACTAATTCAAAACATCTCAGCATCACCTTGATTGCTTTGACATTCTCCATCGATGTTGTCCCAAAGAACACTGTGTCATCTGCATATTATAATATACTGATGTCTACATTATTACTCCCAACTTTAAAGCCTTCAAATATATTCCTTTATTGTGCTTTCCTCATCAAACCAGTTAGTCCCTCAGCAACAATGTTGAACAGAAAAGGGGCTAGTGGGTCCCCTTGCCTGAGACCTTACTGAAGAGTGAACTCAGCTGTTGGGCTCCCATTGACCAGAATAGAAATAGAAGCTGATTTCAGGCATTTTTCGATCCATGTAATCCACTTAGGACAGAAACCCATCCTCATCATATACAAGAGAAACTCCCAGCATACTGAGTCATTTGACCCATGTAGCTATTACCTTGAAGGAAAAAAAAGACTTTGTTTTGTTTGTTTGTTGTTGTTTTATGATTTAGAAGCTACCTTTATAATGACATGGACTTATAGGGGAACCTTGTAATCAGGTTTCTAACATGTGAATTTCAGACTGACTTGATGTATTCTTAATTTGGTTTCATGTGTTAGCAGACCACAGACGTGATGCAGCCAGGGCTGAGAATGCTTTGACTCTTCTTTATGGCAATGAGCCAATTGGCATGCAAAGAGACTGGAATGAAGAGCTGCAGTCTTGTAGAGAATTTCCTCATACATCTCCTCAGGAGAGGTGCCTTTATTTTCTCTCATTCGTATAAATGGATTTGGAACTAGGTCTGTTCTGTAGTTTGGTTCGTCGGCAATAACTTATTATCATTGATTATCTTTGTTTCTTGTGTGATTTATTCATTGCTGTAGGATTTTGCGGGATAGGGCACTTTATAAAGTGACATCAGACTTTGTTGATGCAGCTATTAATGGTGCTATTGGAGTGATCAGTGGTTGCATTCCTCCGATAAACCCAACTGACCCTGAATGCTTTCACATGTTAGTAGGTCTTTTAAATCCTGAAACTTTATTTTCTTGAAATTCTAAATAGTTATTCCTGCATTTTACTAGTATATTATTTTAAAATGTTGAAAAGTAATGTCTAGAGGAAGTTGCATGTTAAATTTTTCTTTGGGGTAGGGGGTAGGGAAATAGGGAACTGAAGATAATTATTCCTTGGCGCAGAAATATTACTAGTGAAAAGCATGTTCATATACTTTGTTTGTATCTTTGATATTGCCTCTTTACCCACATGAGTTTTCCTTTGTAGTTGGAATGCCTTTTGGCTCATTGCTGTAATTTATGTGATAGGTATGTGCACAACAATATATTCTTTAGTTTTGCTATTGATGCTGACCTTGAGAAGCTGCCAAAGAAACGTTTGGATGCTAATTCAAAATCTTGGAGCTCCAGCACTTTGCAAAGTTCTTCTGATAAAGATTCCATTCCACTTCATGGAGAAAGTCAGGTTCCTAATGGGGGTAAAGATGACAGTTCAAGTTCAGAAGATCTTAATGGCACAGAAATTACTCAAGATGTTTCTCCAGAAGCTCAGCTGGCTGAGAATGAGCAAGCCACATATGCTTCTGCAAACAATGATTTGAAGGGCACAAAGGCTTACCAAGAAGCTGATGTTCCTGGACTTTATAATCTTGCTATGGCTATAATTGACTACAGGGGTCATAGAGTGGTAGCTCAGGTGTGTAGTGAAGCACAAATTTACCTATTGCTGACTTCATCTTTTTTTTAATGAAAGTTTGGTTATAGTTCATAACATCAATTTGTCTAAGAAGCATAGACATGGCTTTTTGGTGTTTTAACTAATCCTTTATCCTTTTGAAGTTATTTGCTCCAAAATTATTTTGAATTGCAACTGAATGGATTAGAACTTGTCAAAACAGCTTCACAATGGTGAGAAAAAAGAATTAGGACATTCTGAAATGTATTAAGTTGGTTTTAAAACATGGAAAATCATTTGAATTTCTTATTTCTATTAGCTTATAGGATGAACATATGTTGTAGATTATTTTTCTTCAGTTATTTTCTTTATTATTATATGAACTGATTTTATATTCATTTTGGTACATAAATATATTTTCAATATCTTTTATAAGTGCTCCTTTATATTGTCTGATTATTGTTAACTGTGCAGGATAAATGTTTGTGATGTACCAAATTGCTTTCTATTAATAATTCTAGATTGGTTATGAAGTCTATAGAAGTTTATGTTGTTTCGCTTTAGTTATGTGCTGGATTTGTACTTAAAATTCCTTAGTTTTGTAATTTGAAATCTCGTGAAATTCTCAATTTAAATTGTTGTTTTGATTTCAAATTGTATATTCTACTGTAGAGTGTCTTACCAGGCATTCTTCAAGGGGACAAGTCAGACTCTCTCTTGTATGGCTCTGTTGACAATGGAAAGAAAATTTGCTGGAATGAAGATTTTCATTCTAAGGTAAGGAAGAAGGGTGTGGCAGTTTAACATTGTCTGATTTGAGTTTTAAGCATTTTACTGAATACTTACTGTGGGTTAATTTGAATTGTAAGAAAATTTGTTGCTAGGGTAAAGAAAATAAGTATGTTTTAAATTGCATTATCTGTAAAGTGTAACTACGTTTTTTTTTTTGCCGTGTTCTTTATCAATTGGTATTTTTTCTGTATCTCATGCGTTCCATATCAGATGGATTTTATTTTATGTCTGCTAAGCTTGTTTGTGTTATTAGGTGTCAGAGGCTGCCAAATGCCTTCATTTGAAGGAACATTTAGTCCTTGATGGATCTGGAAATTTTTTCAAATTAGCTGCACCAGTGGAATGCAAGGGCATTGTTGGTGGTGATGACCGGTAATTATTTTTGAGTTAGTTGGTTATTTACAGTTTGTGTTTTGTTGGTGACATGCTACATGCTCTCTGCCGATTTCCTAATGCATCATTTGAAAGGCATAATTTCCAATTACAGGAAGATTTTGATTTTAACATCTCTAATCTATTTGTTTCTTTTATGTATTAACTCCATTCTGGCTATTTTTTTGCATGTTATTTATTGTTGAATATGTGCTGTTCAATGCTAGTACATTTGAAGTTAATTCAAGTTGTTATCTGTTGCAATGTTCTTAGTTTAGTTTATAATATCTATTTTTTCCGGTAGCCTATTGCCTGTTGTGCTACTTTTATGCTCTGATGCTTTGCCCTTTTTGTAACCAAATCAGACATTATCTTCTTGATTTGTTGAGAGTAACTCCTCGTGATGCCAACTATACTGGACCTGGTTCCCGATTTTGTATCTTGAGACCAGAATTAATTACTGCCTATTGCCAGGTAAGTACACTATGATGTTAAGAGTATTTGGGTTTTCTTTGTATTTTCAATTTTCAACAGCTGGCTCTTTGTGGGAACAGGCCCAAGCAGCAGAGGCATTGAAATCTAAGGAGAAGAATTTTCAAGAGGCAAACAGTTTGGCCACTGAATCCCAAAATGCTGCTGAAGCTGACCAGCTGGTAAATGATTCCCAAAATGCTACTGATGCTGACAAGCTGGTAAGTGTTATAGCAGTGTTAACATATGTTTGTCCTTTTCTAATTTATGTTTATCTGAAACTAATGTTTTTATCCAGCTCTTCCTGCATTTATCTGATACCAAGTTGAAAACAAATTTGTTGAATTGCTTAATTGAAAATGCTTGTACATTTGTTTGAATGTTACTGCATGATACCATACTGCATACACTTTATCTATCCAGGTTCTGTGGGATCAAAAGTATGTAAAAGATATTTAGTAACTTGGGTGTTCAGTTGATGTATTCACATGAAGAATTACTGCTGGAATGGAAAAGCAGAAGCATTTATTTGAGTATTCTTGTTTGCTTGCCTTTTATGTTTATTTTTTCTTTATATTTTTCTATTTTTTTAAAATGGCTATCTTAACTGTATGATCCAACCTTTGGCTCTGATTAAAGATGGTTGTGCTTTTATGCTTGACTAGTTGTCTGGTTGAACAACCAAAAGTAATGCTGGTAAGGGTATTGTGTTTTCTGTATTTGACTGATTATTACTTTATGTCTGGTAGGAATATTGTCTTTGTGATTAAGTTCCTACAATTGCATGTGTAGACTGTAACTAAGTCTTTTACTTGCTTTTTGCAGGATTCAACAAAGGAAGAAAAAGCTGAGGATGTTAAAGAGCTTGCTTCTGTGATTGCCAAAGCCTCTGATGGTTGTGAGGATATTGTTTTTAATCCTAATGTCTTCACTGAATTCAAACTTGCTGGGAGTCCAGAGGTTTTTCTCCCCCTTCTTTTGCCTTTTTTTTACATCTAACTATAACTTTACTTTTTCTCTCTATGTAAACATTTGCCTCTTAGCACAATATTCTTACATTACTGCTTTTGATCACATTCACCAGGAAATAGCAGCTGATGAAGATAATGTTAGAAAAGTTAGTCAATATCTTACAGATGTGGTACTTCCAAAGTTTATACAAGACCTATGTACACTTGAAGTTTCGCCAATGGATGGCCAGACATTAACTGAAGCATTGCATGCTCATGGAATTAATGTTCGTTATATTGGCAGAGTAAGCACTGTGTATTTTGGTCAATTAAAGTACTGTTGTAATTATTCTTTTCGATGCTGATCAAGTGAATTACACTCCGTTTAATATATGTTGGTTTGCTTGCATACTTTTGATAATTCTTATATTACTTCTGATATGCCCACTTTTCTGTAAAGGTGGCTGGGGGGACTAAACATCTACCTCATCTGTGGGATCTTTGTAATAGTGAGATTGTTGTCAGATCTGCTAAGCATATTATCAAGGTGAGAAAAGCTCTTGTACATTAAGCACTACATTTACTCTTGATCTGCTGAACATAATATGAATCTTGATTTAATTCATGCAATTCAGTCCAATTCAGCAAGCTTTCTGATAAAATCACAGAGCAAAAGCCCGACACTCAAAACTAGTATTTTCTTTTATTTAAAAAAAGCAATGTTCTTCTGAATGTTTTTAAATATGCAAGGAAATAGTGATGTGGTATCTTTATGTTTTTTGGAGGGGCTGAACCATACAGTCACTATCATGCCCTGAAATTTAATTTTGCCTTTTTGACTTCAATATTGTTTGAAGAAGGTTTATATTTGTTATGTAATGCGTTGTTTGACTTAAAAATGCTATCATCTAAATGTTTGTAATGTCCTATTATGTGAAAAATACATTTTATGCTATTTCTAATTATTGATCATGAATCTTATGATTAATGATCAATGATTACGAAATAGGCTTCCAATTCATGATTTGACTCCGGATTTGATAACCATGTTTTGTATAACTTGTGAGTGCTTGAGACTTAGTTTGCTAGTTGCCTAGTTCTATATTTTTTGGCCATTTGACTCATTATTTGATAACCATGTTTTGTATTGTGAGTGCTTGAGACTTTAGTTTGCTAGTTCTATATTTTTTGTCCTTATCGACTATGCATATATCTTATTCATGTTTTAGCTGATAAATGATAATTTTGTTTAACTGCTATAAGGTACTACTTGAGCATGAGAAACATGATATATTTTGATGTTGACATGATGAATCATTCAGAGTAGACAACATACTCTGAAAATAACTTTCTTAATCCACTTGCATCGAGAACATGATTGATATTTAAGATTGTGTTTCTGATCAGGATTTATTGAGAGAGACAGAGGACCATGATCTTGCACCAGCAGTATCTCATTTCTTAAATTGCCTATTTGGAAGTTGTCAAGCTCCCAGTGGAAAAGTTCCTGCTAATAGCACGCAGTCCAACACTCCTAAAAAGGCATGTCCTTTATGGCTGTCTATGAAGATAGCTGCAACTTAATTTGCTTGTTCTTTTGTGCTATGATTACTTCAATCAATCTGTGAACTTTTCCTTCTCCTTTTATTTGGGCTAGTACGGAACACATTCTGTTTTCTTGTCTAATTTTATAAGCGTTTAAGTTCCAGTTAATCAATCTATGGTCCTGTCTTTTTTATTTACAGGAACATGCAGGGCAACGGTCTCCAGGGAAACATTCCAAAGGGCTAGCTCGGTGGAAAGGCAGGGCATCTTTAAGAAAGACTCAACCTTTGTATGCAAGTATCAGCTCGGAAGCTCTTTGGTTAGACATTCAAGAATTTGCAATGGTTAAATATAAGGTATCAGCTATTACCTAACCTGAATATATAATATTAACCGGGACATTGAGGTTGGGTTTTTCTCATCCATTTAAAATAAGTCTGAAAGTATGTAAATTTTGTTATTTTAACTGTTTTTGGTTGAATGAGGGCTTACCTTGGCACAATAGTAAGGATGTAGGATTATATGTTGTGACCTAGAGGTCCTGTGCTCAAATCCTGGAAACAACCTCTGTGCATGCAGGTGTAAGGCAGTGCACATCTACCCTTCTCAGACCCCACTAGCAGGGGCATAGCTATGTGTTCTTTGAAGTCCCCAATTTCTTTATTCTCTTACATTTCACATGTAATTTCTTTTAGAAAATATGTATTTTTTTAACTAGAATATTTACAGCAATGTCTTTTTTATGCTTTGTATTTCTATCTTTTACACCCTAACTCTTTTGCTATACATTTGAACTTCAAATCAATTTGTTTCAGTTTGAATTGCCAGCAGATGCTAGGTCGCGTGTCAAGAAAATTTCTCTTATACGTAATCTCTGTCTGAAGGTAAGCACAAGACTGTTTACAATTTAGTCAGTGCACATTTGAATGTTTGTGATGTAAATAATTTTTATGGATTTTTCGTGTTCAGACTTTTCTAATCTTTAAAGAGTTCCAATAGCATGAAGCTCTTGAAAAATACCAACTTGGTGATCTTTTATATCATGTAAAATGTTATGGTTATCATGCAAACACAGTGATATTGTCTAAATTTATAATACATTCGGTATTTTAATCTCTCCAACTTTGCTCATCTGTTCAATGCATGCTTGCACTTGCTGTTGGCAAATATTTTTAAAATTTATTGGTCATGGTATGAATTATTGGAACTCTTATGTTGAATATAGTGCTTTTACCATGTTTCCATTAACCCATTCAATTTTGTAGCTGCTAAACTTGTGAGTGGGTTTTGCCATACTTGGTTTTCAGGTTGGTATAACTGTTGCAGCTCGTAAATATGATCTTAGTTCTGCAACTCCCTTCCAAACATCAGATGTCTTAGATCTCCGTCCGGTTGTCAAGCATTCAGTTCCTGCCTGTTCAGAAGCCAAGGAACTTGTGGAAACTGGAAAACTTCAATTGGCTGAGGTATTTACCATGCCTTGTGGTTTGGGTATTTTGTAGCAGCAGATCATAGGCACTAACCTCTATGTTGCCATTGTAACAAACAACAAAAAAGGATTGAATACAATACACATTTATGTACCTATTTTAGGCTACGATGTTATTGGTACCTGTGGTATTCTTTTTTGGGTGTTAAATGTGATTCTACTTTTTGGGTGAAGTAGTGTAACTTTAACAGAAATCAAGATTTTGTTACTAGTGGGCTATCTTCTTGAAGTTGCACAAGAGTTGGTATAACTTCACTAGAGTTGAAGTAATTATGCTTCATAAGACAGAACTCTTAAATGTGTTCAATACTGTGATGTGATATAAATTTATAAATTATGGAGGCTTGATTTTATTTATTTATTTCATTTTTCTGACTGAATGTGTTAATGTGTAATTTATTGTTTGTTGCAGGGCATGCTCAGTGAAGCCTACACTTTATTCTCCGAGGCATTCTCGATTCTACAACAGGCATGAAATTCTGATCTTGTTTTGTTTTTTTTTGGATGACTTGTGCATAAAATAATTATTGTTACATGGGCTGCAGGTGACTGGTCCCATGCATCGGGAGGTTGCTAATTGCTGTCGGTATGTCAATATACCTGGATAATGAATGTGAATTGAATCTCATCGTTTTCAGTTGCCATTCCTTGTAAAATTGAAGATTTATTGCCAACATCTGTGTTCTTTGTTATAAAGTCTTGCTTGTCAAGTTTCAGTTGACATATTTGTATGTGGTATATTTAATCCCTATTGAAAATATTGTATTTCAGGTATCTTGCCATGGTTTTGTATCATGCTGGAGATATGGCTGGGGCTATTATGCAACAACACAAGGAGCTAATTATAAATGAACGTTGTCTTGGTCTAGATCATCCTGACACTGCTCACAGGCATTCCCTGTTCTATTGATCTTCTTGGTTCTTTCCCATAATATCTAGGGGTTGTATTGGAATCTTACGAATTAAAATGGGCCAAAAATATAAATTGGATAATCAAGTTACAGAAAAATTGGGATGTATGCATGGTTTTAAAAACTAGACTAGATTGGGAACATAACTGCCTGTTCAGATTTCTATAACCGAGATTAAAAGCCAGTGTCAAATCTATTTTTGAACCATTTGATCATTGTTTAACAAGTTCATTTTTTTTAATGTTTTGAACCTATTTTGAATTCATTTGGTTTTTTGGTCTTTTCCTTTTCCTGGTTGATTAAAGTTGTTAATTTCATTCTTAACTCAAAGTTTTTGAATTGCTGCTTTTCATGATTTTATGCTTGGTATTGTGTACATCTTTAAAGTTTTGGCTTACTAGGTGTGTCATGAAGCAATTTGATCATGTATGAGATAAATTTCAGTTTTTGTGAATGATTTACTTATTTACTCACTCTTGCCATATATATATATATAGTTATATTATTTTTTTGAATGGTTTACTTATTTACTCACTCTTGCCATATATATATTTATATTATTTTTGTGAATGATTTACTTATATTCTCACTCTTACCATGTATATTCACAAACCTAGTTCTACCCTTGGTTGACCACAATCTTGAATCTCTCCTGTAATCAGTTCAAGGACCGGTCCGGTCTTCAAAACATTAAGTGTATGTTATAAAAAAGTATGGTCTAGAACAGTTTGTGATATTTAATACTGTTGTTGCAGTTATGGAAATATGGCTCTGTTCTACCATGGCCTTAACCAGACAGAACTTGCACTTCGCCATATGTCCCGTGCTTTTCTATTATTAAGTTTGTCATCGGGGCCAGATCATCCTGATGTTGCAGCAACATTTATCAATGTTGCAATGATGTATCAGGATATAGGAAAGATGAACACAGCTCTTCGTTATCTGCAAGAAGCTTTAAAGAAGAATGAAAGGCTTCTTGGCGAGGAACATATTCAAACTGCTGTTTGTTATCATGCTCTGGCTATTGCATTTAATTGTATGGGTGCTTTCAAGCTCTCTCACCAGGTAAACGTGGTGGTAAAGTTGATTCCTGATAGTAGCAATACGTGGTTAATTGATTTTGGCATTTGGTTTGACAGCATGAGAAGAAAACATATGATATACTTGTCAAACAACTTGGTGAAGATGATTCAAGGACACGGGATTCGCAGAATTGGATGAACACATTTAAGATGCGTGAGCTGCAGGTATGTGTACACTCCCATAACTCACAGAATTATACATTCTTATATGGCATCAATTTACTGGCAGTACTTAAAATGTATTTCTCGAGAGACTTGGAAATTTTAAGAGATTAATATTGTAATAAGGGGAATTAGGCAATTATCACATCAAATCAGGTAACTAACACTGGAGGGAAGAGGAAGATAGTGTTTTGGGTGTAAGTGAGATAGAGATATTTTACGAAATGACAATGAAGATATGGCAGGAGGCTCAGTGTCCAAGAGGGAGAAGAGTGGGCTTCTAGGTTAGCTGGTTAGGTGGGTTTGGGCGTTATACTTTTATGAAGGCTATCAAACATATCAATATGTATTCCTCAGCATTCCTATATTTTGTGAGCATTTGCAGACAGGTTGAATTACCTGACATTGTCTTAGGTAATTTTCATGTTAGTAAAATGCGGATGTTTTGGATTACAGACTTTTTTTTATATTTTTTATTTTCTGTGAATTATAAATGACATTGAAAATGAACGTCTTTCATTGTAGTCATGTAGTATTGACTATTGACATTTCACAACTTGTTTTGGCAGATGAATGCTCAAAAGCAAAAGGGTCAAACTCTGAATGCAGCTTCAGCTCAGAAGGCTATTGATATCTTGAAGGTACCCTATATTTTTTTGGTCTAGTTTATTTTTTGGTCAAAACTTCTCTACTATCTCATTGGTTCCATTTTTTTTTCTAACATTTCATAGGTTTGCAACACTCTCAGTGTATTTTCTTTTTCTTAGAATTTTATTTCCTCGAAAAAAAAAACAAAAAACAAAACATATGACTATAGAAGCTTCCTAACATGCTAGAGATTATTACATTTTGTTCCAATTCTATATTTTGTCATTTCTTTGGTATTTTAATTCCTACTGAAAAAATTCATTTTATATTACAGGCTCATCCCGATTTGATGCATGCATTCCAAGCTGCCGCAATTGCTGGAGGATCTGGAAGTTCAGGTGCATCTGCTAACAAATCCCTCAATGCTGCAGTAATGGGTGAGGCACTTTCCAGAGGAAGGGGAATTGATGAAAGAGCTGCACGTGCAGCTGCCGAAGTCAGGAAAAAGGCTGCAGCAAGGGGCCTGTCGGTTCGTCCCCACAGTGTACCAGTCCAATCCTTGCCACCCCTTACCCAACTTCTGAATATTATAAATTCAGGTGTGACTCCAGATGCGGTGGACAATGGGAATGCAGACGGAGCAAAGAAGGAAGCAAATGACATTCCTCCAAGTGATTCAATTGATGCCAAGAAAGGCCAAACAATGCCTGTGCAAGAACAGGAACATGCTCCAGTTGGATCACATTCTCCGGTTGGACTAGGCAAGGGCTTGTCATCATTGGATGCTAAGAAACAAAAATCGAAACCAAAGGCTGGGGCTTGAAATTTTGAACTGTAAGCTCTGGTAGTTGGCAATGGTAGATTTATTTGAGATCAAATATTCTTTGTGAGATGGTTGGATTGACCAGTACTTTGCTCAGTTTTTTTTTTTGAAGAGTGTTGTAGCGATCAGAAATAATTTTGGCGCCTTTTTTTGTCCTTTCTCTGTAGATTTGGTAGATTTAAATATCCACATGGAATGCAAGTGACAGTGATCAAGTGCATTTTTTGTCTGGTCAATTACTGATAATCTTTCAGTAAATTATATATTTGGGGATGTAGGGTAACGACGATCATTTTGATAACGAACCCTTGCATCTGTAACAAATTTAATTGATGCTGAATTGAGGCAAATTCAATGCATAATCTATCCTGTAGAATTTTTTGCTGCAATTTTTGTATGACATTATTATCATTAATAAAATGTTGGTATTGTCTGTGAATTGTTTGATCTTGAATATATAAGCTTTTCAGCACGGGTTTGGTGCCTATATTTATCTAGTTCTAGTGTTAAATTACTTAAAAATATTTCACAAGTGACTTGTTTGAGTTTTGTTGGGGTAAACATGTTTTGAAATGAGCTTGATTTGTGTGTATGATGACGTTGTATCAACAATATACTGATTATTTATTCCTGTATAGTAAGATTTGAAGTTATTTGAGAATGAGATTATCCTATTCAAATTGATAGATATTGTATCGAATTGTATGAATTGAATAGGGAATTTTAAGATTCTAACAAGTCATTTGTCAGCTTTTTGTGTTTTTGTTCGTGGCGATATGTTTCCCATGGTTATTGTATATGAGAAAGTGGTTGAATAATTGAATAGATTGTTAATTTGGTCCCTAATTGATAATCGTTTGTTAAGTTGCTTTAAATGGCTAAACATATAATTTAGTCTCTCTATATGTTTTAGATTTTCAATTTGTTTCTTATATGTAAAAGTTTATTAAATTTGTCCTTGTATGCATAACCGTTATCGGTTTGGTACCAACTTCCATCAACATCCTCATGCCTTGTTAATTTGGTCCTTATAAATGTGACATTCTTAATTTAGTCTCTGGATATAATAGCACATTCTTAATTTGGTTCCTAATTGAAAATTTGCTATTAAAAATGTTTTATACGTATATTTAAGGGAATTAACGGTTAATGTATGATGACAAAGACCAAATTGATAACATTTACTTGTTGGGACTAATTTAATATGTTAGTTTTACATATAGGAACCAAATATATAGATTAAATTACATGTTTAACCTAATAAAATTAATTATGTTTACGTGATTGATATTGTTCGACTTAAAATGTATGGGTTTTTATCGTTTGCTGTTAGATATTGAGACTAGTTTGAAATTTTATATGATAACCTTAATCTGGTGCATATTTTTGTTTCCAATCAAATACTTACACATCAGATTCGTCACTTTTTGCACTTACATTTTAATTTCGTACTAAATATCTTTTCTCAATCTTAAATCATGTAAAGCAGAAACCTAACTAAATGGTCTGTCATTTTTCCTATCATTTGATGCCTGTGAAGAGACATGAGAAAACTGTTTAATATTTGTTCTTCATGTCTTATTTTGTTGCCTGAAAAATAAGATAATGATGGAAAAAACAAGACACAAGTTCACAATGTTACAAGCATCATGCATGTCCCAATTCACATGATGTTGGTCTTAGTTATTGTAATGTTTCTTTACTATCTCTATTTGGATCTTTCTTCTTTCTTTTCTGCTATAAGTTTAATTAACAAATCAATTTTTGTAGTTAGTTTCTGACTATCAGAATTCATTTTGCGTTGGTCATTCCGTGATAAAAAAATTCAAGAAATTTAATTAGAATAAATTAACAGTATAAATATTTCTTTATATTATGTTTAGTCATGAATTGTCATGTAGGATAAAATTGATAATTTTTATAATAATTAGTTTAAAAATTTATTTATATATATATATATTTAATTTGTTGACAGTGTAGAATTTTTACACTGACAGTCTTGTTATAATGATACAAATAGTAAAAATACTTTTAACATTAAGCCATATATTAGTCCAAAATTTGAATTCTTGAAAATAATTTCAGATTTAATTCTGTTTTTTAAGGGACTAGTTTCAACTTATACAAAACTATGTTTCTTTAAGGTGGCTCTTTCCAATGACAATTATGTTTGAAATGAAGAATTTAATTTTAATATTTTTTATATTTACGATCAATTACATA
Source organism: Glycine soja (assembly GCF_004193775.1). Classification (NCBI taxonomy): domain Eukaryota; kingdom Viridiplantae; phylum Streptophyta; class Magnoliopsida; order Fabales; family Fabaceae; genus Glycine; species Glycine soja. The sequence goes on from NC_041016.1 coordinate 51,051,024, forward strand.
TTATTATGTATGATAAGATCGATGATTTCTATAATAATTATTTGAAAAGTATATTTATGATTATTTCTAATTAGTTGATAAAATATATATTTTTTATATTGGGTAAAGTTAAACCCTTGTAATGAATTAGTGGTTTTTCAAGCTTGATAGAAAAATTGAAATACTTATGATTCCTTTAACAAGAGATCATATAAGATTGTATTCTAACCGGTTATAAACATTATTTTAAGTCATTTGGATATTTTTTATCCATAAGAATCAAAATAGATTCTAAGAATTTACAACGATTCACACATTGAATCAATTGAACTAGATTTTCTTACTAACAATTTTTCCAGGTATTGATAACATAATTAACTAGTTGTTATTAAGTTCAAAAATCAAAGAAAGTAAAAGTTGAAATAATAATTAAAAGGTGAATGAATCACGGTCCAAACTGCGTACGTTTCAGTTAAAAACGTGAAAGTTACATATACTTACTTTATGCCTAGTGAAAAATCACATCGTATATCTCCACGTGGGACAGAACATGCTAGAATTTGTGAAAATTGTGTATAGATGTGAACGTCAAAGCTGACTGAAAGATCATAATTTTTAGTTTCAAAAGCAATCTCTATAAATTTCAGTATTGAACATTGTATTGAAGTTTGTTTCAGATAATTCTTTAACCCAACAAAACTTCTCATATGAAAAAAAATGAAAAGCTACATGACTCCTGCTAAACATGCTAGGACTTTATGGTCCTTAGATCAAACTATGAAGAAAGAAAAAGGGAAATAAATGAAAAAAAAAAATCACCTCTTCCTAAACTCACATCAGACAAGTGTCAGCATTATTTTATATAATTACAATTGCTTACTTTGGCACACTAAAAAATCTTCCATCCTTTTGCTATCTACATGTAAATAAATCAGGCACAAGTTCTAGTGTAATGCTTCTCATTCCTGGTACATTTGCACTTTGCCTTACGATCGGAGAGTATCTGCATGAGGTGAAAGAAATTTAGTTAGACTATATGACTTTGGTGGAGTTTAATGCGTTTATTCTCTTCAGAAATTATGGGAAGATTTATACTTCTCTTGTACCTGAACTTGTTGTTGCAGGTCCTTAATGTGCTCAACTGCCAAATCTAACATATCTGCTGTGCTTGTTGGCTGCCAAGGGAGGAATTATCAAGTTATCATCAAATTTCAAAGTGCAAGTGGAATTTCAATGAAAATCAAATTTCAATCAATGTTCAATTACCTTTTCTGATCTTGGAAAAAGGTCTTGCAGTTTCTTGATTCTTCCACTAATTCTTGTTCTTCTCTCCTGGTGATCATAAATAAAAAAAACAGTTGAGTTGCATGGTCTTGTTAGAATGGAATTTGACTAACTGGCTACTATAGATTTATAATTGCTAAATGTGATAGAACTTTACCCTCTCTGCAATGCTTCTTGGGTGAGTGGCAAAGCCTCTTTTGGCTCGAATTTATAAGGAACAGAACCTTGAGTTTGAAGAAACATCTCTATGGATGACATCTTAGTAGAAGAGCTAGGTAGACTCAAATGGTGAGTCAAACCATGATTTTGATAGCTGAAATCTGTTTCCTGATGATGATAACAACAACAATTTTCAGTGATCAACAGTGAAAAAAGTTCAATTGGTCAATTGGTTGAATGTGCATTCATAAAATTTGTTACGTACCTGAGATTCCAAACCATTTGAAGTGGAAAACATGATTTCATCTTCATTTTCTGTTTTGGGGGCATTGAATGCAGAACTTTCCCAGAATTCATTGGTGAAGCTAGGTATGTAACATTTTGAGCTACCGTTGTCATTTACTAGGTTTCTACTTTGATCATAATTTTCTTCTAGGCTTTCATTTCCATTTTCAGCTATTTGTGGTGGCATCTGTTTCAAGCATGAAGATGATCTCGATGAGAAAGTAAGAGAACTATGCAACCCACTAGTTGATGCGGTGGCTTGTCCATTTGAAACATCATTGTCTTTAAAGCTTCCTACTTCTCTCAATGCCGCAAGATCTATAATAAATAGAAAAGTTTTCATTAGTCATAACATCAAAACTAATGTCTTTTTTATTATTATGTGCAATTGGGTATGCATACACATGTATAGAGCCATATAGTGAACATATTTAATGAGAGATAAGAGAAGTCAATTTTGATAATACAACCCTCACAATGATCTACTCAAATCTGATTTTGACTATTTAATTTGATTCTTTAATTAAGATTAACAACTCTCATACTCTTGCCGTTTTACCTCTCACCTAAATATGCTTCCCATTCTCTGCAAGAATAATATGAAAAACTAACTCCCAATTACTGTACTCTAATTGCATCACAACAGAAAATAGGGATGTGATTTGATTTAACAATAAGTATCTTGCAAGGTGTAGTTAATTCTGAATATTTCAACAATATATGGTGTTGATTTTGAGACTGATTAGATAGAGCATACATGTTTCATTTTTCACAAGACTGTGAAAGGAAAACCATAGGAAAGAAGACTAAAAAAAATAGCTAGCAAGCAAGACAAAAAGCATACCATTTTCAATGGAGAAAAATCCAGCAGGGGAGCTCTTTTGCCTAAAGAGATTGGAGCAATTCCTGACACCCATTTTAGATTGAATGGAGTCCTCTGAAGCCATGGAGTTCACCGCACCAAAAGAGCCATCAAAAGCACTGATAGAAGCAATGGAAGAACCATTTGGCAAGCCTTGAATTTGCTGAGATTGGTAAATTAACTGAGAGCCACCATAAGAATAACCATTCTGCTTTGGTGGTCCTTGTGGAACAAATTGCCCTATTTCCTGCTTCACAGGCTTGCCTCCAAATTCTTGCAAAGGTTCTGAGTTACTCCATCCAATGTTGGATGGTGGCATTTTGGACAACATGGTCTCCATTTCTGAACTCGTGGATGGAAGATAATGCTGCTGCTGCTGCTGATTCTCACTTGTGAATGGTTCCTCATTGACACAGCCATGAATGGTGTTGTCAATAAGGCTTGCCAGCATTGAGCTTGGAGCAGAACAGTACCTCAATAGTCCAGAATTGGATTGGTGACAGTGTTGTTGTGGATGTCCAATACTTGAATCCATGTCTTGGTTTTTCCATAGCTGATACTCCACATCTGAGTAATTGAGAACAGGACTATACATAACACTCATCTTTGCAATTACCTGAAAAAATCATCATTGTAATTGTAAATTATAATTCCTCTATATAATAGCTAGCTAAGTAAATGGTAGTATATTAGTATTGCCTTGGTGAGGTTACTATGCATGATATATCTCAAAAAATTATGCTTCCAAAGGAAAATTCAAACTATATGCTCAACCTTTTTTTTCCGAGTGCAAACATCTTTCAAGTGTTAAAAAAAAAAACATGTTATTTCATTGATGACAAAACAACATTTCAGATGAGAATTTTTCTTGAATTCTGTGCCTACTGCAATTAAACTAGTTTTGGGGACTAGAAAGCTCAGAAAACCTTGAAAGGCACAAAGGGCATACGTGTAACTCAAATCTTGGCTGATTCAAATCCAAGTTTCTTCTTGTCTTTCAGCTCCTTGAGTCTGTCCCTGAACTCAAAAGCATACACACGAACACAGTTGAGATAGAGGAAGAAAATAAAGAGTTGTGAGAGTAGAAAGCAGAGATTATTATTTTGTCTTGCACCTTTGACATATTTATGCAGTTTCATGTTCAGTAACAACCCTTGTGATTCCACAAAAATAACGATTATACCTTGACGACACAAGGGGGGTCCATTTGCCGTTGACCACTAAAGTCATTGAATTAGAAATAATCAAAATCTTAGTCTTGGGATCAAATTTGGCTTTGCATATGGAATGGTGAAAGTGGATAACAACATATTTTTTTTTTTATTATTAGACTTTCTAATTTCATAAGATTAAAGTATAAAATAACGACATAGATGTACTAATTTAGAAAAGCAGGCAGTGTCACGTCATTTTTATGTAAGTTAATAACTTGTTGAAACTATATAAAAATATTTATATAATAGTTAAAATAAATATACACACATTGAGATACTAATAAGTACTTGCTAGCTTTTTTATTCTTTTGGCCAAGAGTATTAACTTAGAATCAATATTAATTCTTTCCAGATAATTAAAATAACTTTTTGCTTTTCTAACCAAGTTTCTTCAATATACACGATTAAGATTTAAATCCCTTTTATGTTCAAGAGACTCAATTATATGAAAATTGCATTTCACTTTGCTGGTACATAACTTGCTAATAGTAGGAACAATGACTTTGCTTATGGATCAAGCGACCTTTGTCTATGCATTAGGGATGATTGTGGTGTAGGGAAATTGTATGGTTGGTGTTCTTTGGTTGCAGCAAAGGACACCAACTTTTACTTTTCTTGATTGTTATGTTCATGCATTATCCCTAACGAGCGATTCTATTATTTTATTTAACATTGTCCTTTTCTTCAAGAAGGGATTTGTAGGTTACCACAGAAAGGTACTTTTCGAAGAGGTTGGTTATCCTTAAAAGGATATTATTCTATGAATTGGGAAAATAATTATTTGGGCGATATTTGGAACTGTATGGTTGATTTGGATAAGAAAAAAAATGTTCATTGAACTTACTAGTCAAAGGTGGAAAAAAGAGTACAATTCTTAGGATGAGTTACAAAAAACTGGCAGGTTTTTTGTTTTCTAAGAAACTATGGATGGTTATGGTATAGTAGCTTGTATTGGTATTCAGATTGCGGATATTGTTATTATTATATTTTTGTAAATATGGACAAAGAAACAAGAGCTGTCTATTACATCCCAGAACGTGGAAGCAAAGGAAACAAGAGCTGTCTATTACTTTTTGCCTCATTAGAGTTTAATATTAGTGTATAATTTTACACATACCATATTATATTAAATTTAAGATGCGGTAAAATAGTCCAATTTTATTAGATAATTGTATAAAAATTATGAGCAAAATATCTTTAAAGTCTTTTAGTTTTTGTATTTGTGAATTTCATTTCTGTTTATAGTACTAGGACGAGGGACAAAATTCACCTATTATAAGAAAAATACATGACTAAAATCATCATTTTTGAATATAGAGATTAAGACTAATTTTGTTCGAAATTTGAGAAATCCAAAACATATTTTAGTTACAAATATTTTTACATTGAGAATGTATATCAATTAATTTTCCTCGTTATTTCAGTTAAAACATTTAACTTGTACACTGTAACCAGGGTGGCTGGTATTTATTTAAATGTCAACAAGGACATTTTAAATTAAAATAAAGTCTGATGTCAGAATGCCCCAATTAAGTTAGGACCACAGAGTTTCACCAGCCATTAATGCTCAATGAAGACAAATAAGTCTCGGTCAAGGTGTTCTTAAGCATGCATCCAAGTTCCAGCTGAGTTACCCCTTTCACAATAAACTATTCTACAAAACTCAGAGAACTAATCCCTTGGTGGCAGTAAGATATATTTGTGGTCATAAATAAGAGAACATAAGTAAAATTAGTACCAAAGTATTAACATATATACTTTAATAAAGAAATATACTCAATTTTCCTGCAAATCTAATAATTATATATATATATATATATATATATATATATATATATATATATATATAATATTTTGTTCAGAGGAATGTCAGATGATAGTTTCATATTCAATTCTTTTAAAATAATAAATATAATTAATACCATTTTATTTTTTATTCATTAACAATAGCTATCTTTTAAATAGTTACTTTAATTATAATATATTTATTTCTGTCAAATTAATAAAAAATACTTTGTAACTAAATTTTTACACTAACTATTATGCAAATTTAATTTTTATTTTATTTTCTTATATAAGTTTTATCTGCTGTATATTTTAGTTCCAAAATAATATGACAATATTACTATTTATTTAATAATATTTTTTACTATTAATAAAAATTATACAAGATTTTATTATTGATGAAAATATATTCCTCTGTGAATATTTGACTGAAATTTAATCACAGGAAAAATATTTATTTATTTATTTTATTAAATTTTCATTTCATATGATATTATTCATGAAAAATATTTAATGAATTATTTTAAAATAATTATACAAAATTATTCAATTAATAACATTTTTTACCATACTAAAATTTAGACATTGCAAATGAAAATTATACATTTTATCATTGATGCAAATATATTCCTCCGTAAATATTTGATTGAAATTTAATGATAAAATAAATATTTATTTATTTTAATAAAATTGCATTTCTTATGACATTTATTCAAAAAAATATTTAATGAACAAATTATTCTTAGAACTAATTTATTTAAAATAGAAGTAACCATAATAAAACTAAAGTAAATGACTTAATAAAACTAATTTAAGTTAAAAATAAATATATCATAATGTAAATATATTTGAAATTACTTTAGGTGTGACTTTTCCTATAATTATTATAAAAAATAATAAAATTATTAAATATCATAATTTATGATTGGATTAAAATATTGAACCCTTTCTTAAAAAAAATAATATTAAACCCCTTTAAATTGTTATTTAAATTAAATTTTAAAACAGTTGAAGTTTTAAAATATAAGTTATCGTCAATTTTACATAAAATATTAAATATATTAATTATTTTTTACAATTGTATAAATTATTTTGTATAACTCGACTAATGTTTTCTCTTAATTTATCAAGATGTTGTGTGATATGATTAATAAATAATCTTGTTTTTTAAGTATTTAATTTCGATCAACAATTGATCTGTGTATATGGAAAAATATTAGAAAATATTAATCCTTAGATGGATATGAAAATATTAGTCACTTTCTACCTAATAATGCCCCAGATTAAATAAATTGTTTTCTCTTGATTTAAAATACTTTTTTTTAATAATAGAATCCCTCGTCCTCTAACCAGTTACTTAAAACCAAGGGATATGTAATTAATTAGTTGTCTTAGTTTGACTGAACCTATCTCCCTATTTTTTCTGAAGAGGATTGAACCTAACTCATTCTCGATTGATATTAATTGCACGCATTTCTCGTGTTGCAAGGCACTATAAAAAACTCAAGATATTATAATTAGTGAAGTACGATTCAATGTGAACTCCTTGATAAAAAAAAGACAAAATAAATGGATATATAAGAGCATACACCTTTCCTTGTGAAAGGTTCAAATTAAGACACAGAAGTCTTCAAAAACTTCAATTCGTTGCCCCTGCAGAAAGCAATGCAGTGGCATGGATAAGAACGAAGTTTAAGGAGCAACTTGGGTCTCCAAACAAAAATACAAAACACCAACATCAAAAAACTAATTTGTAGTAGCTAGCAGTGTTTTATCCTTTTTTTTAAAATATTTTATAGAAATATTTGAAAAGGGTATAATCTAATATCTTAAAATATAGTCTTATTTAATGAATAAAAAATTAATACAAATGTTGTAGAAAAAAAAGATAAAATTACTCTTTTAATTAATATTTTGTATAACTAAAGTGTGATTGACCCATTAGTTCCTCTTGAACATCTGATACATTGGCAACTATTAAAAATTTATATATATGCCCATCCCCGTAAGCTAACCTACGTTACTAAAGTTAATAAAAACGAGTAAAAATCTTTTCTTTTTTTCTCTTGTAAAATCTTTCCGTATGATAAGTAAGTTTAAAAATATATTATTTTAAAAAATAATTAATTAAAAAAATCTCTCAAAATTGTGATAAATATAAATAACTAATTCTTTAAAATAAACTAAATAACTCACTAGGATTGACTTAGTGAGGGAGTTTGGGTAATATGCATTAGAAATTTTAATATTTTTATTATTATTACTAGTGAAAACACAGACATGATAACACTTGTATGTATATTTACATTTCTATTGTGCTATTGTATTTTTTATATTAAAATTATTGTATTTTTTTTCATTATCGTATTTGTGTGTATTATTGTAGTAGTTGTTATATAAGCTATGATCATTATAGAGTAAGTAAACCATCAATTTCATCTATAACGTATTACACTTTCTCTTAAGTGGTCCCTAAAGTAAAATAAAAACACTTAGTCTTATAAGTATTAGTAAAAATCATACTAAATAGTTATCCAAATATTAAAAAACAACACTCAAACTGTTCTATGAACTTTACTAATATTCAATACTTTCAAAAGTTAATTACTTAATAAATAGTCTTATTGTTTTATGGAATATTTAGGAGAGAGGGAAATATTTGGGGACAAAGTTGGTGGTTTAATATTCGCAAATCATTCCTCTGAAATCTTCAATGCACGAATTATGACAGTAATATTATACACTACACTACATGACATATATTGAAAAGGAACCAATGAGATGGAAGAAGAGTAAATAGTATTACCTATGATTATAAGGGAGCAAAAGGCAACCAGGTAGAAGAGAATGGAGGAAGTTCTTGCCATTGTTTGAGCTCAACGAATTGAATAGCAACACAGTTCAAGAGGTTTTGCTACTACCTATATAGGCATAAGTGACTATGTGTGTGTGTTGCTTCCAAGTTCCAAATATTTCACCCTCAAGTATAGGTCGTGCCAAGTGCTATCTTTTTAATATACAAAACAAAATGGTTTTGTAACTTCCCACTGTCACCCTTCATATTAAGCTTTTGCCTTTATTTTTCTCTGCTCATTTGCTAGTTGTTCATATTATATGTATGTAATATTTAATATTCTTAAGGGTAAAACGGTCTTAAAAAGTGGCGAAAAAAGCAGTTAATACAAATTATATTTCCTTTATTTATTATTATAAATTATTATATATTTTAACATTTTTTAGTAAATCAAAGAATAATATCTATGTTACACTCAATTTGTTCAACCTCCACATCCTCTAATTATGATAAGTTTATGTTGACAAATTATAAAACTACCATTAAAATAACGTACATATAAAATGTAGAGAAAGTGCAAATAACATTATGTATGCCCTGCTACAAAACCCTAGGAGCCGTCAGAGTTCTTGTGAATGTCATTGATCTTTGCACCCAGTTTTTTCATAAACATTATCTCAAGGATCTTCCTTGGATTTATCAATATGCATGTCCTTTCTGGATAACGATATACAATCTGCCATTGGGTATGCGAACAAAAGGAGTAAATCATTACATGTGAAAGTCAATTTGAATGTGAAGAAACCTCTCAGACAATTTATGAAAGTGAGGAATGGAGAGAAAGAACCCATTAGGGTTACGTTTAAATATGAAAGACTGTGCAACTTTTGTTATATTTGGTCCTGGTCGAAGGGCATCTCCAAATAAAAGAATGTTACCACACAACTTATCCCAAGTGCTCAGCTTCACTAAAAAAAAGCTTTGAATTTGTTGATAATTGCTGGATAGAGGAGGTTCTCTTTCAGGTGCACCAAATCCTTCTCAACAATGTAATTTCTTTGAACATTGTTGATCAATAAAATCCAATAATTTTGTCATAAAAAAACATTATGTATGATGATGTACTTTCTTTTTAAAATGGAAAAGTATAATACTATTAAAATATTTCCTTTAAAAATAAATGAAAATATATTAATTTAATCAATTATTTATAGTTTTAATATATGTATTTTACCAAATTACAACTTAAATATTTAATAAAAAATGTTCCAATAATGAAATTATTTATAACAAAATTGTAAAAAAAAAAATGAAAACACACTAGCTAACAACCTCTCAACCGTTAATTTGATAATAAAAAAAAGTCCAGTGTTTCTTTCATACCAAAAAATGCGCCCAGGTCAATTTTTTTTCCAAATTTGTTGGGATACTCAATAAGTAAACAGTTTATTTTCCCTATTCATATTAGTCATATCAAACTAGCCATTGTACAGAACTTGCAGTTCCCATGGCCGACATTATCTGCAATTTCTCTTTAAGGATTTGAAAAACTTAGACCCAAATATTACGTATATTTGTTTGTTGCCATTCATACTTTCTACCCCAACTTGGGTCCCTTTTGAAGACTTGGACTTTGGCCTTTGTCTTTTTAAATCCTCAATTTTGTCCCAAAAAATAGGTGATTTTTCACATGAGAAGGGGATAAAAACATCCTATAGTGTCTTATATTTATATAACTTCTGTTCTTGCATTATGAGTGTTTCATCCAAATTAAAATATGGTAATCTCAGCGTTACATAAATATTTATATAACTTCTGTTCTTGCATTATGAGTGTTTCAACCTAGTCGTATTATTTCGTAATCTATATTGCACAAATTTTCTTTTCTTTTTTTCAAGTAAAACATATCATATTTAAGTGAAGGGTCGTTAGAAGTATTTATGTTGAGCACATTAAAATGTATTGGTGCAGCATTTTTTAACCTTATTTTAATATGTTTTTGTTAGCTTTTATTTTAAGTGAAGGGCTGTTGTTTTGTTTCGGAGAGACATCCTTATTAATCTTTCTTATTTTTATATTATATTTTTGTTTAATTAGTTTAACTTGACATAGAATGAAATTTTAGAGTCGAATAAGTAGAAAAAACTTAAGACATACATATAATAATACTAGCCTATTCTAATAAGAGAGATACTTTGTGTATGGCATGTGTATAAAAGAATAAGCCAAATTTAGTTTATTCTATTTAATATTTTTATAAAAAAAAATAATTAATCTAATCACTAATCAATAGATTATGTCTATAAAATTTCATATGATTTAAAAAATGTTTTATGTTATATCAATAAGCTTTATTTTAATGTATATTAATTTCTAAGATATAAATAAATGTTGATTATAAAACTACATATATTTATAAATTTTTAATTTATTTAAAATTGAAAACTTATGATTATTAACATGACATCACATAATTCAATGATTAGATTTATGAAATTTTTATTTTAGAAAAACTTATTCTTCTCGCACAAAACTCAGAAGAAAAGATAGAAACTCATATATAAGTGTGAAAATACTCATTTTTTCTTTCTCAGAATCTTGCTCCAAAACACAACCATGAATTTATTAAAGTAGATTTTTGTCTTTAAAGATGCCCCACAAATTAATATAACATTTGGGACAATACAAACCGTTGAGATTCAGATACTCTTGATGGCCTTCAATTAGTCAAAGCGTGTGAACTGCAACCAAATTTAAAGATTCAAGTTTGATTCACTTGGAAATTGGAAGGGTCGTGTATGAAGGCTTAATAAGCAAAATCTGCAAATAAATAAATAAATAAATAAAAACAAAACAAGAATATAATATATTTGACATTCTGCAACTTGTCGACATAAGACCGAAAACAATAATTAACTCAAAAAGGCTATGAAAGGGACAACAAAACTGGAGAAGGAAAATGAAAACCACGAAGGTTTTAGTTTTAAGATCGCTGGTTCAATAAGCAGTTTTCTTAGATGTCCCTTGTTATAAGTAAGGGCCACAACTTCAACTATAAAAACTTATCTTTTTTTCTTATTATTATATCATCTAAGCGTTACGGATATAATAAAATTAAAATATAAAACGTGTTCACTTATTTTCAAGTTATAATTTACAAATATTACTCCTCTCTGTCTTTCTTGTAAAAAATAAGTTACAGTGTTGATGAGATGGGGTAAAATTGGTCAATGACAACGACTATTTTAGCTTACAAAGGAGATAGGGGTAAAATTGGCAAAATCAATTGGGCAATACTCATTATTTGGAGCATGTAACAGCCTAAGGTACGTGGGAGGTAACGTATAAAATGGATAGGTGGTTGAAAACATGTAAACCATCATCTCCTAAATTTTATGGTAGTGGTTAGGAGTTGAATATGATATGTAATCGTTTTTATCCCTATAAATCAAATTCACTTTTCTTGCTATGTTTTACGATTCCCTTTAGTGTTCTTATTGCATATAAATCACATTTCTCTACTTTTAAGCACTTTACTTTAGATGTTTATAACATTCCTTTATTGTCAAATTCACTTACGAGTAATTTAACATAGAAAACTTAGAAATATAATTAATATACACTCTGATGTCATGGAAAATCTCAGGTTATTTTTAATGACTTCACCTGATCCTATTTTAGGTACAGAATCATAGTATCATTTAGGATACACCAAAACGACAAATCTTGTTGTTGCCTTTTTGTTTCTTTCCTCACTTCAACTAATAAATTGCATTTTACACCAATCACCAATTCAGCGTTTAGACTTTTACAGCGTGCACTTGTCACTTTAAGTCTCCAATATAATGAAGGCCTAGAAGATAAGATTAGGTTTGCAGACGAAAAGCAGTATAAGGATATCACTGGAATCTCGTTCTCTTGCAATCATATATTATTAGATAGGTTCCTTGTTCCGAAATTCTAGAGGTTGCATGCGAGAATATGCCACATTATAAGACCAAAAGAGAATATAGAAATGAAGTACAACTATTTTATTTTTATTCCAATGTCTGAGATAAGCTGCACAAGCACTGTGTTCCCCACTTCTTTTTTGCATCCCTATCCTTAACAAAAGGCAAGATTTCATAAGATCGATCCCCCTCTTGCGCTTTAGCTGTAATCCATATGGAAAAGAAATATTGAAATTGAGCAAAAATAAAAATTGTTGGATGTTGGGTAGCATGCATGCAGAGAGGTACCTTAACCACAAAATAATAGTTAGTGATTGGCATCAAAAGGTTTTCATCTTGTTATCTTTATCCATATTAGAGGGATTGATCAATAAATTATTAATTTGAGTAATACTGAACTTGATTTCATTAAGCAGGATCTCAAGTTTAAGTTTTTTGGATGAAAAAAATATATATGATTAGGAGGGAGAATCTGACTTAGGGGATGTTTGGTAGGAGAAAAGTTTTTAATTTCCCTGGAATTATAGGTTGAAAATTTTAATTTTTCATGTTTGGTAAGTATTTTTGAAAAATAATATATGTTCCTGAAAAGGGATGTTTCCCAAAATGGTTTTTAATTAGTTTAACTTTTTCTTACTTTCTCGCATTTAATTTTTCTTTTACTCAATAAAAATGTTATGTTATTCTTTATTAAATTATATAATGTGATAAATAATTAAAATAATCGATAAAAATATGTGTAACTCTTTAATTTGATAAAAACTTATCTAAAAATTTTCAATGACCAATCAAATCAATTTTATTCATTCCTAGAAAATATGATTCTTAAGAATCATGAAAAAAACATATTCCCTATCAAACATCCCTAAAGGGAGTAGTTAGTCATATTTTCTTATAAAAATTAATCATCAGCAAAATTTGTGAATATTTTGTACCAATAACATGATAAAAAAATATTTGAGGGATTAAATAACTTGTACAAATAAATATAACAAGACTTGTGTAAAAAAAATACAATAAGACTTAAATGTGATTTTATTCTATTTAATATACTTTTTTTTATGGTTTTACTCTTTATAATTTTTTGATCGGATTTGGTCTTTTACAAAATTTTGTTTTACAGCTTTATTCCCTTTCAATATTTACTAATAATGTAAAAATCATATAGTAGGCAACAGGCCTCATGTTTCTTTTAAATAACATGGACTAAATGAATGTCTTCCTACATGAGATGAATCTATACGTTTACAATTTCATAAAGATTAAAAATATAAATATCAAAAACTAAAATTGTGAAACGAAATTTTATAATTATATTATAGTACAAATGGTTTTTAATTAGTTTAACTTTTTCTTACTTTCTCGCATTTAATTTTTCTTTTACTCAATAAAAATGTTATGTTATTCTTTATTAAATTATATAATATGATAAATAATTAAAATAATTGATAAAAATATATGTAACTCTTTAATTTGATAAAAACTTATTTAAAAGTTTTCAATGACCAATCAAATTAATTTTATTCATTCCTAGAAAATATGATTCTTAAGAATCATGATTTTTGAACATGAAAAAACATATTCCCTATCAAACACCCCTAAAGGGAGTAGTTAGTCATATTTTCTTATAAAAATTAATCATCAGCAAAATTTGTGAATATTTCGTATTAATAATATGATAAAAAAATATTTGAGGGATTAAATAACTTGTACAAATAAATATGACAAGACTTGTGTAAAAAAAATACAATAAGACTTAAATGTGATTTTACTCTGTTTAATATACTTTTTATGGTTTTACTCTTTATAATTTTTTGATCGGATTTGGTCTTTTACAAAATTTTGTTTTACAGCTTTATTCCCTTTCAATATTTACTAATAATGTAAAAATTATATAGTAGGCAACAGGCCTCATGTTTCTTTTAAATAACATGGACTAAATGAATGTCTTCCTACATGAGATGAATCTATACGTTTACAATTTCATAAAGATTAAAAATATAATATCAAAAACTAAAATCGTGAAACGAAATTTTACAGACAAAAAAGGAAAAAGGATAGGAACTAAAACTATAAATCAGATATATTTATGTAAATCAGAACATATTTAAATCTATTTTTCTGGATATGTTAGGACTTAGGAGTGCCCATACAACATTTGAATTGAACTAGGAGAGTATAAGGATCACTTTTGAGTTGAATTTGGTCAAACTAATAAGTCAATTCAATTAAATTTAAACGTGTTAGTTTGAATTGATTTTTCAAGAAAAAATTGAAAATCTAATCCAAATCAAGGTTATATCAATGTATCAAAATATTTAAATTTATCTATTATTTTCTGTAATTTAATATTTTTTATAAGTTAAATTTTTATTAAATAAAATATCAAATACATTATTTATAATTGTTACCTATAGTCAACCAGTAAAAAAAAATATCAAGGAAAGAATCATATTATTATTACCATTATCACATAGGCTAACATACTATATTAAACATGATTTAAAAATTGAAATATAATAAACAAGCACAACACATACGAAGCTAAAAATGTCCAAAAACTAAAACTACTATAATATAATTTCACAATCCAATGATTTTAAATAGTCAAATGAGTAGTGTCAACTAAAACATCAACTAAATCTAAAATAGTTTGAAACATTAAAACAGATTTGAATCACAAAATTTGAAGCATAATAGTAATTGATTTTTTAAAATTTAAAAATATGTTATATATAAAAATAAATAATAATTATTTGATATAAATTAGCAGGTTAATGGATCGAGTCAACAGGTTCAGATATTAAAATCTGACTCCAAAATTTAACAGATTTAAATGGATTGAGTTGAATTTGACCTAACAAAAAAAATATCAACCCAAACTATTTGAATTAATTTACACCAATTTAAATTTGCAGGTGATTCGTATGCATGAAGACCCTTGATTTGAACTGCATAATTGGACAAAGATTCCTACTTGGCATGTCGGCTGACATGTTTCAGTGGAATACATTATTGTTGGAGATTCCATTCACATTTTGGAGCATGGCCTTTATTTGAAATAGACTATATTTACATTATTGGGCCTTATATCTAGATTTAGGAATTAGAATTGGGAAGTGATAATAAAATTTGACTCAAGCACGCAGATAATAAAATGTGGGTTAATACCACAGTTTATGTCTGACTGACTATTCATTTTGCTGCATAAGCTTGGATCTACTGATCCTAATTGATTTGATTTCCTCTTTATAACATGGTTTCCTTTAGCTTTTAAAACTATTTGTAGCTTTCGAAGTTTTTAGCAATTGAAAGTCATTTTGGAAACGTGTCTAAACACGTGCATACTAGTGCATCTGATCATAGGTTGATTTTATCATCTTTCATTACTGTTCTTTCGCATTATTTGTTTGTCAGGCAGTGGTATAGGAGAAGGTGTTAACTAAAGAGAGTTAACTACTAGTATCATTTTTGTTTTGTCATCCCTCTCGTTCCCCCAATTAACTTTATGTACCTCTCCAACTATTATACAAAATTATAAATTGGAAATTTAAGTTTCAAACTTATTTGTTTAGTGTCCTGTACATCAATTAATCCATCTTCAACACTAATTAATAGAAGACCCTTTTAACTTATCAAGTAATCTCCAATTCAAATCTTAGAAATTCAACAGCGTTTTAATGCTGTAGACTTTTGCCACACTCAATAATCATATTCCACTTAAATCAAAACACCTGTTGCAGTTTCTCCCGAAAGGCCTTCCTAAATTGCCTAGTCACTTGTTTTTTTATTTATCATCTTGTATTACATTTGATAAAACATCTTAATCATAATCGTCAAATAATCATAATCGTCAAACAATAAAGCCAAGTTCCCCATTTATTATCAATATCCAAGACTAGGTTTCCCGGATTAAACAAACCATATACACCATAATATCCCTGTACCACTTCATAATATGCTTGCGATACAAAAAACATGTTCCAAAAGCTCTGACAAGTAAAAATAACCAAAAACCCATTATTCTTTGGCGGATAAAAATGCGATTGAAGTGAACATTACCCCTTCCCCCTCTTTTCTCCCCCAAATCTTAGTTTCAAAAGACTACAAGCACTGCAGCACACAATAAAAACCCTACTATCAACACACCAGTTCATCCCACTTTGTAAAAGTTAACTTTTCCTGAAGAGTTGCACAAAGCACCCAATGTCAAGTTCAGTAATAAGCCTTGCGAGGATTGTTCTGCAGAAACAAAAAAACAAGGCTTATCAAAACTAAGAAACCATGAAAGTCATCAAAACTCCAACATGATTTTAAAAAAAAAAAAACATTATAAACATCATTGTTTACCAGGGGATTGGGTCTGTAACGGTAGCCAAGCATCATCCGCTTTTTGTACTGCTCATATATGTCATCCTCAGCACTCACCTCTCCAGGTTCCTGAGCCCCAACCCCCAAGTTATTCTTCTTAACATTACCGGCCATGATAGGATCCGCAATACCCTTCCTGGATCCACCCAGACCCTCACCTGGGAACCAATGATTTGTTAGCACAAGGAATAATAATGTAAATTTAATATATAAATGTAATATTAAACAAAACTCTCCCAACATTAAATTTAGAAACAATTATGGTACTCAGACAAGACAAAAACTTGCAGCAGATTCCTAGTATTCATATGTTTTACATTGCACATCAAAGAAAACAACTAAAGCTCGAGGCTTGACTCAAATCCTTCAAGGCATGTTCAGGAAACCAGAAGAGACCGGCTGCTCAAAACAGAAAACTGGTATAGTAGTTTAAATAAACCACAAAACTAGCTTGGAGAAAAAACTGGTTCATGGCAAATAAATAAAAATTGTTTGATATAACATTTTGAATTTTTCAATAAAAAATAAAAAAAAGTAACCTAAAGCATTGTTGTGTATTTTTTAAACTTAGACCTACGTATTATGACATTTGGTTTAAACTTTTTGCATGTACTTTGAATGTTAAAAGCCTATAACCATGTTTTATTTCTAGTATTATAAAATTATGATATTATGTTTTTCTAATATAAACTCTATGAATTATTTAATTATTATTATTATTACTTTATTAATACTAGTTCGACTAGATTGAACCTTAAACCAGTTGCCTTGACTAGTTAAATGACCAGTCCGGTTTTTAAAAACAGCAAGAGCTTGAAAACAAGACTGGGAAAAAGCACAAAGCACCTTCTTTCCAACCCATTTTTGACAGGAGCCTGTGGCCTACATTATCAGCCTGAATCTTAGCCCTCTCTGCGGCCTCAATAGCAGCTTTCTGCGCTGCAGCATCATTACAGGTAGCCAAGAACTTTTCAAGTTCTTCTGGAGGAATGAAATCACCCATGTGATGGCCTTTTTTGCCTGGCAATGTGTCACCCAAAAGGAAGGAATCAAAATATTATTCCATTATGGGAGAAATGTATAAAAGGAACAGTTTTAACAAAATGAATATTATAACCAAGAAACAGCCAGTAAAAATCAATTTTAACCTAGAAGAGAAGCAGGAGGGGGCATCTCATCTTTTGAATGCTTAGGTTGTTTATACTTCTCTTCCCGTGCAGCTTTTTTCATGTAGAACTCCATTAGTGCCAAAGAATCAGCATTTGATGAACCACTGGGCTCTTCTGCAGCAGAAATACACAAAGCAAACAACAACAAAAAATGGTTGCACACGCAGTCCATGAGAAGAGCTAATAATAAATGATAGTTAATGTGTAGCTCAGATAGCTTATCTCCCCATTTTAGGAGTCAATGAAATACAATGGAAAAAAATTATGATTTGCTTCAAACACCTTGAACTTTATCAAATTCACAGACAAATGGAGATCAAACAGACAAACTGTGAAAACAATAAACATAGATACAACAATATAACAATTACCACTGCTTCCTACTGATGATGTTTGAATTGAAAATCCAGAAGCTCTTGGATTGTCAGCACTTTCATATAAAGCAGATGCAGGAATTTGGTATGTATGCTGCTGAGATGATCTCTGATGACCATTAGTCTGTTTGGAAGATGAAGTGCTTGTACCCCCTGAATAAAACCATCACATGCAAATTAAAATATAAAATAGGAGGTAGATGAGAAGGCATATTCCACACATCAGAGTGAACAAAACTTCTCCAATCCACAGGCTGGTTGATGAACTAAGCAACATTACTAAGAGACATATCACATATATGATTAATGCTTCAAACATCTATCATATAGATAAAATGCAAATCAAAATCAACATATATACTCCCAAAACCATTGCAGATATGGGTCTTTATCAGTTATCACGTGACCTCCAAAGAATTTAAAACTAATCTTAAGATATCATCCGCTACATCAATAACATCAATCAAATGACCCATAATTTACTGGGACCCACTATTAGATTGACTTTATAACAGACTGTTTAATCACTTATGGGTTGTAGTAAACAGGGAAAGCCAACAAATGTAACTCTGAAAGACTAGTTGTTTAGCCTCTCACTGCAGTGTAAAATACTTCTGAAAACATGGTTATCAGTCTTGTTGGCAACAAATAGTATTTTTCAAGCAACAGTGAGATTTCTTACCCATAATGAAACACAAATGCATGAAAAATATAATTCTTAAACCTTAACACTTTTCAGGGATGAATAACTTTATAAAATGGGAACACAATATAAAAATCCCACCCACTTATTAATCAATTACCTTTTTCCTTAACCATTATCAAAAGCAAAATCAATACCAAAACATTGAACTAAAAACAAACATATGCAAGGTAACTTAACATCAACTACAATGAACGTAACCAAAAACTTGAAATGGATTAAAACTTTGAATAAAAAAAAGAAACAGGGTATACAACTTCTAGACCAATAAAGCAGCTAAAACACCAAAAGAACTTGGTTTAAAAACATGCAAATATATTGAGATACGTTGAATACTTGAAAATATAACAATGAACATTAACCAAAAACTTGTATTTAAATGGATAAAAACTTCAGATGAATAAAACCAGGGTTTACAACTTCCAGACCAAAAAAGAAGCTAAAACACCTAAAAGAACTAGGTTTAAAACTATGAAAATATATTGAAATACTAACCATTACGAGGCACCTGTGATTCCCTTGATTGCACAAGAGCATTTTCTTCTTGAGCAAGCCGATATTCATAATACTTGTATTCAGCACATCTCTCATCAAACAAAAATCTGCAAGTTAAACATCCACCACATATAATCATAAATTGGGAAGTACGAACAAAGGATCAATAGACAAGGAGTTGACTCCATACTTACTTGAAAGGTGTATCCCCAGGATTTTTTTGACGTGTTACATCCTCAAATTGCCTTCCATTTTTAGCCACAAAACTTGCCAATTTGTCAGCAACTTTCTTCACTGTAGGATCACTTGGGGAATGAGGTGCTGCATATATCACTTATAAAACTGATTAATACCGAGAGCATGAACAAGGGAATGCAAAATAGTCTTGTAGCAGGCCTGCCAATACACCATTTCTTGATAGGTACTTGGGGAATAAGCTGCATTCATGAGACAAAAATATTCAAGACATTTTCTACTCTTGGCTGCATGCCACTTTAATGAGCAAAGGTATACACCGAGATGACCTCTTCAACAATGAAACCACACGTAATGTAGAGGATGACTCTATTTTCATGTGAAGGAAAAAAGGAAGGGGGAAATGGTGTAATCGCAACTGTATGCCAAAACTGGCATTTTCCTTCACCTAAATATCTGCAGGGGAAGTTCTGAACATACACACAAAGAAACCTGAGCTTAAACCATTCTTCCTTCTCCATTACTTCCTTTGTGTGACCCAAAGGATGAGTAAAAATGAAATGGTAAGTTCGAATTTCAATGCTATTAAATTATGTCCCCCTTTGTTCCATTCCCAAGAGAAGAGAATAAGGGCCTGTAGTTTATTTATGCTTTTAAAAAGCTGATTTTAAGAATGTATTGTATAAAATAGTGATTTTGTCTTTTATAAATCTTATGAAAAGCCAAAGATTATTACGTTTGGTTAAAATTATAAAAGCATTCTTTTATTTTAAAGGTTGTTATTATAATTTCAGTGTTTTTCTAGAAGCTACTCAAAAATAGTAAAAAAAAAAATGGACTTGGATTCTTTTTCAAAGGCTTAGACAAACACACTAAAAAAAAATTAAGTGATTTTTCATGAAAAAAGCTGAAACAACCTGGCTAAGTCACATTGAAAAAAGAGTTTATCAAAGTCATAAAAAATTAAGAAATTCTTAATGATGCAAACAATGTTGCATTCTTATTAAAGGCAGGAAAATAAATATTTAGTTTTCAGAGTTGAAAAACAGCAATGGAACTGTCAATAACCAACTCTCCTAAAAGCATGGGTAATGCTATAATGTTTTTTATATCTAATTCCCCCTCCAACAAGCCCTTGGGACCTGGTGATGAACAATGCAAAGGCCCACCTTACCATGTGTTGAAATGGAACTTTTAATTAGAATTGGCAAGAACTGATCTCGCAATCACTCGATTACTCTGATACAATGCCAAGGACCATAACTCCCAAAAGCTCAAGCTTCTAGGTAAAGCCTCATGAGTTGTTTTTGTATCTAATAGAAAGTTGTCATAATTTGGACACAGAACAAAATAACAAGAAATGTAGAGAAGGAAAGAGAATCAGAAGACAGGTTAGCATTATGACATACTAACATACATATATGCATTAATGAACTAAATTTTTTTATTAAGGAAATAATAAAGATAAAATAAGATCTTAACGAAAAATTAGCATGACATGTAAAGGCATGGCATAATATCACATGCTGAACATAAAAGAATTAATTATGCTACTACTTGATTACTCCGACTTAAAAGCTGTAATCAGCAAGAATAACAATCATGAGACAACACTGTCAGTAGAAACTAGAAAGTTTAAGAAGTAATTACCAACATCAAGTTGTCTTGATGATTGGTCAATGCCTTCCTCCTGGCCTAACTTTTGCCGTTTTAGTGGTGCATCGTTTGAAACATACCCAGCTTCTGTTTCTTCTTCATCCTCATCAGCACTCAACTTAACAGGGGGTGGCACCAGCTTTGACTTTTGTTTTAAACTGAAAGCTAGCTTTCCACTGGAACCACCCTGGGATATTTTCCTTGTGTCATTAACCTTCAAGTCCACAGGCGTTTTGGTAAAGGAAGGATTGGGAGACAAAGACCCTGAAATAACCTTAATTGGTTTAGAATCCTCCAATTTGACATTCTTCCCTTTATCCTGCTCTTGTTGAAGTTGCTTGAACCTCTCCATGAAAGAACCATCATTGACGAAGAGGCTAGGAGGCACCCCCTTGTCCATTAGCTAATGGCCAAATAATGCACTTTACAGCAATCCACTGTTTGACAAGCAAGCTTTAAAGCCTTTTAGATGATGCAGTTGACTTTTAAATCTGACTTTGTTATTTTTAATACATGGGATAATTCAAGAACATGTTTGGTTCAATTTATTTTAGAAAACTAATTACTTTCTTTTGTCAGCTTCCAAAGAGAGCTTTTGAATAATAAGCCATTTTTTTCCTCACAAAAAAGCTGTACCCAGCCATACTATAAATCAATAAAAGATTAATTTTAAATTCAATGTCAAACCTGATATCGTCAACAATAACACAACCATAAATCATTCAAAACAAGACAGACAAGCCCATAGAATGGCAAGGCAAGTAGCAGGTTTTACTGAATGTATAACAATAACAAATATATTCCATCAACCCCCAAACAAAACAAAGAGGGGCCCTTCCAATGAAAAACATTTGTTCATAAGAAAGAAAAAATACTGACCCACAACTTATCAATATTCCCTTTCAACAACATTCTTAACATCCTACATTTTTCAAATGTTCATTGACCTGAAGAACTGGCACAGATGACGAACCAGATGAAAGATGAGTGCGTGAGAGAAGCAAATCTCAACAATATAATTAAAAAGGATGGCTAAGATAAAAAAAAAAAAAACCTTGACCATCCATCCATATACAATTATATGACCAAGATTTACTCTCCTCTTCATCTTACACTCTCACCATAATAGCTTCTCTCTTACATATGTTGAAATTTTTTGCAGAGTTTTCAGCATTTAACTAGGGTGACTAAAAGTGTGGACAGAACATATGAATCCCTATAACATAACAGAAGCAAAACCACTGCCACACCAATTACACAGTTGCCACCATATATGATCCACAGCAAACCTAAACTAAATCTCACATAACAGACTCGGGGAGAAAATAACAAAAATTTTTGGGGTCCATTACATGTGAAAGACAAAAACGACGACGCAATGACACCATAATATAGAGGGGATCGATTTGATCGAAAACAATTCACGACAAGGAAAACGCACCGAATAAAAAAAGCCAACAACTCCGCCTAACAGAGTCGATTCACACGAGACGATCCAAAAACACAAACCCTAATTTTGAGTCCAATTCCCGCAAACAACCCCCCTCAATCCTTTCAAATCGAACCGCATCTATTGAAGAGAATAACAATTCAGGAAAAGGAAACCCTAGATTGGATGCAGAAGCATAGAAGACTGACCAAATCACGTTGTTCTCTGTTGAAATTGATGCAAATCTGAAAAGGCTGAACTTTCGCCCCAAACCAAAAGATGTACAAACCTACGAAATTGATAGGTGTCTGTCCCCTGACTCGCTTCGTTTATATATGAGAGAAAAAAAAGGCTACAGAGGACGAGTGGCGAATAAATATTAAGTAGTAAACTTATTTGTTTATTATAATAAATAAATACTTTTTTATTTAATAATTTCTTTAGTTAAAATTTTAACCTGACATTGTGATGAACATTTGGATATATAATTTAGCATTTGCACCTGTTTTAAGTATTTTTAATAATTTCGAAAAGGAGTAACTCTGTGATAGGACAAATTTAATTTTAAATAAAAAATAAATATTATTTGTACAAATTTGGGGTTTGGGAATTTTTATGATGTGACCGATATGATTTGAACCTTATCATAAAATTTGGCAATTCAATAAGTTAATTTAATATTTATGAAACCATTTGTTGATTAAATATGTTCTATTTAATGTTAATGATTGGTATGACCTTAAATGTAATTATTGTATTGTATCATAAATATTCTTAGATAATGAAATTCAATTCAAAAGAGTCGACACTTGTCATTATGATGTGACAACAATATCATATTCATATTCCTAATTATAATATTTTTACCTAGGTATATTTAACTATCATCTAAGACTTAGAGAGTGAAACTCTAGGTATTGGATTCTATGTGTATGATCAATTAATTGTTTTGATTGATAGTGTGGGGGAACGAGAATCTAAAACTCATGGGTGCAAATAAACTTCATGAGAAAGACATTTGCATTTATTAGTAATAATGAGAAGGACATTTGTATTTATTATTAATAATCAATTGTTGAATTCATTGTGAAAGTAGTGAATCCACTAATTAAATAGAGTGAGAACCTTAGAATAATAATTTGGCTTAATTAATGAAGATGCTTAAGGAAAGATACATGGACTTAGAGACTTATTAGGACCTACGCAATGATTAACGAACTTTTACATCATTGAACTTAAAACTTGAGCATTATAAGAATTGCATAAAACGAATAAAATGTGTAGTCACAAAGTGGGTTTGTTATGGGAAGTGTGCTAGAAGGCACTCATGTTTGTGGATGTTTGTGTTATCATACCTTTTGATTGTAAGAATAAGGAAAGGGAAACCTTCTGTGATGGGATTACACGTGATCTGAAAAGATGAACAATGTTGATACGATGAAGCATGTCGATCGAGGATCAAGGCATGTGCGACGTGTGATCACAAAGATGACGTGAATCATGTGGGATGTTTGACTGTATTCTTTACTTTGTGAGAGACTTGTTTGTGATGGGGAAATTGTACTTGTGATTGGATAAGAGATTGTCATAAAAGGATCCTATAATATGTCGAGGCATTATCTCGTATTGTGGCAACAAAATATCATTGATCCATGGGACAATTCAAATAGGGTGTTGTCAGTCCTTAGAGTAAGGATAACCATAGCGTGGTACCTGGGAGATGATTGCATGGCTTGATCGTCCTGGGAGTGTGGTGTTGAGTCATGATGTTACATCACATAAGCCAACTCATCAACCCTTACATAGTATTCGAACCATCATCAGTAGGTGAGAGTCTGTCATATATCATGGCAAGGGTGTACTCCCAACCATCATTCAACTTAAAATAATGTAAGTCCACTAAATTTTGGAAGTTCTAGTGGCAGCAGGCCCGAGTATTAAAAGCATTTGAATTGGATTGAGTTATGATGAGGGTAACGAGTGGGACTGAGAAAGTGTCTCAACTACCACTTGGGGGACACATGATGTTGTACCTCATCCCTTCTCACATATATAAATTAATTAGTATTTGAGGTTATTCATTAATAATGTTAGACTTTTATAATTAATTTTTTAATAAATGAACGTTTTTAAACATATAAATTATATTATAAATTTCAGATAAATAATTAATATTGTACTATAATATTATTTTTAATTGCTGAAAATTTATTTTAATTTTTTTTATTGAAATTCAATTAAAACTAAAGCTGATAAAGATAAATTGAAAGAAATAAGTTGTTGAGAAATTTAATTCTATTTTAAAAAGTAATTGTGAAACTATTTTCCTTTTACTTTTATCTATATACTTATTTTTTTTAATTGTTTAACTGTTTTAATTTAAATTTTTTATGTTTACTTTTAAGTTGAGTTTTAATAATTTCAATAATTTTTATAATAATTTGTTAATACTTAAAAATAATATGATATCACAATATAGATTATTTATTGTAAATAATATTATTTACATGTTTAAAATATTTATTATAAATTTTAATTATAACATAACTTATATTTTTAATAATATTCATTTATCTCCTTAAAAAATAATATTTATGTATGATAAATATATAATTTATACACACACATATGCTAACAAGAAAGTAATCCTACCAAATAGTATCAACTTCAAAGTTACATAGCATTTTGGATATAATTCTAACTCTTAATCCTATCCATTTAATATAGATTTAAAGGTTCATAATAGGTTGATTCGAAAGGGCTGAAGCAAGGTTATTAAACTTGAGAGTTTACACAAACTCGTGAGAGTTTCATAGACTCGACTCGTAAACTTGTAAGAGTCTACTTCATATAAAAATAATAACAAAATATCTATAAATAACATACTAATTAAATATTTCAACAATATAATAAAGCAAAACAGTAAATCATAGAGTTTATAATATTTAAATAACCAAGTCTAGTAATAATACATCGCCACTAGACAATAACTTGTAAAGATTATAATAGTGGTAAATCATTCAAAAGATTATAATAATGGTAAATCATTCTCATCAAGAATTTGATGTTATTAGACAACAAGGGTTTGATATTATTAAAGATGAGAATTTTGTATTTGAGAATAACACACTAAATGATTGTATTTTGAATGCTAAACAAACAAAAAAGAATAAAAAATGACTTATATTTTGTTCTAATTTTTTTAACTCGCTAACTCGTTGACTCGGTGTTAAACTTAAGAGTCTACTGAGTTTACTTAGAATTTATAGAGTTTATCCAAAATCTACTAAAAAAAATAGTTTACTCAAGAGTCAATTCGTAGAAGACAAATGAACTCGTAAATTCATAAGAGTTAGTGAATTAACTCGAGAATTTGATCATCATGGATAGAAGTATCGATATCTCTCTTAAAAATAGAATGCACCATTGCCCCCACTATAGTGCATTTCTGCATGCCTTTACTCTTTCTGCATGCCTTTACTCTACCAAGACATACCCTAAATTGGGTCCAATCATTTCCAAGAAGAAAAAAAAAAAAAAGGAATTCTTGGACCCCACCTTTCCCTTCCCCTTCCCCACCCCACCCCTACTCTATGCATGTGAATTGATCCTGCACTTTCCAATGCCTGACCGATTGATTGAGGACAAGCCTATTAAGTAAGGATGATGATCCAATCAGCGTAAGCAATTACAACCATCCTCACTACCCACGCCAATGTTTACTAATGTTATTCCCCTTATACTATGTGTGCTTGGTTTTACGATTAAAAATTAATTTTAAAGAAATGTTTACATGTTTCATGTTAGAAAAGAGTTTGAAATTAATTAAAGGTTTAAAATTGATGTTAAATTAAAGTAACTTTAAATAATAATTTTTGTGTTAAATCTAAAATGTTATATTAAATTTTATATTAAAAACATTCTATATAAATCGTATTCAAAATTAATTTTACAACACTCATCTAAATATAGTTATATATGTGCTTTTTGTAAGAGGATAAGGGTGAAGCCGAGCAATAACACTGCGTTGTTTGAAATGCGATGGACATATATGCTACCTCTATTTAAATTAATAAAATTATGTTATTCTTTTTTTTTTTTACCATTAGTACAACATGTTAATAATTTTGTTCAAGACTAATTTTTTGAGTGGAAAATTTGGCAGGTATCTCTAAGTAGAATCTCCTTTGTGGAATCTCCTAATCTTGTTTAATGTTACTCTTTATGAGAAGATTAGGGTGAACATAAAATGTATAAAGGAGAAGGAAAGGATTTTGCAATATATATGATACACGATATAGAATTGCAGCAGCCCCCTGCCCCATGGATACCTTTTACCAAAAAAAAAAAACAATTAAAGGTAGTACAAAATAGTCTTTACACAAAGTTAGCACAAATCTACTTGTTTAAATATGACTGGACAGATATTAAACTAAGAAAAACAATAATGAAAATTAGAGCTTTGACAGAAGCTAAAAAAACTAGGAATTGTTTTGGTATAGTTATTTAATTTCGTCCAACACGAATTCACACAGACAAGCATTTTTGAAGATAATATTGAAGTCTATTCTAGATCCATTAAAGGATCACCCACTATATTATTCACGTACCAAACTCAAAAGTGTTGGGTCTAAGAGTGTGTATTAAAAAAAATTCATGTCCCAAATCAACCAGAGGTAAGACAAAGATAAAATATATAAGTGTAAGACAACTATCTTTCTATAGATAAGACCAAACTCACATTCTAACATGGAGTCTTTAAGTATTTTAGATTCTTATATTTTATATTCAAATGTTCAAGTGAACCACCAAACATGCTTATTAGTTTTCTTAGAGTCACTATAATTCAAGTGACTTGTTTGATTTTTAGGTTCTAAACTTTTTAGTTTCATATAAAGTAGTTACACTTTGATGCATGGGAAGATCATCTATCAAAATGACCTTCAAAATCGGTGTGCCAAAGAACATGTCAAAAACTGGTTGAACTGATCAAGAACTTAGATTTGACTAGAGGGATTGGTTTGGCTATATAAACATCACTTTTTTCCTTTTTTTTAAAAATAAATTACAATTCTTTTGACTCAAATGGTATGCGGTTGTGCAAAGTCTATGGATACGGGAGATTGAGTTTGAGTGAACAATTTTGAATTTTTGACACATATTAGATATAAATATATAATAGTTAAAGTAACATTGTTTAGTTTAATGTCCCACAATTAAATGAATGGGAGAAGTAATGGCAAATGAAAAATAACTCAAAATAATTTAGTTATGATATTTTAAGTTAAGTTTAACTTCTAATATTTTGAAGATTTCAATATTATATTATTTTTTTAATATTATACTTAAAATAAAATAAAAATTATTTAATTATTACCGGTTCAATCACAATTAAATTATTAAACCTTAAATTAAAGTACCTTTTCTGGTTCAATGACTAAGCTAGTTTTAAAAATATTGGATTTTTCAACGAAAGAGTGGGTATATTTTTCTAAGGATTAGAGGGATGTTTTTCCTATTTTAAAAACTAGAAGGTACTTATTAAACCAGAAAAAATTATTTTAAAAATTATTTAATCATTATCGGTTCAATCACAATTAAATTATTAAACCTTAAATTAAACTACCTTTTCTGGTTCAATGACTAAGCTAGTTTTAAAAATATTGGATTTTTCAACGAAAGAGTGGGTATATTTTTCTAAGGATTAGAGGGATGTTTTTCCTATTTTAAGAACTAGAAGGTGCTTATTAAAAATTTGAATGTGAAGAAAATCAACCATCTTAGAAATAAGAATAAATCACAATTGTCAATTTATAATTCTACGAAAATAAAGTAATAGTAAGACATTGTTGGATGTTCTATAAGAGCATCTACAGTTGAGTACTTGCATGAAGTATTTAATTTTATGTAATGTTGTTTAATTTTTTTTCCATTTAAATACATGACATAAAAAATAACTATTGTTTAAAACATTTATTGTATAAATAATATATTTTTTAAGTATTATACGACCTATAAAAATAAAATTAGTCACTCATTTTAACATTCTTAATATTAGAGTGAGTTTTTGTGTAAAATATTTAAATTTATGTAAAATTATAAGACCAATAAAATTAAATGCTAAAGCGAGTTATCTTTTTATACATTTCCTTAACTATTTTAATTATCATATAACTTTAGTCTATCTTTATCCCCATTTTCTTAACTATTTGATTATCTTATTCGATATTAATTATGTCAGTATATATTGAATCAATTAATCATATTACTAATGTATAGTGTGAGATGTTAGACTTATTAATGTACAGAAAAGTAAAATAATATATAAAATGCCTTTTAATATCCTCGGAATCGAATTGTACATAAGTACTACACTTGAGATACAGTGTGATTTATACGTAAAATATAATACAGTAAAATAAACAAAATGAGAGTCAAAGCTTGAGGCCCATATGATTTATTGTAACATTTCAGCTGGGATCAAAGTAACATCAAAAGTTATTAGTTACCGCATGCTTTATTTTCCATTTGTTGGGGTCAGAAGCATGTCACCAAATTAAAGCAACAAAGAGTTCATTTATAACGTGAAAATCTCGGTTGAAACGTGGATCAGAAATTAAGGAGAATCCAAACACACACATAACTGTCTACACCTGACACTTAGAAATTAGTGATGTGATGACCAGGTCCAAGTCCAGGTCCTCGGTTATGCAACGGTGAAGGAGGTGGACTTGGCACGCCACCCAATTTTCTCATTCTCGAATCTGCAATTTAAAATGACAAGATGTTAAATGTTACTTGTTCAAGATGTACATGTTTCTACATTTATGGATGTTTAATTTTTATACCTGATGACAATGGGACACGATGGATACTACGTTTTTAGATTTTGATTTCTCAACATATATATTCGTACTTGTCTTTCAACAGGTTAAAATTTATTTTTCCTTTCACATCCCATGTTTAAATTTGTACAAAATTTTTTTAAAAAAATTATATTAAAAATTTGATTTAAAATAAATGATTGTTACATATTTCTTTTTAACTACCTGTATTTGTAATACATTTGTTTATAAAAATCAATAAAAAATATATTAAATTATATAAAAATTATAAATAAAAAATTAATAAGTAATTAATGAAAATTTAATAATTTCATCAGTGAGACGGATACATGAATAGTATGTATGGTGACATCCCTATTTCCAATTAAAAAAAGTAAATTAATCTCCAAACTCGAATTTATACTTAGTCAACAATATTTTTCATCAAAATTGGGATGAATTTGAGCAAATCATAAACTTTCAAAAGAAACTAACATAATATGTTAATTATTAATATTTATTGATAAAAAAAAAGATTTAAAAAACTGCATATTAAACCCTACATGGACTAAACCAAATAATAAATATAAGGGAGTGGAACTTCGAATAGTGATTGTGATTCTACAATTCTACACACATGCTTTTGTACATATTTGAATGAGATAGATCACAAACCTGCACTAACTGGAGCAAGCTGTGCAAAGAAAGTAAAGGCAAATATCAGCAAAATAAGAAAAGGTATTGATATAGAAGAAAGACTAGTCCGAGCCATCTCTTAAAGCAGAAACTGAAAGCCTCAAATCAAAATAATATACATGCATGCCCTGATTCATAGTCACCGAAATTAAATTTATAATGTCCCAAAAGCAATGGAGTCAATGTTAGTTTTATTTGAGCTTTCAGTGAAATTTCCCAAAGAAAATGACGCCATATACTATCAAAAAACAAAAAGAAAAAAAAAATCAGGTGTGAAATAAAATCCAGCTATTAATTGGAAAAGTAATCTACTAGCTAATATGTACATATGACTAAGCAAACTTGTTTGAAAGATTTTGTGTAGGAACGTAAAATGGATAAGAAAAGAACTAAAAAATTCAGAAAAAATATCAAGTCATAAGTGTGAACCCCTAATCTCAGTATGGGTTGTTTGACGGGAATCCTCATATGAATTAGTCATTACTTAGATATTATATAAAAATAAAGAAATTAAAAAAGAAAAATATAAATAATTATTTTGATCTTTAAGTATGTAAAAAAATGATAATTTAATTTTTAAAAGAATAAAATTTTTAATCTAACCCTTAAACATGTAAAATAATGATAATTTAATTTAAGATGGTGCTTTCAGACACGTTGAAATTTGTAATCTTCGATGACATCACATTCTAAGACGGACAAAAAACATCATTGTATCTCACTTTGGACCATCGTTAAAGCCATTTTTTTATAGTAGTGACGATATATAATTGCAGCAGCCCCCTGCCCCATGGATAACTTTTACCAAAAAAAAAACAATTAAAGGTAGTATAAAATAGTCTTTACACAAAGTTAGTACATATCTACTTGTTTAAATATCACTATGCACAGATATTAAACTAAGAAAAATGATAATGAAAATTAGAGCTTTGACAGAAGCTAAAAAAACTAGGAATTATTTTGGTATAGTTATTTAATTTCGTCCAACACGAATTCAAACACACAATGCAAAAAATTTTGAAGATGGTATTAAAGTCTATTCTAGATTCATTAAAGGGTTACCCACTACATTATTCACGCGCCAAACCCAAAAGTGTTGAACATAAGGGTGTGTATTGAAAAAAAATTAAGCCCCAAATTAGCTAGAGGTAAGATAAAGATAGAATATATAAA
The DNA here is from genome assembly GCF_004193775.1 of Glycine soja. Lineage (NCBI taxonomy): Eukaryota > Viridiplantae > Streptophyta > Magnoliopsida > Fabales > Fabaceae > Glycine > Glycine soja. The sequence goes on from NC_041016.1 coordinate 51,082,421, forward strand.
TGTGTGACAACTCTCACCCTATAAATAAGACCAAACTCACATTCTAACATGGAGTCTTAAGCATTTTAGATTCTTGTATCTTATATTCAAATGTTCAAGTGGACGACCAAACATGCTTATTAGCTTTCTTAGAGTCGGTATAATTCAAGTGACTTGTTTGGTTCATAGGTTCTAAACTTTTTAGTTTCATATCAAGTAGCTACACTTTGATGCATGGGATGACCATCCATCAGGATGACCTTCAAAATTGGTGTGCCAAAGAACAGGTCCAAAACTGGTTGAACCGATCAAGAACTTAGATTTGACTAGAGGGATTGGTTCAGCTATATAAACATCATTTTTTTTCTTTTTTTTTATAAAAAAAATTACAATTCTTTTGACTCAATTGGTATATGTCTGTGCGAACTCTATGGATAGGAGAGATTAGTTTGAATGAACAATTTTGACTAGAGAACTTAGATTTGACTAATTAGTATATGTCAGTGCCAAAGAACATGTCAAAAACTAGTTGAACCGATCAAGAACTTAGATTTGACTAGAGAAATTGGTTTGGCTATATAAACATCACTTTTTCCCTTTATTTCTTTTTTTTTTTTTAATTACAATTCTTTTGACTCAATTGGTATGTGGTCGTGCAAACTCTATGGATACGAGAGATTGAGTTTGACTAAACAATTTTGAATCTTTGACACATATTAGATATAAATATATAATAGTTAGACTAACATTGTTTATACTACCCCACAATTAAATGAATGAGAGAAGTCATGGAAAATGAAAAATAACTCAAAATAATTTAGTTATGATATTTGAAGTTAAGTTTAACTTCTAATATTTTGAAGATTTCAATATTATATTATTTTTTAATATTATACTTAAAATAAAATAAAAATTATTTAATCATTAGCAGTTCAATCACAATTAAATTATTAAACCTTAAATTAAAGTACCTTTTCTGGTTCAATGACTAAGCTAGTTTTAAAAATATTGGATTTTTCAACGAAAGAGTGGGTATATTTTTCTAAGGATTAGAGGGATGTTTTTCCTATTTTAAGAACTAGAAGGTGCTTATTAAAAATTTGACTGAAGAAAATCAACCGTCTTAGAAATAAGAATAAATCACAATTGTCAATTTATAATTCTACGAAAATAAAGTAATAGTAAGACATTGTTGGATGTTCTATAAGAGCATCTACAGTTGAGTACTTACATGAATTATTTAATTTTATGTAATGTTGTTTAATTTTTTTTCCATTTAAATACATGACATAAAAAATAACTATTGTTTAAAACATTTATTGTATAAATAATATATTTTTTAAGTATTATACGACCTATAAAAATAAAATTAATCACTCATTTTAACATTCTTAATATTAGAGTGAATTTTTGTATAAAATATTTAAATTTATGTAAAATTATAAGATCAATAAAATTAAATGCTAAAGCGAGTTATCTTTTTATACATTTCCTTAACTATTTAATTATCATATAACTTTAGTCTATTTTTATCCCCATTTTCTTAACTATTTGATTATCTTATTCGATATTAATTATGTCAGGATATATTGAATTAATTAATCATATTACTAATGTATAGTGTGAGATGTTAGAGTTATTAATGTACAGAAAAGTAAAATAATAAATAAAAAGCCTTTTAATATCCTCGGAATCAAATTGTACATAAGTACTACACTTGGAATACAGTGCGATTTATACGTAAAATATAATACAGTAAAATAAACAAAATGAGAGTCAAAGCTTGAGGCCCATATGATTTATTGTAACATTTCAGCTGGGATCAAAGTAACATCAAAAGTTATTAGTTACCGCATGTTTTATTTCCCGTTTGTTGGGGTCAGAAGCACGTCACCAAATTAAAGCAACAAATAGTTCATTTATAACATGAAAATCTCGGTTAAAACGTGGATCAGAAATTAAGGAGAATCCAAACACACACATAACTGTCTACACCTGACAGTTAGAAATTAGTTAAAATGGGTGGGGGTGAAGGAACATTTAGAACACCAGGGGTATTTCGAACATCAGGGGTACGCGCTCTGGTACGCGATGGGTTATGCCCTGGTGGAGGAGGTGGACTTGGCCTGGGACCCAATTTTCTCATTCTCGGATCTGCAATTTAAAATGACAAGATGTTGAATGTTACCACTTACCTGTTCAAGATGTACATGTTTCTACATTCATGAATGTTTAATTTTTATATACGGGGAGTTTTCAATCTTGGTTTCCAAACATATATTTGCACCGGTGTCCCTGTCTAACCGGTTAAAATTTGTTATTCTATTCTTGTACTTGTTGGATATCGGGTGTTGTTTCCCGTCTTTATAGATTTGTACACAAGTTTTTTTTTTTATTTACAAAAATTATATTAAAAATCTGATTAAAAAAATAATTATTACACATTTATTTTTAACTACTTTATTCGTCGTGTATCTGTCTAAAAAAATCATGAAAAAAAGAATATTAAATTATGTAAAAATTATAAAAAAAATTAACAAATAATTAATAAAATTTTGATGATTTCACCATTGGAGCAGACAGAGAATGGGTATGAAACAAGTAGTGACATCCCTGTCTCCAACCCCGATTAAAAAAGTCGGATAATACCTTAACCCGTACCTAATCAACTTGAATATTTTCCATCAAAATCGAAACGAATTTAAGCAAATACTTAAGTACCGGTTTGATTACCATGCCTAGAGTCTTAAGCTTTCAAAAGAAACTAACATAATATATTAATTATTAATATTTATTGATAAAAAAGATATAAAATTTACATATTAAACCCCTACATGGACTAAACCAAATAATAAATATAAGGTAGTGGAACTTCGAATAGTGATTGTGATTCTACAATTCTACACAGATGCTTTTGTACATATTTGAATGAGATAGATCACAAACCTGCACTAACTGGAGCAAGCTGTGCAAAGAAAGTAAAGGCAAATATCAGCAAAATAAGAAAAGGTATTGATATAGAAGAAAGACTAGTCCGAGCCATCTCTTAAAGCAGAAACTGAAAGCCTCAAATCAAAATAATATACATGCATGCCCTGATTCATAGTCACCGAAATTTATAATGTCCCAAAAGCAATGGAGTCAATGCTAATTTTATTTCAGCTTTCAGTGAAATTTCCCAAAGAAAATGACGCCATATATATACTTTCAAAAAAAAAAAAGAAAAAAATCAGGTGTGAAATAAAATCCAGCTATTAATTGGAAAAGTAATCTACGAGCTAATATGTACATATGACTAAGCAAACTTGTTTGAAAGATTTTGTGTAGGAAGTAAAATGGATAAGAAAAGAACTAAAAAATTCAGAAAAAATTAATATCAAGTCATTAGTGTGAACCCCTAATCTCAGTATGGGTTGTTTGACGGGAATCCTCAATTTAATTAGTCATTACTTTGAAATTATATAAAAATAAAAAAATAAAAGATAAATAATTATTTTGATCTTTAAATATGTAAAATAATGATAATTTAATTTTTTAAAGAATAAAATTTTTAATCTAATCCTTAAACATGTATAAGTGAGACAATTAACTTTGTTATTTTAAAATATTTAAACAATAAAAATCCTAGCAATGCTTGTGTCAACGCCCATGGTCCTCTGGGGAGCCTCAGTCCTCTCTGTCTCTCTCTCTCTACCTTCTGGGCAAATTCCAACCAACAATGCAGTGACTCTTAAAGGCTTGTATAACAACATAGGAATCACAATCAATCCATAAATTACAATGTTTGATGTACCAATTTAAAATTAAATTTCGTAAATTATTTATATAAATTGTTAATATAATGGCTAAAATACAATTTTGGTCCACCTTTTAAATAGTTTAAACAATTGAATACTAAAATTTTATAATTAGAATAAAAAATTGTATGATTTATATATTAAAATAAATTTACATAATTTTGTATAAATTGCATAAAATAATTTATATAATTTTTATTTATATAATTGGAATAAAAATTAATTACTTAATAATTTTTTATAGTTAAAAGCAAAACATGTAAGTTTTCTACATAATTTAAATAATAAAAAAAATAAACCAACGCACGTCATTTGTCTAATCAGAAATGAGCTTCAATCTCTTGACCAAGGTGTTGAGTTTGATTCTTATATATAAGAAAAATAAGATTGAAAAAGAAGATCTACTAAATATTATTAGTCAAATTTTTTAACAAAAATTTATCATCGATAAAATAAATAAATACCTTTATATGAAAAAAAAGACTTCCACTGTTTGCAATCTCCTCAAGTGGAAAAGCATTGATTCAAATGAAAAACAAAGATATTGATAGATACCTAAGTTTATGTAGTTGCAATTTTTAATTAAAAAAGGATTAAAAATGGAAATAACTATATGGCTGAAGAGTTATTTTTTATAACTGCTACCGCTAGTTAAGTGTATACTTAGTTATTAAAGATCAAATGAAAAAGAAAAATGTGGAGATCAAGAGTTATTTCTTTTATTTATAGTATAGAACTATAAATTAATGATCTTAATTCATTATATCCTCCGGTTTATCACCTTTAATTTGAATATATGACGTGATCACCGAGTAAAGGTGCCCTATATTTGTACTCCACTCTCCCATATTAATATTGGGTCTCTCAATTAATTTTTCCTCTAAAAAATATAAAACTATAATCATTCGGTAAAGATTTTTAAACATTTTTTTATATTTTCAAATTTTAACGTTAAGATTTTTATGATTACAAATAATCATAAATATAACTTTAAAACAAATATTGTAAACTTCAATTATCTAATGACTCCTTCCAAAAAGAATTTTATCTTGTCATGACAATTAATTACAAGATAACAGGATTAGATAACAATGGACAAGATTTAATTGAAGATTCTTCGATAACAGTAAATAATAAGATATAGTAAATTGAGAATAAGATTATATTTTGTTGGCATAGAGATATAAGATAAGATATTGTAATACAATTTTTTTTTATAACCGATATTCTTTATCAAGTGAGACCTGTCGCACCTATATAAGGAAATTATTATCACAAGCTGTTTTAATTTACACTGATGAACAACATGAATGTTATTGTGGCTTTTCAGCAGCATACCTTCTTCAAAGAATGAAAATTGCTTTGAAATGATTTTGTTTGTGTACTCTAGTCTTTGTTTATGCTGTGTAGATTGATTTTATTTATAGATTATTTCATGTGTGAAAATAACTCACAAGAAGTTGAGAAAATATGTAAAAGCTCATATTCTCTCTCTTTTTTTTTTTAAGTTCACCCCAACTTTTGTAATAATAAAATGATAAAAATACTTTTCACTACTAGAAAAAAGTTTTTTAAGACGGTCAATAAATACTTTCAACGACGGTTATAAATCGCAAATTTTATTATACAAAATATTCTAAGACGATTTTGAATAATCGTCTTAGAATATGTGTTGTGAATTGCAATTTTCACCACGATAATTACAAAATTGTCACTGACCTATTTTCTAAGGCGGTTTCAATTATAACCGGCGTAAAAACGGTATCGTAAAAGATTTTTTTTTTTAGTAGTGCTTGCTTCTTGAGAATTAAGTTTTGATTGTATATATTGACAAAAGCAACCTCACGGCTGATTTTTGTTTGATTCTTTAAATATTCTAGTTATTTAATTTATTAATGAACCAATAAAAAGTTTTCATAGCCTCCTTTGAATTCGTGTAAATTCTTGCATGGTATTACCATAACATAAAGCACTGCTCCAATAGAAATCTATGAAAAATTGCGTGGTACTCACCAATATATAGTTTTTTACAACACGTGACACAAGATTTGCATGAGACCAATATAAACATCACTTTTTCCCTTTATTTCTTTTTTTTTTTAATTACAATTCTTTTGACTCAATTGGTATGTGGTTGTGCAAACTCTATGGATAGGAGAGATTGAGTTTGACTGAACAATTTTGAATCTTTGACACATATTAGATATAAATATATAATAGTTTGATTAACATTGTTTATACTACCCCACAATTAAATGAATAGGAGAAGTCATGGCAAATGAAAAATAACTCAGAATAATTTAGTTATGATATTTGAAGTTAAGTTTAACTTCTAATATTTTGAAGATTTCAATATTATATTATTTTTTAATATTATACTTAAAATAAAATAAAAATTATTTAATCATTACCGGTTCAATCACAATTAAATTATTAAACCTTAAATTAAAGTACTTTTTTTGGTTCAATGACTAAGCTAGTTTTAAAAATATTGGATTTTTCAACGAAAGAGTGGGTATATTTTTCTAAGGATTAGAGGGATGTTTTTCCTATTTTAAGAACTAGAAGGTGCTTATTAAACCAGAAAAAATTATTTTAAAAATTATTTAATCATTACCGGTTCAATCACAATTAAATTATTAAACCTTAAATTAAACTACCTTTTCTGGTTCAATGACTAAGTTAGTTTTAAAAATATTGGATTTTTCAACGAAAGAGTGGGTATATTTTTCTAAGGATTAGAGGGATGTTTTTTCTATTTTAAGAACTAGAAGGTGCTTATTAAAAATTTGACTGTGAAGAAAATCAACCGTCTTAGAAATAAGAATAAATCACAATTGTCAATTTATAATTCTACGAAAATAAAGTAATAATAAGACATTGTTGGATGTTCTATAAGAGCATCTACAGTTGAGTACTTACATGAATTATTTAATTTTATGTAATGTTGTTTAATTTTTTTTCCATTTAAATACATGACATAAAAAATAACTATTGTTTAAAACATTTATTGTATAAATAATATATTTTTTAAGTATTATACGACCTATAAAAATAAAATTAGTCACTCATTTTAACATTCTTAATATTAGAGTGAATTTTTGTGTAAAATATTTAAATTTATGTAAAATTATAAGACCAATAAAATTAAATGCTAAAGCGAGTTATCTTTTTATACATTTCCTTAACTATTTTAATTATCATATAACTTTAGTCTATTTTTATCCCCATTTTCTTAACTATTTGATTATCTTATTCGATATTAATTATGTCAGTATATATTGAATTAATTAATCATATTACTAATGTATAGTGTGAGATGTTAGACTTGTTAATGTACAGAAAAGTAAAATAATAAATAAAATGCCTTTTAATATCTTCGGAATCGAATTGTACCTAAGTACTACACTTGGGATACAGTGTGATTTATACGTAAAATATAATACAGTAAAATAAACAAAATGAGAGTCAAAGCTTGAGGCCCATATGATTTATTGTAACATTTCAGTTGGGATCAAAGTAACATCAAAAGTTATTAGTTACCACATGTTTTATTTCCCGTTTGTTGGGGTCAGAAGCACGTCACCAAATTAAAGCAACAAATAGTTCATTTATAACGTGAAAATCTCGGTTGAAACGTGGATCAGAAATTAAGGAGAATCCAAACACACACATAACTGTCTACAGCTGACAGTTAGAAATTAGTTAAAATGGGTGGGGGAGAAGGAACATTTAGAACACCAAGGGTCTTTCGAACACCAGGGGCATGCGTTTGGTTACGCAATGGTGAAGGAGGTGGACTTGGCACGTCACCCAATTTTCTCATTCTCGGATCTGCAATTTAAAATGACAAGATGTTAAATGTGACCTGTTCAAGATGTACATGTTTCTACATTCATGAATGTTTAATTTTTATATACTGGGAGTCAGATATGCCAACGGATGGAGTGAGAATAGGTATTGTCTTTTCAGATTTTCAATCTCGGTTTCCAAACATATATTTGTATCTGTGTCCCCATATCTAACGAGTTAAAATTTGTTATTCTATTTCTGTACTCGTTGGATATCGGGTGTTTCTTTCCGTCTCTATAGATTTGTACATAAATTTTTTTTTTAAAAAAATTATATTAAAAATCTGATTAAAAATATAATTATTACACATTTATTTTTAACTACTTTATTTGTCGTGCATCTGTCTACAAAAATCATAAAAAAAGAATATTAAATTATGTAAAAATTATAAAAAAAAAAAATAAATAAAATTTTGATGATTTCACCATTGGAGCGGATAGATAATGGATATGGAACAGGTAGTGACATCCCTGTTCCCAACCCCGATTAAATAAGTCGGATAATACCTGAACCCGTACCTAATCAACTTGGATATTTTCTGTCAAAATCGAGACGGATTTAAGCAAATACCTATGAGTACTGGTTTGATTACCATGCCTAGAGTCTTAAGCTTTCAAAAGAAACTAACATAATATATTAATTATTAATATTTATTGATAAAAAAGATATAAAAAAATTACATATTAAACCCCTACATGGACTAAACCAAATAATAAATATAAGGTAGTGGAACTTCGAATAGTGATTGTGATTCTACAATTCTACACACATGCTTTTGTACATATTTGAATGAGATAGATCACAAACCTGCACTAACTGGAGCAAGCTGTGCAAAGAAAGTAAAGGCAAATATCAGCAAAATAAGAAAAAGTATTGATATAGAAGAAAGACTAGTCCGAGCCATCTCTTAAAGCAGAAACTGAAAGCCTCAAACCAAAATATTATACATGCCCTGATTCATAGTCACCGAAATTTATAATGTCCCAAAAGCAATGGAGTCAATGTTAGTTTTATTTGAGCTTTCAGTGAAATTTCCCAAAGAAAATGACGCCATATACTATCAAAAAACAAAAATAAAAAAAATCAGGTGGGAAATAAAATCCAACTATTAATTGGAAAAATAATCTACGAGCTAATATGTACATATGACTTCTCTAGAAATTTTGAGCTTCCAAGCAAACTTGTGTGACGGGAATCCTGATATGAATTAGTCATTACTTAGACATTATATAAAAATAAAAAATATAAATATAAATGATTATTTTGATATTTAAATGTGTAAAATAATAATAATTTAATTTTTAAAAGAATAAATTTTTTAATCTAATCGTTAAACATGTAAAATGGATACAAAGACAAGAACCAAAATGTCTATTCACTCATTTAATTCTTCCTTGAACCTCTTAGTCTTTACCATTGTAATGGGTCTGCTCGGAGTTTGCTAGATTAATTTTTATCACTCAATCAAGAGCCAAGACCATCTTACTTGCATTGCAAGAGACAAGTTGTCATAGCTAAAATCCTAACCTTGTAAGAATCTCACTTGCAAGAATTTGATTGAAAGACATCACGAGCAGATTTGCATGGCAGCAGCTGAAATCTGTAACGGGGGAATGTGCGCAAGGGATTAATTGAATTGATTGAATTCAAATGACTTGGTTTTATTCTAACTTGAAGCTACCAACTAGAAAATTTTCTATAAATACCAATTTTTAGCACTTCATTTCATTTCACACAACTCAAACACTCGCCTATATTCTTGAATCTCCATCTTGCTCGAAAATGCCAAAGTATATAGAGGAAACAAAGGTCACTAAGAGTAGAAAGCATACTTATTTGAAAGAAAAACTTAGCAACAATTTTGGCTGTGTTTTCCTGGCTATATTCTTTTTTGTCTAGTTTCATTTTGCTTTGCAAACTGTTGTAATATTGTTGTGCTACTTCAACACCTCTAGTTCCTAGTTGCTAGAATTTGTCCCTTAAATCCATTTCCTCTTTCATTCTTTTATTCATATTAAAAGCTTGTCGTGGAGTCAATCTTTAACCCTTTTCCATATATAGTTTTATTTGAGCTTTCAGTGAAATTTCCCAAAGAAAACGACGCCATGTACTATCAAAAAAAAAAAAAAAAATCAGGTGTGAAATAAAATCCAGCTATTAATTGGAAAAGTAATCTACGAGCTAATATGTACATATGACTTCTCTAGAAATTTTGAGCTTCCAAGCAAACTTGTTTGACGGGAATCCTGATATGAATTAGTCATTTCTCATACATTATATAAAAATAAAAAATATAAATATAAATGATTATTTTGATATTTAAATATGTAAAATAATGATAATTTAAGTTTTAAAAGAATAATTTTTTTAATCTAATCGTTAAACATGTAAAAGTGAGACAATTAACTTTGTTACAAGTAATATATTTTAAAATATTTAAACAAAAAAAATCCTAGCAGTGCTTGCGCTATTTTAATATAAAGACAAAAATACAATTTTGGTCCACCTTTTAAATAATTTAAAAATTGGACACTAAAATTTTATTAATTTTATAATTAGAATAAAAAAATTGTATGATTTATATATTAAAATAAATTTACATAATTTGTATAAATTGCATAAAATAATTTATATAATTTTTATTTATATAATTGGAATAAAAATTAATTACTAAATAAATTTTTATACTTAAAAGTAAAACATGTAAGTTTTCTAAATAATTTAAATACAAAAAAAATTAAATTAACACACGCCGTTGGTCTAATTAAAACTGAGCTCTAATCTCTTGACGAAGGTCTTGAATATGATTCTTATATATAAGAAAAACATGATTGATAAAAAAGATCCACTGTCAGTACAAAAATTTATCATCGATATATAAATAGCTTTACATGAAAAAAAAAAAAGAATTTCACTGTTTGTAATCTCGTCAAGTGCAAAAGCATTGATTCAAATGAAAAACAAAAATATTGATAGATACCTAAGTTTATGTAGTTGCAATTTTTAATTAAAAATGTAAATAACTATGGCTGAAGAGTTATTTTTTATAATTGCTACAACTAGTTAAGTGTATACGTAGTTATTAAGGATAAAATGAAAAAGAAAAATGTGGAGATCAAGAGTTATTTCTTTTATTTATAGTATAGAACTATAAATTAATGATCCTAATTGATTATCCTCCAGTTTGCCACCTTTGATTTGAATATATGACGTTATCACCGAGCAAAGGTGCCCTATATTTGTACTCCACTCCTCCCATATTAATATTGGGTCTCTCAATTAATTTTTCCTCTAAAAAATATAAAACTATAATCATTCGGTAAAGATTTTTAAACATTTTTTTTTATATTTTCAAATTTTAACGTTAAAATTTTTATACTTACAAATAATCATAAATATAACTTTGAAACAAATATTGTAAACTTCAATTATCTAATGACTACTTCAAAAAGGAATTTTATCTTATCATGACAATTAATTACAAGATAACAGGATTAGATAACAATGGACAAGATTTAATTGAAGATTCTTCGATAACAGTAACTAATAAGATATAGTAAATTGAGAATAAGATTATATTTTGTTGACGTAGAGATATAAGATAAGATATTGTAATACAAAAAATTTGTGATAACCGATATTCTTTATCAAGTGAATTTTCAGACCTGTCGCACCTATATAAGGAAATTATTATCACAAGCTGTCTTAATTTACACGATTAAGTTTCTGATGAACAACATGAATGTTATTGTGACTTTTCAGCAGCATACCTTCCTCAAAGAATGAGAATTGTTTTGGATATTCGTGCCCAGCAGATGTGTATCAGTATATGATGGCTGATTCTATAGTTTTACTGTGTTTTTTCTTGTTTCTGTCGTCTTAATTCTGACGTATAAAAATTAAAGTGTTTCATGACCGGTTTTGAATTTTGAATTTAAACTTTATAAGAAAAAATAGACTCATTTGTATAGTCACTGACCATGAACACTTTCTTGTGAATAATATGAATAATGTGACATATTTTTAGGAATGACAAGTAATTCAAGACTTCATCTAGCCTTTGCCTGAGACTCTAGAATCCTAAAATTATATGCACTTGTCATGCTCATGTTCATCTGAAACAGATCCTATGTGTAATTCTGGTTTAAAGTGAGATCAACTAAAGAATGATGACCATTACAAGCGAAGCAAAATTGTCTCGTTCATAACTGATATCAAAACTTTCTTCAGGTACTTTGATAAGTGATAAAAAATTCATAATAGACAATTGGACCCCTTTAGAGCACATGGAGTGGTCTCCAAATTCACATGTACCAGTCCAAATAACTCAATTTGAGAAATGCAGCTAATTACCACATTCTGATGAGGGTGTTTACAGAAATGCAGCCTTTATCATTTGTGTCACAGTTCCATCAGAATCTATTCTATTCTAGTCTCTAGACCACATTCATATAAGTCAATCATGAAACGTTTATTTGGTCTAGACCTCAGGCATGGAAGTATAAAAATTTAAAAGGGATCTGAATTGCAAACCCCTACAACCAAACCTGTGTTTGCTGCAAGAAGAACAAAATCCCTCTTTCTTTTCTTAAAGAACTTGTCCAATGTACCTTCCTCCATTACATACACCTTTTTCTTGAACATATAAATCCTTAGTATCATTTTATCATGACACTGTTCTTCAAAACAAAGGTTATTGCCTCAATTGTTTAAGAGAAAAATATCATTTTCTAGATGTTTCAGATTTTTTAAAGTCATTCTATGAGGAATGAACTTTGTCAATGATGGAAGATACAATCATATACTTTCATCTAAATCATAATGTGTTTATTGGTAGATAATAAGAATTCATTCAAGCAATTGTATCATGAGAAGCCGACTATCAATCATCTTATGGTTATAAAAACAATTAACATGAAATTTCTTACTTGTTATGTCTCTTGTCACGTATATATGTTTATAAGAGTTTTGATATATATATCAAACAAAGTGTCACACATACCTTTTAAAATGTGTCCCATGCAAATATTGCCATAATTATCTCACTTGTTTTTTTCTAATAGGTTTTAACAATGATCTCATCTTCCATGTATAACACTAACCTTCATGTTTAGTTTGCCCCATCAATCTCTATATAAATTGGATGCAATATGGTGTCTTGGCAAATCCCCTTTAGATACAATGAAGTTCTTTGACATGATTTGCACACATCCCACATCAACTAGGGCATTTTACAAATTAACAACTTCCTTCTCTTTGCACACAAGGAAGAAAGGAAATGATTTTGTTTATGTACTCAAGTCTTTGTTTCTGCGTGTAGATTGATTTTATATATAGATCATTTCATGTGTAAAAATATTTAACCTTTCGAAAAAATATATATGTAGGTGAGAACTTACATTTCACATAATCCTATGTGAGAAGTCACATGTCATGTTTCTTGGTGAAAAATCAGATGACTTTAAGTGAAAAGTCATAATCTTTTGATTCAAAAATAACTCAGAGAAAGTCAAAAAAATATGTACAAGGCTCTTATTCTCCTTTTTTTTTTTCGTTCATCCCAATTTTTATAAAAATAAAATGATAAAAATACTCTTGGGTCTTGAGAATTAAGTTTTGATTTTATATATATATATATATTATTAATGAACCAATAAAAAGTTCTCATAGCCTCCTTTGAATTCGTGTAAATTCGTGCATGGTATTGCCATAACATAAAGCACTGCTCCAATAGAAATCTATGAAAAATTGCGTGGTACTCACCAATATATAGTTTTTTACAACACGTGACACAAGATTTGCATGAGACCAATATGTTTAGGTTGTTCCATGCAAAATTCATAGGTCCTAAGTTACATCCACAAAAAACTATAACGTTCCAACTCTTGTTCCCTCCCTTTAAATGTTGTTCCCTTCTCTTTGAAACCTCTCTTCAGTTTTATTTCATTTCATCATATCGTCGCGACCCTCCTCTTTCCACTCTACTCCTTGCTCTCAAATCTTCATCTTCTGTCTCCTGCTGCAGGGCCATTCATGCCCGAGTGATCAAATCACTGGATTACAGAGATGGGTTTATTGGTGATCAATTGGTTTCGTGTTACCTTAACATGGGGTCCACCCCAGATGCACAGAAGCTGTTTGATGAAATGCCCCACAAGGATTCTATCTCTTGGAACTCATTGGTTTCTGGGTTTTCAAGAATAGGAGACCTTGGTAATTGTTTGAGGGTGTTTTATACAATGAGGTATGAAATGGCATTTGAATGGAATGAGCTTACACTCTTATCTGTTATCTCAGCTTGTGCCTTTGCGAAAGCCCGGGATGAGGGCTGGTGTCTTCATTGTTGTGCAGTGAAATTGGGTATGGAGTTGGAGGTTAAGGTTGTTAATGCTTTTATTAACATGTATGGGAAGTTTGGCTGTGTTGACTCTGCTTTCAAGCTGTTCTGGGCACTGCCAGAGCAGAATATGGTGTCGTGGAATTCAATGGTGGCTGTTTGGACACAAAATGGAATCCCTAATGAAGCCTTTAATTATTTTAATATGATGAGAGTCAATGGACTTTTTCCCGATGAAGCCACCATTCTGAGCTTGCTTCAAGCCTGTGAAAAATTGCCTTTAGGAAGATTGGTAGAGGCCATACATGGAGTGATCTTCACCTGTGGTCTTAATGAAAATATAACGATTGCAACCACCCTTTTGAACTTGTATTCAAAGTTAGGGAGATTGAATGTGTCTCATAAGGTCTTTGCAGAGATAAGCAAGCCTGATAAAGTGGCATTGACTGCCATGCTTGCTGGGTATGCCATGCATGGGCATGGGAAAGAAGCAATAAAGTTCTTTAAATGGACTGTAAGGGAAGGTATGAAGCCTGATCATGTTACATTTACTCATTTGTTAAGTGCTTGTAGCCATTCAGGGCTTGTCATGGATGGAAAGTACTACTTTCAAATCATGTCTGATGTTTACAGAGTTCAACCCCAATTGGATCACTATTCATGTATGGTTGATCTTCTTGGCCGCTGTGGTATGCTCAATGATGCTTATCAGCTGATAAAGAGCATGCCATTAGAGCCAAATTCTGGAGTTTGGGGTGCCCTTCTTGGTGCTTGTAGGGTTTATCGTAACATCAATCTTGGGAAGGAAGCTGCAGAGAATTTGATTGCACTAAATCCTTCAGACCCTAGAAATTATATCATGCTTTCCAACATATATTCTGCTGCAGGTCTGTGGAGTGATGCATCAAAAGTGAGAGCTTTAATGAAGACTAAAGTTTTTACTAGAAACGCTGGATGCAGTTTTATTGAGCATGGGAATAAAATCCATCGTTTTGTGGTAGATGATTATTCTCACCCTGATTCAGACAAAATACACAGGAAGCTGGAAGAGATTATGAGAAAAATTCAAGAGGTTGGTTTCGTGTCTGAAACTGAATCCATTCTCCATGATGTTGATGAAGAGGTGAAAACAGATATGATTAACAAGCATAGTGAGAAGATAGCACTTGCATTTGGACTTTTGGTTAGTAATGCTGATATGCCATTAGTTATAATAAAAAATCTCAGAATATGCCTGGATTGCCACAACACTGCAAAATTTGTCTCGCTGATAGAGAAGCGTACAATCATTATCCGAGATTCAAAGCGATTTCACCACTTTTCAGATGGATTATGCTCTTGTGCTGATTATTGGTAGTGATCTCTGAAGGAGTTTGGTGTTGCAGGAATGATACTGTCATTGATCATAACTTATACAAACACGTAGTAATAAACTTGATTCTATATCATGAGCATAATTCATTCTGTATATTCATATTCAGTTCTTCCTTCTAACCTAAATGTGCTCCCATTTTGTAAGTTGCTTACCCAATACTACATGAGAAACCAACTTGAAAGCTTTTAAATCAAATTCATTTTCTATTTGGTAAATTATAAATTAAAAACACTATGATTAATCATCACGTTCCCTTAGTTTTTCTTTTCTTTTCTCTATGACTGTTTTATGACCTTCTTTTTATACGTTGTTATAATTTCAAATCTTTATTGAAGTTTCACATCTTTCAGAGAAAGTCATGGAAAAGGAAGTGATGAAATCTCAACTCTGTAATGAGTTATCCTTTGTAAACAAACTTTGCCAAGGATATGACATTTCTTTGTCTGGAAAATGGCATACAAAAATCAATTTTCTTCCCTATTTATAAAGATTTATGATATTTTGCGGAGAGTTTCATGGTTTTCAGACTTCAAAGACCATTGATTCTGGCGGAATTGTGAAGAATTAATGCATGTGCAGAGGTATTTCATTTTTTTTAAGTTGTGTTTCTATTTCCTCTTCTTTTTCTCCCCTTTCATCTTCACATTCTCTCTTTATTCCCAGGAAATAAAAGGCTTGTGGTGGCAAATTGCAAGGCAGATGGAATAGTTCTAAATTCTAAATAGTGTAAATGACGAAAGATAAATTTCTTTTGACTATTTTGAGAATTTTTAGTAGTTAATGTTAAATTTAATGAACTACATTATTGCTGAGTTTGAGATACACATTACATTAGAGAAGTGCTGAGTTACTTTACTCAGCCACACATTGTATATATTTATATAAAACAGAAAGAGTACAATAAGAAAGAAGAAAAGACAGGTTCAGAATAGTGAACCTGCTCCTAGTTAGGCTTTTCAGAATACACACTAAAAACAGCTTTTTCTAAACCTTTCAAGACTACTCTTACAAAGATACAACTAGCTTATATTGTAACAAATGTAACCACAAACAGCTATAAAGCTTGAAGTTAATATGTAAAAAAAAATAGTTTAGAGAAGTGGAGAAAGCAGCTTATACAACATGAAGGTTAGTGTTGATAAGGTTTAGGTATTTGCTTGATCATCTGCCCACCTTCCCCAACTGGGGAATTAAAATGTTTGCATGCAGGATGTACCATCACTATTATGTATGAGACATTATTTGCAGCATAGTGCATATCTGGAACCTTTACACTTGCCTTTGTTTATGCTATAGTAGTATACTGCTGATATACCTTAATCTGTTATCTGATCTTATTAAATATTTAAAATTGTTACATTTAGAGAGAGATAGAGAACTGATAGAAATCATAATTGTGTTTTCATTATTGATTTGATGATTACAACAAAGGTCTATATATATAGAGCAGAGTTCACAATGAGGCCTAACTCTGACTCTAACAATTACTAACTGATTCTGTTACTAACAGAATCACAGCATACTAACTAACTAAGAAGAGATAGCTAATAGTAACCACAAACAGTTTTTACAACTAACTGAAAACTAACTGAATTTAAGACTTCTCTCTAACACTCCCCCCACAAGCTCAGCAGTACTAAGTACTCTGAGTTTGGAGCTGAAGTTGTAGAACAAATGCTTGCTGAGTGATTTGGTGAGTATGTCAGCAACTTGGAGTTGTGCAGGAATGTAGGAAACAACCAAAGACTTGTTCAAAACCTTTTCCCTCACAAAAAAAATGTCTAATTCCATGTGTTTCGTTCTGGAGTGAAGCACAGGGTTGTGACTAATAGCAACAGCACTTTGGTTGTCACAATAGATAACTGGAGGAGGGATGGGAACTTTGAGCTCATGGAGAAGAGACTGGAGCCATAGAACTTTAGATGCAGCATGTGCTAGGCTCCTGTATTCGGCCTCTGCACTAGATTTAGCAACCAGAGTTTGCTTTTTAGACCACCAGGACACAAGATTAGGACCAAAAAAGATACAAGCACCTGAAGTGGACCTCCTATCATCAATATCAGAGGCCCAATCTGCATCACAAAAAGCATTAATGCTGAGAGGGGCACTGGTGGTGGCAGGCAGAAGGGTGAGACCATGATCAATGGAGCCCTTTAAGTATCTTAAGATCCTTTTGACTGCACTCCAATGAGAGACCAGTGGCTGAGCGAAAAACTGACACACCTTGCTGACTGAGTATCCAAGTTCAGGTCTGGTAATTGTAGCATACTGCAGGGCTCCTACAATGCTTCTGTACAGAGTGGGGTTGTCAAAGGGGTCAACACCAGTTTTGGACAACTTAAGATTTGCAGGTAAAGGAGTGGAAATCCCTTTGCAGTCTTCCATGCCTGCTCTGTGAAGTATATCTCTAATGTATTTAGCTTGAGATAAATGAAGAGCACCAGATGGAGTAAGCTTGCATTCTATGCCCAGAAAGTACTTAAGAGTGCCAAGCTGCTTAAGAGAGAAGGTAGCATTCAACTTGTTCACAATGAGGTTAATAGCAGTGTTGGAGGAACCCGTGATGATTATATCATCTACATAAATGAGAATAAGCAGGCAGCAGCCATGTTTGTTGAATATGAGAAGAGAGGGATCACACTTGGATTGTTGAAAACCAAAGGAGATGAGAGTATTTGTCAAACTCTCATACCAAGCCCTTGGGGCTTGTTTTAAACCATATATTGCCTTGTGAAGTTTGCATACAAGAGTGGATTCACCCTGAATAAAGCCTTGAGGCTGTTGCATGTAGACATCTTCATGGAGTTGCCCATTAAGAAAGACATTGTTGACATCAAGTTGAATAAGGGGCCATTTGGAAGTAAGAGCAATGGTGAGGACAGTTCTCACTGTGATTGGTTTCACCACTGGAGAGTAGGTGTCACTGTAATCTTGACCATATTTCTGGTTGAATCCTTTGGCGACCAAGCGTGCTTTATATTTGTTTATGGTACCATCCGGGTTCTCTTTGATCCTGAAAATCCATTTGCACCCGATGGCTCTTTTATGAGGAGGAAGAGGTACCAAGCTCCATGTTTTGTTAGCTTGAAGAGCTTGATACTCTTGTTGCATAGCTTCAGTCCAGTGGATAGATGAAAGAGCTTGCTGCACAGTGGTTGGTTCAGTGGTTGTTAGATTGATTGTGGGAAAGAGAGGAGGAGCAGAGCCTGGAGGAGGTTGATGAGAGTAACATGCTGAGTAGCAGCTGTGTCAAGATTGTTGTTCATGGTAGGGTGCATGGCATAACCAGTGAAATTGGTCTGAGGTGCATATCCAGTGAAGTTGGCCTGAGGTGCTGCTTGCTGCCACTGAGGGTTACTTTGAGCCCAATTGTTGTTATTTGGTGTAGTGTTCCTTACATACTTATAAGGGTTGCCATGAACATAAGGTTGATTGCTTCCATAAGCAGCATTAAACCTGTGATAACAGTAGGAAGCATCATGGCCTGTGCGATGACAGACTTGACACTGAACAGTGGAACGACCCCCACGACCACCACGATTGCCACGGCCATTTCTTCCTCCACAGCCTCTAGATTGATTGTTGTTCTTGAAATTGTTGTTTTGAGAGTCGTAATTGCCTGAATTTGAGTTCCCAGTTGTCCAATTGGCTTGAGGAGCAATCTGGGTTTCTGTCGCAGAATTAGGGTTCACAGAATTGGGGATTTTTGAATTTGGTTGAGATTGAGTAAAATTGAGGGATGCAGCTTCTTTAGTGATACGCGCCTTGTCCAATCGCTGCTCATGAGCCAGAAGAAGGGCCCTAATTTCCTCTAAATCGAACCATTCGATCTTTGAGTTGATTAGGGTTACGAGACTTTCAAATTCATTAGGAAGACCTTCAAGAATCACATCAAGTTGATCTTGAAGGGAAACAAACTCACCAATTGATGTCAACGAATCTGAAATGTGTTTGATTTTTGCCAAGAATTCAGAAATTGAAGATGATCCTTTCTTCGTGGTGCGTAGCTGAGTTCGCAATTGTCGCGCCTGAGCCTTGGTTTTCGATTGAAAGGATTGATGGATATTTTTCCAGAGTTGGAATGTGTGCTTGCAACCAATGACAGAAGGAAGAATGGCAGGGGAAAGAGATGATTGCAGCCATGCTAAGAGGAGCTGGTCCTGTAATTCCCAGTTGCTGAAGGCTGGGTTTTCAATATTGGCAAGACGATCGTGTTCCGAAGCGTATTGAGGAGGTATCTCAGGAGTGACACAGAAACGATGAAGGCGATGAGCCCTTAGGACTGGTTCAATCTGTTGCAGCCATACAAGATAGTTTGTTGCATCTAATTTGACAGAAATCTTGTAGTTGAAAGAAGATAGAGGTGTGATTGTTGAGTTGGGTGTCGCCAAGATTGGTGGTGTACAAGGTGTGTGAGGTTGGGAATCCATTGAAGAAGGGAAGATTTAGAGGAAAGAGGAAAGAAATGGAGGATCTTGTCACGCTTGTGGAAGAATCAGAAGGCTCTTGATACCATGTTACATTTAGAGAGAGATAGAGAACTGATAGAAATCATAATTGTGTTTTCATTATTGATTTGATGATTACAACAAAGGTCTATATATATAGAGCAGAGTTCACAATGAGGCCTAACTCTGACTCTAACAATTACTAACTGATTCTGTTAGTAACTAACAGAATCACAGCATACTAACTAACTAAGAAGAGACAGCTAATAGTAACCACAAACAGTTTTTACAACTAACTGAAAATTAACTGAATTTAAGACTTCTCTCTAACAAAAATTACACGCCACATTTATACGCGGTTCCAAACAAAACGGGAAGATGTCTGATGCTGTTTAGCCTACTGGACCTAACTTGTTAAATCCTTGAGAACAATACTTTAAGTATCCTCCTATTTTTGTACATCAAAAGTTATCTATGCTGGATGTACCATCAAAAGATTTTCTCTTGTGAGATTTTCATATGACAAGAACATGTGAAGAGATAAAAGCAGACACCATGTCAAAATTTATGGGACCTTATTTAAGTTTCTTGTATTTATCTTTTTCTTCAGTCTTCGCATGACCTTGTCATGTAAAAATCTCACACGAGAGGATTCATTTCCCTTTGTTATGCAGGTAATTGTTCTGTCTCGTTCTTGACAAACGAGCAATACTAAGCAGAAAAAAATTGACACATGATGGTAGTTGGATATGTTAGAGCGGAGGGAGCCACTCACTTACTTTGAATTGATAACAATGTCAACTCATTATGGCAAAAGAATTCTGGTTAATAATTGTTTTCCTCAGTAATTTTGCAGAATGTGAGTGCAGCAGTTGAACCACAAGCAGAAAGTACTCACAATCATCTTCAGTTTAGAACTCTGGAGGGCCAACAAACAGAATATCCATGTTAGTATGTTACAATTATTACAGCGTGATGAAAATTGGCAATGGTTAGTTAATGGTTCGTATCTAAATTGGAACGGACTCTGAGCTGTGGCCTTATGGCTACAAATATGAAGTTTGACTCAAAATACTGCTGTTTTTGGCTCTTTATTCCAAAGCATTCTCTTCCTTTCTTTCAATTTTTCCATTTGTATGAACTAGTAAAACATGAAAATGTTAGGATTGGTAGTCAAATTTGTACAGTAATTTACATCCTCCTTTACTTGGTCCTTGTAGGCCTCTTATTAGCAGTTAAGAATAGATAATTTGACTGTGCTATACAAGCAGATAACCAGAAGTATTGATGAAAAAAAATCAAATTTTTGGGACCTATGAATTTTGCATGGAACAACCTAAACATATTGGTCTCATGCAAATCTTGTGTCACGTGTTGTAAAAAACTATATATCGGTGAGTACCACGCAATTTTTCATAGATTTCTATTGGAGCAGTGCTTTATGTTATGGTAATACCATGCAAGAATTTACACGAATTCAAAGGAGGCTATGAGAACTTTTTATTGGTTCATTAATAAATTAAATAACTAGAAAAATTAAAGAATCAAACAAAAATCAGCCGTGAGGTTGCTTTTGTCAATATATACAATCAAAACTTAATTCTCAAGACGCAAGAGTATTTTTATCATTTTATTTTATAGAAGTTGGGGTGAACTTAAAAAAAAAAAGAGAGAATATGAGCCTTGTACATATTTTCTCAACTTCTTGTGAGTTATTTTCACACATAAAATGGTCTATAAATAAAATCAATCTACACACAGAAACAAAGAGTAGAGTACACAAACAAAATCATTTCCTATATTCCGTGTGTGCAAAGAGAAGGAAGCTGTTATTTTGTAAAACGCTTCAGTTGATAACATCTGCTGGGCACGAATATCCAAAGCAATTCTCATTCTTTGAAGAAGGTATGCTGCTGAAAAGTCACAATAACATTCATGTTGTTCATCAGAAACTTAATCGTGTAAATTAAGACAGCTTGTGAGGATGAGTAGCCTCACAGCTTTTAGAGATCAGATCCAAGGCAATGTTATGGAGTCAGATTCTCATATCAATTTGTGTAGCAAATGGACTAAGCTAGATAGAACCATAATAATTTCCTTATATAGGTGCGACAGGTCTGAAAATTCACTTGATAAAGAATATCAGTTATAAGAAAAATTTTGTATTACAATATCTTATCTTATATCTCTATGTCAATAAAATATAATCTTATTCTCAATTTACTATATCTTATTAGTTACTGTACTGTTATCGAAAAATCTTCAATTAAATCTTGTCCATTGTTATCTAATCCTGTTATCTTGTAATTAATTGTCATGATAAGATAAAATTCTTTTTGGAAGGAGTCATTAGATAATTGAAGTTTACAATATTTGTTTTAAAGTTATATTTATGATTATTTGTAAGTATAAAAATCTTAACGTTAAAATTTGAAAATATAAAAAAAATGTTTAAAAATCTTTACCGAATGATTATAGTTTTATATTTTTTAGAGGAAAAATTAATTGAGAGACCCAATATTAATATGGGAGGAGTGGAGTACAAATATAGGGCACCTTTACTCGGTGATCACGTCATATATTCAAATTAAAGGTGGCAAACCGGAGGATAATCAATTAGGATCATTAATTTATAGTTCTATACTATAAATAAAAGAAATAACTCTTGATCTCCACATTTTTTTTTTTCATTTTATCCTTAATAACTACGTATATACACTTAACTAGCTGTAGCAATTATAAAAAATAACTCTTCAGCCATAGTTATTTACATTTTTAATCCTTTTTAATTAAAAATTGCAACTACATAAACTTGGGTATCTATCAATATTTTTGTTTTTCATTTGAATCAATGCTTTTCCACTTGACGAGATTGCAAACAGTGAAAATCTTTTTTTCATGTAAAGGTATTTATTTATTTTATCGATGAGAAATTTTTATCGAAAAATTTGACGGTAAATCTTCTTTTTTAATCATATTTTTCTTATATATAAGAATCAAACTCAAGATCTTTGTCAAGAGATTGAAGCTCAGTTCTAAACGAAATGTGTTGGTTTAATTTATTTTTTTTGTATTTAAATCATTTAGAAAACTTACATGTTTTGCTTTTAACTATAAAAAATTATTTAGTAATTAATTTTTATACCAATTCTATAAATAAAAATTATTTTATGCAATTTATACAAATTATGTAGGTTTATTTTAATATATAAATTATACAATTTTTTATTCTAATTATATAATTAATAAAATTTTAGTATCCAATTTTTTAAACTATTTAAAAGGTGGACCAAAATTATATTTTTGCCTTTGTATTAACAATTTATATAAATAATTTACATATTAATTTATAAATAATTTACGTATTAATTAATTTATGAAATTTAATTTTAAATTGGTACATCTAACAGAGTAATTTATGGATTGATTGTGATTCCTATGTTGTTATCCAAGCCTTTAAGAGTCCCTGCATTGTTACTTGGAATTTGCCAATGGGCGTTAGCGCAAGCACTGCTAGGATTTTTTTTGTTTAAATATTTTAAAATATATTACTTGTAACAAAGTTAATTGTCTCACTTTTACATGTGTACGGATTAGATTAAAATTTTATTCTTTTAAAAATTAAATTATCATTATTTTACATATTTAAAGATCAAAATAATTATTTATCTTTTAATTTTTTTTTATTTTATTTTTATATAATATCTAAGTAATGACTAATTCATATGAGGATTCCCGTCAAACAACCCATACTGAGATTAGGGGTTCACACTTATGACTTGATATTTTTTCTGAATTGTTTAATTCTTTTCTTATCCTTCTTACGTTCCTACACAAAATCTTTCAAATAAGTTTGCTTGGAAGCTCAAAATTTCTAGAGAATGATTTAGTCATATGTACATATTGGCTCGCAGATTACTTTTCCAGTTAATAGCTGGATTTTATTTCACACCTGATTTTTTTTTCTTTTTGTTTTTTGATAGTATATGGCGTCATTTTCTTTGGGAAATTTCACTGAAAGCTCAAATAAAACTAACATTGACTCCATTGCTTTTGGGACATTATAAATTTCATTTCGGTGACTATGAATCAGGGCATGTATAATATTTTGGTTTGAGGCTTTCAGTTTCTGCTTTAAGAGATGGCTCGAACTAGTCTTTCTTCTATATCAATACCTTTTCTTATTTTGCTGATATTTGCCTTTACTTTCTTTGCACAGCTTGCTCCAGTTAGTGCAGGTTTGTGATCTATCTCATTCAAATATGTACAAAAGCATGTGTGTAGAATTGTAGAATCACAATCACTATTCGAAGTTCCACTACCTTATATTTATTATTTGGTTTAGTCCATGTAGGGGGTTTAATATGTAATTTTTTTATATCTTTTTTTTATCAATAAATATTAATAATTAATATATTATGTTAGTTTTTTTTGAAAGCTTAAGACTTTAGGCATGACAATCAAACTTGTACTCATGGGTATCCGTTCAAATCCGTTCTAATTTTGATGGAGAATATCCAAGTTGATCAGGTGCGAGTTTAAGGATTATTTGATCTTTTTAATTGGGGTCGGAAACAGGGATGTCATTACCTGTTCCATACTCATTTTCATACCCATCCACTGATGAAGTTATTAAAATTTTATTAATTATTTGTTATTTTTTTTATAATTCTTACATAATTTAATATTTTTTTTCTTTATGCTTTTTGTAGACAAATGCGATGCAAGTACAAGTCGTTAAAAATAAATGTGTAACAATCATTTTTATAATTAAATTTTTAATATAGGTTGGGAATGTATATAACCGAACGAGTAGGGAGATGGGATAACAAATTTTAACAATATATTAGGGATGAACACGAATATAGGTTGGGAAGCCAGGATCGGAAACGAGAGAGGCAATACCCGTCCCGATCCCCGCCGTTGCCACATCTATATGACTCCCAGCATATAAAAGTTAAACACTGATGAATGTAGAAACATGTACATCATGAACAGGTAACATTTAACATCTTGTTATTTTAAATTGCAGATCCGAGAATGAGAAAATTGGGTCCCGGGCCAAGTCCACCTCCTCCACCAGGGCGTAACCATGGACTTTCACCTTTTTTTCCAAATGCTCCTCCTCCTCCACTCATTTAAACTAATTTCTAACGGTCAGGTATAGACAGTTATGTGTGTGTTTGGATTCTCCTTAATTTCTGATCCACGTTTCAACCAAGATTTTACGTATAAATCGCACTGTATCCCAAGTGTAGTACTTATGTACAATTCGATTCCGAGAAAATTAAAAGGCTTTTTATTTATTATTTTACTTTTCTGTACATTAATAAGTCTAACATCTCACACTATACATTAGTAATATGATTAATTAATTCAATATATACTGACATAATTAGTATCGAATAAGATAGTCAAATAGTTAAGAAAATGGGGACAAAAATAGATTAAAGTTATATGATAATTAAATAGTTAAGGAAATGTATAAAAAGATAACCCGCTTCAGCATTTAATTTTATTGGTCTTATCATTTCACATAAATTTAAATACTTTACACAAAAATTCACTCTAATATTAAGAATGTTAAAATGAGTGATTAATTTTATTTTTGTAGGTCGTATAATACTTAAAAAATATATTATTTATACAATAAATGTTTTAGACAATAGTTTTTTTTATGTCGTCTATTTAAATGGAAAAAAATTAAACAACATTACATAAAATTAAATAATTCATGTAAGTACTCAACTATTGATGCTCTTATAGAACATCCAACAATGTCTTATTATTACTTTATTTTCGTAGAATTATAAATTGACAATCGTTGTTTATTCTTATTTCTAAGGCGATTGATGTTCTTCAGAGTCAAATAAAAAAGTTGTTGCATTATTCCGTGATGGACTATTTGCAAATAAAAAAGTTGTTGCGCGATGAGTTGATATTGCGAGTGTTAGTGTATGCTGGGCCATGAAGAAGGGTGGGACATTTTTGTCCATTGAGCTTTCTATGGGATGTGCAGGAAGCAAAATAAAGAGGTGCAGGAAGCAATTACCAATAATTGATTGAGATTTTGTATACAGAAGCCACATTTGTAATAACCCAAATTATTCACTCCTCTATGACTCACTAGAGCTTTGAGAGCGTTTTTTTTTTTTACAATTTCTCTTCATTTCTTATCTTTTTAAACTCTTTTTTAGTATCTTAAATTTTAATTTAAACTTCATTATATTTTTAAAAATATAAATAATTAAGAATACATTATATTATAATTAAATAAATAATTATATCATTTTATGTCACTATACATTTATCATACAATTTATCAAATACTTTCAATTTAATCAATTAACTTATAAGTTTTTAGTTTTTCAACTCACTTATCAGCTCTAAACAAGTTAGTTTTATCAAATACACTCCTAATTTATTTTTTAAAGAATTCAATGGCTTGATTGATTTAAATTTTTTTATCAAAAAATAACATTAAAATTTTATTTTGAATCAAAATCACTCCATATTTACATAGAGTTTTAGTTAATCAACCAAGTTGTTGGTCCAAGTAGAGTTATTAGTCTTCTTAAGCAATGTCTCATAATGACAATTATATATATATATATATATATATATATATATATATATATATATATATATATATATATATATATATATATATATATATAATTAAAAGAAGAAATTGTACTAAAAATAATTAGATAATTTTTTTTACCAAAGCTTAATTATTAACAAAAATAATAAATGCTCAACATTGATATTACAGTGACAAAAAAGTGTTTTTTTTTTAATTAACTTTTGTTTGTTTTTGAAATTTTGGAAAGAGATTAAGCACATTTTTAATCCCGTAAAATAACACTTTTCTAATTTAACTTATTGTGATTAAATTAATTTATTCACTTGTTAACATAAAATCCTTCCATTATATCAGCCTATTATATTTATCAATTTACCTATTTATATTTTTTTATTATAAGTAAATTATAAAGATGGTCAGTTAAATTCTCAAACCAAAATAAATAAGAGAAAAAATTATATATAATAAATTTGTTAACTTTTAAAATAATTATCTTAAAGTAATTTAAATAATGATTTATAATTATCTTAAAGCATTAAACTTAATGAATAATTGTTAATCCTCCAACCATATTCTCCTACAAATTCCCCTATTATCTTTTATAAAAGATAATAAATGTTTTTACTTTTCATTTAATACTTATCATAAAAAATAATAAGATAATTTATAAGAAAATATAATCGAAAGATTAAGAATTAAAAAAATCATGGCAAAATTTAGCGCATGTAACGATTGAAGAACTCAAAATTAGGGAAAAGTTTACCAAGCTCTATAATAATAATACCGTAAGCAAAGCAAGGGAAGCATGCGTTTGCTCCCATTGAAGTGGCACATCCAATCACTACTGATTCCCACTTCCATCCATCTTCGCTTTCAAATTTTCCCGAAGCTGCAAGTTCCGTGATTGCATGTGGGATGTAGAAACCTTTTTTCTTTATTTCTCCACCGTCCTTTCTTTCTGAAAACTACATCCTCTTCCCACTTATGTTGTCCGCGTCTGTCATGTTTGTACCAACATCAATGCTGTCATCTCAGTTGTACATTTGGTTTTTAAAAATATCAAGGGACATGATATGGTCACGGCTACCGGTTTGGTCAAGTCTCCTAGCCAAATTATTATCATCATGAAGGCAACAAAGGCCATGCTGGAGAGGAGCACTCGTAGCGAGACGAAGGGGCTCTTGTGAATGTGGCTGTTGACGTCGACGGCGGCGAGTGCAATGGCAAGGGCAAGGAGGATCCATGCATCAACATCGTTGAACGCTGCGACGGCCATGGCAGTGTCGCCGACGCGAGGAGTGAGGAACTTGAGCTCAGTTAGGATGCATGCTAGGACGGGGAAGGGTATGATGAAAATCGTGACTCCCATGAAGATGAGGAACCACGAGAAACCAAATTCGTTGATTCCGGCAACGGTCTTGCGAAGGATTAGGGCGAGGCCGATGCCGAAGATGTAAGGGAGGGACATTTTGCCGACAGCAGGGCTCAAAGCTCTTTTTCCGCTCCGGCAAATTGTGACCAAGTCGAGCTCGAGAATAGAAGAAGAAGAGAAGACATATGCTTGCCATTGATTCCAGCAACAATGTGCTCTGCGGTTCTAAAAAAAATAAAGCAGGTAACAATCCGGTAGCCGTGACCGTATCCTGACCCTTGATTTTTTTAAAAAACCAAACGTACGGCTCAGATTAATCATCACCAAATTAAAAAATTATTTAATTCACTAATGTACACTTTCGCACTGTAGACTTTGTCTTACTTATTGGGATTGACTTTTTTTCATTAGAAAAAGATTATTATAGTATTTTTGTTTTCTTCTTTATTTTGTGTATAAAGGCAATATAATGTTGTCCATGATTATTGAATGATGCTCAAGGACAAAGTGTTGAATGACTTGAGACGTGTGTTAGACACACCGGTCGAAAGGATTTATCTGCATAGAGCACAAATCCCTTAAGATATAACATGTCATTTTCATAAGACAAGGAACAGAAACCAACAAGCAAAAATATAAAAAGAAAGAGAGCCCAGAGAGAGGAGAGAAAAGAGTTTTTGGTGTGTCGAAAGCTAATGCAAGGGGGAGGTATTTATAGGACTGGAATGAGTAAGAAAACGGTAAAGGAATCAAGAAATTAAATTACCATTAAAATGTTTTTAACTGTAAAGCAGTCACAAACTAAAAAATGATTAGTATAGATAAACGAAAAGCGTGGCATTTTTGAAATTAGGTCATACTAAAATCTGGGGCATTAAAATTGCCATATAAAATATTCCAACGGTCCCTTTTACTCGTGTGCAAGGGGGGAACCAGACGATTTGCACTACATCGAACCAACATGGTCCGATCTCATGCACACAAGATTCATGCCTCTTGTTAGCTAGTTTAGACTTTCTCATCACATGTTGATATATATACTTTGTAGGAAAGGCTAAACTATACAATGTGGGACATGAAACCTTTTGAAATACCTCACAAAACCACAACAATCCCCCACATATTTCAAAAGGTTTCAAAATGTTTTTTTAAAAAGATTTTTAAAAGGAAAAGAATAGAAGAAATAAAGTTTTTGGGTTTTCATTAAGGATATAATGTGTCAGACCTAGTGTTGCAAGCTATATGAACCAGTCCTAGACTAGTAGGACTTAATACATAGTGTAGTTGGTGTAGCAAGTTATATGAACCAAAAATGTTTTATGTGTGTTAGCGGTCTACCAATCACATTACACCTCCACAATTCTTGTCGTTATTGTTGTTTTGCGCTAATAAGTCATGCACACGCCTAGTATTCATGAGTGCTTTAGAGTTTTTGTCACAATCTCATGCAAGCAACCCCACTTGACACTTATATAGTTGATTTCATCAAGTGTATATTGCAGATCATACACCACCCATAAAGGATATGAAAGTCATTAAAAGCTTCAAGGTTAGCCTCTCTCTAATACAATATCTAGCACTTTTCACACCATAGGAGTGGACTAAAATTAATTTAACTTTAGCCTTAGCAAAACTAACAAGTGACTTGTTCTTACCCATATGAACCTTCTTCATGGGATCTGCAATTACAAAGGTTGGGTTACCATCACTTGTTTGTTTCAAGTGGTCTAAGTCTCATTCCCCTCAATGTTTTCTATATCAATTTCTTCCCTAGGGGTTTCATCCAAGGATCTGCCAAATTTCCTTCTAACTTCACATAGTCAATGGAAATTGCTCCATCCTATAGCATCTGTTTTACCACATTATGTCTCAATTGTTTATGTCTATTTTTTCCATTAAAGGTTTTGTTTTTCACTATGGCTATCGCTAATTGGTTATAATGATGCATTGACACTGATGGGGTTGTTTCATTCTCAACGAAATTAAGGCTAAGAAGTTTTTCAAACACTCAACCCCATTACCAGCCAACTCCAAAGCTACGAACTCCAATTCCATAGTTAATCTTGCAATGATAGCTTGTTTGGCTAATCTCCGTGCACCGCACCACCACCAAGTGTAAACACATAACCACTAGTGAATTTTATCTCATATGAATCAGAGATCCAATTAGCATCACTGTACCATTCTAGTAAAGCGAGAAATCCACTATACTTAATACCATATTCCATGGTACTTCTCAAGTATCTCATGAGTCTCACAAGAGCTTC
Source organism: Glycine soja (assembly GCF_004193775.1). NCBI lineage: Eukaryota > Viridiplantae > Streptophyta > Magnoliopsida > Fabales > Fabaceae > Glycine > Glycine soja. The sequence continues at coordinate 51,112,434 of NC_041016.1, forward strand.
CTGATGGTCTTGATTAGGACTATGATTATATCGACTCAGTCTGCTTATTGCATATGCAAAGTCTGGTCTAGAAAAGTTCATTAGATGCATAAGACTCCCAATAATTTAGGCATACTGAGTTTGATCAACAATGTTTCCTGTGTTTTTCTTCAACTGTGAGTTAGCATCATAAGGGGTATTCACTAGGTTAAGGCCATAGTAACCAAACTTATTAAGAAGTTTCTCAACGTATTGAGTGTCTTTGGAATAGGAGAATAATATCACCATTCCTTACAATTATGAAAGTTTTAGTCCTAAGGACTATATCAGTACAAGTACTAAAGATCAACATATCATCCACATATAAACAGATAATCACATAATCAATATTTTCATATTTTGTGTAGACACATTTATCAGCTTCACTATATAAAAAGTTATACTCAAGCAAATCAGGGTCATATTTATCTTGCCACTATTTTGGTGCTTGTTTTAGTCCATACAGGGATTTTAAGAGTTTTCACACTTTGTCCTCTTGACCAGGTATAACATAGTCTTTAGGTTGAGTCATATAGATCTCTTTCTCCAGATCATCATTTAAAAATGGAACTATTTTTTATTAACCTTGACCATGGCATTTTTTTTTGGCTTACATCGGCTAAGGTTATTTTTGGTTAACCTTGACCATGACATTTTTTATCGACCTTCAATTAGGGTTAATTTTGGTTAACCTCTGCTAGGACTATTTTTGGTCGACTTGATAAGGTAGTTGTCAACTTAACTTGACTAAGGTTAATTTTGGTGGAACTCGGCCATAACTGTTTTTGGCCGACCTCGGTCAAGGTATTTTTGGTTGACCTTGGCTAGATTATTTTTTATCGACCTTGGTCAATATTGTTTTAGATTGATCTGAGTTAGGGCTAATTTTTTTTGACTTCGATTAAGATTATTTTTGACCGACCTCACCAAGGCTCTTTTTAGCCGACCTCGGTTAGGGTTGTTTTTTGCCAACCTCAGCTAGGTTAATTTAGATTGAGATCAACTAAAGTTATTTTTTGCCAATCTCGGTTAGGTTGTTTTTGGTTGACATTGATTGGGGAAGTTTTCGACCAACTTCAACTAGGGTTATTTTTTGTTGACCTTGGTTGAGATATTTTTTACTGACGTCTATTAGCATTAATTTTGGTCAGCATTGACTAGGTTATTTTTAGTTGACCTTGGTCGTACATTCTTTGACCAACTAGACCAAGGCTACTTTAGACCAATTCGACGAACCTATTTTTGACCGACCACAACTAGGATTTTTTTTGGCTAATCTTCATCAGGGCAGTTTTTGGTTGAATTCGATCAAGAAAACTTTTGTCTGATTTGATTGAGACTATTTTCGGTCAGCCTCTATAAAAATTATTTTTTGCCCACCTTGATCGAGTATATCTTTGGTTAACCACGATCTAAGTATTAAAAAATATGTCATAATATTAAAACTTAAGACACATGAATCAATTCTAGTCCAAAGGCCTTTGTGGCCTTTTTGGCTATGTGGGCTTTTAATGCATACATTCATGATGGGAGTTGCTACGTGCACCCAGCATTATTGCTGGGGCACCCAGCAAACAGTGAAGTGGCAAAACTGCCCTTCAGCAATTCTTTTTCCGGAAGAAGATTCTTCTGGAAACTTTCCGGAAAAATTATTTCCGGAACATTTCCGGAAGAACCTTCTTCCGGAAGAAGAATTTGTGTCTTCCGGAAGTACTCACAGACAACTTCCGGAAGAACGTCATCTGGAATGTTCCCGGGAGAAGCTTCTTCCGGAAGATTTCCATTGTCTTCCGGAAGTTAGTTTTTTTTTTTTTAAATATTTTATTTTGTAATAATTTACTTTTAATTGCATAAACTAATTTATAAAATAATTAATACTATTATACATAAATAATTAAATAATTAGTGAACGTAATTATGACTAATATTTATAATTTGTTTTTACGCGCATGTCAAATATTAATTTAAACCATAAAAATTAATTAATTCGTAAACGTGATTATTGTTTTATAACAAAATGAAGAAAAAAGAATTTTCATTTTATAATAATAAGTAAAAATAAAATAATATGTAATGCGTATGTAATGACGATTTTGCCCTTGTGTAAATTTCTTTAAATTAATGTGTTGAGGCTGTGTTTTACTGCGCTTTCTTTGTTTCTTCTTCCGTTTGCTTTGTTTCTTCTTCCGTTTGCTTTGTTTGTTTCTTCCGTTTGCTGTTGTTTCGGTGGTGGTCCCTTCTGCAGTCTGTTGGTGGTCCCGTGAAGTGAAGTATTTGAAGATTTGGTGGTCCCGTGTTCCGTATTTGAAGTTTTATTAGTGGCTGTTGTTCCTATTTCGTCGGAGGTACGCATTTATTTCGTTTTCCGGTTAGTTTTTAGAGAAGAAAAACAGTAAAAAGTGTATCCGGAAGAAATTTTAGGCACAGAAGGAGGAAGGTCCGGAATGACCACTTCCGGAAGTTACGAAGGCCAATTTCGGAAGAAGTGCTTCCGGAAACTACTTCCGAAAGACCTTCTTCCGGAATTGGACTTCGTAACTTCCGGAAGACCTTCTTCCGGAATGTTAAATTATTAGCAATTTTTTTTAATTTCTGTTTTATAATTTATATATATATATATATATATATATATATATTTCTGTTAGTTAATAATGGATTATTGGTTTAATTAGGTATAATGATATATATTGTGGATTATAATTGTTTTGTTTTATAATGGTATATATATATATATATATATATATATATATATATATATATATATATTTCTGTTTTATAATTTTTTTTATTTCTGTTTTATATATGTTGTGGATTATTGATTTAATTAGGTATAATATTAAATGATTTAGGTAACTTAAATGTATAATGGTACAAAAATGTTTTATTAGTTGTTTATTATAGTGATAAGTTTAGTTTAATTAAATAATGTAGTTATAAATTTAGAATATATTTGTATTAGTGGTTATATGATAATTTTAATATAGTCGTGTATGATGCATATGTGCTATTAATATGTTTGTTATTTAAGGTGTAGTAAATTTTTGGATGTGGTTATATGATAATTTGAATGTACTTGTGTATGATGCATATGTCCTTAAGATGGACGAAGATCAATGGAGGTATGACTTTGCGATGTCACAAGAAGTGCATATGGATTATGATTATGATAATCAAGAAGAATGTGGAGTGAATGAATCACATGTCGATTGTTCAAATGCTTTTAATACATCTCAGGTAATCATAGATAATTTGAGTCATTGGTTGAATTGATGGTTTGTATGAAAATTAATATGTTAGGGTTGCGTTGTAGGTATTCGCTACTCGAGATGATGTTTTGCAATGGGCTCGAACAGTTGCCCATGAAAATGGATTTGTTGCAGTGATTATGAGATCTGACACAGAGACCGGTAGCAGAGGAAGAAGTTCATTTGTGTTAATTGGGTGTGAAAGGAGTGGTACGTACAAGTGTAGAAATAAAGAATTCGTTAGAAAAGACACCGGGAGTAGGAAATGTGGTTGTCCCTTCAGGCTTCGTGGGAAACCAGTGCGTGGAGGGGAAGGTTGGATGGTGAAGTTGATCTGTGGGATTCATAATCATGAATTGGCGAAGTCCTTAGTTGGACATCCATACGCCGGGCGATTGACTAAGGAAGAAAAGAAAATTATTGCTGATATGACAAAGTCGATGGTGAAACCGAAAAACATCTTGCTAACGTTGAAGGAACACAATGCCGACAGTTACACCATGATAAAGCAAATTTACAATGCAAGAAGTGCATATCGTTCTTCAATAAGAGGAGCTGATACCGAAATGCAGCATCTGATGAAGCTTCTCGAACGTGATCAATACATTCATTGGCATAGATTGAAGGATGAAGTTGTGGTGCGTGATCTGTTTTGGTGTCACCCAGATGCAGTAAAGTTATGCAATGCATGTCATCTGGTGTTTTTTATAGACAGTACCTACAAAACAAACAGGTACAGACTCCCACTACTTGACTTTGTTGGAGTGACACCAACGGCGATGACATTCTCTGCTGGGTTTGCATATCTGGAGGCTGAGCGTGTTAATAATATTGTATGGGCTTTGGAACGATTTCGAGGCCTATTTTTAAGACACGATCGCCTCCCTCTTGTTATTGTCATTGACAGAGACCTAGCACTGATGAATGCAGTGAAAACTGTGTTTCCCGAGTCTACTAATTTGTTGTGCAGGTTTCATATCGATAAGAATGTGAAGGCGAAGTGCAAATCTTTAATCGGGGAAAAAAATGCGTGGGACTATGTAATGGATAGCTGGGGTACTTTGGTTGATTGTCCGTCTGAATACGAGTTCCATGAGTCACATCAGAAGTTTCAAGTTGCTTGTTCGCCTTGGCCGATGTTCGTTGACTATGTTAACGACACATGGATTATCCCCCACGAGGAAAAATTTATTACAGCATGGACGAATAAGGTCATGCACCTAGGCAACACAACAACAAACAGGTATTAACAAATGATTTTATTTTTTAGTAACGATTAATATTAAATGGTATTTAATTGTTGTATATTTTCATGTTTGTTGTGTATTTTAAATGTAGGGTTGAATCAGCTCATTGGGCTCTCAAAAGAGTACTACAAAATAGCATTGGAGACCTATGTAGTGTTTGGGATGCCATGAACAACATGATCACGCTGCAACACGTCGAAATTAAAGCATCCTTTGAAACCAGTACGCATGTGGTTGGCCATGTATATAAAAAAACCTTATACAAGAGGCTTCTTGGGATGGTTTCGAGGGATGCTTTAAATCAGATTGCTTCTGAGATTGACCGTCTACGTTATCTCGGCAACAATCTCTCTTCTTGTGGTTGTGTGATGAGAAGCACGCACGGGCTTCCTTGTGCATGTGAGCTTTCTAGGTATACTGCTAGCAGCATCCCATTGGAGTCAGTCCATCTTTTTTGGAGGAGACTTTGCTTTTCAGAACAAGGGTTATGTGAGACGGAAGTCACCATCAAGGAAGAAATAGAGGTCATATCTAAAAGGTTTGATGAACTTGATGTGGCTGGCAAAGTAACTCTGAAGAGTAAACTTCGAGAAATCGCATACCCTGATCATAACTCTATGTGCCCTCCTCCGTCAAAGGTGAACACTAAAGGTGCACCGAAGAAACCGATGAAAAGAAGTCAAACATCCACAAAGCGTGATCCGTCTTACTGGGAGTATGTTGATGCTTTTCATTCTGTTCAAAGCAGCAACTCTCCAGTGAAATGAAGTGCATCATGTTCTCAATCGCGTCAGCCAACAAGGATCATCCCGATGTTGGATCAATTTGCGTCATTCTTTCAAGGTTTCATTCGTGGCGTTGTGGATGTGAAAGCGAACGGTAATTGTGGATATCGGTCCATTGGCGCTTTATTAGGTATGGGGGAAGATTCGTGGCCGTTAGTGCGTAATGAATTGCTTAAAGAACTTGACAGGTGGTCGCATGAGTACATCAACCTCTTCGGTGGCATAGAGAGATTTGAACAATTAAAGTTGTCCCTACTTGTTGATGGCTTTTCAAAGGTATGTTTTTAGGTTAATTTTTTTAATAACAATGTTTAAATTACTTACATGTGTATGTTTGATTCATTCAGGTTAGTATGGACAAGTGGATGGATATAACAGTCATGGGATATGTGATTGCTTCACGGTATAACGTAATCCTTGTATCGTTGTCCCAACAACAAAGCATGACATTTTTCCCTCTTAGAAGTCAACCACCACCTGACTCTTCTGGCCACCGCATCATATGTGTCGGTCACGTGTTTGGAAATCATTTTGTTAAGGTACATTGAATATAGTTAATGTAACAATTATGCAATGACTTCGCTGGTTCGTTTGGCACGGTCAGCGCATGATATAATGTTTGTTCATGTACAACAGGTTTATTTGAAAGACCATTGTCCGTTGCCGCCCCCAGCGCTGTTGTGGTCAAGCAATTGTTATTCTCAGGCAAAGCAATGGGCAATTCCATATATTAGTAGAATGCAGCAATACACAAGCTTGATGTCATTCAAAACACACTATGTAGACCTAAATGAAGACTAAACATTGTTTATTTAATTGTATTCATTATACGATATAATTTGTTGTAACCCGTTACTAACCAATTAATATTATCAACTACTCGTTTGGTTAAGCAAGGAAATTGTTGGTCCAACAAAAATCATTTACGCGTGCAGCATACATCATTGTCATAATTGACAACACATAATGACATGCATGCGTATTACAGTTTGAGCGTGACAACACATTGGCTGACTTCAGTACACATTTTGAAACTAGCAGTCGCTCGACAACACATTGGTTGACTTGACTACACATTAGCGACAACACATTGGCTGACTTGACTACACATTTACGCGTGTCTATTTTTTTGTAAACAAAGGCTCGGTCACAACCATATATATATATGGCAGACTAGGCTACTAAATCACACAATATCTTGCTTTCAAATAATCTCCCAACTGATACACAAACTATGGCATTTCTAGGAGAAACTAGCAGTCAAACGATTGTCAACTCAAGGTTGGCTTTCATTTATCCAAATGGATCGATTATTCACAATGATACTGGGGTTTACTTCCAAACTTCAACTCCGGTGCCCATTCGAGTACCAAATAGGTGTGATTTTGCAAGCCTAAAAACCAGAATACACAATACCCTTCAGCTATCCGACAAACAATTTTTGGATGAAATTCACTACCGGAAGCCATTCACCGATACAGGTAACCAAATTCGCTTTGAGTGTATCAAATTGATAAATGATGACGATGTCAACACAATGTTAATGTGTAATGATCAATTTTCTTGTGTTGGTCCGATTGAGTTATTATGCACCGTTGGAAGAACACCAGATGGAATAATAAACTTACTTGAACGCACTATGCCTCGTACTCATGACGCGATCCTGTATTACAACGGGAAATGGAACATGCCACCGCAGAACAAATTTGTTGGATGCGTGTTCACAGGAAAAAATCCTAAGAAATTTCAAATTCCTTCAACATGTACCATCGATGAACTGAAGAATTTAATCAAGCAAGTTGCACCTGAAGGGATTCCCCCTCTTGGAATTCACGAATCACAAACGGTAAGACGATTGTTTTTCCGCCAACCAGCTCGGTTTGAGTATTCAGATACGGTTATAAAATGTGAAATAAATGAGCTAATCACCAACGAAGAACTGCTGAAGGTGTTAGTACAATCTAACTACTGGAAAAAATATGGACCAATAGAAATTTTAGCTGTCTTTACTAAATATGTTGAAGACGAGGTCAGTGGGACGTCGCTAAACAACTGAATGTGATGTTTAATTTTTTGTTTTTTCGTTGATGTAACCTTTATCTGTTTACGGCGTGTTTAATTCCCATAATAAAGTTGAATGTGTTGTTTCAGTGGTCCAAAAAATAAATTGTTAAAAGGGTTCATTTCCTATTTTTTTGGATTTTGAGGCTTTGTTTTGACGTGTTAGTTGACGGAACCGGGGAACGGGACTATTTTTTTTGGATTCTTTGACGTCCAAACTTGAGAAATGGCCGCCCTCCATTGTCTCAGGGCACAGGCACACCCACGCAAAAAAATCCCAAACATGGGTACTTGAACATGGAAAAAGGGTTCATTTCCTATTTTTTTGGATTTTGAGGCTTTGTTTTGACATGTTAGTTGATGGAACCGGGGAACGGGACTATTTTTTTTGGATTCTTTGACGTCCAAACTTGAGAAATGGCCGCCCTCCATTGTCTCAGGGCACAGGCACACCCACGCAAAAAAATCCCAAACATGGGTACTTGAACATGGAAAAAGGGTTCATTTCCTATTTTTTTGGATTTTGAGGCTTTGTTTTGACGTGTTAGTTGATGGAACCGGGGAACGGGACTATTTTTTTTGGATTCTTTGACGTCCAAACTTGAGAAATGGCCGCCCTCCATTGTCTCAGGGCACAGGCACACCCACGCAAAAAAATCCCAAACATGGGTACTTGAACATGGAAAAAGGGTTCATTTATGTAATTCTTACAAACAAAACTCATGATTCTAAAAACTTATGTTTTTTATGTAATTCTTACAAACATGGAAAAAGGGTTCATTTATGTAATTCTTACAAACATGGGTACTTGAACATGAAAAAAGGGTTCACTTATGAATTATTAATCATTTTAAAAACTTTTATTTTTTATGTAATTCATACAAACAAAACTCATGATTCTAGGTTCCCTTTTTTTAAAAATAAATTTAAAACAACCGTAAACTTCGCTTAAGGACCACAAACAATCGGAATAACAAACTATATTATAAAATAATAAACTGTGCAAAACACTTCAACTATATTAAACAAAAACTGTAATAATTACAAATATTCATGTCAACTACAACACAACAAAATAAATACAATGATCAATGGTCCGTGCGGCGTCTCTGACGAGCCCTGACCGTCCCATCAGCACTGGGTCCCCCTCTCGCGATCGTCAGGCAGTCCTGCATAATGTCATATAACTCTGTGCCTGCAGTGACTATCCTAAGGTTGAGCACACGCTCCAACCTCTGTGCAATCGCCTCATATCCCTCGTAATCATCCTGTCAAAGTCAGTGAAAACATTTATTATGAAATTCAAAATAAACAACAACTCATAAAACATTAAACGCGCAAATAATCTTACCACATATGGAGGGGGGTCAAATGCCACTGGAACCTGGGGGCTGGGCGGCTGTATGTAGTCCTCAGGGTCTGCAGCTGGTGCATCCCTCTGCTGGTCAGCTGCCTGGGTCGGTGTCATGAAAGGGTGAGATATGCGGAAAAACCACTCAATGTAATCCGCAGATACCTGCCCAGGCACTAGACAAGGCTGACCCGCAGGTAGTAAGTGATCCGCAAACTCTATCCACCTGTCATCTATCTGATCGTGTGACAATCATGCACTAACAGGCGGCGGAGGGATGCTCTGTATGTAACCGAACTGGTGTACCACCCTCTCCGGTCGAACTATGACGATCATAGGACCCCATCTGAGCTGACCCTGGAACGATGAAATCTCCTGAAACGCCCTAACACCCCGATGCTCCGTGTACGGCAACCAGGACACATCTGTGACGGTCAAACCATCACAACATGCCCTGTAGGGTGCTCCTGTGATGCCCTTCATGTGCGCCTTCGACGTCAACCACCGAGAAGCACGTGGGGACGTCTCCTGGTATGTATCGTCAGTCACGCACTGATGCACACTAGGGAAGTGCTCATAGATCGAGCACTACACAATAATTGAGGTTAACATAACATAAAAACATGTTTAAATCATAATCGAACCTAACATATTAATAAACACAAAATTTACCTGAAGTAGCGTCAAGTACCCCGCAAGCTGTCGGGTGGTGGTCCTACAAGCCTCATCTAACTGGTCATACATATGAACCAGCGCGGCAACCCCCCAAGCGTAACCACCACTATGAGCGAGGTCCCGGAAAGCGTCAAGGTGGACCACATGCACGTATGTTGCACTCTTATTAGCAAAAAGAGTGCAACCGACAAGGTGTAGCAGATAAGCGCGAGCTGCGACAATCCACCGCCGGGCCTGACATCTGGTCTCATAAATGTCACGAACCCATCCTAATCGTACATATGCTCCACATGTAAGTTCTGTCTCGGCTCTGGCCTCCTCCGCAGACACTTCCAGCAACTCCGTAAGCAAGAATCTGGCCTCCTCCGTAGAAAGAGCGTGGAAACTGTGCAAGGCGCCAGTGATGGGCAAATGTAGAATGGACGACACATCATCCAATGTGATCGTCAGCTCTCCTACAGGAAGGTGGAAGGTGCTAGTCTCACTGTGCCACCTCTCCACAAATGCGGATATAAGTCCAAGATCGCCAGTAATAACTGAACAATCTATCAGTGGACTTAATCCTGTGGCAGCCACCAGGCCTTCAATCTCAGGCACTGGCCTCCCAATCAGTGTCACCTTCCTCCCATGTGACACTAACTTCAAATCAGGGCATTCCTGATTTGAAGTACAAATTATACAATTATTAAAAAAAATTAATCATAAACAAATAAATAAACAATGACAAATAATTAACAAATTAAAATACCTGTCCACTCCACACGGCATGTGCAACATGCTCGGCAAATGATGTGAGCACTGACGGGTCACGTGGACCACCAGGGAATCCCTCTGCAGCATGATCACCATCTGACCCCTCACCACTATCAGCACCCTGTGCGTCCGCACGCATCTCAGGTGCCTCCGTAGGCTGCTCAGGGACATCATCAGTCATGTCAGCGACGTCCTCAGCCATATCACGTCCCTCCGTAGTCATCTGATGAACGCGTAGCCTACGGGTTGAGGCAGTAGGCCTACGCCTCTCGGGAACATCGCCAGCATTCTCGTCAGCAGCTCTATCTCTGCCTACAACTCTACCTATGGCACGACCTAAACCTCGTGTTCTGGCCATGATCTGTAAATCATGTCGAACACGTATTTTTTTTGGTCAAAATATACACAATTTTCTTTATAAAAAATCAACTTTATTTATAAACAAATAAGACTAACTTAAATCAAATTATTTTCACACATACACGACCTAATTTTTTTAAAAAAATTAAACAACTTCATTTATATAAAAAAAAACAACTAATGTAAAAAAAATTATTAATAAACATGCACAACTTAATTTTTTTATAAAAATTAAACAACTTCATTTATAAAAAAAAAACACAACTAATGTAAAAAAAATTAATTAGTAAACATCCAACTCTTAATTTAAAAAAAAATAAGAAACTTCATTTCTAAAAAAAAACACAACTAAATTACTTAGTAAACATCCACAAGTTAATTTTTTTTTTAAAAAAAATAAACAACTTCATTTATAAAAACAAAACACAACTAATATAAAAATAATTCATTACTAAACATCCACAACTTAATTTTAAAAAAAAATTAAACAACTAATGTAAAAAAAAATTATTTAGTAAACATCCACAATTTTTTTAGTAAATAAAATACTTCATTTATAATAAAATAAACTAATTAATTATAAAAAATTAGTATTTTTATAAAACTTCCAAAACACACAACTTTAATTATAAAAATAGACAACTTCATTTTTAAAGAAAAAACACTAATTTAAAAAAATAAACAATAAACAAAAATAAACACAACTACTTTTATAAAAAAAAATTAATTTACAAATTAATATTTAGTAAAAATACACAATTTAAATTATAAAAAAAATATGACATCAAAAACCCAAACTTCATTTTACATAAAATCTAAAAAACAAAATAACCAAAATAAATAAAATAATTCATTTTAAAAAAAACAAAACAATTTCTGTTTAAAAAAATTTATAAAAAAAATACAAAAAAAAAAAACCACTTCCGGAAGAAGGGTTCTTCCGGAAAGGTCTTCCGGAAATTTGAAAGTTCTTCCGGAAGAGCGCGTCTTCCGGAATTCTTCCGGATGAACCACTTCTTCCGGAAAGTTCCCGGAAGAGGTTTTCCGGGAGTCTTCCAGAAGAAGTGTTCTTCCGGAAGATGTTTGGTTACTTCCGGAAGAACACTTCTTCCGGAAACTTTTCGGAAAATGTTCTTCCGGAACTTCCGGAAGAACCCCTAACGGGTCTTCCGGAAGACTTCTCTGTCAGCCTTTTTCGCCATTTTTTCCGGCGTACTCTCGTCTTCTCCCCTCTCGTCTTCTACCCTAAGGTTCCATTGCTATGCTAACAGTGATGCACATTACAAGCTAAGGGTAAGGGGAAGGGGAACTAACCTGTTCGCGGAGAAGAAGAAGAAAGCCTTGGCGCGCCTCGCGGAGAAGAAGCTTCACGGAGAAGAGAAGAAGAAGCAGGTTCCGGGAGAAGAAGAAGCTGTTCCGGGAGAGAAGAAGAAGTTGTGTTCCGGGAGAGAAGAAGTGTGTTCTGGGAGAGAAGAAGGATCTGTTCGAAAAAAAGTCTCTGGAAATTACATTCGCGTTTTTTATAATTTTATTTTAAAGGACAAAATGGTAGTTTCAATAAATTGTTGGGTGCACCAGCAATATTGCTGGGTGCACCTAGCAACTCCCATTCATGATTCGTTTGATATGAGAGGAAGTGGAGGAAAGGAAAGAGAAAAAGAAGAAAATACGACTTAGGAAGTATTTTCTAATAATAAATTGACTTCTAAGAACAAAAATTTTAAAATTTTCCTTTATTTCATTTTTTTCCAATTCAAAATTTCCTTCCATCTAACCAAACGGACCATCAAGAGTCTACACTTAGCCTTAAATTGGGAATTACTCGTAAGTCCAAGCAACGGCGCAGTACTCTCTATGTTTATAAAGGATTATTTAAAAATTTAGAATGCGTACGTATTCAAATTTAGAGTATAAACTATAAAGTCCTATTATATGATTATAGTTTATTGAATAAATACATGATTAAATCATTCATCTAATTAAACTCCTATAATTAATTTTAAACTCTTAATCAAACAGAAACTTAGTCTTGACTCTTGACGAATTGGGCAATAATATGAATATACATTACCTGTAATTAACGCATAAACATGCTTCTTTTGGTAATTAAGAAGAACAAAAAAAGGGAAGATATTTGCGTGTTACCGTATGCATACGTCGTATTTTGGTATTTTGCAATACACTCCACGTCTTATTCTTGCAGTCTGGCTACCCTTTTCGTGGGGACTTCAATTCCTCTTGAGTTTTTAATTTCATTGGTGGGTGCCTTTTCATTGCAATGGAAGGACAATAAAATACCTTGCCACAAGTTGCGTCCTCCCTTTCATATACTTACCTAAAGTCACAGCACACCTTTAATATGTTTCTTTTACTTCCCCTAAATTAAATTTCATTCAGAACATGGTCTACCTGCATTTATAATCCTGGTAAAGGAAAATGTTTATTACAAGAAGAATTACACACTATAAAAATTTAGTGTACACTTATTAGGAATGTTTATGGGTCTCGTTAACTTAGGATCAAACTCAATCCAATCTCACATGATTATATTGGATTAAGATTTTAAAGTCTTTAATGAAATCCTATTCAACCTAATTAAGATTCAATCATAAATAAATTGAATAACGCGTTTTATTTTTTTAACCTAATTCAATTTGATCCAATTCATACCATATAATTAAATAATATATATATATATATATATATATTAATTATTAAATAAAAAACACACTATTAATTTTTAGCTCACATTTTATTAAATTAAATCACACATATTTTTTCTCTTTTAAGTCATTTTTAACTTTGTCTTTGATTTTATTTATGTTTTCGCATATTAATATTATACTTTATTTCTTTCTAAAATAAAAAATATTATATTAACATGAAAATTATTAATTCTATTAACTATTAATTCACAAAGATAAATCTAATTGTGTAATAATTAACTAGTATGTGACATTTTTTTTCATAATGTTATTATATTAAAAAGTTTGACTGTTTCAAGAATCACATCAAAACTTGCATTTTGTTAATGATTTGGCAATATATGATCAAGACATAATGTAGACAAATATTAAAAATATATCAAAATTAAATAAGTTGTCTATGACAATGTGTGGATTCTTAGAAAGAGTTTCAACAACTATATAATTTGTTAAAATTAACTAATAATATTTAGTTAAATAAACATTTGAAAATGAAAATGATGTCCACTTAATTTAATTACAAAGGACGACATAAGAGTGAACCCCATTGAAGAATTTGTCCAAATATAGGCACAAGTCATAGCACATCCAAACCCCAAAATACAAATAATATCAATTATATTTGACACTCTGTAGTTTACATTCGCAGCAATATATGAATGGTCATCAACCACCAACCACAACCGTTGGATAATGATAATCCTCATGATCAGCTCATCTCATCTTGCAGACTATTTATATATATCAACAAATATTAATTATTAATTTATTAATTTTTTATCAAATAATAATAATCAAATCCATAATTTTATCTTCATTCTCTTATCTCTTAATCATCCAACTAATTTTATATTTCTAGAACATATATGCTTCACATCCCCTTGGAGGTGAGTTGTAAATTTGATCTGCTATGAGACAGGGTAGCTGCAAATTTAGGTCAACTTGCCACCACCATCTAAATAAATATTATTCAATTTTAAGACAATTATCATTTATAGTTTTGTACATTAATTTAATTTTTAATAGTTTATATATACACACATATTAATATTTTTATGTTATTTTACTATTTTAGTAAGAAAAATAAGGATCTTGTTAAGTGCTAATTAGTGTCCTAAAGATATTAGTTAAAAAATTAAATAAACAAATATTTATTATAGAAATCATAAAAAGAGTGTAAAGAAATTATGAACACTACAATTTAATGCATCTTAATTAATTAAAAAGCCTCTATGCTTAGCATTTGCCTAAAAATAAATAAGATCAGAATTGAAAAGTGTTTTTTTTTTGTTTAATCTCTATATTACAATTAGTTTTAAGAACTAATAAAATCTATAAATTACTTTTTTAAACAAATAACATGTCACCTTTAGTTTAATTAATAACGAACTTAGTTCTATTAATTATCATTATTTATTTAAGTTATTTTTAAATTTATGTGAGTTGATAGATAAAGTTTACAAACAAAAAAAAAACTTGAACAATTTTTATTGTTAATTTTATTAATATCGAAGTTTTATTTTCGATAATCAACATCAACCCTTAATTCTAATATTTATTACATAAGTGGTCGAGATAAAACTACAAAAGTACTTTAAATTATTACACCTAAGTTGTGTATATTAGAATTATAATAATTACAGTATTATATAAATTTAATTCGAAATATTTATAAATACAGACAGAGTATGTTAAGTGTGTGTTAACGCGGAATTTTCATTCCTTAAGACAGAAGAAGAAGACCGATGTTGCGTTAAAAACACGTGTCCCATGGCTAAGCCTAATGATTCTTACAAACAACTGAAACACGTAACTTTTTAAGGAAAAATTATTTTTTTAAAGGGTCCCATTAATTTTTTGACTTCACAAAATATAAATTTTTACTAGAGATACGTAACAATTTTGATCTATAAAATACTGATACGGACATCTAACATGACACATACACGTAAATATCTGGAGTATTCAAAATATAATTGATCTACAAAATACTGATACGGACATCTGACATGACACAGATACGTAAATATCTGGAATATTCAAAATATAAAACGTAGTATGAGTGTCGTATCGGTATCAAACAATAATATAAATACATACGTAAATATCTGGAATATTCAAAATATAAAACGTAATACGAGTATCGTATCGATAATAAACAATGATACAGATACGTGTCATACACCGAACACAACAACAAATAACTCGAGTGTTCGTATTTCATAGATTTTTATATCCTGAACAGGCGAATTGGCAAGTTCAAATGTTGCACGTCTTCAAGGAAGCAAATGTTTCGGTCAATATGGCATGTGAATTGGGGTCTAATCTAGTGGTCTATGAGCAACCTCTTGCTCAACTTCGGAGCTCCTATTCCCAATTTAATTTCTTTCTAATCCTCTTTCTTTGGGCTTAAGCCCGTTGCTTTCTAAAAAGAGATTACCTGTATTTTAATAGAGTTTAATGATAATTACAAATTCTACTAACTCCAACTAGATACACTTCCTTGTATCTCCCTTTTATAAGTCAACCATTCATCTTAGTCATATAGAGACTTTCATAAGTGTCCCAAAGCTCTATCCCCACAAACTTAGAAAAATCACAAATGATATATGGAGTTGTACAAGTCATCTTACCAGCAGGTGGCTAAATATTTCGTTATTTTTACATTTAACCAATAACTAAAAGCATATATAATTTTGATTAATGGTGAGGGAATTTATTTTCTTAAATGCTAATGCTAATCCTCATCTTTTAAGCAAGATTTGTGAAATTAAATTAGGTTTTAAATCTAATGCTGTTATTTGGGCATCCATATGTTATGTGTCTTCTATTCAAATACCTAATTCTAAGACTAAATTTAAATTTTAAGATAATATTAAAACCCATCCTAATATTTGTATTTGTTTATGAGTTGCTGTTATTTAGGCATCCATATTTGTCTTCTCTCCAAATTATCTAGTTCTAGGTGTAAGAAAGTGTGTTAAGCTCTCATATAGTTAGAGTTATAATTAATATAATTTTTCTTCTTCTAATAAGTTTTAAGTTGTCCTCAACTCCTCATCTTAAAACAAATCTTATTTAATTGAGTTAGATCCCAATCTAAATTGTAAGACATTATTTAATATTTCTCAATGCAACAAAATAGCTTTAAATTAAAACACATAATAAATCAAATGAAACAAAAAAGAAAAGAGCAATCGCTTTATTACTTATTTTTCATTGATAATTTATTAGAAAATAAATATTCAACAGATACTAATTAGATAACCCTTTTTTTTAATACAAGTCATCTTCCTACCTTATTTATGAGCACCAGAACAATTCCTGAAAAGAAAAGAAAATCAAATCAGAATCCAATAGACAATTCGCTTAGCTTCCTTATCCGCAATATATGATATCCTCCCCACAGAATTTTTTTATTTTTATTTTTTCTATTATTCAAGATTCGTTTTTGTTTTTATTTTTATTTATTAAAATAAAAAGAAAATGCTTCATGTCATACGTCACATACCTTTATGCAGAAAACACCTGGCGATACTCTATTGGGTCACAAAAGGCACCAGTCACTGTCATAAAACGAAAAACCCCACGATATTTCGCACGCTAACTCGCCATATCGCAACCCAATATATCGTCACATGTAAATTCATGTGGACCCCACACAACCTTCAATCATCGCTGTTACCGAAAATTCCATTTTCAAAGTGCAAGGAAATGCCCAAAATACCCCCACAACCACCACCGAATTACTCCACCACCACGCCGTGTGTCCCATTTCTGAGAAATATCATCAAAGCGAGAGAAATTCATGGCCTTCTTCCAGTTTCAGAAATTGGATTTAATTCAAAACTTTGGTTCATCAAATCACGTGTTTAATTCTGAAAATTTTATTTTGAAATTATAAAAAAAATTGGCTAAATTCTACTATACTAGATCAAAAGTTTTTCACTAATTTATTTATAGAATAAAAGCATTCTAATAATAATTAGATTACTTGAAATTAGTTTTATACAGCACAATTTCCTTCTGAATCAATTTAGCAAACAAAATCAACCACGCAGAAATCAATATCCTTGGAACAAAATCACACAATTAATCAGATCCACGAAGTGGGATTATGATAATAATGGTAAATCACAATAATTTATCATTTCAAGATCAAATCAGGAAGAAATCAAACATAAAAATTAGAAGAGAAATTAAATAAATAAAAAAAACGATCAGAGTTTGATCGATGAAACACAAGAGAAATTCAGATAAATTCTTCTTCATCTTTTATCAGCAACAATCTCTCTCTCTCTCTCTCTCTCTCTCTCAATCTAAAACCTCACACACGCTCTCTCTCTCTCTTAAATCTGTCATCTGCTACTTTTTTTTTTCCTTCTTCTCTATATATATAAATCTGAGAAAAAAAAAACACGAAACCGCGTCAACCGTCAACGACGTCGTTTTGAGATTCCGTTCCGTTCGGGTTTTTCCTTTTTTTTTTTTCTTTTTTCTTTTTTCAGACTTTGACGATCTTCGCAGCTCTGATCACCGGATTCTCCCTCGCGATGGCTTCTCTTCCGGCGGCTTTGTAGTCATAGCTGCAGTCGTGGCGGTCGGAGTACCGGTGCTCGGCGCAGAAGAGCTCGCCGCACCGGCACCGGAATCCGGTGAGTCCGACCTTCCGCCGGCATCCGGAGCAGCGGTTGACCACGCGCTTCGCCTCCGACGGCGTCGTCTGGTCCGAAGAAGGAGGATCCGCCACCGGCGAGGGCTCTTCAGGAAAAGATCTCTTCTGAGGACGCGCGGAGACGCCGGATCTGGTCGCCGGAGAAGCTATTCCGGCACCTCCGGCGCCGGAAGTGGTGGCGGTAGAGGCAGTGAAGCACTTCTGACACATGTTATTCGTGGCAGGGTTTCCGGTGACGCCGCAGTTGTTGACGCAAAGCGTAATCGTTTCCGGAACTTTGAAGTCGGTTTCTTCTTTCTCGGTTTTCTGAGCCATGGAGAACGATAAAACAAAAGAGCCAACTGGTTAGGACTTCAATTTTCTTTCAGAGAGAAAGAAGCAAGAAACTTAAAAAGAGGTTTTTTATGAAATTGTGATGTGAGAGAGAGGACGAAGAGATGTGAGAGAGAGAAGAGGGGAATTTGAAGATGTATTGATGTGCTGTGAGGTCGGTAAAGGGAATGGAATATGGGCCTCATAGAGACGCGTATCAAACATTTCTTTCTTTACTTTTTTTTTTTTTTTTTTTTTTTGCCTTCGTGGTTGTGTGGCGGGGGAAATTACCAAATTGTCCAAGTGGGTTCGTTTTGCTTGCAACTTTGCGTTGCAATTTGCCTCTGCTGCCCCCTTTTCTTGTCTCAGAGGTTTCTGACGTGTTCGTGTCAGTGCATCATCCAAATCATATGTCTCTGTCTTTTTGCTTTTATTATTATTATTATTTTGCTTTTATTATTATTATTATTGCTATTATTATGGTTGTTGTTGCCCCCTAATAGTATTTACTATTCAGATTTTTTTTTTTTTTTTTTGTTAGGTTGGGTGGGTTGGAATTACGCCTTTTTTTTATTGCCATCATACCCTGTAAATTCTAAGGTTGTTGTCGTAGTTAAAATGAAATAATTGTTACCAACATGATGGTGGGGTTTGGGTTGGAAATAATTTTATCTCTTCAACAACATGTAATTAAGATTTAAATTTTGTTTTGTGCATATATGAAAAAATATATATGAAGAGAAATTAATTTTTTAAATAAATTTTAATACAATTGGACAACTTTTGATTAAGTAAAATTATTTGTTATTCAAGTCGTGTAATGATTCTTTTAAGTAAGTCAATTCTAAGAGTTTCAATATGTTCTTGACATCTTGTTAAATAATATTAATTTTTTTTTCATTTTACATGGTTAAATAAACTTTTTAGTTAAAAAATTAACTAAAATAGTGTGCCAAACATAGCCCATGTTTTCCGAAAAAAAATGTTCTTTTACAACAAAAAAAAAGAATTATATATTAATTAAAGGTTGAAATTATAAAATATAAATTAGTTTAATGTTTGATTAAGTAACAGTGTTTAATAATTTTGAATATTTAATTAATGTTTTTTTTTTATAATTTTAAGGATTAAGTTGACTAACAACTAATAATATGTATTACTTTTTTTTTTTTTTTACTGAAACTTAATGTATTACTTATAAAATAAAACATCGGACAAGAGAAAAGTAGAACTATTTGAATCATTTAAAACGAAAAGCAAGCTGCTAAAAATATACCACATGAGAAAAGTGAAACTATTTGAATCATTTGAAAAGAAAAGGCAAGCTTCTAAATCTGTCCTTAAAAGTTACACGCATCATCATTTAGCATTTTAAAATTTTCTTTACTAGGTTAGTAATCCCAAAATCTAAAACACAATTTAAAAAGAAAAAAATTTGTCGTTGAATATATTTCTTAACGATTTAATTTATCACTAAATTTTTAACGTGTTATCTAATAATTTACATGGAATATATAGCCCTATATAAGTAGTATAATTCAGTAAAAAAAAAAAGAGTATAATGCAAAGTCTGTAAAATTACTCAGTTCACAAAATAAAAAATGTGGTCGTCGAATTTAATTAGAACAAATACATAGATCCAAAAATGTATACTAGGCTTACTATAAATTCGCCTGCTGGATATAGGTTCTTAAAATAAATAAAGGGTGTACAAAAATTTGAGATTACTAATTTATAATTATAAAAATGTGATCGCATTTTGTACACATTTAAGACAATCTTTAATTAATAGATAATTAGATACATATACCACTAAGTTTTGTGGTAAAGTTAACGTGTTACTGAATTTTCTTATCATGTTGATTAGAATATTACTGGAACCCTGCAAAGAGAATTTTCTCATCTCATGTTTTAAGAAACAAATCAAACTTTTATAAAGCAACAAATCATCAAACATGTGAATTTATTAGTGTGATGCTATTTAAGAGAGAGTCCAATAAATCTAAAGTAAAATTTAGAATAAATATTTTACTTTAAATGTGATAGAAGTATAATAATTTTTTTTTTGTCAACATAGGTGGACTTCTTCCGACCTATGAGGCGTCTTTGTTTTATTAAAATTAATCATAAATATTTTTAGTTACCTTAAAATTTAAGTTTTAATTATTTTATTTTTAAATTAGATGTTATTTTGGTTTAATTACTCTCAAATTCAAATTTTAAATATACAATTATATTAAATAGTCAAAGAAAAACTTTATTATTCATAAAAGTTCTATTTAACCGGGTCAATCCTCATATTTCATGGACCTATGGTAAAAAATTAATTTGGACCTTTTATATTTAAGTATTCAAAAAATAAATATATTATTTAAAAAAGTAAACACAGTTTAGTTAAAAAAATGTTTTCTTACCTTAAACAAATAATATAGATTTAATAAATCACAAAATGATATATCACATTTTTATTTAATTTACTCTTATGTTATCATCTATCATTCAATTTATTCTTAAAAAATTACTTAACATAAATATTTATGTATAAGATAGACATAACAAGTTTGACTTTTCTATCCTCATCCTTGCATAAAACATAATATGTTCACATTTAAAAAGGTAAACATATATTTTTAAAATCCATCTCTATTCTGGTTTTAGTGTTTTACATGTTTGATTTGGATAAAGTTGTGAGGAACCCATCACATTTTTTATAAGGTAAACATATATTTTTAAAATCCATCTCTAGGTAGGGGACAATGAACTAAAAGGTGTGCTATTATCTTGGTTTAATCATTGATTTTAAGTTTAAGTCTTGATTTGTAATTACATTAAATATTTGAAGAAAAAATTTCAACCCTATATTGCATGGTTTTCAGTCTGAATTATTGTCGCACAAATTCTAAGTCAAATTCAACGAACTAACGCGAAAGAAAGAGTCATAATTCGTTGACAAACTTACAATGTTTAACTAAACATACTTACAATAATTTTATCCGACTCGAGCAAGATTATCTCATTACATAAATGATAGATGTTATTTATTAAAAAAAAAAGCATGAAAGAGATAAAGAAGCATGTGGGGGACGTATGGATTCGGTGAAGGGAACAATGAACCTGAGAAACAAAAAATGTAGGTGATGAATGATCATGAGCTGATGACTTCACATGGAAGTGGTCCTGTGTTACTGTTCCGAAAGAACAGGGTTGGCAATCACGCAGACACAAGTTTAAATATTGCTTTATATCACAACTCGTTTATAACAAAGTCCAATGCACTCTCAGTGGTTTAGTTTTGCTTTCCATTAACCAGCAATGTGCCCTTTTGCACGCAAAAACGGGATCCAGTTTCAACTAATCAATTTTTTTTTATATGGCTCTTTGTATCTTTTAATCGTGTCGAATCATGTAATCGACCTCACATGTATAGTAGAATAAGATTTTGTTGTTGTTGTTATTAGTGGTGGTGAATTTGTAATTTTTTTTTTATGAATTATATTGCTCTCTGTATAGATCATTATAATAATTCTCTTCATAACTATTATTATTAAAGGTTAAATTAAATTTTCAATAATAATCATGATGTTTGAAAAAAATCAAAAATGAAAAGTCCTTGTTTATTTTCAATTTAATTCTCATATGAAAAATATCTTTCCTCACTATATATATGTTGTGTAGTTTTTTATTATCAAGAAAATCTAATTTAATTGGTTAAATAGTGTGTGTGAGCTGATATTTAAGTTGGTTTTTCGTATGAATAAAACAAATAAATAAATTTTCGTCATTTGCTATAACGCCCATAACTTTGTAAACCATTAATTATTAGGACTCAGATTATGTATACGACAAATTCTTTTTATTCAGCTAGCACTTACTTCATAGTTTATTTGCTTAATTATTGGAACCATCAAATTATTTGTCAGCACCGGAGCATTTTTAATATAAGGGATACACAAGACTATGCAGTATGCAAAAATAATTATATGAGCAGTTCCTTCTATAGTCCTTTTTTATTTTGAGAATTGATCCACTCGTTTGCTTGCAATTTTTATAAGTAATTTTACTTGACTAGCTAGCTATATGCGAATGGACGATTAGGAATAATTTCACAAACGTAGAGGGCCTGTTCTTTTTCAAAAGTAAAGTGTCAGAATTTAAAATTAGCTTATCACACACAAGTATATGTTGAGAATAGTTCCACATGAATGTTTAGAAAATTTGATAAATGTTTATATAGTTGGGTAAGTCACTCTCTTATGAATCGATTTTTAAGGGGACCTTTCAGATGCTTTTATTGTACTATAAATTTAATATGGTATCAGAGCCATATTCTGCCTAGTGGGTACCGCTAGGCCTCCTCCATCTGAGTGTTTAGGCTATTTTCCCTTGTATGTTGGCATTCAAGCAATGCTTTATGTTGAAGTTTTTTCAGCTATCCTAGTGATCGAAATTGTGAAAGACAAAGGCTGAAATTGAGTTTGACTTGAATGTGATTCGACCTTAATTTGTCATCCAAGACTTTATAGGTGTGATTTATCTCCTTGCATCTCAATCTCAATTTTATATATTAAAGGTATCAAGTTGAACATAAGTAATTTCTTTTACACGAGCATAAAATTTTAATTTATACATTATTAAAAAATAAACGCACAAGCAAGATGTTTATTAAATCCTATAAGTCGTTTTGGGGACAACTTAGTTGGGTTTTCCTATTGTCTCCTGCATCCCAACCTCAATTTTATAAAAAAAGGGTACCAACTTAAAAACAAGTAAGTATAAATTTTTAATTTAACCATTATTAAAAATAAACACACATACAAGATGTTTATTAAATCCTATAAGTCGTTTTCATATCAATGAAATATATTTTTTGTTAAAATTTTGGGCGAAATTATGATGAAAATATTAGCCACATATTATCATTGAGATGATAACTGATGTCTATGTAGCATTTTTAAATAATATTGTACGACAACAGTGTTCAACTTTAATAATTCATCAATTTGATACTTTTCTGTATGTTGTTTTATGTATCGATAAATTTACATAGTTATAAAAAAAAAGTTGTCTCCAGGCTAAACACAGTGTGTTATGTCGAGAACCATCTATTTACAAATTGTACTAAATGCCTAAATGGAGTGTGAAAATTAATTATTAGTACTTTTAAAAGAAATTTATTACAGTATAATTTAAATTTTAAAAATGGGACCAGAGATCAACATTTTTAAAGTTTTAAAATTACGTTTAAAATAAAATAATTCATGTTTAATTTTTTTTTTTGCATAAAATTTAAATCGATTGACCCAACCGAGGTTGTTTTTGATCAACCTTGGTTAGGTTAACTTTGACAAATCTTAGCAAGGGTTATTTTTTGGGCAACCTTAGTGGGAAATATTTTTGTTTGATCTCAATTATGATTATTTTTTATCGAATTCGACCTAGATTGTTTTTGATCGATCTCTGGGGTTCATTTTGGTTGACATCAACTAGAACATTTTCCACTAACCTCACTCGAGATTATTTTCAATCAATCTCAATCGAGTTTGTTTTTGGCTAACCACAACTTGAGTATTAAAAAATGTTATAATATTGAAACTTAAGTCCCATGGACTAACCCTAAACCACAAAGCTTTGTGGCCTTGTTGGCCCTATAGGCTTGTTAATGTTGTAACATTGTGGATTTTCGTAATGTATGTCAAGTTCTTGATAAATACTCTAAGAGGAAATTAAATTTAGATTCATGATATTTATAGTTGAATTTAATAAATAGATTGTTATGTTATGTGTTGTAGAGCTATTTGTAATGTCATGATTTTATTAATTGTGCGATTAAGTGTTTAATTTATTTTATATTGCAAGATAGAGATTTGAGTGTGTAATTATATCAATTAAGATGTTAGTTTATTTAAATTGCTCTAATTTTAAGTGTTAGTAGGCTTAGAAATCTTTTGGGACCAAATATCTGGTCACAAAAACACGTAAGGGAGGGGTGAAAATAGAAGAAAGGGGTAGTTAGATAGCAATGCAGGATAAGACCACTTTTCCTAATCCCCTTTGCACATTCAAAGCTTCAAAATCCTCTCCAATCTTCTTTGATTTTTCTCTCCATTCCCAATTGTGCTCAAAACCCTTCACTTCAAGAGTTAACAATGGTTAGGTCCACTCCAAGGAAACCTTGTTGTTCTAAATCCTAAAGCTTTGTTGGATTCCAAATGACTACATTAATTATTTTCAAATCTTAAGCTGAGAAAGGTATGAGAGATTCACCAACTTCATACTCTAGCAATGATCAAATTAGTGAACAAATGTCAAGTTATTGATAATAAGTAAAAGTTTTACATAGATTGTAACTTTAGGCAAAGTATACTTCCAAACTAGGTCTTAGGATAAGCATAAATGTTGGAGATAATCTTCTTAGCTTTTAAACGGGACAAGAATAAACTTAATTAAGTTAGTGTAGATTTACTTATCATGTTTATAAGTTATTAAGGCCATAGACGCATAGTAGGAAACAAATGAGATCGTACTCCAAAAACTTAATAGATGTTATAAGAACCATAAATATGAGGCAGAAAGTCATTATACTGGTAGAGTGATTCATATTTACAATGTGTGGTTTGGTCTATGATGTTATTGTTGATAATTATCTTGTTGTTAAATTAATGAATCATTGTATGAAAGGTTTGTCATTGTCATTGTTGTTGTTGTTGTTGTCATGGTATACGGTGTATGCACAGTTGGTGCATGAGCATATGAGTAGGCACTTAAGTTGAGGGTGTTAGGTGAGCTCTCAACCTAGTGTTGGGGGATTTTCATGGTGGCTAACGGGAATGTGCCTATGAACATACTGGTGGGAAAATCCCTATAGATGTATGGTCTTGAAAACCTATAGAGGTAAGTCAATATCCACACTTGCCTATATTCGATAAAAACTCACTTTCTTTGTAGGTCCAGCCCAAAAGACTCCTTGAATGATCTGAGAGTGAGACTGTGTTAAAGGATGTTGCTCATAAGAGATCGCCCATATTGCATTGAAACTCCATGGAGTAGAGTCAGAGTTGATGTCTAAGTTTGGGGTGGCCAAGTTGGTTGCTAGTAAATGTCAATAGATGACTTTGGTCTAGTTGGCTATCAGTATGTGTCAGTTGTGATGATTGTTTATGGTGAGAATTTGTGATAGTTGATGCCAACAATGGTTTATGTGATGTATGATGTTTATGACTCCTAATGATGAATGGTGATAGAACTATGTTGTTCTTGATGGTTTAAGGAATATATTTTAAGGTTATGTTATATATAGTAATTGAGATGGATGATTTGATGTCGATTTATATTGATGTTTATTGATGAACAATAAAAGATTTATGTTCTATGAATCGGGTTTTGAGATAAACGCATCAATTGGGTTTTATTATAAATCTTTGACTGAGTGGTTTGAAAAGTATCTACAAAGTATATAACTTTTAGTATTCCTCACCTCTTTATAGATTGTTTTGGATTATTTGCATATGTATATTTGTTCTGGCGAGCTTACCCTTGCATGTTTCACCTGTGGTTTGTGCCTGTGATGATCCCATACCTAATATACGTGGGAAGCATATGGTTTCTAGGGTGGATCTTTTGTTTGGAGGTGTGGTAGATGTAGCGAGCAAGAGATTAGAAGTTGTGTCATTCTCTTCCTTTTCCTTAGTTTTAGTTTTGTATAGAAATGACCAATTTAGGTTTGTCTTATTATAACTTTCATGAGTTTTATGTAATCAAAGTATGTCTTCCATTATGGTTGAAGTGCCATGAGCCACTGATAACTGCGAAATCTAAGCTAAATTGATAGTCATTTTTGGCTAATAATGATAATAGTTTCTTCACTTTAGTATTGTTTCTTCCATACAAATCAACCCAGGCTCAGCGTGTGACACTTGCTTAGCGGGAAGTTCCAAGCTTAGCGCAATGTCTCGCTCAGCGTGCATGACCAGCTTAGCGCGAGAAGGCACACGAGGAAAAGCCTAGTGTACGCTTAGCGCACAGATGCGCGCTTAGTGCGAGGTCAGCGTGAAAAGTAAGCTACCTTAGACCTATAAAAGGAGAAAGAAGCAGAAGGAAAAACGACACCAAGTCTCAGAGCTATCCATTGTAGAAATCCAAAGCCTGAGTCTATTCCTTAAAAGAAACCCTCCGTCCTTAGCCATTCTCCCTCCTTTTGTTATTAGTCATCTATCACCTTCTTCTATTAACCCCTGAAGTGTAAAGCCTCTCATGGTTATGAGAGGCTAAATCCCCATTGTTGGGTGCCTAGAGGCCAAAAACGCTTGTAATGTAATTTTCTGTCTATTATCTAATGTTATTTTGTTTCCATTATTCTTCTTTGTGCTCATTTATTATTATGGTTTGATCATCCATATAATGTTTAGAGGGTAATGCATTGAAAAATGGTTATTTTCTAAAGAACTAGGGAAGGGTAACTTAATAAATTCATTGCTAGAAATAGATTGACATTTATTTTGCCCATGAAATTTTGCATCTCTTATCTTAATGCAGTTTGTTATTTTATTTCTGCAAAGAAATTTGGAGGAAAAAGATAAAGAAATTAGGTCCTTTGTACGGGGAACCAAAGATAGGGTAATCCAGTAGATGCGGGTGGAAACATAGAATTCATTAATTAAAGAAAATATTTTACATTACATCATAAGTAATTTTGGCATATTAGACCCCCAACATTATTGCATTCTGATTCTATCTTTTTACATTGTTATTTATTTTTCCTATTAATCTTTGCTTTGCCTTATTCCAAATTTCACATTTACAATTCATTGTCTCTGTCTTCTTCTCTTTCTTTTCATTGCTTAATAATTGAGTTTGCATCACTTAAGTACAACCAAAGTCCTTGTGGATTCGACACTTGGACTTCCATTTTAATCTTTATTACTTGTGATAAAATTGGTACACTTATCAATCTGCTAACAACCACCAATGTTGATTTGGTTATGTTTAGTAGATGCATGGTTTTCGTTATAAGTTTATTGGTTTTTTTTGGAATTGCGAAAAATTCACACAGTGTTTTCATAAGTAAATTAATGGAACAATTTTTTAATTAAATAAATAATCCAAACCTTAGTTATATTAGTTATGTAACGAAGGTGGGTTACTACAAATGCGAGCCCTTTTCTCCTGATCCACATGGACCGTTATTGGGTCGAGCCTGGCCCGACCATTTTTTATGGCTCTAAATTTAACATTATCATCACCTCACCAACATCAACATACTCACCTCATAAAAAATATTCATATCATCCATAATCAACAACTCAAACCATTCATATTAGTTAAATCCATCACAAATTCATTATGCATTCAAATTGGAAAATTTACTTAAGGAAAATGAACATTAATCACATTCACATCAAATTGATTTCTAGACTTAAAACTAATTTTGGACTCAAAACTGATCTCTAGATTAGACACTTGTCATCAAACGCAAGTCACTGAACGCGAGTCATTGGATGCAACTTGTGGATGTAAGTCACTAAACACAACACGTTGAGCACAAGTCGTTGGATGCAAATACTGGATGGAACTCACTAGATGGTTGGACGTTGGTTAAAATCTACAACGAACAAAATGTTGTAACAAGGTTTTTTTGCTGTATCCAAGGCCTTCCAAAGGATCCGAAACATCCAAAATCATATGTCAAAGGTTCAGGGACAATGTTTAACACTTACAAAAAATTATTTCAAGGCAAAACAATAGATTTTAGTCACAAGTTTGCAACCATCTTATTTTCTTCTAGTTGCTTTCTTCAGAAGACTTGATGATCTTTCCAAGTTTTGTGTCTCTAAATATTTGTTGGTTTTCTTCAAAGCTTGCTGCTACTGAATCAGTGCTTATGAGCACTCTACATGACTTTTGATCTTATTGTACTTATAGTATGTGCTTCTGAATAGTTTAGACTTTAGTGTCATGTGCTTCTCTACTTAACAATACTACTTCTAATAGTACACGAACCATGTGTAACTTCTGATATATACCCATTGACTAAAGATACCTTCTAATGCTACCAATCTTTAATTCTTCTCATAATTTTTTTTGATAGTTCTGTGCCTAATAATGCAAAATCTATGTTTGGAGGATTAACATGTAGATTGATGCTCCACACTATCCCTCATGCTTCTTGATCAAATCCTATCTTAAACTTAAAACACTCAATGGAAACCATTAGTAGCTTAAACTTGAAGACTTAAAATTGCTTCTTAAAAGTTTGTTGTCATTAAAAAATCTGATTGGAGAAAGGGTTTTGCTTCATCAACATGTCAATCTTGTATGCTTCTAGTTAGCATTCCTTTTTGGTTGTCTTGCATGTAATGGGAAAACCCATTATTAGAAGGCTGGCATCTTTATCATCTATAACATAGGGATATTGACTATGTATTAAGGACAATATACTATTTGACTTGTCCTAATTTCAGTTTTCGTAACGCTCTTTCTTATATACTTTTTTATCCAGTGAGATGAGTGCTTGAGACCAATGAATTGTTGGCATTAACTACTAAATAGTATAGTCCCTCACAATCGTCCTTTGGGATTTTTGTTCTAGAATGACACATTTGGAATCATGGAATGTGATGACATAATTCAACAAAGTACAAAGTTTGCATATTGAGAAAGCAAATTAAAAGAAAAATCTGAAACCTATAGTACAATATTTAAATATAAATCGAGGGAAAAGAACAATAGTGCCAACAAATTTAACTATGGAAAAATTTCCATTCAATAATATAACGTTCACAAGTTTAATTTTTAGCAAAATTTTGAAACCTATGCATGGATGAACATATGATCACTAGTTCTTGAATCTATGATCTAATAACTTGGAAGAATAATTATTGTAGCAAGAAAAAAAAAATAAGGTTGCTATTTGATTTGGAGTCTATAGCTAGTGTATGACCAAACTAAGTATATGCGCTTATCTAATTAGTGTATGAACAGAAGCATGGTCTCAGTCTTCTTGGTGATAGAAGGATTTACGATTATGTTCCTTCCTTTATTGCTTTTTATGTGTTTGCTGATATTGATTTTGTTTCATAATTTCCCTCGTGGGAGTTATTTTGGGGTTAGCCCCTTTTCACACCATCCCTCCTAGTATATGAGCTTATCTACTTAGAAGTGAGTAATGTGTGCTAGTTTATATTGGTTCCTTGAATTAGAGCAAGAATTTTTTCATACTGTTAATCTTCTTTATGATTATAGCTATCATTCATTTCACTATTTGCTACAGGTACACCACTCCTTTGGAGATGTCGTGGAAATCCATGTTTATTGTAACAGGTTTCAACCGTATGTTTTCTACAATAAATGAACATCTTGTTAAAATCTCTACCACTTGATCCTTTGTTATATCCTCTATTCCTCAAACTTGCCCATCTCTTTCTATCAACAACATTAATCAAGCCATTGCTCTCCTCTTTGCTGAAATATGTGCATCCAAATGTTTACTAAGGTATAATTGTTTATGCCTCAGACACTAAAAATGTTTTAATTGAACTCGAGCCTAAGGTGCAACAATGGACTTTCCTCCAATGCTCTTCTAAAAGAATAACCATCCAAAGCTCTACATAAACAAAGTTGTGCCCAAAGAGTTTTCATGCATCCAACACAATGTTTTTGTCCAACACTATTAAGAAAACTTACACTCTTGATTTATATCTTCATCTAAGTTTTCTTCATCCAAAACAGACACGTGATGACTGATGAGCTCTTTATTATATGCTTAACTGCTCTTATATTCTCTCACTCATTTGGTATTCCCTCTATTTTTTTGAATATACTATAACGTTTAATTTTCAAGCATTTAATGAAAAGTACAATTTTCTGAGTATAAGTAAAATCTCTATTCAAAAGCAAGCTACATATCGACATTCAATACAAAGGAAAGACTGAAATGAGTATAAGCAGAAAAACAATTCAAGCCTTCAAAGTGTGTTAGTAATTTGTAAGAAAGCAAAAGACACCTACTCCTTCTTTCTCCTCCTGAAAAGTAGACATGTCATAAGTTATAATGTATCAAGCTTTCCATACATTAAATGAAGTTCAGAACAAGAAGAAATTCAAGGGCTCTAACACACAAAAAATACTTCACCTCTAATCATATATAAATACCTGAAGAGAAGATCAATAGTAACAAATCTAGTAACATATTAGGAAAATAAGCGATATTACAATATAAAGCCTTGCCTTGCTATGCATGTCCAATTTGATACACCATATATGTTGCTTTTGCAGTTAGATTTTTTTATGGGATTGAACATGCAAATTTCATTGGTGATATTCGATCCTATTAATGGCCGTTTACCAAAGTTGAATAAATTATTTTCTATGATTATAAAGCGAGAGAATACATTAAACCCAAAAAAAATAAAAACTGACAATCAATTTCTACTTTTGTTGTTGTTTAAGTTTGTATTTTATTTTGTCATATTTAAAATTCTTTGTTTCTCATAAAAAATTTATTATGTAAAATGTAAAAAAATCAAACCTAAATCTTCTCCTCCAAGTTCAATATATATGTCAACAACTTAAGCCATTTCCATTGAATTTTGCTATCCCTAATCTATCCACTCATGTGTTTGAAGTGAATTCATATTCAACCAACGGATTGAGGACACGTGATCACATGACAAAACAAAACTCACGTACACGTGACACAGAAGTGATGAACCGAACAAGACTTTTTTGTTGGGAAGTTTTGGACACCAAGCTGTAACTAACATAACATTGTGTAGTTTCTCTCCTCCTATGTTTTTTACCACCATCCAAATCCAATTTCCCATCTTTCCTCGTATTTCCATTCCTTTTATATCTCTTTGCCCCCAACACCACCGTTTCTCTCGGGCTCTCTCAACCTTTTCTTAATTTAAGTGGCTGCAAAGCCCCACGTGTTGCCTCCTTCACTCTTTTGGCTGCCCCCACTTTTTTTGTTCACCTCTTTCGTCAACCAATAATTCCTTTGGAGGTTTAGGGTTTTGATCCTTGCAGCTCTCTCTTAATTAAAGGATATTTCTTTCTTTCTTTCTTTTTTTTTTCTCTTTTCAATAACCGCCATGTCTAAGAGGTGAGGTTGATCATCCTGTGTTTTGTATTGGGTTAATTGACTTTTTCTTGATGTGGGTCTTCAGTTTTGTGTTCTGCAGTTTCTCCAATTTATGTTGATTATTGATTTTTATATGTTTGTGTAAATTATTGTTCTTATAATCCTGCTTTCTTGATCTTTGAACCCGAGAAAAAACTATTGTTTTTGTTTTCCATCTGGGGTGTGTCATTCATTGAGCAGAATTCAGAAAAAAAGGGTTGAAAGTTGATACTTTTTTTTCTTGCCCCTTTTGTTATCGAATTTGGAAAATCTTTATTTGATTTCGATAGCTTTTGTTAGTGGAAACTCAATCAAGTTATAATTTTTAACATATCATTCATTCCAGAGACTTCTATGGTCATGACAGACAATAAACCTTTCGTGGATGTTATAAAAATGTTGAATTCTGTAAAAGCAAAATTTGGCATTGATATCTAGTCTGTGGTTTGTAGTTGACACTTGATACGATTTAACTATGAAATCATTTGAATTGAGCCATTTGTTTTGGTTTGTGGAAATCTGGATAAAAGGTTTTAATTGGGGACCTTGGTTTTTGATTCTTTGGACAAGTGTTGTGTGGTCCTTTTCTTTCTCTGTTAATATGTTCTCTATTTTCTAATGCATCTTGAAGATTATTTTAATTTTTGTAATTTCTTATCTTCTGAATCATGTAGGGTTCTTTGCAAGTTTTTTGCTCATGGAGCCTGTCTGAAAGGGGAGCATTGTGAATTTTCTCATGACTGGAAAGATCCTCCAAATAATGTTGGTGATGCAAACTCTTCTTTGCTGCAGACCCTATTAATTAATTGATAATTATTTAGATTTCTCTGATAATTTTTTCTTGTTTGTCTCGTTATGACAGATATGCACATTTTATCAGAAAGGAGTCTGTGCTTATGGTAGTCGCTGCAGATATGATCATGTCAAAGCTTCTCGAGAGCAATCTTCTGCTCCATCATCTTCAGTAACCGAACCCCAGACCCCAGTTTCAGATACTGTTGCTTTTGGAAATACTAGAGCTACATTTAATGGTGTTGCTACAGCTGCAGAGTTTTCTCTTTCCAGGAGTCCTTACTTTCTTCCTAGTGAACCAGCTTGGAATCAAGAACCGGTTTGGAATCAAGAGTTTGGGTATAATGAACCTTTAGGAGAGGACAATGTTGGTCAAACCATAATCACTTCACCTTCTGAGCTTTCAATTTGTTCATTTGCTGCTGCTGGAAACTGTCCACGAGGGGAAAAATGCCCTCATATTCATGGGGATCTATGTCCCACCTGTGGAAAGCATTGCTTGCATCCTTTCCGACCTGAGGAAAGAGAAGAACATATGAAGAGTTGTGAAAATAAGCATAAGCATCTTGATGCATTGAAACGAAGTCAAGAAATTGAATGCAGTGTTTGCCTGGAGCTTGTTCTGTCAAAGCCTACAGCAGCTGAATGTAAGTTTGGGCTGCTGTCTGAATGTGATCATCCGTTCTGCATATCCTGTATTAGGAATTGGCGTAGTAGTAACCCAACATTGGGGATGGATGTTAACAGCACATTGAGGGCCTGCCCTATTTGTCGTAAGCTATCATACTTTGTCATTCCAAGTGTCATTTGGTACTCAACAACTGAAGAAAAACAAGAAATCATCGACAACTACAAGGCAAAGCTCAAGTAATTTCCTGATCACTTACAAAATCTTATGACATCTTTTGCTTTTCCTATCCAATTAATCCGTGATCTAATCACAACTAAAGCGCAGAGAGTTTTAACTTTGGGTTACAATTATATGCTGCCTAGTTGATGAGGGACGATCCATTTCCTTTCCTCCTTCTCTATATTGACCGGCGCAGCTGATGCCAAGCCATATAGCATATATTTCACAACAAGAAAAAGAAAAACCTCAGCTGAGTGAAATAGTGAATGGCTATCTCTTTTTCTGATACTCTTTTGGTAATTGTTTAATTCATTTGTAGGTCAATTGATTGCAAGCACTTTGACTTTGGGGAAGGGAACTGCCCTTTTGGAACTAGTTGTTTCTACAAGGTAATTCTGTGAATATAACTAGTTCTAATGTGACTCCCCCTCTCCCCGCCTGGGCCATTTTTCTCTTTTCCTGCTAAGCACTTGTAATTATCTTTTCTTGAGGCATATAGATGTTTTCTTATACACTCTTAGAATTCATTGCATTAATAAATTATTTTTTCATACTAGTCTCCAAAGTGTGTACTAAATTTGGTTTGCTATTAAGCCAATTTCATTTGTCCTAATGGCTTCAATTTTCTATAAAATTAGCATTATAGCATTGAAAACAATGGCTGCAACTTGTTTCTGCCTTTCTAGTACCCAAGTCTATTAATATTTGCAGGCATACAGTTTCTATTCCCCTACCTTGTGTTGAATTATGATGTCTAGATAGTGGTTTTGGCCATTGAACTGTGTTAAAAGTGAGGTTTGATTAGTGTTTTGAGGTATCTATTAGCAAAATTGACTGAAGATTGGTTTCTTCTATCTTTACTTGCAGCATGCATATCGAGATGGCCGTCTGGAGCAGGTAGTTTTGCGACATCTAGGGGCTGCAGATGGTGATACCGTAATTGCAAAAGACATCAGGTTGCTCTTTTCCTTCTCATTATCTCTGGCCTTAACCTTTCCTTTTCTCTTTTATTTTGTTCATTTCACTAACCTAAAACATGATGCTTTCAGGTTGTCGGATTTCCTTTCTAACATGCATTTAAGATGAATGGTGTTGTTCGTATGTTCCAGTAAGTTTCAAACTTGTGTTTCCTTTTACTTAAATCAAGGGCGACTTTTGTATATGGATTAATGTATAATAATAATATTTCCTTTGTATCCTTTGCTTCATTATGGTGCTTTGGTTTGAAGAATCTTATGCTCCTCTAAGGAACTCCCTGTTCTTAAACCAACCAACAAAATTACTTAGGCCCTCTTTGAAGAAGCTTATCCATAAACACTTAAAAATATGTGTGTAATGGAGAAGCTTATCCAAACATGGCCCTAATGTGATTCTCGAAGTTCTGGATACATGATTACTTTTGTATTTGGTGCTTAATTTTTTTATTGTTAATTTCTGTCTTTGAAGTCTCAAATATGATAGTTCTTTGGGAAGCATCACCATTTGTTCTATTGTTGATAAGCTGAGCCAAACTTTTATGGTATTTACCCAAGTTTGATGATCCCATGAATGGTGATTGGTTTTATGGGTATTTAGAGGCCATATCACATTTAGTAGTCTGGTCATATTATCTTTGCATAAACATGTTCTATTTTAGAGTTATTCTGGGTTGGGGTTTAAGAAATGAATGTGTTTAGTGTGCTTCCTTATAGCCTTTTGAATGTGAGAGTACATATCTGCCTTTTAAATTGTTTAAACCAAGTTTCTCCTTTTACATCTAGACATATGATATGGAATGGAACAGGTGAAGAAATGAATCGACTAGTATTTGGTTGCTACTTAGTAAAGGGTAATCACACTGCGTAGAAGGAAGCACCACTTCTTTGGGGCCATTTTAAGCAATCTTAGATTCTTTGGGCCTTCCAGAAAATGGGAATGATGGACATTAAAAGCTTATGAACTTTGTCCTAAAATGATCAAAGAAAGAGAAGATCAAATGATTATCTAAAATTGGTGAATGATTATGCAGGGTTTAGTTCTAATTATCTCACTTTCCAACCATATAGATATTGCCATCAAAAGTGGAAAGAAAAATCTGTTTTCATCTTTCTTTGTTTTTTTAGTTAAACTAATCATTTGGTCCTTAATAGGTTGCACTCATTTAGGAATCAGTTCATGTATGAGGAAAGCTTAAGTTTTAATCACCATACACCCTTATTAGTAAACATTGGTACCTGCTATTACTATGTTTCAGTTTTAGTCTTAAAAAACTTAAGTTTTAGTTCCTATACGCCCTTATAGGGATTAAAGTTTTAAGTTTTCTTTTCCCGGTACAGGGACTGATTCCTCAACGAGTTTCACCGATGAGGACCTAATGTTTAGTTTAACCTTGTTTCTCTTCCTCACTTTTTATTCCCAAAACATCTAGCCCTAATGCCTACTTTT
This sequence comes from Glycine soja, assembly GCF_004193775.1. Taxonomy (NCBI): domain Eukaryota; kingdom Viridiplantae; phylum Streptophyta; class Magnoliopsida; order Fabales; family Fabaceae; genus Glycine; species Glycine soja. The sequence goes on from NC_041016.1 coordinate 51,147,804, forward strand.
TTTTACATCTATGCATAGTTGTTTGAATAGAATTGTTGTTAAGCTTAGTGCCTCTGTTTTTCTTTGTTATCCCTAGTTGTGTTAATTGCTTCCTGTGTGTTATCTCTGCAGGATACTTGCTTAAAATAGCATGCTTCAATGTCAAAAATTATTTTTATATTGCAAGTCAAGCTCCTCTTCTTGTTTCTGTGATAGGTGCTTTTTCAGTAAACCATATGCACTTGATAACCCCAAGTTTTCTGAAATGTAAGTTTTGTTGGTCTTGATTTGAGATTTTTCTTTAAATTTGTCTACTATTTGATGTTGATACCCATAAAGTATTATGTATTGCTTTCAATCATTTTCTATTATGTGTGCATTATTTTCTCACTTTCTCTTAGAATGTGGGTTTGGGCCTAACTCAATCCCGAAAGCTAGTTCATTGGGTGAGGGTCCCCCCCCACTTATACACTCTATGTTGGCCTTATTTCTAGCCGATGTGAGACTTGGGTTTTCTCCGATACTTTCATTGAAATTGTTTGTGTAAGCATTTGATCCTGTGGCCCCACCACAAAAAGGAATCATATATTCATTCTTTCTTTTGGTCTTCGTTTTGTTGCCATTTGTCACAAAATTTATCAATGTTATGTTGGTAGCTTTTGTTAAGAGATTGTAAAGGCAAATATTACAAGAAAGGGAGTTGAATTGTGATTTTAGTAATTTTTAAGTCTTTTCACAATTAAAGATTTTTTATCTGAAACAAAAACTTTGTAGAAACAAATAACAGATCTTTTGAAAAAAAAAAAAAACTTAGACGGAACAAAACAAATACATGAAACACAACATGTTTACAAAAGCCTAAAAACCAATTTAGACCTTGGGTTAGTTGAAAGCAAAAGGAAAGCAATAAAAATTAGACACAGAAATTTATATTGATTCGTCTCTACCACCGAGACTACGTTTACTTCTTAGCAAAATACCAAGTTTCACTAATTTCTCACGAGTTACAAGTATTGTATCACGACCACTTCTGACTTTACATATCAAGTTCTACCCCAAGCTTGATCAACACCCAGTATTCTTTGACCTACCAAGCCATTGTTGGCTCTATGCAAATCAAAATAGATTTGTGGTTGAGGTTTGCTTAGAGACTAAATCTAGAAACGTCTTACAAATGGATACTATCAACGCTTAGTCTTTTTCTCTCAATATGTTCAAAATGCTTTGAGAGCTTTTTCTAACTTTACAGGAATACACATAAAGCTTTTTGCAGAAAGAATAATGAATGTTTTTAGTACAAGGTTTTTTAAGTCTTCAAAGCTTCTGGTTTATATAGGTCTCATCTTCAAGTATTCGTTGTCTTACAATGGGTAGATTTCTTCACTTAATCTTCGTGTAATGAATATGACCATTGGGAGCATTTAATGCTTGCATTAAATGCACATCCTTCCCTCATACAGAAAGTTCACTCTTCAAAGCTTGCGTGTTTGAGAATTGCAACAGGTAGTCACTTCTTTGTGTCATAGCAGGTCTTGTGTAGCAAAACTCTTCTTTTGATAACGATTGAGGAATTTCAAACCTTGACTTCATTTATTCTTCATAGGATTTGACAGAACCTAGGAAAATGTTTCTGCAAAAGAAATCTCAAACACAAAGCATTAAATGAAGTCTTAAATGTCATCTCAAATGTCATATCAAATCATGACTCCATCTGCCAATCGTCTGAAACATCAGACGCAGATTTCTTAAGACATGTTCTAATAAAGCATCAGATATGAAACATCAGACACTTGTTTCGCATAAGACACAATTTTTAACCTTTGCATTTGTTTACATCTAATCAAAATAATTAAGGGTCTTGATTCGTCTTAAGATATAAATGTCTTTTGACTCAACAGAGATGTAACATAATACCATTCTTTTTTTTTTTTTTTTTGTGTTTTGGGATTGTTGCTTCTTATTTTCTGGACTTGGTATGAGAGTCCCAATGACTAAGTGATGGGGTGTCATTGAACCATCTCCAACCTCACCCATGCTGTTGAGCATTAGCCAAATGAAACGGTTTTCTCCTTACAGGTCCCCATGGCTTCCTCCCCAAAATTTTAGCCTCCCTTTTTTATAAATTGAGCTTGGTACTCTTAAATCAAGGAAGGATCTCGAGCATTGCAATATTTCCCGACCTCATCTCTAGAAGTAAAATCCTTGTATTTACCTCATTCAATTGTAAAGTGGCCCTCTACTTCAATTGTGGCCAAATGTATTAATAGTAAACTGACCTAAAGGATTGGTTGGTTCCCTTTGAAGCATGTCCTTCTTTTAGGATAGACTCCATGTTTTCCTTTTTCATGACCCCCATTCCCTTTCATTAGTGAGTTGGGCTTGACCCATTATGTATAGAAAATAGTTTCCTTTTTCAACATTCTAGTCATTCTCTCTACTGATTTGGGCCCATAGGTCAAAACTGGGCTTAGGTGCTGCAATTCAAGTTATGTCCTTCCTTTTCCATAATACTCATGCTGCTTTTGGTTGTAGTGTGTAGCCATCTTTGCCAATGTCTTGTGACTCTTGTCTAAAATAATCCTATTGGTCTTTGTAGGGGTTTGGGGTGTTGTCAGAGTAAAAAAGAAAGGTGGCAACAGATAAGACACACAAACAAAATAAGAAACCTGATCATGAATCCATGCAAAAGGCATAAAATGTGTCGAGAAAAACGAGTGAACATGTAAATGAATCCTTGTGTCTTGACTCCGCAACAGAGACTCTTATTTATAGTTAAATTGATAATTGTTATAGCACACAAAGGCTACAAAAGGCTGTGGTGTTAAAATGATTTATTTGATTTGAATACTGCTTGTGGATTGTCTTAGCTTATATTTTTATGTAAGGTTATTGTTAAGTGGCGTTCAATTTTTGAGAGTTGACTAGTAATTAGTAATATAAGAAAGGGTGCAAGTATCAGCACACTTTCAGGCAAGCTGTTCTCTCTTTCCTATAACATCAAGTTGTGGTGTTGGTGTTTTCCCTCGAACCCTTACATTTTACTTTGGAACAATCGGTTTCTTGAAGTTGTAATTGTGAACTGTTTTTTTTTTTTTTTGTGTGTGTTTTATTGTAAACTGTGTTTGCTAACATTGGTTTCTTTATTGTCTTTTAATCAAAATTTCAGGGGTACCTGAGAAAGAACCTGCACTGTGCATTCTGTCGTTGTTGTAATAAAGTGCATGTGTTAAATGGTAGATGGACATGCTATGAGGGTATAAACTTAAAATAAGTTCAATTTTTAAAGCAGATAAATCCAAGTATGGATTGATGGTGGTATACTCTATTTGAAGCATGGTGGAAAGCACTCTTTTAGCCATCAGTGAGACTTTTAGAAGCATTTCTTTTGTCTGGTGGATTTCAATGTTAATATGCAAATATTGATATTGGGGTGATGAAGTTTTCCTGTTCACATTATTGAGATCTTAAGATATACCTTTTTATTGTATACTGGGATTCCCTTGCTGTGGGTGGCACTGCACCAAGAGTCTTGGGAAAGGGTTCAACATATGTATCGGTTTTGTTATCTCTTATAGGACTTTGTCATGGCCCTTTAGGGGCTTATATTGGTGACCCGTTTCCTTTTGATGAATATACGAGTATAATCGAAGTTTCACCCATTGAATATACGACTCCTAGTGAAATTTCATTCAATTTAAGAAGCCAGTATAGGGGGAAGTTCTGTTATTTAATACTATTAATTTAGTTTTACTTGGTCAAATTTTGTTCATCTCATTTCAATTGCAATAATATTAAATCAAATTTTTAGAAGAAATGTTAATGTATTCTAAAAAATTAATTGAACAACCCTCCAAATTAGAAATAAAAGCCTACATGAATGAGTATTGTAGCATTTTACATCCTCATTTTGGGCCATGTAAAGTGAGTAGATTTCCATTTTGGTCCTTCTAACTCTCTCTCTCTCTCTCTCTCTCTCTTTTTAAATTTCATTCCTAGAAAATTTGAAAAAAATGTTTTTGATTCTTATTATCAAGTGACATCCGTTAGATTCAATGAAAGGTCATGTTACTGTTTATGTGGTACTATGTTAACACGTGGCACTTTAAAAAAAATGGATATGAAAAATAGAGATTTTTGAAGGATGAAAATAAATTCTTTTACAGGAACCGAAACTAAAATTTGTTTATTTTATAAGAAAAAAAAACAGTAATTTTAGGGCTTGGGAGTATTACTGTTTTTTTTTTTTTTTTTTTTTTTCTGAATGAGAACATATTAAAGCCTAGGAACCTTTAGGAAAGAAGATACAAGCGAGATTCGCCTATAGGGCATCAGAAATGAAATCAAGAATTACATTAAAAATTCTTAATGGCACCTGAATGCCTAGACCATTTGCCAAGACGCTACTTCACCATAAGTCAAGATAAACATTGTTTTGAAAGGACTCTGCGAAATCGCTTAACAATTTAACAAAAATGCACTTTTGATTTAACTTTTCACCTGCCGATGTATCAATTGTGTTATGCTTTTGCATAAGAGCGTGAGTCAATGTATTGTTTGGAACAATACATAATAGGTCTTTATACTGGTTTGTATGAGACGTGATAGGCTCCTTTGTGCTGGCTTCCTCTCCAATTGAAGAGAATGGATTCGAATGCTCAATCAAGCAATAGCAATTCGAGCTACAGCTAGGGAGTCTCACTCAATCAACCCAATGGCATGATGTTCTGCTTAATGGGCTTGTTTTGTTCTCGCGGATGGACTGAAGAACCCTAAATAAAGGGTGCCCTCGTAGGTCGGTACACAGTTTTGTGTATGACATAAATAGGTCTATACACAGTTTTGTGACATAATCAGCTTATAGAATAAGTAATGGGCAAGCATTAAAATTGCAAGAAATAGAAATTGCAAGACATAAGTTTTTAGAGGATTTCATTAAATAATTATGATAGTGGTGTTCCTTTTATATTGTGACCTCAGTGCGCCTTGTTAAAACCTCTTCAACCAAAATCCATTATTTTTTACTTGGGAAAAATGATTGAAGTAGAAAAAGAGTATGACACATGGTTTTAACTGAAGTATGGTTTCAAATGTGTTGCGTTCTAGGTCCTTGGGATGACCTTTCCAGCAAGCTCTTCAAGTTAAAAAGCATCATTTTGTAGTATTGCGATGACTCTAAAGGGTCTTCTTAGTTTGGGGTGAGCTTCCTTTTATTATAGTCTTTTCTTGCTTCTCCCTTCATCCTCCAAACGAGATCTCCAACTCAGAATTCTCTCCTTTTCAGTTTTGACTCATGCTTCTGAGTTGCTCTCCTTTTGCAAGCTTCCTCCTCAATATAAGCGTGATTTCTCACCTTGTCAATCATGTACAATTCGAAAGCAAGGTTTTCATTGTTGAGTGCCTCATCAAAATGGGTTCTTCTTATTAAGGGTTCATCAACTTCCACAGGAATTATGGCATTAGTGCCATGTGTCAATCGGAAAGGAGTTTCCTTTGCCGTGGATTAAGGAGTGTAGTGATATGCTCACATAATACTAGGCAATTCTTCAACCCAAAGTCCTTTTGCTTTCTTCATCTCGCTCAAAATGATCTTGTTCGCTGCTTCTGCTTGTTCAATGGTTTGAGGGTGTTAGACAAAAGACAACAAATTTTTTATGCTGAGCTCCTACAAGAACTGGTCATACCCCTTGTCTACGAATTGTTTGTTGTTATCAATGACTTTGGAAAAGGGAAGGCCATGTATGCAAATTAGCAACTTCCATGTGAACTTCTGAATTTTTTGGGTAGTGATTCTTGCAAGTGGCTTCACCTCGATCTATTTGGTGAAATAGTTTATTGCCACTGATAGGAACTTTACCTGTCCCTTCGCAATCGAGAAAGCTACTAGGATGTCCATGCCCTAGAATACAAATGACCACGTTGGGTGTATGTTGTGCAACTTCTCAGGTAGAGCATGATGGAGGTTGCTAAATTATTGGCATTCTGTACATTTCTTTGAATACTCCATGTAGTCAGTTTGCAATGTCGGTCAATAGTAACCAACTTAGAGGACCCGAGCTGCCATGCTTCTTCCTCCTGAATGAAAACCATAAATGCCTCTGTGTATCTCCTCTATAATGCATTGTGCATCCTTTTTATCTACGCACTTCAACAGTGGTGTGGAGACTCCTCATCAAAATATTTCTTCATCAAATATGGCATAGTAGGCTAATTTCAGCTTCACCTTCCTAGCTTCGCTGTTGTCACTTGGTAGTTGGTCATTTACTAAGTATTTCCATATGACGTTCATCCAAGAATCTATGCTTGGGGCAGCCAGAGTCTCCTGAATGCATGTTCTATGCAGAACTTGCCTCTTAGAGCTTGTCAATCTTGACAAGACATCGATTCTATCATTGTCTTCCTGAAACATGTGAAAGAGTTCATGTTCCTCAAAGAAGTCAAGCAAGTGCTTTGTTAGATGGTAGTATTTTTGCATTTGTGGATCCTTGGCTTGGAATTCTCCTTTCACCTGCTAGTGACGAGCTTGGAATCACTCTTACATCGTATCTTTTTCACTCTAACCTCATTTTCCAATGTAAGGCATGCGATCAAAGCCTCATATTCAACTTGATTGTTAGAGGTTTTAAAATCGAACCTTAATGACTGCTCAAGAGAGATGTCTCCTGGTCCTTCAAGTGTAATTCCTGCTCCACTGCCCTTTGTATTGCATGCTATGTCAATGTAGAACATCCACCAGTCTCCACCATCAATGCTACTGGGATCGGTAGAGGGGGAAAGTTCTACAATGAAATCACCCAAGCATTGAGCTTTGATAGGCCCACGAGCCTTAAACTTTAAGCCAAACTCGAACAGCTCCACAGACCATGCAACCATCCTTCCAATTAGTTATGGCTTACAAAGAACTGGCCTAATAGGGTGATCGGTCTTGACTTTGATTTGGAGGATTTGGAAATGCGAGCATGACCTCCTTGTGGATTTCACCAACAATGAAGCCATTTTTTTTATCTTTTGATATCTCTTCTCAGCCCCATGTAAGACCAGCTAGTGAAGTAGATCAACATTTATCTTTTGGCACCCTCCTACATCAATACTGAATTGGTGGATGTGTTAGAAACAAATAAGAAAAGTAAAAGTTCAGCACCTTATGTAGGTCGGGTTAGGATAGGAGGAGTCACTAGGAAATTCTTGAACTCTATAATCATATTTTTTCACTCTTCATTCCAATCAAACTCATCTTGTGATTTCTTCAGCAGTTTGAAGAATGACTTTGCTTTCTCTGCCATCTTGGGTAAGAATCGAGAAGCTAGCTTTCTAGTTAACTTCTAGACTTCAATTACATTTTATGGATTTCTCATTGTTATGACAACTTCACATTTATCTGGGTTTGCCTCTATTCCCTTATATGTTAGCATAAAACCCAAAAATTTACCTATTTCAACCCTGAAGGTGCATTTCTTGAGGTTGAGCCTCATGTTATGCTTTCTGAGTTCCGTAAAGATCTTAGCTAGGTCACCAACATGTTGGTTGGGAAAGGATGACTTCACCACCATATCATCTACGTACACTTCCACATTTCATTTGATCTGCTTTTTGAAGACCTTATCCATGAGCCTCTGATATGTTGCTCTTGCGTTCTTGAGGCCGAAGGGCATAACTTTGTAACACAAGTTAGCTGCATCAGTGATGAAGGTTATCTTTTCTTGATTGAGAGATTACATTTTCATCAAGTTGTAGCCTGAATAGGCATCCAAAAAATTGAGCAATCTAAAGCCACATGCTCCATCTACTAATCTACCATTGCTTAGCAAACGATAGGCATCCTTGGGACAAGCTCTGTTGAGGTCAATGTAGTCTACACACATTCTCTACTTCCCTGTTGCCTTCTTTACCATGACCACTTTGGCTAACCAAGTGGTGTAGTTAACTTCTTGGATGAAGTCAGCCTTCAATAATTTTCAGCTTCTGCTTCTATGGCCTTCTACCTTTCCTCTCCAATTTTGCGTTTTCTCTGGGCCACAGGCTTAGCCTGAAAGAAAATGGCGAGTTTATGGAAAATGAAGTTTGGATCAATGTCTAGCATATCAAAGGCATTCCAAGCAAACAGGTCGGTACTTGCAAGGAGCACATACTCTATTTCTTTTCGTATGGTATCTTCCATTTGCTTGCCAATCTTAGTGCACTGATGTGCCTCCTTGCCAATTTGAAAAGGTGTGACATCTTAAATTGGGGTGGATCACCGATCTTCAAAGTCTACACATGGGTCTAGATCCTCTAAAGCACTAATGAATGCATTGACACTAGAGGTTGATGCCTTACTCATGTCCTCCCTTACGCTGTATAGTTCAATCTTGCAACTCTTCATATAACATTCTCTTACATCCACTTGATTAACTTTAACGGTGATGATCTCTCCTGTTAATGATGGGAATATCATGGTCAGGTGCATTGTGGAAATAATGGCTCCAATTATGTTTAGAGAGGGTCTCTTAAGAAGAACATTGTATGAGGTATCTGCGTCTACTAACTCATATGGGACCATATATGACCACTAAGGATTGAGAGAACTTGTTCGAGCCAAAAGTTGTTAGCATATCCACTTTGCCTCTAGTATGTACGCAATCACCTAGAAAACCTATCATTGGTTTCTCGTGAGGTTGTATAAGATTGTGAGAGATATAAAATTTTTCAAACACATACCAATATAAAATATTGGCTCCACTTCCCAGGTCAATAAGTGTTTTTCGGATTTCCCAACCAGTAATAACAATCATTGCCACCATAGGATCATCCTGATTGGGATCACTTCCAATGAAGTCCGCGTATGTGAACATAATGGCTGGTAGAGATTGACATGGTGTCTCCTCAGTTTGTACAAAGTTGATGCTCTTGAGTGCTCACAGATGACATTTCCTGGATGAGTTCGTATAACCTCTGCCAACGAAACCACCAACAATTATGTTGATGACTCCTCAAACTTCTCCTTGGGGGTTTTCTTGTTGTCTTTGTTCGCCTTCCTCGACTTGTTGTTGGTTGTTATTACCACATCCTCTTGCATAGCCACCCTTGTAACCACCTCTGCGGCTACTTCTTCCTCCCTGCTATACACCACGATTATAATTATTTCCTCGAATGAAATCATTTAGACATCCTTTTTGGACCAATTCCTCGATTTTATCTTTCAAACTATACGTTCTTCTATAGAATAACCATGGTTTTGATGATATCTACATTGTGTGGTGCGGTCTACTTGACTGTGGGAGCCTGTTGGTTGGGGGAATGCAAGTATTTCTGCATTGAATGCTTCTTCTAGTATGCATGCTCAGCCATAGTTTCAACTGTCTTGGTTGTCTCTTAAAGTTTATCTCCTTAACAGGTGTGAGCTTTTCTTTGTTGGAATCAGGCTTCTCTTGATCTCACCCTCTAACCTTGTCATGGTACTCGAACAACTCTTCCATTTGGATAGAACCGATTGCACGATGTCCCAGTTCATCCATTTTTCTAGGTCATTTCTTGCACAAACTACCTACAATTGCTCTAGGCTTGAGTGTTGCTATCATAGAGTGAAAGGCTAATCCAGGTTCGAGGTCTTGGATTTTGAGTGCAATTTGTGTAAATTTATAAGTTATATCGACGTCGAATGATGCAACTGACATGTGGCATACTGAGCATTGAAGCATTCGACTAGTGTGTTGAATGTATCGATCGTTCGGGGAGGGAGTTGATGCCACCATGTCAAAGCAGGTCCCTCCAAAGAACTCGGGAAAACCCTGCATAAAATGGTATAATCGTTAGTGAATAAGTTTACCTACGTAATATACGCTTCTGGGTGTTCATTAGGATCCATGGTTCTGACATATCGATTGATATTCAGAGGCTTCCATCCCAAGGGTAAAGGAGTCTCGATAATTCCGTCGACAAAAGGATGCAGTCGAAGCAACTCGGCGGGCTAACGTCTACCTCCTGCTTTTGTTGCAAGGAGGCCATTTCTTCTTCTGTAGCGCTTCTAATTGCTCCTGGAAACCTTGTTTTGTTGAACTCTCTTCCATGTAGTCAACCATAGTGTCAAATTCCTTATCAATACCATATATTTGGTGTCCAAAGAAAATTTCACTTCGATCCCACAGTGAGTGTCAAATGTTCTTACCACTCTCAGAATGTTCTGACTTGTACTCTATCTTCCTCGTCTCAAGCTGAGCTCTTTCTCTAATGGTGGACTAGCACCACCTAAAAAGAGATTTTTTGGTGAGTTTAGCGAGAAAATAAATGTTACTTACTTGTCTTTGCTACTATTAACAGGAGAGGAGAGGACCATTACCAAGTTGATAATGGTCCACCGAGGCCCATACTAGATAGTGGTGGGTTGGTTAAAACCATGGTAGATAGTGGTGATTGAGGACCCCCTTTAGTGGGACCCATATGGTGCAAGATTGAAAAAATTAATTATGGACGTCATTTTTTTTACTTACATTAAAGTTGGATTAAAGCCATTCCAAAAAGAATGAAGTTGGATTATAAACTAAATTCTTAATTAAAAGCTAACTATACTATATTTAGTGTTTTCAATTTTTATTTCAGAGAGCTCTATAGCCATCTTGTGTACGTTTTGATCTCATAACCTTAGATTTCAATTTCAAAAAATTAATCAATCCTAAAACTATATCACACACTGAAAATAAAATAATAATAATAATAATATATTAATAACCAAAGTCGACGGACGTAACAAGGGTATCAAAATCAAATCCTTATTTCTCACTAACACCTACAAAATAACGATTCAATATTTAAATGGCGTAAAATATCTCTCTCTCTGGTATTCACATATCAACTCATAATAATCACCACTCCATAACGTAGTATAAAAGCAGAAACAATGAATGTATGTGTTGAACGAATCAATAATATGTTCACGCGAAATCCACAAGAAAATGAAAATTCGGAATCATTAGATTCAGTGCTTGAAGATGGCGAACATTGACAACACGACCGAAGCTCCAATCACGGCCACCGAACTCGAAACGGATCCGGCAGCTCCGGCATCGGGTCCCTGCGCAGGCGCCGGAGACAAATCTTGAGCGATGGCGGCGGCGAAGAAAAGCGCCACAATAAGAGCAATGACAAAGGACTTGAAAGAGGTTGCTTGAGATGCCATTGTGAATAAAAAAGATGATAATATAGTGAATATGTAAAGAGGAAGAGAAAACAATGAAGAAAGTTTTTGAAGATGTTAGGGTTTTTTCTTAATGTGTAAGAGTCAAGGGAGAAAAGGGTATTTATAGAGATTGTGAGAATGTGTGTGGGGCCCACGGAAACGTGGGCAGCTGGAAGGCGAGGAGCATGTGTGGGCGTATTGAGGTGTGAATGAATGGTGGTGAGTTGGTGGAGATTCGATGTTAGGGTTTCACAATGCTTTACGATTTTTCAAATGATTGGTGGTGCATGTAGTAAAGAAAGAGATCTAGTTTTAAACAGAAGACATTGGTTTCAAGTTTCAATTCAATTTGGTATCAAAGTTAACAGCTAACGTTTCTATAATTAATTAGGTGTTTGGTGAGCGAAGATTTTAGTGTCCAGATGGTAATGTGAATAATAAAATATAAAGCACAAATAATATATTTGTAAACTATAAACAATTAAATTAATTATGTATGTTTAGTTTAGTTGGTTAAGCAATATAATTGAATGTTTGTAATTTTTTAAGTATAGGGTTTCTTCTCCTGCTTTTGCATAAAAGAAATCGAATACAAAAATAAGAAGAAAAAAATTTAAAATTTTAAGAATACAAGATAGAAGACAGAGAGAAAAAAACAAAGACCCATAACTACCATAGTGAACTTTTAATTAATAGGATAAAAATGAAATAGAAAAATAAGTGAATTTATGATTATAATTTTTCTAAATCGACTCGTAACAGTAAAAAAAAAAACTTTAGTATTTTTAGTGTCTTCATTTCTAGGAGATTTATAGCCATTTTGTGTGATTTAATTTCTATCTCAACAAATTGGTAGCGGTTGCTTGAGCTAACCTTCCTAATCAATTGAATTATTAACATGAAATTGAATTTACAAATAACGTCCAAAATTTAATACTAATATTTCAATAGAGGAATAATTGCAGCTTGAAACCATTTTATCATTAGAAAAAGTAATGTTTGCACTGACCGTATAAATGACTTTTACTCTATCATTTAATTATAATTAGTCATATATGATTTTTTTTATTTATAAAAACTACCTTAAAAAATATCTCAACTATGATGTTTTTTTATATGGAACTATGATTGTTAATTGATTCAAAATATAAAACTTTTTATTCTAAGAATGCATAACATTAAACTCTTTTCACAATTTTAATAAAACATTGTTTACCTCAATTTAATTTCTTCGTTCAACTTGTAAACATTAGACATTTCTTGAAGCTCGATCTTTCTCCTGATGGCTAAGAGATAGCATGAACAATAGAAGAACTTGTTTCATCCATCAATAAATATTTCATAGTACATTTTACATCTTTTCTTTTATATATTTCTAGATAGTAGATAAAAACAAAAATAGGAAACTTCTAGAGCTTCAAAAATAGTTATTAAATTGTTAGGACCATATAAAAACATTTTTCTTAAAATTGTTGTTAATATATATATATATATAACGAATAATAAATATTTTTTTATAATCATTTATGTAAATTCAATATATTCTACACATACAGAGGAACACATAAAGTTGTACATGGTAAAAAAAAAATTGTTGAAATAGTTTGTTTGCAAATTTCCTAAAACTATTCATAGCTTCTTCTCTCCATTGAAATTATAGCTCATTATCAAACTTCTTGAAGAGATAAAAGAGAACCATGATATATATCTTTTTTATTAGAGGTTGAATCAATCATCAAAGGCTTTTCAAGTTCTTTGTAATTATTGCCTCTAATTCTATCTATCTAAAAGAAACAAATACTTAATTTGTCAATATCAATAAAAGTAATTTACTTAATTAATTTAAAATAATAATATCATCAATTTAAATTTTATTAAAAAAAATATTCATAACATTAAATTATTTAAGTGCAGAATAATATTATGCCAATTAATCTATATATTCATTGGTAAGTGGTGGTCGGGGTTTGAATGATGGGTCCCTTTCTTTCTTTCTCTTATTCTCCCGATCATTGGCGGATGCACCTTATAATTGCCCCACAAGATTTTTTTTGTTTGATAATGTATATAAAAAATATTTGCCCTCATAAATTATATATTGTCTCCATTGGATTTTTTTAATCCAAAATCCAAACAAACATAATACATTCAATATAAAAATTACATGCTTAAGCCCAAACCATTAAGCCCAATTTTCATTATTGTTGCAGTAACAAAAAAAATACATCACACATTACATAAAACACATCGTTTTTCATGTAACATCCCAAAAATAATCTAATAGTTATTTAGATAAAGATTATCTAAATATATATTTTAGTAAAGGAAAAAATAGATTAAATTATTTGAATATATTAAATTGTTATATTTTTTGAAAATATATTAGTATAGTAATATATTAGATTGGATAAAGATTATAAAAATAAGAGATAAAGAAATATTGGTTAAACAAGTCTAAAAAGATCATTTCAAATTACGTACAATGCTTATATAAGGATAGACAGTTCTTTTTCCTAGGCTTACATGAATAATTAGTCTCTTTTGACATTAGTGGGTTGCTCAAAGATTGAGGAGAAGAAAGAAAGCGGAGAAATTCTATTGAAACAAAAATAATGAAGAACTTGAATTACTTGTTTCAAGATTATACCTTTTCAAAACTTGCATGGTATAATTCTTTTAGGAGCATTTTTCTTTTATTGTGTTCTTGATATAAAGAATTTATACTTAATGATGTTTTAATGTTGATTATTTCAATGAAGGGCATTACATCTTACACACTAAATGAATCGTCTCTTACTCCTTCTAACCCTCCCAATTCTCAAAATGACCAAACATTACTATCCCTCACCCTAAATCACTCAGTCACTCACTTACACTTTTTTATTCATTTTTCCTAAATATAATTAGATTTAATCCTTAAACTTATTCAATTATTCATGTTCATGGAATCACAGTGATCTCACTCGTGGATGTGTGTGTTGGGTGCATTTGTAGCATTGTGGAGTTGTGGTCTTTGTGAAATAGCGGTAAGACTTTTATATAAAAAAAAAAGGTCTTTTACTCTTTTCAAATTTTTAATATAAATTATTGATGAGATTTAACATAGTGTAGGGGGTTTTATTTGTAAGCAATAGAGAGATTAGCTTTATTTTGTTTTTTAGCTTTTTTTTTTGTAGTGTGCTGAAAATGTTTTTTTTTTAAAAAAAAAGGGATTCCACAACACCATTAGAGTCATTTTGCATTTGATAAGGAAAAGTTAATTTGTTTGGCTAAGTTTTATCCATAAGAATTTTCTTGTGTGGAACTTATGTGACTTGAAAGTCAACTTAAAATTTTTGTTAGAGATGCTCAGTCTGATGATCAGTTTTTAAAGTTAAAAAGGATTGTTGATCTTTCTCAAATGTTGGTGAAAACTAAAAAACATATTGTGTATCCAATGGTATACTTGTTCATGAAGTTAGCTTTGATTTTGACTGTGGCAACTGCAACAGTTGAAAGATGTTTCTATGCAATGAATTTCATAAAAAAATATAATATAGAATCGCATGGGGGATGAATGGTTGAATGATTGTTTGGTTACATACATAGAGAGAAATATTTTTGATAGTATTGACAATGAAAAAATCATAGAACATTTTCAAATTATGAAAATCCATAAAAGACAATTGTAATTTGTAGAAACTTAAATACTTTAGATTTCTTTTATCACAATATTATATATTTTGTAATATCTTTTGATATTTTACTTTTGTGAAAATATTATAAATTATTTCTTTCTCTCACTAAGAAAAATTTATGGATTCGTTAATGCTCGCAATGGTTCATCTCTTCATAGACTCAATGTCACTGCTACCAATAATGCCTCCAAAATTTGTCATAATCAATAATCTATCCTCTTTGCTCAGCCAACTTGTTGCCAGCCTATCCAATTTCGACCTTGCTCTAACTATGTATGAGATCTTCATTGTAGTGTGTCTCACTTCCTCCAACAAGCTTCTTAGATCTGTCAGATCCAAGCCCAGATCTAAGTCTAGAGTTAAAAGTAGTATTAGAGGAAGTTGCTCAACTTCCCCAACCTCCAACACTAAGTTTCCTTCGTCGGTGGAGACGTCAAGGAGTTCATGTTGATTCATTCCTCTATCGACAACAAGATTCAGGCCATTTGCAAAGGGTTGACCGAGTTGTGGAAACAAGGAAAAATCTAGTTACGTGCATGGAAATTTGAACCCAAAACCAAAGATTTGAGAATAATTTGTTTCTTTGATTTGATTTTGGTTGATTTCTTGTCTTGGTGTGAATAATGCATTTCTTTGAATTTTTTTTTCCTAGATTTGATTTTGGAGATAGGGAGTACAATTTTATGTTAGGAAAACAATTTCTAGTAGCTAAAATCATTAATGAGACATAAGTTTCGGGACAAAGTCAAAATTTAATTCAAGAACTTAAAATAAAATTTATCCTTCAAACTGGTGATAAAAAATATGATTTCCAAAAACAATAGTGTGATTGTTGATATTTCAAATAAAAGAACAATAAGCAGCAAAATCAATATTCCCCCAAACTCGCAAGAATCTGCGATGAGTGCTAATAAAAATAGAGAAAAACCAAAACCACAAAATATGTGCTAGAGACACACAAATTTTAATGTGGAAACCCCCTCTATGTAAGACCAAAGAAATAACTTCACTATGATCAACAAATGGTACATGAAGGTCTCCAACAAGTATGCACAACATTCATACAATCAAACAAATCAAGTAAAGCACCAATGCTTACAAATAAGGAACAAAAGGATGAAAAGCCCCATATACAGAGAAGAAAAGTGCAAAGAACTATCTCCCTCTCTAGACCTCGTTACATCAATCCAACCAAACAAAATGAAGCATCACATATGCTAAATCTATTGTCCAAACGATTAACGAATCTGCACTTGCAATTCGAATAACAGTTGTCTGGTGGGTGTGAGAAAATCTTTATGTTTTGTCCTTTTCTCTACTTTCTCATTGTTTGTTGCAATCTCACTCAGTAAAATGAGCCTCCCTTCTTACCTTAACGTGACCCCTCTCCATTAGGTTAAGTGAGACATAATGTGCCAATTTATTTAGGTTTTTTTTCACATAAGAAGGGAGCCAAAACCCAATAAGAAAGACTCAAGATATTTGTAAGTCCCACCATATTGGTGAAGTCCACAAACACCTTGAATATTTCTCTTTCCATCTAAAAAATTTCAATACTAAAAAGGAGCTAGACCCTTGTTAACTACCTTGGTCTTAAGACTTGAATGCATATTAGAATGATGAGTTTTGATGGGAGAAAAGAAACTTAAAAAATGCTTCCTAGTTCAATTGCATTCTATTGATTTTCTTTTGCTAAATATTGAGGTTGATAATAACTTTACACTTGAAGGATATTTGGCTTGCTGAATGATCAAATACTCCTTCCTTCTTGCAACAGCTGAAAGATATTTCTTTGCAATGAATTTCATGAAGAATATAATGCAGAATCGCATGGGAAATGAATGATTGAATGATTGTTTGGTTACATACATAGAGAAAAATAATTTTAATAGTATTGACAATGAAAAAATCATGAAACTTTCTCAAATTATGAAAATGTGTAGAAAATAATTGTAATTTATAGAAGACAAACTTTTTTTTGTAGTGCGCTAAAAATGGTTCATCTCTTCATAGACTCAACTTCACCGCTACCAACAACGCCTCCAAAATTTGTCAATCATCAACAATCTCTCCTCTTTGCTCAGCCAACTTGAGATGGAGTCAAAATTTAATTCAAAAACTTAAAATAAAATTTTAAAAAAGTTCAAAAACTAAAAACATAATTTACTCTATTTATTAATAGACTTGATTGCAAATTAAGAATATAAAATATTTATAATTAGTAGGTTATGTAAATAAAAGAAAAGTCAATATTAAGAAATTGTTCAAAAGTTATATCTACGAACCGTTGGAGTGGAAAGGTCAATATTAATCAATTGTTCAAAAGTTTGTCTTGCCACTCAAGATTATGTCCAAATCAATTTCACTTTATACCATAGAGAAAAGAAACCCCAAACGATTCTATAAATTCTTCTGTTAACTAACAAAAATTCATTATTGATTGAAAAAGCTTTCTAAGACTTCTTCACACACAATTTCACTTGAATTACATCAGAACCAACTAGTATTACTAAAAAAATCAACATATTATCTGTAACATGAAGGGGGGAACAGAAATAAAAGCTAATCAATCATAAATTTGGCAAACATGTACTACATTAGAGACTGAGACTGAAATCAAAATAATAATCATTGAAGAAGGATACAAGAATTTTTGGATCTCATTTCTCACTAACACCTATAACAAATGATTTTATACATAAATAATTAAAATATCTCTCTCTCTCTTAATAATCATCAACGTGTAATAATCATCACTCCGTAACGAATTACAGTATAAATCAACAACAATAAACGTCTATGTGTAGAACGAATCAATAACGCTCACACGAAATCCACAGCAAAATAAAAAATCGGCATCGTGACATTCAGTGCTTGAAGATGGCGAGCATTGACAGCACAACCGAAGCTCCAATCACGGCCACCGAGCTCGAAACGGATCCGGCTGCTCCGGCATCGGGTCCCGGTGCCGGCGCCGGAGACAAATCCTGAGCGGAGGCGGCGGCGGCGAAGAAAAGCGCCACGATGATAACGGTGGCGAAGGACTTGAAGGTGATTGCTTGAGATGCCATGCTGAGAGAGAGAGAGAGAGAAAGTGAATAATAATTTAAGATTTGAAGGTGTTAGAGAGAGATTTTTCTTCTTTTCTTTTCTGTGTGAGAGTAGAGGGAGAGAGTGAGGGTATTTATAGTGATTATGGGAAGGCGCGTGGGGCCCACGGAAACGTGGACACCTGGAAGGTGAGGAACATGTGTGGTGTATTCTGAACGAATGACAGTGATTTGGTGAGAGAGAGAGATTATTTTCTTTTTTGGACTTGGTTTTTTTATTATTTCTTTTTTAGTTATTCTCGTGTTATTCTTTGAAAATCCGAAACTAAGTGAACAATAGCAGATAATTGAAAAAGGGACAGCAGAAAAATTAATTTGTTCTTTTTTCTACGATTCGGTGCTGTGCGTTTTGCTTTGGTTAAACAACCGGAGATTATTGTTGCTTGTTCTCTTTTTCTTTGGGCCATTACTTCGGTAAACTAGTGGTCCATTATAGACTATTATTATTCATCCTTAGATTAATCAATTAGACAGATTTAAAATAAATTTTGATTTTGATTTTATTGGTTTAAAAATGAAAACAAAATCAAATGCGTAACAATAATGGTGTTCATGAAATTCGTGGTTGCATTAGATTATGTCAGGTTATATTATAGTTATATCAATGTGGATATAAATATTAGATAACCCAAGTAAAAAGAAAACAACCCAAAGCAATGTTTCCTTACAACCATGTGGAAGCATTTTAATGCTGTTCCATGTCCTCACATTCGTAACATTCATTCCACACTTTGGAGGCCAAATCACAGGATAAAAAGATGTTGAGTGGAGTGGCAATATTGAAGGCAGATTGGGCAATGGAAATCTGAGTCCGTGATGATGATGTTGGGTTTTCTCAAATTAATTTTCCTTTATTGGGAGTTTAACCCCAAAGTAGTGACGGATCTAAGATCCTAAAGTAAATAAATATAAATTATAAAATATAAAATCAGTAGGTTTAATTATATAAATATAAATAAAATAAAATATAAAAATATAAGATTTTATTTATAAATTTAGTGAATTTAAAAAAATGAGGAGTGTAAGTACACACCCTCACATGACTGTAGGTCCGCTACTACCTTAAAGGTTCTCCACAACAACATAGAGGCCTTGTTAGGAATATTAACCTTCCATAAATCCTTGAAGATATCATGTTGTCTCCACCATAACTTCTTCCTCATGGATCAATTTATAAACCTAGGTGGTCGAGTAACGGGAAGGCCTTCCAGCAATATTAGGATCATCTCCGAGGTGTTCACCTGCATGCACTCTTTCCAAAATCATTGAAAATTGTTGGAATAGGATCATCTCCCTTTCAAGCATGCTTCTTCTCCATTTAAACTCCCAACACCATAAATTATCCCTCCAGCCTCCCATGATACCAATAATGTTATCCTTTCGATCCCATAAAAGGAGCAACCTAGGAAATAAATTCGCTAGTTTTTCTCCCTCCACCCATTCATCCTTCCAAAATCTTATTTTCTCCCCACTACCAATCTTTCACTCCAAACTCTTTGCAAACCATTTTTAACTGTAACATTTGTCTTAACTCATTAGCAAGATATATAAGTCAAATTGAAATTATCCATCTTTAAAATCAACTCTTCAAAGTCAATTTGAGTATATTAATTGATGAGGTCTAATTCAGTTAACTAAATAAGATTTATGAATTATTATAAATAATATGATATCTATCTTTAATTCATACGGATTAAAAAAATAAATTTATTGAATTAATTCATTCTTGTAACACTATTACTAATATGAAATAGCAATAGCAACAACTGTTGTAGGTGAGGATGTGATATTTTTAAGAGAGGTGATGATTGTATTATTCCATAAGTTTTGTAACATGTGTATTTGTATACAAGCCTGCTGTGTAAGTTTGTTACACAATTAAAGAAAGTTAGGAACCCATTTTATAACATTTTTTATTGCTTTTAAAATTTATCAAAAAAGCTAAAATTGTAAGTGAGATTTATTAAATAATTAAGAAATGAGACCCGTAACTTTTTTGTAATTTTTAATAAATTTAGTTAATATATAATAGATATAGTATGTTTAAAATAGTATAGTTAAGAGTGTGTTGTTAACAATTTTGTTTTAATTTTATTTTCAATTTAGTTTGGTCTCTCATTTATTCTCCTTTTCAATTTAGTCTATATAATCTAATTTGTGTAATTCCTACTTAGATCAGGCAAAGTACTTTTTTAGTATCTCAGGCCAAGGACCACTTTTAAACAACTATCCATGTCTTTGGCTTGGAACTTAAAGAGTTGTGGATCCTCCCAACCCTAAGGAGAGTACTCTATTAGTAGTTCAACACGAGGATCTTAGTTGGCACTTGCCCACAACAACTTGTAACATTTCTCAAAGGATTAGGATGTCTAATATTTCACATATTGGAACGAGTAATGGCTGGGCAATCAGAATTTCCCAACTCATTACATCATCTCGACCGAATTCTATGGGATTAGATCCCTATTTTTTGGTTTCAATTAGGACGACTTAGTTGTGGGGTAAATCACTAAACTAGCCATATGTCAAGACAATGGCTGCAATTAAAGTTAGGGCTTAGGATTGAACTCTCACTACTACACATGTGATCTTCAACTATAATTAAGATATACTACCTCTGGTCCTTTTTTTTTATATAAGAAATGAGTTATAGTATAAAATACATTATCACTTATTTTTTTATATGAAAAAGATGAAAGATAATATTTTTACAATATTTATTTATAAAAACATATCAATATAAATATAAATCATATTACACAAGAAAAAAATGTTATGCGAGAAGTTGATTATTAGTACATAATTATTTAACAACTTGTACATTTTAAGAGAATATATGACATAGTCTAGGTTGGGATCACCAGAAACTTTAACTTATCCTAAAATTGCACCAGGTCTAATTTTTAAATTCCAAACCCATCAAAAGTCCTTTTAGGTGAAGCTAGGTTGGTGAGACAAGATAGATCATGAACACCACAAATTTGATTGCCACAGCCCATAAGTTTTGAGACATCCATACACTTTTAATACAACTTTTACAAAAAAACAATATTTTTTTAAATTTATTAAAAACTATAAAATAATGAGTACAATTTATTAAATAACAAATGAGACTTACTAAATTTTATAATTTTTAATAACTTTAATTAATAGTAGATAGAATATTTAAGAAAGTATGTTCTGTAAAAAAAAAAATTCAGAAAGTATTTTACTAGCATCTCTATTTTGAATTTACCCTTGTCTCCTCATTCTTTTTCTCCTTTAAAATTTAGTACTCTATATAGTCTAATTTTTGTAATTCCTACTTGGATCCTTCTAGATCCAGTTTGAGTATTCTACAAGTATAATTTGACCCAAGGATCTCGCTAAGGTAAGTCCCTAACCCTTGTGAACCTAAAATGAGTATTCAATTAGTAGCTTGGCCCAAGGTCTAGCCTAGATTGGTACTTCTCCATTAGAACATGAAATCACTCTTAGTAGGTTGAGCCATTTAATACACATATCGAATCAAGTAATAATTGAAAGATAAATTTGAGTCAACCACAATCAGGACATTAGATTCCTCTTTTTTCAACTTGGACAGTCCAAATGAAAGATAAATCTAAATCAAGCACAATCAGGACAATAATTGTTTTGGTTAAAGATAATTCTTGAGACTAACCTATAAAAGATAATTTTGGCCCGAACACTAATAAAAAGTTGTTTTTTTTTTTAGATTTGTGAATGGAAAATCAAGTATTTACATGTTATGAGTTGTCGTTAATCGAAAAAATATCCCCTCCTGTTATTAATTTTTTTTAGTACAAGAGAGAAAGTAGGGGGGAAACACCAACACAACACAATAACACAATTCAATACTGTTTGGTATAGACAATTCATTGATCACTAGACGATTTATTATATCTTAGATTTTGATGATTATAAAAATTATTGATGGACTAATGAGTTGTTGTTAAGTGAACAAGATCTACTTTGTAAAAAGGTTTACTTGTTATTAAATTAATATCTACAACTCTAGTAAGTATGTGTCCACTCTAAAGTGAAAAACGATTTTGTTAACATATATTCAGTGTCCAATGCATTGTTAAATTAACCTCGTTCACTTATTGTTAAAACCAGTGTTTACACATTGAACTATTTTTTTTATGTGTCCACTGGACTTAAATCACTTATACACTTACTTTATATCATCATAAGTGACATCCAATAAGGTACTCAAGGACAATGTTAGTTACAAAAGGAAATGCACTTTCTCACTTTTCAAATTTCAACTTTGCCTCTCTTTATTTGAATTACAAACATTTGAATTTAAGAAAATGA
Source organism: Glycine soja (assembly GCF_004193775.1). NCBI lineage: Eukaryota > Viridiplantae > Streptophyta > Magnoliopsida > Fabales > Fabaceae > Glycine > Glycine soja. The sequence continues at coordinate 51,170,039 of NC_041016.1, forward strand.
CATAATAGAAGGAATTTGTAGAATATTTCTCAAGAGTTGCTTTCTCCACAAAAGAGGAGTACATGTAGTTGTTTGTACATTTATTCCTATCCTCGCTATTCAGAGCACGTCATGTGGTTTTGCCTCCAGCTGTGAGACAACTGTCATTTCAAGGCTTAGCATTGATCCCATAATGGATCCTTCACCGAATTCTATAAAAGGCGCCTTATGCTCAAGAAATCCAAAGGAATATACATCAAGCGAAATACGAGCACAAGTTCTCGGAAGTGAAGCTCTACTAAATTAGTGGATGGCACACTTAGCACTTAATCTTTGTATCCTTTGCTATGTAAAGTTTATTTGTGTTTAAGCTTAACTATTTATCTAGTCTCTGAGTGTCATTGAATCATTGTATTTATTCAAAATTTTGTATGTGAAAGTCAGAAGTGACTTAGTGTTAAACAATACTTGGGTATTCTTAGATTTAAGGGGAGTTTAAGGGTGTGTCAAGAGTGACATAGAGAATACTTGTATAGTCAGGAGTGGTAGGATAAAATACTTGATTGTAATCAAAGTTCTTATTAGTGAAACCCTTTACAGTTGTGTAAAGGAGAACTCGACATAACTTTATTTGAGTGAACCAATATAAATCAAGTGTTTCTACTTCTCTCTTAAGATGTTTGATTAAGCATTCTTTTAAGCGTATCTTGACACACTTGCTCACCAAGTGTTTATTTATGAAAATCATGTTTTCTTATTATTGGACGATCAAACTTTCTTTTTCATCAAAACTTGTTTTTGAAGTTAATGGACGACACTGATCATATTTATCCTTCAAACTGGTGATAAAAAATATGATTTCCAAAAATTTATTATCTTTGATTAACACACTATTTAACCCTCCCTCCTTTAGTGTGACTGTTGATATTTCAAATAAAAGAACAATAAGCTGCAAAATCAATATTCCCCCAAACTTGCAAGAATCTGCGAGGAACTCCAATAAAAATAGAGAAAAACCAGAACCACAAAATATGTGCTAGAGACACACAAATTTTAATGTGGAAGACCCCTCAATGTAAGACCAAATAAATAGCTTCATTATGATCAACAAAGGGTACAAGAAGGTCTCCAACAAGTATGCAAAATGTTCATACAATCAACCAAATCAAGTAAAGCACCAATGCTTACAAATAAGAAACAAAAGGATGAAAAAGCCCATATATAGAGAAGAAAACTACAAAGCACTATCTCCATCTCTAGACCTTGTTACATCAATCCAACCAAACAAAATGAAGTATCACATGCTAAATCTGTCGTCCAAATATTAGTCTGATCCAACGGTTAATGAATCTGCACTTGCAATCCGAATAACAGTTGTCTGGTGGGTGTGAGAAAATCTTTATGTTTTTTCCTTTTGTCTTCTTTCCCATTGTTTGCTGCAATCTCACTCAGTAAAATGAGCCTCCCTTCTTACCTTGACGTGACCCTTCTCCATTAGGTTAAGTGAGACATAATGGACCAATTTATTTGGACTTTTCTTCACATAAGAAGGGAGCCAAAATCCAACAAGAAAGACTCAAGATATTTGTAAGTCCCACCATATTGGGGAAGCCTACAAATACCTTGAATATTTCTCTTTCCATCTGAAAATTTTCAATACTAAAGAGGAGCTAGACCCTTGTTAACTACCTTGGTCTTAAGACTCAAATGCATATTAGAATGACAAGTTTTAATTGGAGAAAAGAAACTTAAAAAATGTTTTCCAGTACTGATTTTTGTTTTCTAAATATTGAGGTTGATAATAACTTTATACTTGAAGGGTATTTGACAGGCCGAATGATCAAAACTCCTTCTTCCTAAAGAAAGGCTACATTCTGTAACAAGGCAAAGAGATCTTGAGAACTTGACCATGTCGAATACTAGAATACCTCGTAACAGGTAAAAAAAAAGGTATGAAAAATGAGGGGATGAACCTCAAACCTTCTGTTGGCTAAACACCAAACACCAACACATATTCGGCCAACCGCATAGTTGAGACCATCACAAAAGAATAAATTCAACCATTAGAGTGTCATGATCAAGATTGTTCTAATAGATAAACATCATAACAATAATTAATTAAAGACAGATGATGACTTGAAATGATAGTCATGTAACAAGACCCTCAAGTTCAAGGTCCAATATGATATGTATAGATAAAAGTGGAAGAGATTCTAGAAGTAAAGTTAATTATTTCTCATTTATTATTTTCATTTATTTATTGCCTAGGGTCAAGTCTTAACTTAAGAGTCTAAATGCCTTTCGTAGGTAAATCACCTCTAGGAGAACCTAGCAACTAGACACTTGGTAAGAAGACCTTAGAGCCCGAGAGAGAGATATTCAAAAGAAAATTATTTTGCTATCATTTGATAGGTACAAACTTAAAACATTTTTTTCCAAAAAGAAAACATGAATCTCCCAATTAAGATAGGATATGCATAATTAAGCTCTAATTTAGCTACATGCTAATGTGTATACAATGAAGTATATAACATTCTTTGAACTCATATATAAGCAAAAATATGATTTTATGTATTAAATTTAAATATACGTAAATCTAATTAATTTTATCTTATTTAATATTATCATTCTTAAAATATCATTTATTTAATTTTATTTTTATTTTTTACTTGAGATTAAAAAAATTAAAAGATATCAATTAATTTTCTTAAATAATATAAAATTAATTATTTTATTTATATATAAGTAAGAGGAAATACAACATAGACTCAGATGTCTGAGTTGAAACTAACTTTTAATTAGTTAATAATGATTAAGAATACAAGAATTGATCTCTCATGGTAATCCGCAACGGTAAAAATCTATCTACAGCGTCTTTAACTCTTTACTGTTTGTGCTAACGTCCCAATTTATGTCCAAATCCATCTCATTTTCTAACCAGAGGAAAAAAAATGTACTCACACGTTCATTAGTTCTTCTGTTGACGCGAAGAAAAAATAATTATCCATTGAATTTACAAAAGAATTTTAAGAAAATATTTTTTACACACAAATCTTTAACAAAATTCAATATAAAGTGAATAAGCAAGCACTAGTTTATTTAGGGGGCAACATATAAAACTAGTTTGTTTGATTAAGCTTATTTTTTAAAATAAAGTATTTTCTAAATAAAATAAACAATTTTATAATTTTCTAATGCGTTTGTCTGAATAATTTTTACGTAAATAAATATTTTTTGTTTTTTAAATAAATTCATTGAATGAATATGTATATTACACACTGAAATCATAACAATATAATAAAAGAGGATATCAAAATTCCTCTTATTTCTCACTAACACCTACAATAAATGGTTCATTATATAAATGCTGTAAGATCTCTCTCTCTCTCTCTCTCTATTATACATAGATAAACTCATAATAATCATAATAATAATAAATTAATAATCATCACTCGTAACGTATTATAAAAGCAGCAACAATAGATCTGAGTGTGCAGAACGAATCAATAATCTTCACACAAGATGGATCCATCAGATTATACTCAGTGCTTGAAGATGGCGAGCATTGACAACAGTACGGAAGCTCCAATCATGGCGACCGAGCTCGAAACGGCTCCGGCGGCCCCGGCATCGGGTCCCGGCGCCGCCGCCGGAGGCAAGTCCTGAGCGGAGGCGGCGGCGGCGAAGAAAAGCGCCACAAGAAGAGCAACGGCGAAGGACTTGAAGGAAACTGCTTGAGATGCCATGACTATAATAAAACGTAGAGAGAAAGAGAATGTAAAATAGTAGTAGCAAATTACTAACAGATAAAATTTCTCAAGGTGTTGAGAGATTTTTTTACTTTTTTTCAGTTTGGTGTAAGAAATGAGGGAGGGGGTGGGGGTATTTATAGTATGGAGAAGAGGTGTGGGGCCCACCGAAACGTGGCGGGCGAGGGAACATTGAAGTGTGTGAATGAATGAATGGGTATAGGGGTGAGTTTGGTTTGGTGAGAGAGATGGGTTCGCTACGTTTTTGTGGTTGTTTTTTTTTTAGCGTTTTGGTAAAGTGCTTATTTAATGTTTAATTAAACAAACGACCCGAGATTATTGCTTGTTCTCTCTTTTGAACTTTTCCCGTTGAACGCGTCGCTGTGTCGTAACACGTAACGCTATTTTGGACTTTTCTTTATGGCTTCAGAAAGTGAATAACGTTACATAGTCAATGATGCGAAAGGGAACGACAAATTGAAGAATAGTTCCCGAAAACGTTGGGGCTTGTTTGTTTACTGAAGGAGAAGGAGGACATTGTCAAATCAAGAAACTTTCTGGGTTGGAGAAGAGTTATGATATGTTGTTTGGTTGGGAAGACGTTGGAAGAAATTTTTTTAAAAAAAATTTAATGTAAATTTTACATATTTTTTTTCTATTTTAATTTAAAATATTTAATCTTATTTTTATTTTTCTTTTCTTTTCTCTACTACCAAACCAACCATTACTACCTCTACTGGTAACTCTTAACTGAGACTTCCTTTTTTTTTTTTCTTCCCTTTCTTATACCTTTTTTTTATACAAATATCTAAGTTTGTTTGTAAAAAAGAAAAAAAAGAGGGGAGGATTGTTTTGATTTTTTTAAAAATAAAATTATTTAAGGGTGGATTTTTAGTCTTTTTAGTCTGTTTTAAATAATAATTTTACGAATTAAATTATATATTTTGTATGGGCTCAATTTCCTTGTAAATTATTACTGTGTGTGAACATTGCTCTGATAATTTGGGTGGCACAAGAAATGCGCAAGTGCAAAAGTATTTCTAAGAAAAGCGACGGAACAGAATTGTATAAGAGTAACAGTACGTCTCTTTATTATTTTAAAAAAAAATTATGCAAATATCTAAATTGGTTTATATTAAAATATGAGGGATATTTTTATTTATAGAAAAAATTAATCATTTAATATTTTAAAATTATAAGAGAGAACTTTAATACACTCGTAATTTTAGATCAAAGATGAGTATAGAGAGTTTATGATAATTCAGCTACCATATTCAACCAATTAAATTAGTTTTAGTCTATATTTTAAATATTAATTTATATTATTAATATTTTTTAGGAGTCCACTAATGATGCTGTGAAAAAAAGGAGTCACTAATGATTTTGTCAAAAACTAAACTGATATACAGTTTAATTATTGAATGACGAATAATTTGTTAAAAATGAAGCGAATAATAATTAAATAATAATGAAGTTGCCCCACATTCATAATTTTGACTGACTATTTATGTATTGAAAATGAAGAAGAAATAATTAAATCATTCCACATTATAATCTTGGAAGATTATTTAAATATTTTTTTATCTACACACTAAGTTAGGTTGAGTGAATTTTATATCAAATGTTTTTAGATTATTACACACAATTAAATTATACAAGTAACATCAATTTATATTCTTTAGAAGCATTTAATGATCTTATCAAATAAAACTTGATCAACTTGATTCATTCAAAACAATTTTAAATTTAAATCTTGTGAATAAAAAATATGATTAAAAAAATATTTAATTAAAAATAATTAATTATCAATAAAATTAATAAATAATCTGTATTAATATCATGAATACCAACAACATAATCAATTCATTTTTTTTGTTTTTTTTTCATAATTACATATTGTGTTATACATTAGCCAGCAATTTCACACTTTTAAAAAAATGTATATTATGGTAAACGCATGTGGAAAGATCTTTTTGAGAAAAGCGCCGAAACACAAGACGAGACGACATGTTAACATGCGTAGATTGTGGCGGCTTTCAGATTGCTGTCGGTGCTATTCTTCTGTAGTTTTATTTCTATTTTCTCTGCTTTCTTTATTGCAGCAAAAGGAAAAAAGTTGGGTCATTATAATAATTGACATTAATAATTGAACTATACTATTCTAATCAACTAGCCTTACTGCTGGAAAGCTAAAACAACGTATACATGTACCTATGCAATCAGTAAATTGTTTTTTTAGTTCAATTTAATTTTTAATTTTTAAAATTGATTTATTTTAAAAAATATATATATTTTGTAACAATTTTAAAATCACTTAGAAATAATTTTAAATTATCATAAAGTATTATTTTTTATAATTTAAATTAAAAGATAAAATTGAATTAATTTAAATTAGATGATGAAATTAAATTTAAGAAATAAAATAAAGAATTGAAAAATTAATTTAACCTTTTTATTTTCAATCATTTTTTCTTCTTTCTATGAAGGACAAGTATCTCTGCTCAAAATAAATCTATTTAAGTTAAGTAAGATTATTATTATAATTAAAAATTCTTTATATATTTAAAATTTAAATTCTAAACTACTCATTAATTGAATTGAATTAATCGGCTAAAATATTTGTTTGACATGAAATTAATCATTCATAAAACTAATAAATAAAGTATTTTGCATTAATAATGTTATCATGACTTAAAAAATTAAAATAAATTTACCATCAATTAATCTAGTCACTTGATGATTGTTTTCAATCATTTTTTTCTTACAGCATTTTATTATTAATTGTCTTGCTTATTAATTTTAAGAAAATATTAAATATATTTTATATTTTAAGATGTTTTTTTTTACAACAAACAACTGAACTCATTTCATTGATAATGTTTTATTTTAAGATGCCAACAGCTCAGGAAACAACAACCGCATCAAGAAAACAACGTATACCTTACCTTACAACTAAGAAACAGCTCAAGACACAAAGTGGGATTTGGAGAGATTTCTTGCTTTTCATATTTTACACAAGATCATATTAAAATTTCTAAAAAGTATGGGGGTTATGATTATTGGAGGAACAATACTGTTTTCAATCATTTCAATTTTTCTTACAACATTTTATGGTGAATTCTTTTATTAAATTAAGGAATAGTACTTATATTTTTGCATATTTTTTAGATATTAAGTATTTAATTGATTTTAAAACTTTCTTTGACATCTTTATATGAATCTCCAAAACATACATAATATATTTAATATTTTTATTATAAAATATTAAAAACGTTAAGTAAGATAAAACAGTAAACGAATATAAATTATTTGATATATTTACCTTTTTTTGTTTCAAATAGTTAATAATGGAGAGGTGCCCTCTAGAAAATCCCACATGTATAATTTGTTTTTGAGACAAAGCAATATCATTGCATTTCATTCATGATAAGATGAAGATACAATTTGGAATACAATCAAAATTGTTGGATGCGAGAATATATAAAACCTAGAGGCCTTTGCAAGAAAATGAATCACTAGCTTGTCTCCTTACAAAACTCACGAGTTTGAAGCTAAGTTGAACAAGATTTTAGGTATAGATATAATGAAATAAAATTCAGAGGAGCCATTTTATTGGAGCAAAGGCTATTGACTATACTGCTTGGGAAATATTAAGATCACGAGCCCATATTATGCTTCCCTAGGATTTGGCATTCCTGGCATGTAGATTGTTCTAGCTTTTATGAATCTTCCTTCAGCATCTCTAACGCAAATTCCTAACTCAAAATGATTTAGATTGGCAAAGGTTTTTGCCATGGTGATAGAGCTTCAGACTGAGGTGTTGAGTGTAGAGCAGTGGGTCAATGCGCATGAAGCCACTCATTGAGAAATTACATTGACAGGGATACCGAGACATGTGGGTTGGGTTCTGATTTCTTCTCCTCTAAATACACCATAGAATCATGGCAAGCTTCTGCAAATGAGGTGGTTGAAGATGAGCTCAATTGTAGATTTGTCTTGATCAATGTTAGTGGCAATTAAGCTTCCCAGATGCGTTTGGCCTGGGCACAGTCCAAGAAAATATGAACTCATTTTCAAAGTTTCCGTCATCATAGCAGCTATTACTTGAGCATTGAACTCCCTTTGATTGGAGTCTTAGCTGAGAGTTTTCCATATGAAGTGATTCACCTTTGGTGGAACCCAAAGGTTCCAGATGATGTTCCAATTTCCTGGAAGCTTCAAATGCTCATTTTGGATCTAGTGCTCCATGAGATGATGATATATTGACTTGACACTATAGTCGCCATTGCTAGTTAATCTCTACCTGAGCTTGTCATTGTCCTTAGTATTCATTAGTGGTATGGATGTAATGTGACAAGAATCATTCACATGAAGCCATGTAAGGATTTTGAGATGATCTTACCTAAGGTTGGGTCCAAGAATTAATAGAGTGGTCATCTGTAAAGGCAAATATCGTTTGATACTTTAGACCTAGGCTCGTGAAGCATGTATTGATATCACATAAGACATAACTTATAATATTTGTATTCATTTGTATCTAATTAAAATAATTATGAGTATTAATTCGTCTTAAAATATAAATATCTTTTGACTTAAGATCATAATTGATTATCCGTCGAATACCATCTTTCATGATAACTGTGAAGTGAAAATGCTACGCCATGTGTAACTTAGTTTATGTCCTAGTTTGGCATTGAAAAATCCATCATTGGAGGAATGTTTAGCATTGTAGATATTAAAAACTATAGTCTATGGGTTAGTGATAAAATTCTAACCCTACTTCCCAAGCATGACTAAGTTAAAACCATGGAGAGTGCGAAAGCCCATACTTCTAAACTCCTTTCTCATAGATAATTTGTCTTAGTTGAGCCATTTAATACCTTTTAATGAACCCCACCAAAAGAAGTTCATTATCCTTTGAATATCACCTTCTAGAGTTGCTAGTAAAAGGTAGAAACTTAGGTAAGATGAGGCTATTGATTAAGCATAGGACTTGATTAGGACTTCCTTACCCACCTTAGAGAGTTGTTTGCTTGACCAATGGTTGATGCACTTCCAAATTCCATCTTTCAAGAAACCAAAGACTGATTTTTTATTCCTACCAATGATAGAGTTGCTGGTAAAAGGTAGAAACTTAGGTAAGATGAGGGTATTGATTAAACATAGGACTTGATTAGGACTTCTTTACCCTCCTTAGAGAGTTGTTTGCTTGACTAGTGGTTGATGCACTTCCAAATTCCATCTTTCAAGAAACCAAAGACTGATTTTTTATTCCTGCCAATGATAAAGGGAAGCCCTAGATATTTTCCAGAACCAATGATGGTGAAGACGTCAAGAGAAGACATGATAGTTTGTCTTATGTGTTGTTGGGTATTTGTGTTGATCGAAGAAGATTTATGATTTTTGCTTGTTGATCATCTGGTCAAATGTTTTCCCGTAAATTTCAAGAATGTTGGTGAGAGTAGTCGTTTTTTTTTTCTGCTGCCCTACAAAAAAGAAAATAGTCATCAGCAAATAAAAAGTGTGAAAGGACCGGAATCCCTCTACACATCTTGATACCATGAATATCTCTTTCTCTTTCAATTTTTTTGAGAAGAGAGGAAAAACCCTCTATGCACAGAATGAAAAGGTAGGGTGATAGTGGGTCTCCCCATCTAAGCCCTCTCCCTGGAGAAATAGATCCAACATGGTCACCATTTATTTAGATGGAATAGTGAACCAATTCCAAACAAAGTTTCATCCACCTAATCCATTTCATATGGAAACCCATTTTTTGCATAATCCTCAAGATATAATTCCACTGAACTCTATCAAAAGCTTTATTGATGTCAATATTTAGGGTCATCTCTCTTGTCTTTCATTTGGTTTTACATTTCATGTGATGAATAAATTCAAATGCAATGAGGGTATTATCAAGAATTGATCTACCCTCAACAAAGGTTGATTGCTTAGAGGAAATACATTTCTGGAGGAGGGGCTCAAGTCTGTTGGCTAGGGTTTTGGAAATGATTTTGTAGAGGACATTACAAAGAAAAATAGGTTTATAGCCTTTCATGGTTTTGGGATGAGGACTATGGAGGTTTGGTTGATTTGGGGGGTGGGGGGGGAGGGGGAGGATAATGCCTTGTTCTAGCCATGAAGTAGCTGAATCCTCATGTATAGTTGTGATCATTAGAGGGGGAAATCTCATGAAACAATTGTTCAAGAGCTTTGTTTTTTGTTGATAGAATTGTCCAAGAGCTTAAACAATTGGATAAAATTATACAAATAATTTAATATTATGTTTTTAACGGGTTGGTAAGAATTCATTAAGCTCAAAACATAAGACAATACACATATACAAGTGGAAGATGTGGAATAAAAAGGAAGGGAAGGGGAAGAAGAGCTCAAGATGTTGCACTTGATTTAAGTGGAAGAAGACCTAACTTATAAAACTTAATGAGGAACCAACTAGTGGCATGATTTTTTTAGCTTTTAATTAAGTATTGGGACTCATTTAATTTGTAATAAATGGGTAGATTCGAAGATGATGTTATCTCTATTTTAGATTTCTTTTTATAACTTTTAATTATTTGGAGATTTTATTAAATTTGATTATATGTTAGTTTGAATTCTAGAAGATTTGATTAGCTTTTTCTTTTATATAATGATTAGGTAGATTTTAGGAGAGGAGAGAAAATTAAGGTTAACTTCTTTTTGTTTTTGTTTTGTTAGTAATCTCCTTATTTAAGTGGCTACCTTAGAGTGAATTTTATAAATTGAAAACGTAATCCCTTTCATTTGACAAGTTGAATAAAATTTAAGTTTTGTCACCATTGTAAGTGGGAGTAGAGCATTAGCTCCTTTTTTGGGTTCCAGAACTAAAGGTTTTCATACTTTTGTAGTGAATCCTCACTTGGTTTACCACTCTTCATTTTGGTAAAAGCACAAGGCGCCAGTCAAGGAAGCACCCCCTGCATTCTACATGACAAAAATCATCCGTGACAGGTAATTAGTTTTGTAAAACACCCATTTTGATATTTTGTTTTGTGGAAAAACCCATTTTGGTAAAAAAAATGTCCTTTATTGAGTGTGACACCATGCTCCCATCTTCTTTCTAGTCTTATTTTGCGATGAAAGAGAATGAAAAATAGATTAAAATATTTAAATTGAAGTTAACTGGAAGATAATTCCGAGGGTAAAAACATGTTTAATTTCAAAAATTGATAAGTAATCTCTAATAATTTTTTTAATTAGTTAACGTTAGATATTAGTTTTTGTTAAAATATTATAATAATATTTAATAGTTCTTCACAAAAGTTCATACATTTTTAAACGAATAATGAACCTAATTTTTTAGTTAACTATCGAATATGGTTCACATTTTAATGTTTCTTTCAACTTGAAACTTCGTTTCTACTTCAGTATCACTTTCTACCTTTCTACCTAAGTTGCGAGAGGTTATTCTTTTACATAATTTGAAGGTCAATAATATTGAATTTAAACCCAAATAGATTAGTGTCAATACTTGTGCACAAACTTAAAAATTAGTATAAATAACGTATAACAACAATAAGCCAATAACAATTACCATCACGCAAATAAATACAAAAAAATAGATTAAAAAAAGGAAATATATATATAAAAATCGTCAATCACAATATATTATTACATAACAAAAATTAAAAAAGAATACGGGTCCGATGTAAAGGATAAAATCCTTCTTATTCTACGTACCTAAGTTTTAAAACAAATAATAAGTATATTAAGTAAGCATAAAATCCTTCTTATTCCTCCCCAAGTCCTAAAACAAATAACAAAAAGTATAATAAGTATATTTAGTTTGGCTTAATTAAACAACCTTCTTCGCTTATTGGTTGGACTGCTTAGCTTCCATGTAAAACCTCGGCACCTGTTAAATTTGGGCATCGTTTTCACCTGATATTTTCTCTGTGCTGTTTTGTTTTTATTCAATCGTGCTATTGTATATTAAGTAAATGATTTTGGCTAAGTAATGATCATGTTTACAACTTTCTATTTTTGGTAGAGTTTAATATAATTGTCAATATAATTTTTTTACATTATTAACATGAAATAAATTATGTGCCTATTTCTTTAAGCTGTTTGTTAAATAAGAACTTCACGGTCAAATTTTTTAAAAGGGTTAATTAATTTTTTATTCCCTTGAATTTTAAATTTTACTTTTTGTACTTAAATAAAAATTTAACCGGTCAAGGTCCTTCAACATTTTTTCATTAAAATTTTTAGCTCCTAAAATTTTGAAAAATGTAGTTTTAAAAGTGTTAACTTTTTTACAAGGGCTGACTAAGTTTTTAGTTCCTATTTCTTTTTTTAAAATTTAATTTTTAATCCTTAAACAAAAATTTGATTGGTCAAAGTTTTTAAACTTTTTCAAAATTTGATTTTTTAGTCTCTAAATAAAAGTTTGACCGGTCAATATTCTCAACATTTTTCATTAAGGTTTTTAATTCCTAAAATTTTGAAAAATACAATTTTGAAAGGGATAACTTTTTAAAAGGGGCTGACTAAGTTTTTAGTCCCTAATTTTTTTTAAATTTGATTTTTAGTCCTTAAATAAAATTTTGACTAGTCCTGATTCCTAAAAATTTTCAAAATTTGATTTTTACTCTCTAAACAAAAGTTTGATGGTCAATATCCCTCAACAATCATTAAGGTTTTTAGTCCCTAAAATTTTGAAAAATACGATTTTTAGTCCCTAAAATCACATAAAATAAAATAAAATAAAAATAATGGATTTAAACTTTTATTTAGGGACTAAAAACTAAAATTTCTAAAAGTGTAGGAACTTTGACCAATCAAACTTTTGTTTAAGGACTAAAAATAAAATTTTAAAAAACTTAAGAACTAAAAACTTAGTTAATCTTTTTTAAAATCTCATAAAAAGGATTTAGACATAATCAAAGAGAACTTTTATGGTGTCCTCAATAATGTGAGGGTTTTGATACTGTTATTTTTTTTAATCAATCAAATTATATGTCATTTTCTCTTTAATTATTTTTTTCAAATTAATCCTTGATTATATATTTTGAAATTTAAAAATTGCAAAATTTTAAAATTAGATATATGATTAAAAATAATTTTAGAAGTTGAACCCTAAAATCTTTTTAGTTACTTTCAACACTTTTGTAAAACCTATGCTTAAGAAACGATAATAAGAAATTCTTAAAACTCTAAACCTTAAACCCCAAAAAATTTTCTATAAAAATGGTTAAAAATAATTAAAAATATTTTAGGGTTCAGACTTCTAAAATTATTTTTAGTTATATTTTCTAATTTAATAAAGTTATAATTTTAAAAATAATAATCAAGAACTAATTTGAAAATTAAAAAAATAATTAATGAGAATATAACATGTAATTTGATTGGTTAAAAAATTAATAGTATCAAAATCCAACAAATTGTAGGGGATACCATAAAAACTCTCACTCTAGTTTCCATGAATTTCCTTCATTGCAGTGGTACCCAAAAGTATCCCTTAAGCTCCTGTTTTTTGAATCCATTATAAGACTAATCCTCACTTGAAACTTAATTACACTTAAAAAAATTCATCTCTTCTCAAGAGTCTACATTGCAGGGATTAAATGTAGTTCTTTTCTTCAAACACTCATTTTTGTTGCTTTTTGCTTTGCTACACAAAGTCGTCTTTGCCTTAATTTATTATTGCCCGTAACTATGGGGTTGTATCTTTTTCATCATCCAAGTAGCCGTTTTTCTTTCCCGTTTTCAATCATTCACTTTTGAGATTTTTGACAAACGTTTAATTGATTAACAAACAAGTCACAAATTTTAAAAAAAAATGCATATTATGATTGATGAGTTTAAAGCTTCCTTTAAAGAGGGATTGTAACGTTAATTATCAGTATATGTATTAAAAAGAAGAAAAAATTTCATGAAATAATATTAATATCTGTTATGTGCTTTTATAGGCAAACATTAATATTCAAATTATAAAAGTAAATACACATTTCATACTCATATATAAGTTTTACAATAAATTGTATAATTATCTAAATCAAATGGACAAATTTCGATGTCACTTCAAGATAGAATTGTTTTTTGGGCACATAAAGATAGAAAATTGAAAGTAAATAATTATTTAAATTATAAAAACAAATATTTGCATTATAATAAAAACTTAGTAATATCTAAATAACATTATTAATAAATATTTATATTACAAGAAAAATCTTCGCCAAAAAAATGTTAATATCGACTATCCAGATTGAGAAAAAAAATCTCTTAATTACTTCCTCTCGTTTTCTTTATATCAAATTCCATAATCTAAAAATTGTATACCCAAAAATTTTAACTACAAATTTAATTTTTTTCTTAAAATCAAATTATTAAATATTTTAATTCAAATTTTGAGTTCATTTTTTTAACTTTAACATTTTTTCAACTCTAGAAAAAACAGTAAAACCTTGTGTCTTTGGTAAAACTTTTGAGAAGTTTATAAGCTCCATTAATTAGCTTAGATCGTTCTTTGAACACAACTTTTATAGAAGGAAAAAGACTTTTTGACACTCAAAACTTACTTGACACCTAGAGAGGGTGAAAAACAAGAAAAATATTTACCAAGCTCCTTTAATTAGCTCCTTGATTTTTATCCTTCATGTTAGATTCATTATCATAATCTTGTCCCCTTACATCATTACTATCAAGCTTGTATTTTTTTAAAAATGTTAATAAGCTCATCAAAAAGACATTTTCTTGATGTATCATAAACTTTTAAAAACTCTATAAAGTACTCTTCTATTTTTATTGGAAAACTTGATATGTCAATGCATTTGAAAAAAGATTCATTTGTTCTTGATGACTTACATAAAACGTACAATCAAGAATAACAGAAAAATATTTTGCATTTTTAACTTTCTTTATTATGATTTTTTTTATTTGAAAAGCTAACAATTCTATAAGTTGGTTTTTTATAGTATTAACTAAGTAATGAGCATGAATTTCACTATTTTTTTATGGGTCTAACATGTTCTTTCATAAGTGGGTCAAATTTTGCAAGCATTTCAATCAAACTCAAAAAGTTACCATTATTTTTTTCATATATCTTCTCATTTATCCCACGAAAAATAAGACTATTTTTATAAAAATATTTTAACTATAGCTATAATTCTAAATAAAACCATTTCCCAATGTCCCTTTTCTTTATTAATTTATTCATGTAAATTTTTATCTATACTCTTTTTTCTTTTAAATCTTTTTTCTAGTTCAATCCATTTGGCTAGATTACTAATATCTTCATGACTTGTGTCATGACTTTTGAGTTTTGAACTAAGATTTTTCCAATCTCTAATCCCTTCATTTACTAATTGATTAATATCACTTGAACAAAATAACTTACAACAAAAATAATACACTTTATCTAAATCTTTAGAATAAACTAGTCATTTCCTATCATATTTTTCTTCATTTGGTAATATCATTTGATAAAAAAATGAATTAAAATGTTTTTTATTTTTATCTTTTAGAAATTGTAAATCGTTATGTCTAATTGAATCTTTTTCTATCATTAAATCTCTAAATTTTTCATCAATAGTTTTTCATTTTTCCGGATCCTAAATATTTTTAGGAACTTCACTCTGGATGCTATTATGTTCATTATTTTCTTCTAATAAAATATTCACCTATAAATCTTTTTGTTCTTGATTAAGACTATCAATATCTTCAATGTTATTTGCAAGTAATTGTTTTATAATTTTTTCATCAATTGTACTTATTCCTATATCCTTTTTATGAATAGTAACAAATTTATTAAAAATACCATGTTGAGATTGAATTAAATTATCAATTTTTCTCTTTTTTTTAAATTTTTCAAAACCATATTCATATTTCTTAGTTGATATTTTATATTATCACAATTCTAAAAGTATAAGAAGAAAATAAAATGAAAAGAAAATAATAGAATTTATAAATAGAAATGTTATAAAGTAAAAAAGAAAAAATAGTAAAACGATAGAACAAATTGAGAAAATCATACATTGATGTTTTCTACTATAACAATTTCATACTCTTATCCACTCTGACAATTCATTTCAACTCTTAAGAAAATAATAAAAAGATGAGGAAAAGAAGAGAGAGAAAAGATTAAGAATGAAATAATGGAGATAAAAAAATAACCCTTAAATGTAATATTGGAAATAGATAATAAATAATTTTTCTTTCAATTAAAATCTTATTATTAATCACAAATTAATATTGTTATTAAAACTTTACAATTGAAAATCAATGTTTTTAATATATCATTAAAAAAGGTAACTTGAAAAGTTTTATGACCAATTATTACGTGAATATTGAAATTTGAAAAATCAATGATTGTATCTCATTTTGAATATTTTCAATTTACTGGCAATTTACCCATGACTTGTGATGTGATTGTGTGTCCTTCAAATATCTACAATATTATTATAGGGAGAAAAAAAACTACACTATTAGTAACGTTTGGCATAGGCCTAATTGGCAACACGGCACTGCATCTACGAGACTAAATAACTAGTTTCTGTGTTTTTCAAATTTGTTGAATAAAAAACTTTCATTTGTGAAAAATATATTATCTTTGATCAAATATAATATTCAATCCCCTTACACTCTGATTTTTGTTATTTCAGGTTTGGGCCAGGGCTCAAAACTAATATACTAAAGAAAATCATCAAAGTAACTTAAATAAAGCTAATTTCACACATGAATTCAATTAAAAAATTGTTAACGCCCAACAAAATTAAAGGGTCTAAAAATAACTATTAATTAAAGGTTGACTACAATTTATTATCTTCAAGGCTCTTTCCTCTTCTTCTTTTGAGTGAGTTTATCTTCGTATTAATGTCCTCTTAGTTTCCTCAATCTTAATTTAGTGACAACTCCTCCCAAGCTAAAAATAACTATTATTATGGCAATTAAATAATACTTACCACATCTTGTGTTAAGATGGGTTAATTTTTTGTATAATTAATTCATTTATAAAAAAATCAATATCAATCCTAAACAGTTTTTAAATATAGTTAAGTTTGTCTTAAAACCGTACTATTGCATTAAACCGTTAAATATATATATATATATATATATATATATATATATATATATAAAACAAAATACGCACTAAAATGAACAAAATAACAAATAACAATATTCCGATTCCAATATAATATAAGAAAAGAATAAACGTACGTAGGAAAAGACATATAAGATCCTTCTTATTTTCCCCTATGAGCTACAATAAATAACACAAAATACCTTAAAAATTCCCTCATTCTTTATATATATACAAACACCAAACTCACAATAAACATCACTCGGTAAAGCTGTATATAGAAACCGATGACTCAGTGCTTGAAGATGGCAAGCATGGTGATCACAACCGCAGCCCCGATCATGGAGGCGGAGCTTGAAACTGTTCCGGCTGCTCCGCCATCCGGAGCCGGTGTTGGGGAGCCCTGAGCAGAGACGGTGGCGGAGAAGAGGGCGATGAAGAGGATGACGGCCAAGGACATGAACATGCTTTTTGTTGATTCCATGGGAAAGTGAATAAAGAGAGAACGATGAAGAATGATGGTGGGAGAGGGTATTTATAAGTGAAAAACGTGAGGGATCATAGATTATTAATTATATCTATTACTAAGAAAATAGTAATTGGCATTTACATTTAGTGGCTAAATGTAATTTAAGAAAAAAAATCACTAACGAAAAAGTCTTACATAAAGAATAGGTCAATTAGTGAATACACTAAGAATGAGTGATTGTTTTATTAATAGATTTCACAATAAAATAAAATACAATATTATATTAAAAATTAAATCATCTAAAAGTCAGTTTATGTTTCTTGTAATTAGAATACAAAATATACACCCATTTTCTTTTTATATAAAGTATAAGATGGTATATAAAAATAAATAGTTTATTTTTACGGTGAATTTTTATATAAATTTAGTCGTTTTCACTTTAATTATATTTTTAGTGCTATTATCGGTACATACCAATTTGCATATTGTACTACTCTTACATGTTGTGAATTTTAAAACAATGAAAGAAATCAGGTAGATTTCACGAAGAAATAAAAAACTTAAGTAAGAATTAGAATTTTAAATTTGGCTTTTATATTTAAATATTAAGGAAAGTAACTTATAATTAAGATAAATGGTAGCTATCGTCTGGCGGATCTAGGATCCTAAGTTAGGGAGATAATTTATTTAAAAAAAAATAATTAATATTATGAAAGGAGTAAAAAATTAGGAATATAGGAGTCAAATACACAAAATTAGAAGGGACAAAGTTTACACACTCAACATATTTATAAGTAACTTAAAAAAAAAAAATGAGAGAATGCATTTGCACCCCTCATTTTAATGTGGATCCGTCACTGAATGTAGGTAGAGCCTTTCTATTTTCCCCTTAAATTAAAATTGAAAAGTATGCGTGATTAAAAAGAGTTAACAAAAAGAGAAAAAAAATGTAAATTGTAATCGAAAAATTCAATATATATTCATGAGTATGACAACTCCACAAAGTTATGAATTTGGGCATAAATTAAAATCAACTAATGTTTGCTTAATTTTTAATAATTTAAGATATTTAACAGAACATACTCATCACACCATGTAATTAAAAAATGGACAATAGACAATTTATTGTACTTTAATCAATTATTTTTGTTGGAAAAATTAGAAAAGGGGGCAGAATGTGGAAGAAGTAATGGTTGGTGATGATGAATTGTCTCTACGTTTGTGTGATGTATTTCTAATAATTGGCTTTTATTAAACAAGCTGGTTTGTTGGACTACTTAACGTCCAAGTAACAGCACCGCACTTGTTGATTCATCCATTTATTATTAGTGAGGGAAGATTCTAATTGATTACTTGGTCCTAGTTTTGGCCTAGGATACAACTAATAGAGGAAATGATGATTTGGTTGGTAAGAATAAAACTCACATTTTATAAGCATTTGAGTTTGAATCATGTTATTTGTTAATGTGGAAATTTTGTACTCGGATAATTTTTCAATATTTGTATAAGTGTTAGTTGAGTTGTTAGGCTTTTCTCCACTCTAGTGGGCCTTTAGACCAACTCATATAGTTTTATTAAAAATAAATACATAAAATGGACACTTCTTGGTTAGGGACCTTTTAGTTCGTAAAATAGCTTAGATTTTGTTTAAGAACATTCATTACTTACATCGTATATAACTAAAAAAACATGCTTGTACGAATCAGCTAGCCTCGAGATTTCCCTACTGATTCATAACTTGAAAGCAAAACAATATTTCACACAATTTTAAACAAATGAAAAAAAAAATCCAATAAATTTGATCCAGACGAAAACGACCAAAACCGTTAACACAGATTAAGAAGTAGTTCGGTCTTTTGTATCTTTGCCCAATTCTTACAATTACCAATAAGGTAATTTAATATATCATCATCAATAATGAATATATTTGAAAAAATATATAAAGCATGGTATTATAGCAAATTTACAATATATCATCGAGTGCATATATAATTGACATGATGATATTCTAATTTTTCAATCACCTTATTGTTGATACTAAGTATTTATTGATTTTTTTATTGTTAACTTTTGTTAGGAAATCTGATTGACAGATTATCTTTAGTAGAGTTGTTTTCTTTAATTATATTCTTGTTTTTCATCCATCAAACTTGATCTAGAGATGTTATTTAAGGGATTCGAATCCAATTTTATTTAAACCTAACAACATATTGATAATTGATTGATTAATATATAATCTATCAAACACTACTTGAAAGTGGTTATTTTGCTAAAATATGAAATAGTCCAAATATTTCTAAAAATTCTTACTTTTATTGAACCATTTGTATCTATATACATTAGGATCTTGATCTATGGATCTCTCCGTTCGAGAAATAAAAATAAGAAAATCAAATAATTTCTTCTAAGTTTTTTTCAAATTAGATAAATATTGATTGATGGTTTAATTAGTCGATTTATTATTGAGAACAAGGAAAAATGTTATCAAGATGAATAAATAAGTTGCATCACGTAGTGGTAGATGAGATACAATTTTTTTAAAATAGATAACATATATTTTTGTTTAGGTAAAAAGTAAATTCACAAAATAACTTGATACTATGATAATATGTAATCTTTGTTTGTACTTAATTCGTATAGAGGATATTTCTCAGCTTGGAGTTGAAAATTAATTAATTACTTATTAAATCTGAAGAATTTTAATTAAACTTGAATTCTCTTAAAGTGAATACTATATGCACATGATAAACAATCAACCCTAGTCAATATTATACTAAGGTTTGGCACTATATAGAGTTTACTGTCAAGTAATGTTTCATACCAATCATTTTTGGGCACCTGAAAAGCATTTTGATGATTGCTGAAGATATTTATATATTTGATTCATAAGTCAGGAAACATGGCCTGCAATGAACACATCTCTACGCTGCATAATTTGTCTATATCCGTTATTGAATTTGCTATGCCATCTTAATCAATGGGTTCGTGTCCCTTTTCTTTGGCTCCAGGTGAAGACTGCTATTTGTAGTTGTAGGTTGTACCAAACTAGAAGAAAGTGACACAAAAAACAAAGGGCACGGCTGAAAATTGTGTGTTAATGCAAAGTACAATTAAGTTATTAATTCATTATTAGTATGAAAACAAAGATGATACTCAGTTTTTCTAACGTGTGTGACAAGGACAATTACCACAAGTGAAGACGTTCAAGAAACCATCTTTGATTGGTTGGAATTGTAATATTGAAATGATCTATATTAAAATTTAGGATTTAATATGTCAAGAACAGTATAAGAAATAACATACCTTTTGAAGAGATCATTTTCAGAATGCGGTATCTAGTCAATCTGTAGAAGATTAATACCCAGACATTTTAATAATCTTATCTCCTTGTACATATGTTCAGAATATAATTATCAAAGTGTTAAGATCCAGGAGATAGAGATTACAACTTTTTATAAAAATAATATATCTATTCGAAGATTTTACTCGACATATATGGACCCTAACCTTATGCTAGGACGAAGAATTTTAAGAAAGCAATTCATTTTTATTTTAAGAATTTAAAATGGTTTGTGGTGAAGTATGTTGTTTGGCTAAAAAAATTTAGAAAGAAATTGAATTTTTAGAACTTTTCCAAAATATTTTAATTATTTAAAATTTTAGAATTTCAAATTCTACAAACTAAATCAAGAAATTGAAATTCTTTAACTATGTTTTAAAGGATATTTCAATTAACTTTTAGTTTTAAGTATTTTTTGAAACACTACTTGAAGTAACATTTTAAAAACGTTAGATTTTAGTTTTTTATATTATCTTCTATTTTTATCCTTAGTATATTTATCCAATTCCTTAGTTTCTCTTTTTAAATAATTATTACTTTATTATTTTTTGGTCATTTTATATTTTTCAGTTACTTCAACCGTTAGTTTTATCAAACATAGTTTTTCAACTTCCACCCACCAGCTTTCATCTTCCACCTTTCAGCTACATTGGCAAAACTAACTAGAAGCTGAAAAGGTAACTAATAGTTGGAAGTTAAATAACTAGCTTATTAAATTATAAGCGTTCAATAAAACTAATTGTTGAAGTAGTTGAAAAAAGTGTAGAATGATCGAAAAATAATAAAATCATAATTTATTTATAAAAGGTAACTAGGAAATTGGATAAAATCATTTTTTGAAACACTATTTGAAGTAACGATTTTAAAATGTTAGTTTCTAACTTTTTATATTTTCTTTCATTTTTATCACTCAATATATTTATCCATTTGGAATTAAAATGTGACTTCATGATTAATTCCACATGGATTCAGTTTTGTGTTATTAAAGATGTTGTTTAGTTTAGTATGCCTCATTTGTCTAATAGAGACTTTGACTAAAATTTTCAAGATCATGCAGGTACTTCAATAAAAAAAATTGAAATTTTTAGGTGCCAAATCCAAAAAAGATTAAATTAAAGGTACCTAAAACAAATACATATGGTAACAAGGGACTTAAGATAAGGATTGACACATCACAAATTCAGAGATAATCATGCACAAAACATAAACTCATACCATTCAATGAACCCAATTACATCAAATACATCATTGTCACTTGTATAGCTGAACCTAACAAATTTAAGACCACAACATTCTAACTTAAAACCAACACCAACCATCTAAGTTTTACAGTCCTACAAATTAAATCACTTTCTTGTAACACTACCAACATTCATTGCAATTACAGTGGTCAATAAAGTATGAAGAACCAAAGGATTACAAGTACAAAACCTAACAGCTTCACCCTATTCATTTCAATAGCAAGCTTCTTTTGTTTCCTTCAAATTTTTATCTTCTGCTTCAAAGCTTCTTCACGACATTCTTCTCTTTCCTTTGCAATTTTTCTCCTGAGATCTGTTATTTCTTCTACATTTGCTTATGTTTCCTTAACTAACGAAGCAATTCTCAACTTTAGTTTTTCATTCTCCTCAATGTACCAAACCTAATCACTCCCCTCTGTAGAAAATGTTGTTCACATCATCAGAAAATATCTTCTCCTCAATAGAATTTGGAATCCACTTAAAAAATCTACAATACCTAGTATCCTACAACACAAAACAAAAATAAACTGAGACGACATTTGTTTATGTTCCAATATGGGCATCTACAAAAACCCTTCCTCGAGTTCTTGTTAGTGTGTGATGACGACCCACACATTGCACTCTTTCGATTAACCATCAATGGACAAAAGGCAAATCTATGCAGATCTACTCCCTTAGGGCACAAGCGCAGAAATGGTAGAAGGATGCCTCTCTTCCTCTTAGCAGGATGTCTCTTAGTCACACGTGGTGTATCAATTAAAAATGTTTTTGTTTTTATTTTTATTTTTTAATCTAGCAACAATTTTTTTATTAAAAAATTAATAAATATGTGAAAATTAAATGGGATGATTGAAAGTAATAACATGATATTTTATCTACTATGTTATCACTTAATGACTAACGAGGATACCAAAATCACATAACTAGAAACATGAGGTAACAAAATAAAAAAAAAATTGATAAGTAGCAATATGAAAAAGGAGTATATCTCAATTAAAAAAAATAATTAAGCCTAACATTAAATAGGCCTTTAAATACTCACAAGACAGATAACATATGAAGGTTAGGTGAGGCCTAACAACTAACTCCATCATAAATAATAAGCCTTGACCTGAACTATAAAATTATAAAACAGGTTAGACCAAGTTCAGGTAAGATTTAATTCGACCTAGTGTATTTTCACTCCTAATTATGTGATACTTATATGACACATCTCTATATTCATAGGTAGATTTTGAAGAGTTTAAAGATAAATATGAAGAGCTTACTCATTTAATTAGTGAATTTGGTTCATTATTGAATTAATCCTTGGTAAGCCTGTCATATTGATGGATTGGATAACATTTTATTGAGATTGTATGGATGATTTAAAAACAATCCATTATCTATACTATGAATTAAAAATTTATTGAAAATCATTTTATCCATTATCCCTTTAGTCCAATTCATTTGTTAATACTTTATATGGATGGATTCGTTAAAAAATTCTTTCTATGAATGGATATCCAATCCATCCATAAAATTATTTTTAAAAATTAAATATTTTTATAATTATTATAAAATACTCTCCTATTTATCCACAAATATTTTTTAAAATTTCAAAATTTTATAACTTTTTCATTTACTTCACTAATAGAAATGATTATTTATTTTATTGTTTTCAAGATAATTTTTATAATTTAAATATTTTGAAAGTCACAAATAAATGTGAAATTATTCTATAACATTTTAATTAATTTTGATCTATAAAGTATTGATTAAATGGTTGGTCCACTGGATTTTAAAATAAGATATTATTCATCCAATACTATCTGCGTATTTTTTTTAAAAAATAAATAAAATAAATTTAATTTAATTTTACATTAACTGACTAGATGAACCATGGTCAGATAGATTCTATTGGCAACAACTTGCATTAGACAACATTATAAAAAAAATCCTTAAATTTGCATTTCGTCAATCACACTAGTCTGAATGACATGTTTAGTCAATTTGTTATATTTAATGAAATGTCCTTGTTTACACTTTTAGTACTTTCATAATTCATATATAGAATGACCTTCATGTTCTGATCAACTTGAACCATGAATATATATAAGATTTCATGAAAAAAAAAATAGTAAGATTATCCTTCCATTAACTAATTTGCTACAAAAGGATGCAAAGTTTTAAGTTTAATTCGCAATGTCAAGAAATTTGTTTATCATGGTTCTATCCACCACTTTCATCATCCAACAACTAGATTGGATTCTCCCACTAATGATGATGCGTGATGATTTGCATTGAGAACTTCAATAACATTGGATGTTGTACAAGATAATTATACTATTACCATTAAAGAGCTTCTACCTATCGTCTTTGTTAGATTCTAAAGTTGAGATAAGATGGATGCTATTGTTGCAAGAATTTGAAACAGATCTACAGAAATGGAATGGGAAAGAAATGAAAAGAATTTCGACCATTATTACACATGAAAAAATTTCTGTATTGTCACTTACCATATTAATGACAAATTGATCCGAATTTTCCTATATTCATTGGTCTATGCCAATGAATTTTTAATTTCTGATACTTTATGACAAATTGATCACAAAAATTGCTATAATCCAATTGTTGTGATCATATTTTACTTGGTGGATCCTACTTAAAAAGGCGAATGCTGAAATTCTATGACATACGGAACATGGAAACTAAGGATTTCCCTGAAAAATTGATTAAGGTTCCACAAAGGATGCTTAACATTGCTATGGCTAAAATATACGATATAAGTATTGTGAAAGGAAAATAATGAAGCATCATCAACCACAGGTACACAACTGCAAAATTACAGAAAGAATAAAATATTTAATTTCCTTAAGTTCTGAAACAGTGAAGATAATTACGCAGTCTAAATGAAATTCAACTATTCCCCTTTACCCCTTTTTTTTTATTTAATCTTTTCATAGGTAGCACATGACAAAAAAATTGCAGAGAAACATGCTATCCCGCAACCAAAACCACAAGATCCACCTTATCCACACACTTCAAATGTACGGATAATTCCAACATATCCACAACATTCTTCTCATCTGTGCACTCTAACAAAATCAATGTCCTCCCCTGTAGCTTCAACCGATGACATAAAAAAATAAACATTATTGAACGTCATTTACCTCTTTTTTTAGAAACGTCATCTACTTACCTACATAGACACCTAGATATAAAATATCCTCCATGTACATATGAAAAAATCGAAAATTTAGGGCAGGCATCTTCTTACATCAATAATTTTTTTTTTACCAATTTTTAGGCCATCGGACATGAAAAAGCACTCTGATGAAATCGCAGTCCAACACCATCTTAAGAAATAAACTATGTTGTCGTACCCAAGCTGCCTTCTGGCTTAGATTCTGTTCTGATGTAGGTGAACCCACGACCAACAGGAGCAGCAACATTGCCGGTATTCACTGATGTACTACTGTCAGATCCTGATCCCTGAGCATCCCGCTTCCATTGCATGCTCCTGGCACCCAGTTTAATTGGGGGTCGAGCTCTAAACACACCAGGAATACCTCTTGGAAAGGGATGTCTGGAAAACCTAGCAGAAGGGAATGGAGAACCCTTAACAATGCGTGGCCATGCCATGGCTGGAGCTGATTCTTGAGGAGTAGCACTTTTCTTAATAACCTACAATAGATGAGTAATTGCAAAAACAAATTAATTCATCAATCTAGTCTTTAGCTAAAAAGCTAAAAAAAGTGAGCTCATTTTATGCATTAGAACAAAACACACTCGAGGTTTGTTAGGTATTACTACAGATGGGTTATCATTTGCATTGAGGTGTAGCACTTGAGGTGATTCTTGAGGTGTAGCACTTTGCATTGTGTGCCGGTTATCATTTGCATTGCACCGCTATCGTTAAAATGTTTAAAGATTTTACTTTTAACCAGGAGTTGACCAGGATCAGCTCACTGGATATAATTCCAAGAATCCCACTTTGATGCCAAATGTAAGTCAGGGTTAAATCAGAAATAAAACTTACACTGCTTTAGGTTTGTTAGGTATTACTACAGATGGGCAATCTAATACGCAATCAAAAGCCAACAAAAAGTTCTTAATTTAATGAGGTTATATGTGCCACAAACATCAATAGTGAGACTAGAAATTTACATCCAAAAAATGAAAGGGAAAGGAGGAGAAAAATGCCTGAAGCAAATTAAATATATAATTGATGGGAATATAAATAACTTGAGAGAACGAAACAGTGATAAATACCTTGAGAATTCTTGACATGAAAGAAGTGTTATCCAGAGATAATGCATTATCTGCCGCTTCTTTTCGCATGAACTCAACATAAGCTGCCCTGCTCAATTAAATGTGAATCAATATAACTTCGCCAAAAAGATATACTGAATATATAATGAATAAAACAAAATTCTGACACATCTTACCCTTTTGGCTGCCCTGTTGCTGCATCTGTAACTATAATCACTTTTAAAACATCCCCAAATCTATTAAAATGCCGAGACAGGCCATCTTTGGTGGCAGCAAAATGAACCTGTGACAACCAACATCAGAAATCAAACAAATCCTACCTATCCCTAAAGCCTTCACTCCCACACCAAGAACAAAAGAGTAAGAGTTCTTACATTGCTAACAAAAATGGTTCTGGAATCAACATCTTCAGATGGACGACCAGCAGCATTAGAACCTGAGAATACACAAGATGCATGCAATCAATTCTATACCTGATAAATACCCTAGATCTTCAAAAGATATTGTTTTTTTTTAGGAAAAAAACACTGTAAAATGATAAATACAACCCTTCACCATAAATAAATAATTTAAACACCAAGAACCAGAAATGAAATATTCGAATGTCTCAAAAATAAGAATTTCCAGTAGAGAAGATTTAAAACTCACCAGAAGCAGTTAAGTGAGCCTTGCTAAACTCTTTCTGAACATCAAGAGCAGGGTTTGCCTGTTAAATGACATGATATCAATGAAAGTGATGTACAGCTAAACAATCTAGGCGGTTATATTTCTTAATATTTAGGTAAAATACATTTTTTACCCCATCTAGTTTGGTTTTGAACCCTCTATCCCCCCCCCCCCCCCCCAATTTGACTTAACTGAGTAAAATTTTCACTTAAAACCAAATTATCAAGGTGATACTTGTTTGGATAAATTTCTCCAGAAGCACCTTTGGGAGAAGAAAAAACTGAAATGAGGTTCTTCATATGCTAAATTTAGATTATACATAAACTTGTAGAAGCTTTCTCAAGTAACTTATGTATAAACCTAATTTTAGCTTAGAGAGAAGCTCATTTCATGTTTTTCTTCTTATTTTCTTTTCCTGGAAGTGTTTCTGGATAAGCTTATCCAAACATGTCCTAAGTGTAAAAAAAATGCTCAGGGAGGTAGGTCAAGAACGAGCTATTCTTCAAGGAGGTGAAATGTATTTTACCCTAAATCATAACAGAAAATCAGTATCACAGAATGTAAGCAAGTATTGAAAACTCACATTCCCATTACTAACTTTTAGAGTGCTGGCATTCTCCTTCACCAGCCGTGTACTAGATCTGGGATCTCCTCTTTCATTGTAAAAAGTTATATTACCATCTAATTCTGTAACCTCTCGTGATACCTGATGTTGTGGAGGTTTCCATGTATTTACATTAACAGAAATATTCACTATCTTATGAGATGTGTTGGGTGATGCTGCAAGTTGCTCCTGTTCTCGATTCCGCTTTTGGCGCAAACTATCATCAACATTTTTTGCTACACTATACTGCACCATCAGTGAATCGTTGCCCCTGTTTCCAACAGAGGGGCTGATCTGAGAAGCTCCAGACACCCTATGATCCATGACATTAATATCATTAAACCCTTCATTGTCTGAATTAGAATCAGAAGGATAACCAGTTTCATGTCCCGCCATAGTTGTATTTGCAGCATACCCCCCATTGTACTCAGTTCTTTGAGAATGGAATAAATGATGTTGCTCCTGATGTTGGTAACTATCTTCAAGTTGCCTGTTGTCATCTGATGTATCAATACCACGACCAAGTCTATCAAATACACTTCCAGATGGCTTGGACTTTATCACATCTTCGGCAGCTTCTGCCACAGCCTTAATCATTGTAGCCATTGGATTTGACACCCTGGAAGCAAGCTGCATCCTCTGTGGACGTTCAACGAAAGATGAATCGCCAGCAGATGTAGAAACTACAGAACGAAGACGTTTTAGGGAAGGCTCCACTGACATGCCTGTGGCTGTCCTTGAAGTCGCTACTGCATCTCGCACTGCAAATTGAAGCAGCCTCCGTGGAGCAGCAATATTTACTTGTGAGACAACATCCCTCTGTAGAAGTTAATCAGTTAGATGTTTGAAAGCAAATGATCAATAAGCACTTTGTTATTCTATTGCAAAGAGAAATGCTAGGAAAACACACTTGAATACACTCTTTCTTATTTGATGAAATTTATTGAAAATAACACAATTTTGTGAGTCTTGCATCATATTTATTGATTTTCACTCTACATTTTGTAGTTTTCAATAGATTTGAACTAATAGAGTGTGTGAGAGAGTCTTCCTAGCACTCTTCTCATTAAAAAACAAAAATAGAGAGGAGAATAGGCTAACAAGGAAAGTGCAACTGAGTTGTGATTTTATCTTGCACAAGGATGATATTGATTTATCTCAATTACTAGGTGATGGAAATAAAAACATGTACAATCCTTCCTTGTGAGTGTCAATAAAATATAGGAGCTCAAATTAATGCAATTTATGTCTTTCTATTTGACATATTTCATCAACCTAAGCATCTTTCTAAAAGGAAAGTATACAGCATGGACATTAAATGAAAATAAAATAAACTAAATCAGTTAGTACACCTCCCAACTTTTATTAGCTTATGATAACTGATGAAATCAAATGGAAGAACTTAAGTTGAATAATGTCTGAGTAGACAGTAAATTGAGCAAATATTTGTAGCAATTCAAACCTTCATCCTCGGTTGTTCATCAGCTCGGCCCCTTTTCTTCTGAACTGGAGGCTTAGGAGATAGGGACCTTGGCCCCTGATTGGCTTCAAGCTCCAAATGAGCATTGTCAACCACAGAGCTTCGAATGGAAGGTGATTCAGCTTCTCCCCTCATCAATCCTTTCCAATCTTTGTTATGCCGACTTCTAGATAACTTACTAGATTTTCCTCTTTCTGACTGTGAGTTTAAATGCTGAGAATCATCCTCCCCAGCTTGAACCTCTGCTATAAACCTTTTTTTAGGAGCTTCATCTAGCAATGCTTCAGGTTGTACATATGAATCTAAATATATATCCAGATGATCCCAGAGCCTGTTAACAACATATGCATACATGTTAGCACATAATGATGGGTGTAAAAACTATATATGCTGCAATTAAATTAACTTAAAGCTATCTATCAAAGAGACCAAATTACCAGGATACAAATGAATCGCTGTTTTCTCCCAGAAAAACATTCAAATCATTCCTTGCTTGTTCTTTGTGCCTACCGTTCCTCAATAACACAATAACATAATCCTGTCATTGCGCAAACTAAAGTTAGTTTACTCAATAAAGTCAAATTCATCATAAGAAATTTTTAATACCTCATTGTAATTGCCACTGCAGCATATCTACTAATAGAAATACAATATCCTCATATGTACACAGCAATGACGACAACAACAACAATGGCTTACAAATAAAAATGAAATTCTGAAGTTAAAAAACATCATTGCACAACATAAATGAATGCTAAACATTGAAGCAACAACAAGTAAGAATTGTATCACTAGGCAGAGCTAGCCACATGACGACAACAACAACAATGGCTTACAAATAAAAATGAAATTCTGAAGTTAAAAAACATCATTGCACAACATAAATGAATGCTAAACATTGAAGCAACAACAAGTAAGAATTGTATCACTAGGCAGAGCTAGCCACATGAATCAAAAAACACCATTGGAGTATTGGACTATAACAAAATTAATTTTCAATAGATTTATTTAGGAAAATTCTTCTCTAATGGTTTCTCCTAAAATATTGCAGAGTATGACTTTCCTCTATATTATTTGTTAATCAGATTATCTTCTATTGATCTGCTTTTCTCACTAGAGGGTTTGCTGCTGTTAGGATCCAATTGCAAGGTATGGTACTTGAGACTTGAGTCCCACACTAGATGTATGGGATTCTAGTGTGCAGTTCAAAAGGCCATGGGCTCTTCAACTACAATAGCTAGCTTTTGCAATGTGACTTTCCCAATGTTCTCATTAAATGGTATCAGAGACTTCAGGCTTCAACCATGTCTCCCAACTGGAAACGAGCAACATGGGTAACGACATTGGCATTGCAGTGCTCCCCTGAACTAGTCCAAGGGCTAGTCTGTGGCCACGAGGCTGCGGAGCATGGTGGGATGTTATGATCCAATTTCAAGGTATGGTACTTATGTCCCGCATTGGAAGCATGGGATTCTAGAGTGGGGTTTATAAGACCTTAGACTTTCGAACTACAACAGCTAGCATCTATGGTGTGATTCTCCGAAGTTTAGTTTTTGGGGTGTGATTCTCCTAACCGAACTAGTCAAACAACTATTGCACAACCAGCCTGCATGGGCACGGGGCTGCGCTACTTTCGTACTCAAGCCTTCTGATACTGAATCCTAGATTATTCAATCTGAGCGTGGTGGGATGTTAAGATCCAATTTCAAGGTATGGTACTTATGTCCCACATTTTGGGATTCTAGAGTAGGGTTTATAAGGCCTTAGGCTTTCCAACTACAACAACTAGAATCTATGGCATGATTCTCCAAAGGTTAGCTTTTGGGGTGTGATTCTCCCAACAAAACTAGTCAAACGGCTAGTGCACAACCAACCTGCATGGGCCCCAGGGATGGAAGCATGGTGGGATGTTATTATCCAATTTCAAAGTATGGAGGCATGGGATTCTAGAGTAGGGTTTATAAGGCCTTGGGTTTTCCAAGTACAATAGCTAGCATCTATGGCATGATTCTCCCAAGGTTAGCTTTGTGGTGTTATTCTCCTAAGTTATCACTCTCTTCCTCACGTGTCACAATCTTTATATCACAATTAGGGGGCAGTCCAGCATGAGACTCACACGAAACTCATGCCTAGTGAGGTGTGGGGAGGATGGCATGCTTACCCCTGCAAGCAGAGACCAATTCCAGGATCTGAACCCATGACCTCTAGTTCACAAGGCAACCTTACCATTGTGCCAACCTCACCTCATCTTAGCATAAATATAATTCCCCCAAAAATTACCTATACTTTTCAAAATAGGATCTTGAATGATGTGTGTGTGTTCAATGTCACACACATGTTATAGCACAACTACATGAAGCTCATTTTGCATGCACGTGCTCCTGCCCAACATATGTAGGTTGTGTTTGTAAACTCATTGGAGCACGTCCAACCATGTTAAACAGACACTTGTAGAGTGTGTGCATAATGCACAGTGTATCTGCATCAAGGTATCACCCGTGGTTTTAAAAATGGTCCACAACTGCAATTTTACTGCAACATCAAGGTTTTTGGGCTCACCATTGGTAGCATTTGCCCACAAAGAAATTAGCAATTTAAATCTATGATTTCCCCAAATCATGATATCAACCACCAGGGACACGAAGTCACATATCAAAAGAAATTAGCATGCACTACAACCTGCATCACATTTTCAAACACATTAAATATGCTAGCCTTCAACATTAATGCACAAGTGACCTCCATTTTATTTTTTTCAATAAACCCTAACATCTCCCACCTTACATTATATCCATATTCCTAAACACACGCCATAACATGCAGAAAAAAACCCTAACCGTTCAAGCAACAATTTACACACATTTTCCAACACAACCCCCTCCCTCATTCAACACATAACACACACAGCATTCACAAACAACACACCACTACACAAAAATTTCAAGACAAAATCACCATTAGTTCTTCACAGGAAAACCACCGCGGGACCAATTTATTTATCAGTCATATTCACAAAAACAATTTCGCAATCAACGTCACACTTCGCCCTCAAAAAAAAAAACCATTCCAACAACAACAATCCAGAAAATGCACAATTTTCGTTCGTACCACAAGCGTGTCGTCCGTATAATCCCCCATGAACTCCTTGAGCTTCTCCATCAAACTCTCCTTCAGCCTCACCGCTCCGTCGGCGGAGAAATTCGCCTTGATCAGCCGGTTGCCGTCCCGATCGTCGCTCCCCATCTCCAAAACAAGAAATACGCCAAACAAAAAACCCTAACCAAACACTTTCTCCCTCTCTCTATCTATCTATCTCCGTCCCTCTCTTTCTCCACCGAAATCGCGAACCTATCAAAACCCTAATCCGCTCTCGAACGTATCAAAATCCGCGACGGAAGAAAGAATCGGAGAATGCGAAGAAGCGGAGAGGGGGAAGAGGAGAGCGTATCGTGATTTTGTCGGGAGAGTGACGGAAGATGTTCGCGCAGTCATGGAAAACCCGCGTAGTTCCGTCTTCGCGGAGAACGAACGGTGGAATGCGGAAGAGAGAGATATATATATATAGGAGAGAGGGAGGGGTTGGGAAAAGATTTGGATTCGCGGAAAAGAGAGAACCTAATACAGAGTCTGAGTCGGTTAGTGTGTATTTCCGTAGTACGCACCAAGATAGCGCAAAGTGGGATTGGGATTGTTTATTGGTGCTGAGGAGGCAGTGTGTACAAGGAAAAAATATTGTGCACATGCAATTTTATGCTCATGTGGATTATGATGTGTATTTTCTGTAAAAAAAAAACAAATAAAGTTTAGGAAAAATATTTATTTGATCTTTAATTATAATTACACAAATTTTATCTTTTTAATTAGTAAATTTAAAAATTATCTTTTTTGTCTTTGTACATCCACTTTTGTGGATACTTTTTAGTTCCTTTTACAAAATAAGAAAGACTTAATGGTAAAGTTTGTGTAATTGCAATAACAAAATGAATCCAAAAGTGTTTGTATATGAACTAAACAGGATGAATTCAAGTATAGAGATTAAAAGATAAAATTTGTGCAATTATAAGTATCAATTAAGTAATTTTTCCTTTTTTATTATTATAAATTATAGATGTCTTCATTTATTGAGGATAATTATTGTTGAGACATTAAATAATTTTTATCACCATTGTCGCTATCATCGGCTCTCACCACCAACACCGCTACTACTACCACCATCGGCATCGCCACCACCTCCACTACTACCTCCACCACCATCGTTGTCATCGTCATTGTCATTGTGGTCACCACTAGTATTTCTTCTATCGTCGTTGTTAACATCATTATCATTATCATTGTCATTTCCACCACATAAAAATACTCTTAAACTAATTTTAATATGATATGAAACTTTCAAAATGAGTTTATTTGTAACTAATCATATTTTGAAAATTGGTTTAAATTTTTTTAAATTAAAACTAAAGACGGATTGTTATTTTAAAATTTTGAAACTCAAAACTAAAATCACCCCAAACAAGGCCTAATGTATTGAGTTTAAGTCTTATGAATGAAAAAAAAATATTATTAGAAAAAGAAACCCAACTTAAAGGTAGTCGACTAAGTTTTTCCGTGGAATTTAATCAATAACAAAGACAATGGATACTCCATGCCTATAAAATAGTAACAAAAAAATCAACTAGACAATATACATATTATATAGTAAACAATTTTATTTTTAAATTATTTACCAAAATAGAACAAAGACATATATGTGCCATATATAAAGACTTACATTTTTAAAAAATTAATTTATATTTGTTTTAACATTGTTAGAAGAAAAGTAAAGGTATAGGTCAAAGTGGCATCATTTAGTGATGCAATAGTAGTGTATCTATAAATTTACAATTTAACTATCGATTTATCTATAAATCTATTTATAGGTATTTTTCCCACCCAAGTATAACACATTTAGGTAAATTTATAAACAAATATTTTAGTGCAATTTTGATATAGACATTTTATGCGACTTTAATACGGTCACTAAATGGTATGTATTGTTCAATGTTCAAGAGGAAATATTTTCAATTCCTCAATAAATAAGGTCCTTATTTCACTTTCAATTTTTCAGTTAATGTTTTTCAAATTTTGAATTTATGTTTATCAATTACTCAAGGGGGCATTTGTTTCACAGTATAGTTTTGTATTCCCAAGCTCCCCTTGACTATCCTTTCAAAAATCATATCCAAGCTTCGAACCTAAAGTAGTAGATGTTACTTGACTCACATGGCATTTTGTTGTGCTTACTCACAACCTTTAGAAGCAGTAATCCCATGATTATTCTTTTGAGGTTCCTTATCTTAAATGAGTCTTGTTTGAGAACACGTACCTAATACATCTTTCATGAAAAACTCATCTATAAGATCCCCTAGAGAAGATGTTTACAAACACTCTATGTCTAAGTGGATTTGGCTCTAAAATCCAAGAAAGTATGGGCTAAGAAACACTAGTATCAAAAGCTAAAGATATGTGTGTGTATGTATGTGTGCAATACAACTTCTTGATGTATACCCTCTTTATCCTAATTTCCTTCCTAGTAATGAGCTTCAACGTCTCTTCATCCTTAAATAGAGCTTGAAGTTGACCATTGCTTCTTCCTTGAGAGGCTTGGAGGTCAAGGAGATCAGTTGTGTGTTGTCTCCAATAGTGTAGTTGGCTCCTACTTCTTCCTTAGCTGGAACAATTTGCACACAATTTAAATTTAAAATTATGGTCATTGGTGCTTGTGCTTGTTATTGGCTCATGGCTTCTACTTTCTCTAGCATAGCCATGAGTATTGCAACTTCAGAAAAATAAGTCTTCTGCAATAGTAAGGTTTCTTCCTCCTTTAAGTAGATGCAGTTTTCTCATGACTCTTTTTCTTCTTCCTCTAGCTTTTGAAGTTGGATATGCTTCAGATTTGAAATACCTTTGTTTTAGGGAAATGCTTCACACCTTTCTCCATGCTTCTTGATTAAGTTTTTTCTTTTGGAAAACACTCAAAGCAAACCATTAGTAGCACAAGTATAAGGGAATTAGATTTTGCTTGTTAAAACTTTAATTCCATTAAAACACTTTAACTCCAAAAGGGTTCTACTTCAATTCAACAATTCTCGCTCAGCACCTTAGCCACACTAAATTCTTGCTCAACCTAACTCAATTGTCTTGCTAAGTAAGACAAGCTCACTCGGTGACCTAAATTCTTTGTCACTCACAATTTTCATAGCAAGATGGGCTCGCTTAGCAAAATAAATTCTTTGTGACACTTTTTTGCTCTACAAGAAGTTTCACTCTACCAAAAGGTCACTATTGGAAGTACTTTCGCTCAACCAAAATGCAAAATATGTAGAATGCAAGTTCTTCACAAAAAGGCACCTTTCATGCTTTCAATTACTGCCCAACCATCTAAGATCATTCTAAAAGTCTCATCAATGATTTCTACAAGCTTTTAAACATCAAACCAACACAAAATACTTCATTAATCACATATTCTATTGAAAATCCCCAATTATCAAAGTTAGGATTTCATAAACCCATCTTCCCAAAGTTTCATATTTTCAAACTCTTTGAACTAAGTTAGGACTTGACAAACCCATTTTTCCCAATGTTCCCTCTTTTCAAACTTTTTGAAATCAAGGTTAGAACTTTGAGCATCCTTAATATTTTCTCATAATCAACAATGAACTTTCAATAAGAGAAGACAATCAACATCATCATATCTCCTCAAAGTCCATATCTTCATTCAAAAGCAAAATTTCAAATTTTGAAAACTCCAACAACCTAGAACACATTTATATTTCTATCAATCTTTGACAAGCATCTACAATCATCATCATACCATATAACAAAATGAACATTCAATAAAGTTTCCCTTACCTATTGAACTTAAAGGTAGCTTTTTGGAAGTAGGGTGGAAAATGAAGAAGCTTTTTATCAAAGGAGAGAGCTTTTTCTCACCTAACTAGCAACCCACACTATAAGGACCCAACCAAACCCAAGTCAATCCCTAAGTAAGATTTTGAACTATATTTCAAAAGTATATGGAACCCACCATGGATGCTTCAAGGAGCAGAAGGAAATGAAACAATAGAAGAAGAAGGAGATATATGAACTAACCACAACTAAGGAACAACTATGTGTTAGAAATAATGGCGCATGAAACCACAAACCAATAAGAGGGTGATTGGTTTTAAACTGATTTTATTCTCAAATTAAAAATTTTCGCTAATAGCTTCCTTTAATCCAATTGAAACAAGAGAAATAGATGTGTTTGCAAATATCCTTTTATTTCTTCATCACAATTAAACAACTACATAATGATACAAATCAAAATATCAACACACAAAATTTAAGAAACTTAAACAAGAAGAAATATAAGACTTGAAGGGTTAGAGAAAAAGATGCAAACACAATTTATACTAGTTCGATTTCTAAGAAATCTACTTCCAATTGATCCATAGTAACCTACTAGGATCTTTCCACTATAATTTTGAGTTACAACCAAACAAACAAATGCACTCACAAATGCACTAATCCTTGAAAAGCTATCAAGAACTAAAACCTACATGTAGAAAACCCACTACATGAACTCCATTGAGTAACTCACCCAATGAAAACAAAAATCAAAACATGGATAAAGGAAAGATTTCACCTGATAAGTGAAAGATGTGGAGGTTTGAAAACACTCCCTATGTAGTATCGACTTCTCTTCATGATCCAATGCATAGATCCATTGATTCCATGTAAAAATGAGTTTTCAATCAAAGGATTGAAGTGGTGATGACACCCAGAGGTTCTAAAGCTCTCTCAACAAAAATCATAGTGAAAAAATGAGAGAATGGTGTCACCCACGAGTTCCTTTAAAAACTCATTTTTATAGCCTCAGAGCATAAATAGTCGATTAGGTCATAGAGATAGTTGACTATATTGTTTTTCGCATTACCTAGGTCTCCAAAAGAACATATAATTGATTATATTCTCATATATTTGATTATTTGCAAAAGCGAAAAAATTCCTCAAACCCAAATAGTCGATTAGACACTAAAAATAGTCGACTATTTGTGGACCTATCTCAATTCTGAGATATAGAGGCCACAAATTAATCTACTATATTAGCATATAGTCGATTATATTGATGCAAAATTGAAACTTATAGATTTTAAAAACTAAGTTATGAAAGTTTCAATTCTCAAAGACTAATCATCAAGAATCAATGCAATGCAAATCAATTAGAGCATGCCGAATTACATACCCTAGTCTAGGATGAATGCATGCATGACTTCACACACAATCAAGCATTAAAGCAATAACAAACATCCTAATCAAGACTAGTGTTTATCAATTTTACAACTCATCATCAACAAAAACTAAGATTT
The DNA here is from genome assembly GCF_004193775.1 of Glycine soja. Classification (NCBI taxonomy): domain Eukaryota; kingdom Viridiplantae; phylum Streptophyta; class Magnoliopsida; order Fabales; family Fabaceae; genus Glycine; species Glycine soja. Next base: position 51,207,265 of record NC_041016.1, read on the forward strand.
ACAAAGTCTTCATAAACTCTTCATGTCTACGATATGGAACTCCAAAAGAAAGGGAAAAAAAGTGTTCTTTTAGTAGATGATTCTAGTTCTCCAATCCTTTAGAGAGTGAGATGACTTGGGGGAGAAGAAGAGAAAATGAGTGTAAAGAGCTTTTGGGAGCAACTTTCAAATTTTCTAGGTTTAAAGATTTTATAGGTTTTTTGGGCTTCTCTCTCACTCTAGGATTTTGCTAGACACCTCTTCTCTCTCTCTTATTCCAAGAGCCCACACATTTAAGGCCCAAAACAAAAAGAAACCATTGATCTCTCTCTCTCTCACACACACACACCACAACATATACTAAGTCAATTATTCCCAACATAACTTAAATTTAGTTGCTCTTGCATTTATAATTAAAACACATAGTCATGCAAAAAGGAAAACATGATGTTACAAAAAATCTCATTATAAATCAATTTATTCAAAATTACATATGTTTCTTTCCTAAAAGATGATAACATTTATAAGATAGACAAAAGTAGAATATAAGAGACATAAGCATAAGGATAGTAAACCACATATTTATTTCAAAGTTGTAAATGAAATAGCATCAAGGTTTTATATAAGGAATGGACATGCACCTATGGCATACACATATATAGAAAATATACCACTAACTCCTAATAGGACCTAACCGAGATGGATGCTACATAAAATAAACATAAATCATAGACTACTCCATCTACCAGACTTACAAGACCACTAACAGTTGCCTCAATCACTCAACGAGAAGGAGATTATCACATATGCACTTTATATCATTCAAACCATGATCCAGAGTTATATAGGTGAGGGTCCTACTCAAGAGGTAAAGTCAATGCATATCACCACTACCTATAGTATTAAAGCAAGAATAATTATCAATTTAGGAAAATACTTGAATTCAAAAAATTTGAAATAACTAATAATAGTTAAAGAGGATGTAAGAGATTTAAAAGAAGCTTTACAGGTGATGAGCTGAATTTTGACTATATTTTTTAGTGAGTTTTCATGCTAAATTCATGCATTTTAACATATCCTAATTGGGAAAATTCATGGTTTGGTTTGGTTTGTGCACGAAAGGTGCTTAAGAGGTTCCATGTGAAAAAGAAACTGCAAAAATGCATTTTTGGAGCAACTAAAGCACTAACTTGCTAACCATGGTTGTGGAAGGATTAGCGTGGTTGTGCTAGCCACCACTTTTGTGGTAAAGCCACCACAAAGAAAGAAAAAAGTTGTCAGGAATGAAAATTAGCGTTAAGTTTCTAAGCACGATTGTTTGTTGATTCCATGGCAAGAGAGGACCTCGAGGATCAAAATTGGAGTATGCACAAACCATAGTCGTGATCAAATTAGCATGGTTGTGGTGTGCCCTCATTGGCAATGTTATTTTTAGGTCATTGTAAATAGGGAAATAGACTTTCTATTTAATATCTTTGGCTCCTTTCACAAATTTGAGGTTTTTTTTAAAGAGAAAAAGGTTGTGTGAGAGGATTTTAGTTGCAAAGGTCAATATTGTAAAGTTTCTTCCCCTTTTGTAATATTATGTCTCTATTTGAGTTATTTAGCTTTATCATGATTATTAGTAGCAAATTTCTCTTAGTCCAGATTGTGATGTAAATATACCTGGTATTCCAATTCTATTCCTAATGAAATTCCTTTATGTTATTCAATATATTGAATATCTTATCTGTTTATATTTCTTTTTAAAACTAATCACTCTATACCTGGTTAATTGCTTGTCTGCGATCAATTGCATGTAATAATTAATTGAATTGGGGGAAACGGTAGAATTCATACAATTTGCATGATCAAACTTATTGTGTAGATTTATAGCGGATTAAACTATTTTAATAAACTTCTCTAAAATTATCATTTGTCCTAAATTAATTAGTCTTTGATGAATTGGGAATTAAATTAGGGTGAACAACATCATTAACTGTGGCAATTATTAATCACGAATTTAAGAGGTGCGGGTAACTGAATTTATTTGGAAATTTTATTGGAATTAGAATTGGGAAATAGGGGTGCATGCATGTGAAGTCACAATCTCTACTGGTAATACTTGTTTTCACACTAAAAATTTTGCTCTAATATAAACTTTTCCTAAAGGAACAATTGAACACAAGTTCTCTTGGTTTGAAATCTGATTGTTTACTTTTCCACAAAATTAAGTATTTGGGAACACAATTTATCCTTCTGGATTCGACATCTGAAAATTTAGCTCATTGTTACTAGTGCATATGATACACTTGTCTTTGTGTAAACATATTTTATGCATCAAATTTTTGATGTCGTTGTCGAACTCTAGTTGCATAGTTCCTAGGTAATTAAATCTGTGTAACCTGAGCAATTTTTGTTTATAGCAGTCATAGTTTTTGTTTTTCTTTAATTTTTGGTTTTAATTTCTTTTCTTTTCTTTTTACTTTTTGTTTTTGTTTGTTTGATTTCTGAGTTTTCTAAATTTTTTTATTTTTATTTTTGAGTTTCGTCTGCCAATTGCGTTTTAATCCTTCTTCCTATGTTGACAGCATATGCTAACTAGATCTCAGAGACCAAAACTCTTGAATGAACCAAAGTAGACGTAGTTGGAGTACCTCACTGCCTAAGTGGGGGTAGCCAACAACATTTTGTTACCCTCTCTAGATGATATTCTTGAGGTTAGCTAGCACTGCTAGTTACCCTTGGGTGCTTGTAGAGTACACCAGACTAGCTTCTTTCATGTTCTCACTGAATGGGAAAGGTTGGGATTGGCTTTGTGCACTTCCTAGGCATAGTATTACCACCTGGGATCATCAGTGCACCAACAAATTCATCCCGAAGTACTTTTTGTGTGGTGAAAACTAATCAAATACAGAAAGACATTGAGAATTTTGCTCATAAGAGACAAGAGAGTCTAGCAGAAGCGTCGGAGAGGTTTCAACAAATGTCCAAAGTTGCCCACACCATGGTTTTAGACAACAAAGGATTGTTCGTATTTTCTATGGAAGTGTGTCCTCTAATAACAAGACAATCTTCGATGTCGCGGGTGGGGGTAACTTAATTCTTAAACCACCTTTAGAAGCCATATGGATCATTAAAAACATGTCTTTTAACCCATATAACAACTCTAGGGATGAGAGAATTTTGAGGAGGCAAGTGAATCAGGTGGAGACTGATGCATCTAGTAAAGACATTGGGTAGCAGTTCCAAATGTTGTCTAAGCAAATGGTGACCCTAATGAGGGTACAAACACAGATTTTAGCCTTCACACTTCCACCCTTTACTTGTGATAAGTGTGGGGAAGCTCATGCTGCAGGAGAGTTCCTGGTGAGTGATGCACTTGCCCAAGCCTTGGAAGATGTAAGCTATGTAGGTTGATAGAACACGGGATATTATCCTTACTCTAGCACTTTCATCCAAGGATGGAGGAATCACCCAACCACTCTTGGAAGGATTAGAAGGAGCAAAGGTATAATATCCTGTGTACATTACCAAAAATGATACTCAACTCTCTTCCATGGAAGCTCTTTTGTCTCAAAAGCTACTGCCACACTTCCTTCAATTCCCAAACTGAAGCCAATGCTAAGAAGGAAGAAGTGAATGTTATGAGTACTAGGAATCGAAGGTCTGTGGTTGAACTGGAGAAAAAAAGAGAAAACCACTCCATCACCAGAAAAAGAGGCTCTCACTTAGGAGAGCCATGAAGCAAAAAAATAAAGAGGATGAAAAGGAGGTATTGACGCCTCCTCAAGAAAGTATTCACTTTCCCTATAAAGTTAACAAGGACTTTTATGAAATAAAATGATGAAAATGGTGTGAGAAGAAAAGTAGAAGTAGGCTCAGTATAGAGGATAATAGATTGAGAAAAATGGTTGTAATTACTCACATAGTAAGGATGTTGAAGTTTTGATTGAGGCACAATGGTCTCTGGTGGCTAGAGGTGCCTTGGGTCTTGAAGCTTTAAACTTCACAGATGAGAGGAGAAGCAAAATATTTAGAGGAAATGGTGAGGGGTCTACACACAAGAGTAAAAGAAAGGGAGAGCTTTATGCACAAAATCAGAGTGAATAGAAATGGCTTAAGTGTTTATCCTTTCAGGGTTTTTAGTCAATATGATTGGAGCCAAAAATCCCTCCTTGTGCCTTTGAATTTTCAGCTATATATGACTCTCCACCAACAAGGTATGAGAGTTTTATTTTCTTTTCCTTTATGATGTATATATAAGAGCCTTGAAATTGGTTCAAAAAGAGGTGTTTTCAAATTGGTTAAAGAATTCAAGTTAACTAAAATTTGGAGTTTAATGACTTAATTAGGATGTCAATCACATACATGTGAGAACTAATTAGTCATTATATGGAGGTGGGGATTGGTCCATGGCATTTTTCCAACTCTAGAAAAACTTCTCTTAAAGCATGCATTTGACACCAAATAAAATAGTAATATTTTAATCCACAATGTCAATTTATTTTAAAAAAATCACGAAAGATTAATAATGTTTAATCATAATTATTTCATGGAATATTTGAGATTTTCTACTCACAGATAATAGTATGAATTTCAGTTAAATTAACTGTTTGAAACTTTCACATCAAACCACAAAAAAATCATTTAATTAAATTCTATGATTTAAATTAAGTTTTCACTTGAAAACATTATTAATCAATTTAAATAAGTATTACCAAAAGTTAGGGCGTTACAAATAAAGCTTTGGCACCTTATGAATTGCCACACTTGGATAGTATTTTAAAAGTCATGATACTTCTACATAGCCACAATTTGTCACTTTGTCAAGGTCAACTTTCTAATTTCTTTATGGAAGCTCTCTACCTCCTCAACCTTCATTTCTTTCATCTCCAAGATGGACATGCTAGACATCTATCATCTCCAACTTGCGAGGGGTGATAACTGAAATTAATCTATCATGCCTAGTTAGCTACCGCCTAGACACTTAACATGTAAATTTAGTTTTTTTTTTTTAATGATATTAGATCATACCAATTAATAATTAATGATTTTAGATGACACCAAATAATAATGAAATTGAAAGGGCTAACTTGATTGGTTACTTACAATATTAGGGCTAACAGCAGGCAATGCTTAACCTGTTATTTTATCTCTAAAAAATTGCATTGATACTATTATTGTAGATATTTTGGAGCTTAGTAAAAACTTTAAGGTGTGAATTGTATTGGAAACCAAGAAAAGGAAAAAATAGAGCACACATGTAGGGTGGCCTGGGGAAGAGACTGGGCCATCTTGTGTTTTTAGATGAAAATTCCTCCTGCTTTTTCTTAATCGTTTTTAAGAGTTTGCTTTCAATAAATGGTACTTTACATATATATATATAAAAAAAGCGGAAATCATGCTAAACTCATAAAGCTAAGCAATCTTTTTCAATATTATTTTAACTATGGCTCATCCGAACAATCAAAACACAAATTAAAAAGAAACTGGAGCATATACCTGCAACACCAAGAATAACAAGCCATATTTATACATAGCGCAATCACAATTCAAAACATGCAATGCAGTGAGACAAGACTAAGCAAAACCCTCAAGCCAAAACTCCTTCAATAGCGTGATATTAGAAAATATACAAAATGGCATATGATCACAAATACCAGGTATAGGCATGAGTATAAGCAAAATAAACGAGAATAAATCTTGAAGTTCCTGCCCCCAATACTTTTCAAAGCAAAGTGATAGGATACCATACTGCCAAAGATAACTACCTCAACAACTGGTCTATAGATGGGTTTTATATGAACTAAGTAAATCTAGTAGTCTTCATCACTGTATTCTTCTTCATCATCGTCGTCATCTTCATCTTCCATATTAGAATGCATCATCATTGATAACAAGGCAGCCTCCATAGGATTGAAATCTTCATCACCGAAATCTTCGGGACCAAAATCATCCACACCAGAAGCCAGCACTTCTGACAATGCAGCCATCTGAAAAATATCCAAGTCCTCCTCATCAGAATCAAAAGGACCTAAACAAGGACCTGAATCACCAGCAAGCCTATCAGATACCATCATCTCGAATGGATCCATATCATCATAAAGGTCCGAGTCCCTCATGATGGAAAAATATTCTGCACTTGTTAAGTCAACATCCTGGAGCATGTTCAACATGTCATGCACATCAAAATGGTTCTGTCTACGTTGAGGTGGTGGCCTGTGATGTATCCATGTGTAAGAGCCGGGCTTCACTGTATGCTGAAAGCAACAGATATCAAAATTATTTAAGGACAAAGGAGAAACAAATTGAAGCTATATCAAAAACAAAAGACAGATTCACAAGTATCCTAAAGGTGAGTAGTCTTTCTCTTTATTTTGGATATTTTGAAGTCTATTAGTATTTACATCAAACTTAGTACATAGCCACAGAAGCTTAATTCCTTATAATTTTAATTTCATGTTGTTTAAATGGAAGTCATTGAAAAACTACTGACAACTCCCCTACATTTTATCATTTAGTACATACATGTCTCCCATCAAGTTTGAAACAAGACAACCACTACTTCCCAATCAGATGAAACAAACCACAAATCCTGATCTAGTATGGCTCCAAATCATAGCTCATTATACCAATACTCTATTTTTATTAAAAGACAATACATAACACAAAATGTAGTACAAAAACATTGTAAGACAAAAAACACCATTTGGTTTGTTGGATGGCAAAAGATTTTAATATTTTACTATTAACCTTAAAAAACCAAACACAGGAACTTCTGAAACTGACCAAAACGAAAACCCCCAGTCCTAATCAGCTTTGGTTACAAACTAACGATTTTCACCAATTATAATAACCAAGGTTGTCAAGATCAAGACCCAACTTAAGTTTAAGGGGGTGAAAAATTGTAAATTGTGGAATCATAACATGAATCGTAAGCTCCTACTAAAAATAAAAAGTGTATTTTAACATAAAAATGGAATAACTTAACTACTTAAGTAACTACTACATGAAAAAAATCCACCAAAATTCAATAATTTAGATATTTATGATGCAGCTATTGTACTATTAATATCTTAATTGCTATTTTATATTTGATAATGATTATAAAAAAGGGTAGGGGGAGAAGAAAGAGAACAAGAGCAACCAAAGTTAGAGATTGTATTTCAAAGGAAAAAAACAACCCCAACTTGTCAGTTTTAGAAACCAATCCAAATAATAGGTAACACAACCAACACAAATAAAAGTGATCTTAGAGAGATTCGAAGTGGAAAAAAAATCAAGACAGCAGTGGTATTAAATCAAAAACAGAGAATCAAGAGAAAGAATAAAGAAGTGTCGTGTGCTGTAAGGGAGAGGAAAGGTATTGCAAATCTGTCAACTGAGTGGGAGAAGAGAGATGTCTCTTGAAGAGAAGAGCTTTTTAAGGCAAAAAACCCCATGAAATGGGGGTTTTCTCTGCACTGGATCATGCAACAGAACCCACAAAATTGTGAGTCTTCAACTTGCAGAAAAATGACAATCTCACAAGCATGCCAGTTTGCTCTTCAACCCTCTGGTATGATCCCACTCTGCAGCAATCCTACACTGATAGTACCTAATGTACAATTGTAAATGCTTGAGCTAGTTAGTAAAAATACTAGTAGCATCATAGCAACACAGAAATACCACTATCCTTGCTGCATGCCAAAAGATTTTAAAAATTTCATCATAATATCAAATACACGTGTATGGCTTGCTTTAGTACAGATATCTGAACTTCCAAAATTATAAACTGATTCCTACATTTTTCTTGGTAAACCAGACTCGAGCCAAGTGAGATATTCTGGGAATTGAAGTTGCTTAATCAAGGTCTGGAATTACTATTTCCCAATAAACTATGCTCTTGATATTCTTGAAGAAAATGGAACGGTGAATTGTAAACCATTAGATAATCCCACATATCAAGATGTTAAGCTTCTTGCTGACCAAGGAGAATTATTTTCTGACCCAAGTAGATATTGGAGTTTGGCAGAAAGCTAAACTGATCCAATTGTAACAAGACCAGGCATCTTTTGTTGTAAGTGTGGTCATTAGAATGCAGATGTCAGAATTCTGATATTTCTTAGAGGATCACTAGTAAAAGGATGGATTAGTGTTTGAGAACAGAGGGCATAAGGAGATTATTACCTATACTTAATAGGAGATCCACATATGGATATTGTGTTCTATTAGGAGTGAATCTCTTTCATGGAAAACCTCATGAAGCAAAATGCGGTTGCAAAGTCCAGAGCTGAAGCAGAATATCAAGCTATGACTCTCACTACTTGTGAACTAATATGTCTAAAAACAAATAAATGACTCATTAAAGAGCTAAAATTTTGTGAGGTAGGAACTGAGACTAATTTGTGATAATCATGCAGCTCTTCATATTACATCTAACCCAGTTTTCGATGAGCATACCAAACATATAGAGATCGATTGCCTTTATATTTCTGAGAAGATAGACTCCAGATAAATTAGCACATATTTTGCTAACTTCAAATAATCAATTGGCTGATCTGCTCACTAATGTTCTTCACAAGGACAAGGGATTTCTTATTTCTGTGACAAGCTAGATGCTTTTGATCTCTATGCTCATGCTTGAGTGGGAGTGTTGGAAATAGAATATAATTAATGCTCCACTTTCCATGTATCATTAGAATTCATTGTATCATAAGGTTCATCACATTCTTAGATTCATTGTGTCTTAGGAGTTAAAACTAGTTTTATTTTAATTTCTGTTGTAAATTGTACTCATCGTGTATATAAACAGATGCTTTGCAGAGTGTGTTACTAACAATTGAGCATTAGCATTCAGAAATTCCTATCTCATTTTTCTCGAACTCTCAACTAAGATAAATACAAAAAAAATATTGGTGGTAGATAAGACAAAAAAAAGTTGTAGATTTTTTAACCAAGATGGATAGTGAGCCTACATATGATTATATATAAATAAAATCAAATTCAACAACTGATTCAAGGCTTTAGAGATGACAGACATATGAATTATCTATGAGCCATGCAACCTAATAAATATTCTTCAAGTGAAAGGAGAAGCATGGTGGAGTTCAATTCATTGCTTAAAAAATGATGCTACTCAAATTAGTTAACATCAATGGTAATCAAATTTGACCAAGGAAAATATTAAAGCAAGCAAGAGACAGAAGGGATGATCACTTGGGTACCTTGTAGAAGCAACTAGCCCCAAATGGACAATTCCCATTTCCAAAGTTAAAATGCTTGCAATCAATTAGTCTGAAAAGAAAGGCAAGAATAGGTAAATTCAAATTTCAAATATCAAAGTTCAAATTCCAAAAATTAACACAAATCACCTCTGTTCTCATTAATATTCAGATTGTCACCTACGTAACTTAACTCTGCATAAAGTGCACTCATCAATAGGAACATGTGAAGAGTGAACACATCACCATCACAAGATATTGGGATACTGTGTGTGCATGCATATTGTGTAGTTTTGGGAGTATTTGATTGCGGTGTGGTGTGAAAGGGGGTTGAGAGTAGGAGTGGGGATATAGAGATGAGGTATGGAAGGAATTATTTTCCCAACTAACCACACTCTAAATCATCTTTGATTAATTAACCATAACTCAAAAAGTTGACAGTCAACAAAACTCAAATCAATTTCTGGAAATTGAAGGGGAAGTTGAGTGTAGAAAATTTACTTGCAGTTTGCCTTGTAGTTGTCAATAATTTCCTGCTTTTCTTCCTTAGTAGAATACCAAATACCACTTGGAATGACAAAATATGATAGTTTGCGACAAACAGGACAGGTTCTGACTGTATTAGCAGTGCCAGCATTACTGATGTCCATTCCAGAGGTTGGGGCACTATTACGCCAATTGCGGATACAGGATAAACAGAAAGCATGGTCACATTCAGGAAGCAGACCAAACCTACAATCAGCTGGTTTAGGTTTGGACAGAACACGTTCCAAACAAACATTGCACTCTACTTCTTGACTATCTTTCAAAGCCTGAAGGTATTTTTCCTTTTTCTCACAAGTTCTCAAATGGTTTTCTTTTTCCTTTCGATCAGTAGGATGTAAGCAAAATTTTCTACAGTATAAGCACTGATTTCCATGAATGCGAGAACATTTATCTTCAAGGGGGCAGTTGGCAGCAGCAAATGCACAGAACAAATGTTCAGATGGTATAACACTACTAGTACTGGATTGACCAACATCATTTTCAAGAGAGGGCAGATTCTTTTGTTGTGAGCTCCTTGCACGCTTGTCCGATGAAGATGACTTCACAGCCTTTGGAACCCAACTTGATGTTCCTTTAATGGTATGATTCACAACAGGATCCAAAACAGGAGAATGGCGTCCATTTGCTGAAGATGACGCTTGAGAAGCTTTGACATGCTTATATCTGCATCTACTACCATAAGCACAGGATCCTTTTTTATAATAGCTGCAAATCTGTTCTCCACATAAGAAACAAAAGGAAAGTAAACAAAAAGATCCATTTGGGGGGGTAAACGTAGTACATGAAAACCAGAATTAGAGTTACAACGTACATCATCCTTTTTCTCATGAGCAAAATCACATTGATCCCCCTTCAAACATGCTCCACGGGCATAGAACTTGCAAACCCTAAGACAATTCATTAATTTCAAATAAATTATAAATTAATAAATTAATCAAGAAAAAGTCTACAAAAAAACCAATAAATAAGTAGACCCCTAAATTAATTGATAAATAAATCAAGAAAGAGTCCACAAAAACTCAATAGAAAAATTAACAACATCCAAGGAGTCCATACATCAAAAATCAAAATCCTCATTATTACAAACATTCGAGCATACCAACATACAATTTTCAAGTCACTTCAAATGAATCGTTACCATAACAAAAAAAAAAAAAAACCTAAACTTCAAATTTAAAATCCACCTTGTACATATCAAAGACCAACGATCCCAAACCCAACTTAACAGAAAATCGATCACATTTTGTTTTTAATAAACAAACATTTACAATCAGTAAAATGAAAAGATAAATAAAATAAAATAAAAAAGAAGCACAAGACACACGGCCTGTATGTTTTCCGGCACCAAAACATACGAACCAGACAAAAAAAAAGGAAAAATCGAAAAGAGGCTCACGGGAGAAATCGAAGAGATCGAAGCGAGAATTGGTGGAAGGATAAAAAAAAAAACAAAAATGAGTACCTGTTGGACATGGCGTATGATGGAGGGAGAATTGAGGAATTGTTGGCAGCGAGAAGAGAAGAGGAATGGGAAGAAGGAACAAAGATATGAAGGAAGAGAAAGGTGGAAACCTAGGTCAGGTGCAACCCATTGGAAATCGAAACCGGGTACGAGGGTTTTTTGGCGGTGTGTCGGGATTGCGAATGTTTAACCAGCTTTCCACCACCTCTCTCTCTCGCACTTACGCAAAAAACGTGTTGTTTCGGGAAATTGCAGTACACGTGATCATATAAATAAATCAGTATTTTAATTTTTTTTACTAATTAATTTTTTTTAGAAGATTTATGTATTTTCTCTGTAATCATTTTACGAGGTTAATTAATTAATTAATTAAAAGTTGTTTCAGTGTTTCGTATCTGACTTTAGCATCCGGAGCTAATAAGAAATTTATTTTGAAGAATAAAGTATATAATCTCAATCATTAATGAAAAATCAATAGTTAATATTGTGTCAGCTGAAGACGTATCTTTTTCCTGCTTTCTTCGATATCATGATTTACCTAATTGAGATCTTGTTTATTTGTGATAGATGTACCCAGTTGAGCAATAATGAAGGAGATCTTAAAAGGGTATACTAAGAATCTATTGTGGAAAGATATATTGTAGAGTACATTGAAAAAAAAAACAAAACCTAGACTTCCCGAGTCTTGACATGACGAAAGAGTCGGAGGTAAGGGTTCAAGAGGACTGCATGTTACCACTCCAAGTGTAGAAGATTTGCAACAAGCTCATTTGTATGTATTGAATAACAATAATGAAGTTTTGTCATACATACTTTGTCAAGAAGGTTTAGTGAAGGAAAGTAATCCAAAAATGTCAAAGGACATGGTCTTAAAAGAACATAACAAGACTTTCCTACATTGGTTTAAAGATACAATCTTTGCTGATGATAATGCTTCTGAAATGTTAAGAAAGCTAGCAGATGGGCCTAAAAGAAATGTTATAACTTGGCAAGAATATGATATAAACAAGTATTCCTTTCACACAAAAGCACAAGACGAGAAAAGTACAATGCAAAATAGTGGGGTTATCTTAAGGGTTGAATCTCAACACTTCGCTAGTGTACATGATGACAATCCTCGTGTAGCTTTCATCCCGTACTTTGTTAAAGTAATAAGTTATAGCTTGATCACCTTGTCTGATAAATGTCATGTCCTACTTCAATTATGAAATTCTTAGTAGATCCCCTTGTGAATACCTCGACTTCAAACCCTTTCATATGTCTTGTGCATCATCCATCCAAAGAATGCTCTATCTGATTGATGGTGAGATTGAGTGAACAAGTCAAGAAACCATCATATTATTGCACCCCTTCTAAGTGGTATGAAGTGTATGGTTTGATGCATATCCTTGAATGAGTCCGTCGACAAATTCAACTTTATTTTTCGCAGTTAATGCAGTAAGCATTGATCAACTCCACGAATTGTAATTTGTTGAATCAAGAACTGGAGAAACTAGTGCAATTGCTGAATTTTCTCCTAGATGAAGATAGTATGAGTTGTGTATATTCAAAGATTAATCTTGCGAAGATGAATTAGTATTCATGATGAAAAAATTGAAAGAAAATAATAGAAGAAGAAACAAAAGCAAAGAGTTGCGAAACAGAGCTCTTCAATGATACCACCATAAACCCCATGCCTACCATGGATAAGTGCAAAACTTGCAGAGAAAGTTAAAGAGAAAACATATATTGAAGGAACCGAATAGCATAAATGAATTAGCTCACAAAGTTGATTATTACAACTGATTATATAAATAGTTGTAAGAGTAACTAATTATAACTATCTAAGGTAACTTTAGTTACATAGAGACTAACCAACTAAGCTAACTCTAGTTACATAATGATCCATGCTAAGAATTACCATCACTAGCATTGTTACCACTGTCACCATCGCACTGCCACCACCACCATTGTCATTACCGACATCACCACTAACACTACTACTACAATAATCACCATCACCACTTACACCAACATCACTAACTACCACTCCCAACACCACCATCAACATTGGCATTGTCACCATTGGCTCAGATGTTGTTGTTGTTGTTGTTATCATCAACATTACCACAAAATACTCTTATATTAATGTTAATAGGATTGAAAACTTTTATATCTTGAAACTAAAGATTAAAGAAAAACTAAACCTAAATTTTAAAAATGGTATTACATTTTTTTAAAACTAAAACTAAAAATTGATTGCTTATAAATTTTTGAAACTTACAACTAAAACCTACCCCCAAAAGGACTTCATGAGCACCATGGCAACTCCTGTCATCTCTCTCATGAACACTTCTCATCTAAAGATTGCTCTCTTTGATATCACAACTGGTCCTCCTCGGGCTTACTTTATCGTAAGGTCCCTTTTGTGCATTGTAGTGATATTTGATCTCACTTTGAAAGACAATCCATGATGGCCAATGGAACATTCAATAGGTCAATTCTTTTCTGCCCAACAATTTCATGGACCTTCTATTTGATATTGATCCTTCCTGGGCCATGAATCAGATTGACAAATACGTGTGGAATCAGTCTACTTATGGAGGCTACACATCAACTTCTACATGTAAATGGCTTTCTTTTAAATTCAATCATGATTCTACTTGCCACTTTGTCGCCTTTAAGTGGCTTTGGAAGCTCAAAATCCCAAAGAAAATTAGGATCATGTCTTGGCTGATTCTTCACAATTCTCCTAAACCCTTTTGAATTCAATCATGATTCTACTTGCCACTTTGCCGCCTTTAAGTGGCTTTGGATGCTCAAAATCCCAAAGAAAATTAGGATCATGTTTTGGCTGATTCTTCACAATTCTCTCTCAAAAAATTCCACTAGATTCCATAGGAATTTAGTGAATTCATCTGCCTTCCCTCATTGCTCCAATCCTAGAGAGGATTCTCTTCATTGTCTGAGAGACTTCCCTCATGCCAAAGAAATTTGGCTCGGATTTGGCTTTGCTCCTCATCTTAGTTCCCTACCCCTAATGTAAAGTGGTTTAAAATCCCAACTCAACGGTAGTAAAGTATTCCTTTTTACAACTATTGTTTGGTGAGTTTGAAAGTGGGGTAATAATTGTATTTTTGACGATGAGAAGTGGGATATTCAGAGAGTAGTGCAGAGTATATGCTTCTATCATGATGATCTTGTCTCTACCAACTCTGATTGTGCTTTGGCCAGTCAATCTCCTCTCTTCATGGCTAGATGGCAACCCCCTCCTGTGGATTGACATAAATTAAATGTGGATGGTAACTGCTTACCTGATCAAGCTATAATAGGGTCTGGAGGAGTTATAAGAGATCATAACAGTGGATGGATTGCAGGGTTTTTCTCTTTTGAGAACTCTGGTGATTACACTAAAATTGAAATCTCAAACTCTTATCACGGTCTATCTCTCTTGCTTCGGACAAAGGTATCAGACGTATTTGGTGTTAGAATTGCCCTGACAATCACCCTCATGTTGCTCTCCTCCTATCAGCTCTTGGATTTCTTCAAAGAGATTAGGTTATTTCTATCAATTGTATAGATAGGAATGCTAATTTTGTAAGGCCAGCCGCGGCTTTCATCAACATCAACAGTTTTTGTATTTTGGACCAGCCTTATCCTGCTCTGGTGATTACACTAAAATTGAAATCTGGTGATTGCACTAAAATTGAAATCTCAACTCTTATCACGGTCTATCTCTCTTGCTTCAGACAAAGGTATCAGACGTATTTGGTGTTAGAATTGCCCTGACAATCACCCTCATGTTGCTCTCCTCCTATCAGCTCTTGGATTTCTTCAAAGAGATTAGGTTATTTCTATCAATTGTATAGATAGGAATGCTAATTTTGTAAGGCCAGCCGCGGCTTTCATCAACATCAACAGTTTTTGTATTTTGGACCAGCCTTATCCTGCTCTGACCATCCTCCTTTATAAGGATGGTTTACAGTAGCCCTTTTAGCCTTTTCCACATAAGCAAAAAATATATATATATAATCCACCACTAGAAGAAAATTAAGCAAATATCATCTCAAAAACCAATTTTTTTATATATTTTCTTTAATTAGTATTTTTTTAATTTTCTTTTTTTTCTCATATATATACATAAAGAATCCTAAGGGAGAAGGGGGTGCAAGGCCCCTGCTAGCCCCCCTTAGATCCATCCCTGGTATGATCCAAGTAGCTGATGTCAACTAGTGGGATAATGTTTTTGTTGTTGTATATTACTCCACAATGTCTAGACAATTAGAAGAGTGCATCACCTTCTAGAGATCAACAATGCAAGTAAAAATATTATGTGAGGAGGAACTCTCAGAATTGTACTGATTGCACTTGCACCTATTCACATCTTTAACAACCCCTGCATAATGATTTGACATATGCCCCCACCCTAAAGTAAAAAAAAAAAAGATAGGAGCTATTAATTGAAAATAATGAGAATAAGCATTTCATAGGTATTCTTATATATAAATAAATGCATTCTGCCAGGTCAACATTGAAACAAAAACAAGAATAAGCATTACATATATAAAAAATAGTTTTGAGAATACTTATTGTTCCAAAACTTCAGGAGAGAAAGCATGTCAATTAAATTTTAAAAGCTACATGCATTCATATATGACAAGATCATTCACTTTTCTGATAAAAAATAAATACATAAATATTTTCCGTTAATTATATTTTAGGGCATGATTAGTTTCACAAAGGCTAATTTTGTTGTTCGACATATCAGTTTAAGAGGATACTCAAAGTTAGCTCACAAAAGAAAGAAACCACAACGAATTAATACAAAGGTATGATACAAAAACTATAATCTTGTAGATTTTACCTGCAGGTTTCTTTGATTCAGATTTAACAGATTCATGATCTGCTCATAATACATCTGCAAAGAAAAACCAGTTTTGCATCAAAAGGAGTAAACAAGGATAAACAGGTTAGGAAATGGAATATGAAATTATTCAGAGCCATTCAGCCTAAAGAAAAAAGGGGCTGGATGACATAATACTCAAGGTATTAGTCGGAATGTTTGTTTTGCTCCTGGCAGAAATACAACAGCAAACTTCAAGAGTCACTGTAATTTAACTTTGAAAATTTTAACAAGGAATAAAATTCAACACTTACTTCATTTATTAGGGAAAATAGCTGCTCAAACACATCCAGTTTAAGGCATTGTTGATCATTTGTTATATTTTCTTCCAACAAAGATTCGGCAGGACAAACACATCATACATCTTTTCATTCCCTATCCAATATGTTTGAAAATTACATAAGCATATTGTAACACAGCAGCAACACAAACATGCTGAGAAAAATGGGAAGAAACATGTCCATAAGCAAATACTGAATTATAAATTCAGCCACTATAGGCACCCAAACACGCACCAAACATCTCTAGTTTGAAAATCGGATCAGAAGGCGCATTAAACACCAAATGTCAAGTAATTTGAATGAGATAAATAATAAGTTCAGCAGAAACTGAAACCATGACTGAGTAGCCTTCATGTCAGACAAGAAATTAAATGTCAAACTCCAGCCTTTTAATCAATAAAGGAATCAACAATTTGAAGGCATAAATCTAGTGGTTACCCTGGCATGAACTGATGATCACAAATTTTAGGGTAACATCTGAGTTCACACATATTAACCAATCTCTTCTTCATTCTTCCCTTTTCCTTAAATTTCTCACACATGAATTCAGTAGAAATATAGGGAAATGATATTTTGACTACTATTTTTCTAAGTAATTATACCATCACTGCGTGTTTCAATCGACATACCCACTTCAGTCATGAAACAGTTGCAGTAGTAAAGGTAAAGAATCTACATATCTTGTCAATCTGAAAGAATGTACTATCTTGATGTTATTACCAATAATCACCACAGGAACATGATCCATCTTTAAAATGATGGAATCTATTAATATCTCTGACAATAATTTCCCTTGAAACAATTTTACATACGAATTTGAAAAAGGTGTGGCAGTCAACACAAATTCGTAGATTCTTCTTCACCCTTATAGGGCCCCCGGGTGGCGTAGCAATTAATCCAAAGGCTACAGCAAGTTTCTCACTATGGTGATATAAGAGCTTCTCCTTTTCACTTTTGTCCACATTATGTATATCGATCTCTACAATGGAACTATATCCAGCTTTACTTAGAAGGTCACCCAACTGATCCAGTTTAGCATATATTTCATCACTTCTAGAATGACTTCTGTCTCCAACAATGAAAGTGTATACCTTGTCTTTGATCTCAATCCAACTCATTCCAGGCTCCTTCTTCACCTTGCTGTCTTTCATGAACTTTCTAACCTTAGCAACATTTTCCCACATCCCTGCGGAGGCATAGATGTTTGCAAGGAGAACATGGGTACCAGATTTCTCTGGCTCAAGATCAAAAAGCATCTTGGCAGCTTTCTGACCGAGCTCTATATTTTTATGGATTCTCGCAGCTCCAAGAAGTGCCCCCCAAACAAAGCCATCAGCCTCAAATGGAATTGAGTTTACTAGCTCCACTGCTTCATTTAATTTCCCTGATCGTCCAAGGAGATCAATCATGCAAGCATAATGCTCCTGTGTGGGTTTAATCCCAAACATTACCTCCATTTTCTCAAAATATTGTTTTCCCTCATTTACCAAACCAGCATGATTGCATGCACAAAGAACACTAACTAAAGTAATATGGTTGGGTGGCACACCATCTCTAAGCATTTGATTGAACAACCGAAGAGCCTCTTTACCATGGCCATGCTGAGCATATCCTCCAATCATTGCAGACCAGGAGACTATTCCTCTGTTAGGTATCTCAGAAAAGGCACGATCAGCATCCTCTATGCTTCCACATTTCGCATACATATTAACCAGAGAATTGCTGGCAAAAATATCACACATAAATCCAAACTTGATGGCATGGACATGTAATTGTTTCCCTTGCTCATAGGCTGACAAATTTGCACAAGCATTTAAAAGGGAACTGCAGATAAATGGATCGGGCTTGATATCTGCATCTTGCATTTGTAAATATAGCTTTAAAGCCTCCTCCCCATCCCCATATTGAGAATATGCTGTTATCATGGATGTGTAAGCCACCAAATCTTCCCAAGTGCGCTCTTCAAATATTTTCGAAGCTTCATCTATATGGTTACATTTTCCATATGTGTCAAGAAGACTGTTTATTACATAGAAATCTGAATAAATTCCAGATTTGATGGAAATTGTATGAATCTGCTTACACACCTTAATTGCCTGCAAGCTGGCCACAGATTTGAGAACCGTTGACAAAGTAGTTTGGTTGAAATCTATATCTTCACTGAACATTTTAGAAAAAAGTGAGACTGCATCTAAGTGATCACCACACTGTGAGTAACCGGAGATCAAAGCATTCCATGCAATAATGTCCTTCTTTGGCATCGAATCGTAAGCTCTTCTCGCATCATCCATCATTTCACACTTAGAATACATATCTACAAGTCCAACAGCAGCAAACAAATCTGAGTGAGCATCCATCTTTATCAAACTAGAATGCAACTGTCTACCCAACTCCTTGAACCCCATAGCAGCACAGGCCTTTAAAGCACTTGACAGCGTAAACATATTCGGACGAGTTCCAGAGCCTTTCATCTCATCCAACAACATCAAAGCCAAATCATTACAATCGTGAAGAACACAACCAGCAATAATTGCATTCCAAGAAACAACATCAGGGTGTGCAATGTCCTGAAAAACAGCAACCGCACCTTCAATCTCCCCTGCTTTAGAATACATGTCAACCAACGCATTCGCAGAAAACTGATCCAAATCAAGTCCCATCTTTAGCATAAGCCCATGAATCTTCCTTCCCAGGTCGCCTTCCTGCAAGCCTGCACAGGCATTCAATATGATGGAAATGCTGAATTCATTAGGCATTATTCCACTCCTCACCATTTCCTTAAACAAACCCACAGCCTCACCACACAACTCACTTTGCACGTAACAAGAGAACAAGGCATTCCATGAAACAACATTTCGCTCCACAATTCCACCAAACAACCTCCTAGAATCATCCAGCAGGCCGCACTTGGCATACATAACAACCAATGTGTTAGCAACAAACCCATCAGACTCGAACCCTGTGACAACAGCCATCCCATGAACCTTCCTCCCCATGTTCAAATCCCTCTTCATTGAACATGCCTTAAGCACACTGGGGAAGGTAAACTCATTGCACTTAACACCCAGCAAGCACATCTCATTAAAAACCAACAGTGCCTCCTCTACAAACCCATTTTGCACATACCCAGATAGCAAAGAAGACCAAGAAACCACATCTAGTTCAGAACTTTCATCAACCAGCTTGCGGGCATACCCAAAACGACGACACTTGGAATACAGAGTTACCAAGTGGTTCCTGAGACTTGGGTCGCGGGAAAACCCAAACTTGATCAAGTGTGCATGGAGTTCCATACCTGAAGTTAGGGACTTTGAAGCAACACATTGTGATAAGAGCTTGGAATAGGATATGGGGGGTTTTGTGAACGTGGTTTGTGAATCTTTTACTGTGGCTAGAGAAGCAGTTTGTAGAGTGGCGCGTTTGAATGGGAAGTAGAGACGTTGGAGAATACTATGTGGGAGGAAATTGATGTACCAAAACCTTGGAGATGTTTTGTTCATTGACAACATGCTATTGCTATTGCACTAATGCACTTGTTCCTCGCCCTCACGTGAGTACATAGGTGTGTCTCAGGTCTAAACCCAAATACCAAAACTCTAATTCCAACCAACTGTTTAGGATTAGAGAAGTTTCCAAACATAAGTTTAAATAAAAAGATATGATGTATATTTAGGTTTACCTATACTCTAATACGATTTAAGTTTGAATATTTTTTATTCAAAAGTATATTAATAAAATAAAATTTGTTTGGATAATGCCAATCAAAAATATTTTTACTTTGTATTTTTATTATAATTTGTAAATGTGCAATTCAAAACTACTTTTACTTTAAAAATAACAAAATTTTATTGCTAACATAAGTTGTTGAATTAACTAATAGAGAATTCAAATATATATCAAACTAAGTTTAGGATTCCAAAAATATGTTTAAGGTATTCAATCCAAGTATATCCTAAAATAATTTGACACTTTTGTTTAACCTTAATTTTGTATAGATTAAATTACACTCTTCACCTAGAGATGTTAATATCACATTGCTTCATCTCTTAAATAAAAATATTATACTTGTGACAATGTGTTTCAAGGTATGTTCATCATTAACTTCTTGGTTAAAGTACGATTATGTATAAATAATAAATTTGCATTTACCATAATTAGTTAATCTCTAGTTAATTATCATGGATCGTTGTGTTAATTTCATAGATCATAGAGTAATCCTAATTAATCATGCTCAAATTAAATCTACACATTGTAAATTTACAGTTTAATCTTGCACATTATAATTTTACATAGTGTTGAAATCATGTTCTAAGAAATCCAAATTTCTATTAAAATTATCACATAAAATAGCATGCATATAACTCAAGTTTTCATTAATTACTTAAATTAAATCTTCATTATAATTACTTTTAATATCAATTATATTTTCACATATCACATAGACACAAACTATTCTTCTATAAGTTGAGGTATAATTTTCAAGGTGTTACAGGATATACAATGTTTTGTGACATATGTAGAAAATAGAAGAGAAATATAGAAAGAAAAAAGGAAAAAAGGAAAAAAAGAAAGAAATAATAAATAATAAAAAAGAGAAAAATATGAAGCATAAACAAAAAGAAAAAAGTGAGTAGGTAAATATAATTTGGGTATTTAAATATTTTTTAACACTTATTATTATTATTTTATTTTTATGTGTTTTATTACATCATATATTTTTTTTTATCTAGAGGAGTTAAATATAAATAATAAAATATTTATAACAACTCACATATCCTGCTTAGTTAACTGAGTCAGATCCCTTAATTTTATCATATTATATTATTTACTATACTTATATTTCTTTTAACCCTTTCTTTGTTTATCTACAAAGTACCTTCAAACTTTGAATCATATTGGAATTACCATAACAACCAGGGTATTGATAACTACGAAATTTGAGTTAATTTGATAGTCAATTTTAATTAAGAATTATTATAATTTTTTTATTTTACTGTTGTTTTTAAGGAAACAATAAAGAAATTAATATCTTTGCAATTTCTTATGAGTAGAAATCAAAAGAAGAAGAATTAAGTGCTTTAAAGGGAAATTTTAAGTATTTTAAAGGGAAATTGATGCAAAAATGAAAAGAATTAGATAGCTCACTTAGTGCGCAATAGCTCGCACCCTCGCTAAGTGGAAAAACTCATGCTTAGTTCAAAGAAGGTTCATAAAAAAGTACAAAGGCACACTTAGCGCTAAAGTCTGCACTCAGCATGAAGTCGCGTGAAAAATAAACTACCTTAGACCTATAGAAGGAGTATGAAGCAAAGGAGAAATACATATCGGGATACCAATTCCTACACCACCCCGGAGACTCAGAGCTCTCTAATTAATGCATCCTAACTCTCAGTATCTCGAATAGGGAAAATCCTATTTTTATGTCTATTATCCCCTTTTCTTCCTTTATTCATTTCTCTTCTTTTATCCACATTAGCCCCTAAAGTATAGAGCCTCTTATAGCAATGAGAGGCCAAACCCCCTTAGTTTGGGTCTGACAAGCCTAAAAAAGTCAAAAGATATATTCTATGTTTTATATTTATCGATGCAAATAAGTGTTTTCTTTCTTATTTTAATTTCATGTATCATTCATCCTTGGATTATCTTTAGGGATTAGGCGCTCAATAGAGGATAATCCTTAGTAGAAATACAAGGAAGGTCTTATATGCATCAGTTTTAGGGATTAGTCGCTGAAGGAGGGTAATTTCTAATAAAACTCAAAGGACGGGGTATCTTAATAAAATCATTGTTTGACATAGAGTGATTGCATTATACACATGCATCAAAACAAACATCTAGGATTAGAACTTCATGGATATGAATTTTATCTATTGAGTCTTTACAAAAACAGTTGGGAGATAGATAAATAATATATGTTTGTCATAGTGAGACATTAAGGACAAGTATTCCAATATATGTGAATAGGAAAAATTCACCTAATCGATAGAAAAAAATCTAAAATAATACATCTTAGGCTAAGGCATGTTAGGTCCCAGCATTATCACATTTTGAAATCATTTTTTTCATTATCTTTATCTTTTACTTTTCTTATCTTATCTATTTTATCTTATACATGTCTTATCTTGTACTTTAATATCTTATCTCTTTCATTTTTATCTTATCTCCTAATCTTCTATTTTAAATCTCCCATCCTTCCTCTCTCTTCTCCCAAGAATAAAACCAGAAGATTCAAGTTTTATAATTGTATGGTTGATATGATAGGTTATGAGGAAGTGGTTCAGAATAGTTGGAATAGGCCTATAAAAGGTACTCCTATGCATGTTCTGTGGCAGAAACTCCAAAGACTTAAACCTGAATTGGTTCAACTTGGTAAAAGCATGACCAATGCCAGACAGGAATTGGTTAAAGCCATAAGAGATTTAGACTTAGCCCAAAATGCTATCACTCATAATAGGATGGATGGCAACTTGATTGATACTGTGAAAAAGTGTATTGAGAGGGTGATTAATTGGAATGAAATGGAGGGTAATATGTTAAGACAAAGAGCTAAGGTGGATTGGCTTAGAATGGGAGATGAAAATAATGCTTTTTTTCATTCTATCATCAAGGCCAAGCATCACAATATAAGCATGAGTATTCTACAGAAAGGTGATGGGACTATTCTTACTGAGCAAAGTGACATCCATAATGAAGTGATGGAGTTTTATAGAAAGTTAATGGGAAGTACTGCTAGTAATTTGAGGCATATT